>NC_081407.1:897874640-898544640 GCF_030272615.1 Cryptomeria japonica | reverse complement strand
CGTAGCATATTCTGCAATATACAAAGATCTTTTTTGGGCAGCCTTCATAATATTCCTCATTTCCTCTAGCATGGGCAGAAGAGCTGCTAAAGTTAAGAGTGTCTCTAAATTACTTAACCTGCCAAGAAGTTCTGGAAATTTCGATTGATCTGATTCATCGCGAGTTGTGTGAAATAGTCCAATCAAGGATGGATATTCTGAAAACAGTCGATGCGCTAAACCATCCAAAGAGATCCATCTGGTATCATTATCCTTGAGAAGCTTGTTCCCATCAGTTAATCCATCAGCAAAGTTTTGAAATTCCATAAATTGCTTGGGACTTCGACAGAAGTGTGAGTAGAGCTCTCTGATTAAAATTTCAATTTTTTTAACCGAAGCAAACTTGCTCGCAATTCCAAAAGCTAGATTCATTCTATGAGCCATGCAGTGAATTGCAGTAATGTACAGTGCAAATGAAGTTTCAATCTTTGTACAAAGTCTGTTCCTGTGACCTTGCATTACTGAAGCTCCATTTGCTCCAACACAAACCAATTTTTTGGCTACGGTCATGTCATCCATACCTCCATATTCAATTAAACTTCTCTTTACTAGTTGAAATAAATTTTCCGTTGTCGCACTCTCCTTCATTTTAGCAACAGATAGTAGATGAGGTTGGTGGGTATGATTCTCTATAGTATAAACATGCATACATACCCATGAAGTATTGTCTATTGCGGTAACTTCGTCTAAAGAAAATGCAATGAAGTTTGACTCTCTTATTTTTTCATGTACATCTTCTTTTTCAACCTTAGTAAGACAACTTGCCCATTCCCATCCATTGTTTACTAACCAGTGTCTATTAGGATAGTTAGGAACTTTCAAAAAGTGTAATAAACCACTAATTGATGGGAAATTTGTCATAGCACGCCCTCTGCTCAAAATATGAAAAACAACGCTTAACTGAACAACTTTTCCCAGTTGTTCTATTTGCAGTGCTTTTCCAAAAATAGCTTCAATAGAACCTTTAACTTCAGCAGGCTTCGTCTGCAATTTCTCATGAAAATAATACTCTTCAGCATTCCTCACATGCTAACATTCATCCTTTGTTTTCCATCTTATCACTAATTTTTCAACCCCGTCTATCATTTGTTTTTCATAAACTTTACCCATATGCTTTTCTATGGTGTCAAATTTTAGCTGCAACCTTATTTCCTTGTTATGTTTCCAAGTGCAAATCTTACACCTGCATTCTATTGGAGGCGCACCTTCAATTGGATTCTGGACTAGTTCAATGAATGGATACTTTGATGCCCAATTAATTTGAAAATTCCTCACTGACATATCCCACTCCCAATCCTTTTTTGATTGTGGTTCACCCTTTTTTGATATGGCTTTTCTTTTCCCCTTCCGTGCATTATCATCAATGGCATTATCACCCAAGTCAATTATATCATTCCGGCTAACTTAGGTATCTACCAGATAATCTTCTTCAAGATCATCCTGATCTGAGATATCAGGTTCGCCGTTGTCTTCAACATGCATTGCAGGTGGTGAATTTTGTACTTGTACTTGTGATGATGTACATTCCTGATTTTCACATCCAATGCCAAATTACAAAGACAACGTTCTGCTTTTTGTTGGCCTCTCCTTGCCTTCCCCACATTCAGTTTTCCTACCCCTCTTCCTGTTCGACATCTCCAATGAAATAAAGGCTGCCAAAAATATATCAATTTGTTGAAGAAGCAATAATAGGCTATAATGTATAATATACCACTTCAAAAATATGATCGCTCACCTTTAGGCTTTAGGTCACTAGCAGTCACCAATACAGTCAATGACTCAACAACAATGATTTTCCTTGGTTTGAAACTTTGCTATTGATCAGAATTCAGAGCCTAGAACCCACCAGATTATGTTGAGATAGATTTGATCTTCGCATGTATTTATACAAATCCTTATATGGCGAATTCCGCGGGAATTTTATATGGTATACAAATATTTGGCGAATCTTGCGTAACTATAACACGACTTATGTAATTTTCGAGGCGATTATAGGTCATCCAAATATGACTTATGTAATTTTCAAGGCGATTATAGGTCATCCAAATAATAGCCGAATACAATATAGTTGGCGAAAGTTGGGGTGAATGGAGACACGCCTCGGCAAGATGTCAGGCGAATTGGGTCCCCCTGGCTAACAAATCTTCACATGCCTATAGGTGAATTAAGGTCATCTATTAAGGCAACCTCGGAGAGTGTAGGCGAAACAATTAAATTTACCATGTGTCCACCATATATTGTATTGGCGAAATCATCGCATAGAAACATTTATTTGCATAAAACATATGGCGATCGGGTCGTCACTTTGACAAAAATTGATAATGTTGTGGCAACATGGCCACCCCCAGATGGTACAAAATATTCACCATTTCTGACATGGCCGACGTGAAAAATTCGCCATTGGCGAATATTCGCCACTAAAGTAAACTTTGATACACATACACATATATATTATTGGAATCAAGGAACACTGAGAGGGAGGTGAATCAACATTCTATAACTTTTGATCTTATTAATTTGTCCTTATCCACTTAATAGAAATGAAGAAAAGCAAACTACATATACACAAAGCAAAGATCAACAACACTATAACACTAAGATTTTTATGTGAAAAACTCGGTCAAGGGAAAAACCACAGTGGGATCCTACCTATAGTAAAATGATACTCTGTTGAAAGTATGTGTAAATGTTACATAGGAATGCACATGCATTCAGGAACACTACCTAGAGCTCACTGCTCAAATTACAAATAGGGCTACAACCTCGAAAGGCACACTGTCTTACAAAAGAGTTACAAAGGTAACATACATGAAAATGAACTATGAAATAGCATCTTCAAATGCTTAGAATAGTTTCGGCTAAGCACAAAATATTATAATTTACTCAACTCTGTAGAACTACTATGTTTTGATATTTTGCATCATATTGGAGCTCAAATCTTCACCATGCGTGTATGAAACTGCGAACAATCACTCATACATGATTCACACATAATCATTGATATCTAAAATGATCAAATAAACCTATCTTATATATCTGAATCACCAATTTAGGTCACCACGATATCGGCTTTAAGAACACATCACAAAAGATGAAATGTGTACACAAGTCGGCTCAACTCGATCTAAAACAACCATGTGGACCCAAAAAAATGTCCACATGCTTTCCACATGTCATCTCATTGACCTCAAACACATAAACACTCACCAAAATTGATCCGCAAGATCCGCATAATGCATTTCCACATGTTACCATTGATAACCACTGTCTTTATCAAAAATCAATCCATCAGACCTTACCAACCAACACAAAAATTAACACCGGAGACCATATACTTGATCAATCATCAATAAATATTTGAAAATGATGAAAACATGAATTGTGGATGCCAAAACTAATATGAGTTTCTATCAATGACAACATCTCAACATACATGCAATGTCTCTTGCTAACAATCTCCCCCTTTGGCGTTGATAGCAACACACTGAAAAATGACTAAGTGTCGGACCAAAACCAAAATACAATATCTAGCAACCAAAAATCTAATCACTGGATCCCAAAGAATCAAAGAATCGAATATCTCTCCCTAAGATCAATATTTTTACTCATCTATTCTCCCCCTTTGACATCAATGGCAAAGGTAGAACCCAAAAATCAAAAATTGAATGCAAAAATGCTATATACATGTATGTACACAAAGGCTCAAAAAACTTGAAAATATCTACATAGAGATTCTTCAGAGAGTCTAAGTGACTATCCCGACCCTTTTGCAAATTCTCAAAAATTGTTATAAACGCACTAAGAAGATAAGACTGTACTTCTATTGTCTTGAGATCATCTGCCTTGAGAGAATTTTGAGCATCTTGAAGAGCATTTAGCATTATATCCAACTTAGGGACAATATGGCTCCTAAGTTCTTTGACTCTGTCGATTAACCTTTCTTGATCATAGCTCAGACTTTAATCTTCTCAAGCAATGAAATTACTTGATTTTCATGATGACTCAATGAATTTGACAACGTATCAACTGATTGAGATAAGCATTCCAACTTATCATTGTACTCCTGAGACTTCTCAATATCCGCAGTGAACTTATTCAGGGAAAGGCATGATTTATACAAGTTTACACCTACGGTCATTGCATCCTGCATGCTTTTCATGAAAATTACTTAATGTTCCTCTCTCTTTTGTGATCATTTTCTTCAAGGTGTTGATCCTTCTAACATCAAATTCATTTCTGACCTTTTCCTATGCAAAATTTTCAAAAGATTCAAAGTGGGAAACAACAGAATCAATTAGGCTTTTCAATTGCCTAGATGGAATATCAAATGTATCTTTTTGGAATGAGGGAATTAACTTCTCCAAAGTACTGATTGTTATGTTCATCAACAAGTTGTCTTCAATGTGAGATTTTAAAAGATCTTCACTAGCTTTGGCTTTAGAAAAAGATGCCAACTAAAGATTTTGTATGGGAGACAGGGAAGCAAGGTCGATTGGTCCTTGTATAAATTTTGGGTCATCAATAACCCACTTGCCTTTCACAGTCTCTACAGTGTCTCTTACTTTAGTTCTAGCTTGAACCTTGACCTCTATCTTGTCCACATTTTCTTTTGTAACTACTTCCTTTGCAGGTGTCAGAGGGATCTCAACCTTATCTATTTTAACAGCTTCACCCATACCTGCATCATTCTCCACTCTACCATCTTCTGGAACATTGACTTCTACATGTTCTGTTGATTGAACTTCTGGAACAAAAGTATCATCCACTGCCTACTCAACTGATTGCACTTCTGAAATGGAAGGTATATTTACCTTGGTCTACTCAATTTTTGAATGAGTGTCATCTTGTTCCTTTGCTGCATTAACTTCATATTGATTTTCTTGCAAAACCTTTGACCAAATTTCCTTTGTTTCCTTAGCAACTTCATCAAATTTACCAAACATAATTTGTATTTACTATGTGCTTAATTCAAAACTTATCCTTGGCTAACTAGAGTAATCTATCTATCTCCTCCTTGGAAATAATTGAACATAGACTGACTAATATATATTCCTTCAATCTCTCATATTCCTTATTCGTTGTTTGTCTTCGAGCATCCAAAATGTCATACAAACTCTTGGGTATGACTATCATTAATTCAATTAGAGCTTTACTATACACATTTAGGCATTCTATCATTCCTTCCTCTAGAGTTCTCTTTCTGAATTCATCAAAATTTTCATACCAAGCAGATAGTGGTTTCAAATTACCATCCTCAATAGCTACTTTCACAATTTAATCTAATGTGATAGGAGGTATAAGAGTATAATTACCTTGTTTCGATGCCTTGTCAATTTTAGATTTTGGCTTCTTGCTAGATTTGGTTCTTTTGGAAGGCTTCTCCTTAATGATTTTAGTGGATTTTGGAGATTTAGCCTTCACCTCTTTAATTTCCTCATTTGATTCAGTTTCTTCATCATCAACCACCATAAATCTGACTGATTTCCTCTTTTACGCACCACAGGATGGATAAACTGAGGATTTGGGCTTGCTTGTTGGCTTAATAGTACTAGAGGAAGGAGCAACATTTCTAATTTGCCTTGCCTTTGGCTTAGGTACTTCTGGATTGGCTTCTTTCTTCACAGTTTGCTCTTCAGAAAGGATATTCTCCTCTCTATCTTTTCTGACAGCTTCCTTGGTTATCCCTATGCTTTCTGCAAAAGCTTCAACCTCTTTCTGGACTTTTTTTTGAATGACCGATTTCTTGAATTGTTGATGTAGTTTTAAGATCTTATCCTTGTAGGTTTCGAACCTTTCTTCATTGGGGGCCACCGATTGACTCAACAAATGTTTAGCATATAGCTCCAAAATTTCTTCATCAATCTCATAGCCCATTGGTAGAATCCATGAAGTTAGAGGCTCCAATGCTTCCATCAAGCATTGGTTGGTGTCAACCATGGAACGGACGGTGTCTGAATATTTCCCCAAAATGAACTTCAGGATTCTCTCCATCTCATGCATATCCTCCTAAAAGTTCTTGAAATAACCCCATAGATTCTTGTTTCGGACTTTAGAGTCACTGGAATTGTATAGATACTCCCGGCACTCCCACTGGCCTATCAAATGCCCATTGTACCAGACCAACTCCTAGAATCTCATTATTGAATTGAAAGAATATACACATAAGTAGAGTACCATACTTGAAGGGTTGCTTCTTGTTCTCTTTGATTTTATTCAAGTTCTTGATAAGCTCACTCCAGAGTAATTCACAAAGATCATATTTCTTATTCTCCCTTAACATCTCATATGTAGCATAAACTGCAGTACCAGAGACAAGTTCATCTGATTGGAGTAGTAGATCTTATATCCTATCACCATGGATGCAAACTAAATGTTATCTTCCAAAATATCATCAATATTCATCACCCTTTTATCAAATTTTAACCCAGTTGCATTGGTTACAATTGAATTCTTTGTCGTTTTTCAGAGATGGCAATGGACTGAATGCACACAACCCTATTACTACCTGAATCACACCTTTAGTGATCTTATGTGGCTTATCCAGCCACATGAATTCATCATGAACATGAATTGAGATGTATTGGATCCACTCGTGTTCGTACGCTATTGAAAACTTCACAAATTGAGCAAAACCCTTGCTTTCCAATCCTTGAAATTCAAGTTTCAACATGAAGATTTGATCAGATAATAGGTTATTGAAAAGATTCAACATTTGGGAGCTTCCCAATTATTCAATCGGACAATGTGTGTAAATCTTTATGTCTTTGTTATGCAGGACTATGTAGGGCACGAACGAAAATGCACTCTTAGGGTCATCCTCCATTGAAATGAATGGATGATTTTTAAAGTTGGGATGAGCATGCTCAATAATATTTACAACCAAAGGGGTGTCGGTACCAGTGCAACAATTCTTATAGATTCAAATTTCAAACCTAAATCGAAAGAAGGTTATCACTGATAAATACCTTTGATACTGGATTAGGTCTTCTCGCCAAATCGATTCGAAAATTGGCAGCACTTAGTTTCACCTGATCACCTTCTTCACAAAGCTCTCTAAACTACTTCTCTTCAATCGCAAAGTGAGAAATGAAGAGGAAAAGTTACCTTTTATTCACCATAGACCTAAATTTTCACTACAATAAATGCACTCTGCCCTAATTCTTTTGGATGCTCTGCATCTGTCAGAAATTCTTCTCCGGATCTTCAAATCAGCTCAATTATTTTGGAGATCCACCACAAATATCTACAATGATCATAAACACTTATGCAAATCCCTAAAAATAGGCACAGATCTCAAACAAGGGGTTTGAAAGATCTGCCTCATAACTCCCCCAAGGGCAGATGCCTAGGTTCAGTTACCAGATGTAGTTCCGACACTGAAATCAGGTGTGGACCCACTTCCTGCCTCTGAATTAATCTTCTTCATCTGATCTCTAATTTATTCAAATTTTGCTTTACCCTTCTCATCAAGCTTCACATTCTTGTTCTTGTCTTCTAGACCTTTCCTATTCACATTTCTGCTTCTGCAATACTTAGCAATGTGACCAAATTTGTTGCATGCATAGAAAATAACATTTCCTTGCATAGGCCTAAAATTCATCTAATTTATTTTTGTTTTCCAATGATTAGCAATATGTCCAAATATACCACATGCATAACATTTGACATTTCTCCTATTCTGAAAGTTATTCATCACAGTTCGGCATACATTTGCCTTATGACCATACTTGTTGCATTTGAAACATTGATCAATAAAAGATGGACCATTATTAATCATCCTATTTTTGCATTGACTAGCCCTATGACCAAATTCATTGCAAACAAAATAATTTCCATTGAATTTATGAGCATTAGGTTGTCTTACCGGAGGCCTTCCTAAGTTATTATTCTGTTGTTGAGTCTTAGGATTGCTTTGACAAGACCTGAAGCTTTCTCCTTTCTCGTATCTAAAACCTTGAGTGTCATTAGGATTCTTCTGACTTGCAAGCATTTCATCAAGCTTATCCAAACTAATCCAGAACTTCTCTTTGTATTCATTTGTAACATCAAGATCATATCTAATAAGAATGATCTTCCTTTCAAGATCTTCCTCATGTTGTTTGGCATCTTTTAGGTCAACTTTCAGTTGTCCATTCTCACTCTCAAGTCTGCAACATTCTTCAAATTTATCTTTCAAGGACTGAGCAAGCTTTTCTTCATTTTTCTTCATTTCTTCAATCTCTTTTATCAATCTCATCATAATAGCTTCCTTTTCATTCTTCTAGATTGTATTAGCTCTAGCAAGTCTATCACATTATTATGTCATCTCCTTCAAGACTTCTTCATCAATGCTTTGACTTTCTTTCTACTCAAGATGATCAACAAGTTCCTTTGCTTTCACTTGTTGTTTCTCATCTTGTGCATGATCAAGATCTTCAAGAGCAACAACCAATTGCTTTCTAAGACTACTGAAATCTATTAATTCATCTTCTCAGAATGTTCTCAAGCTGTTAGGCTTCCTCCTAGGAACTAGGCTCTGATACCAATTGTTAGAATCAAGGAACACTGAGAGGGGGCAGGGGGGGGCGGTGAATCAGTGTTCAGCAACTTTTGATCTTATTAATTTGTCCTTTAATCCACTCAATGCAAATGAAGAAAAGTAAAGTGCAGAAACACAAAGAAAAGATCAACAACACCATAACACCAATATTTTTATGTGGAAAACCCAGTCAAGTGAAAAACTACTATGGGAGCCTACCCACAGTAATATGATACTCTGTTAAAAGCATGTGTAAATGTTACATAGGAATGCACATGTATTTAGGCACACTGCCCAAAGCTCACTACTCAAATTAAAAACAGAGCTACAACCTCAAAAGGCACACTGCCTTCCAAAAGAGTTACAAAGGTAACATACATGAAAATGAACTATGAAATAACATCTACAAATGCCTAGAATAGTTTCGGTTAAGCATTGTGGAGGGGAAAAAGCTAGACCGGGTGACTAAGACCTAATCCCACTTTAGCCAAAACATTGGGAATACAAAAGAGCCTAGGGAGATAGCTCACTTTGGCTACTTCTTGTGAGAAAGAGAGAGCCAAGGATTATCTCTTAGGGTTTCTATTCCTCTTGTTGTACATGAAGGTAAAATGTGAAAGATTGATCAACTAGACTAGGAGATGAACAATCAAGCATGCATGAACTGAAATTGCACAAACTTGCAGATCTGAAATTGAGATACTGAAAGCAGAGAAGGGGGAGGAATTTGAATGTGTACCTGATGCTGAAAACTGAGCCAAACTAACCAGGACCAGGGCGCCACACCCTTGTCCCTGATGATCTGACAGAGAGCTACAACTAAAGGGTTGAAATTCTAAGATCCTGAGCTTGCACCTTGTCAAAAAGCATTGAATTTGAGGGGGACCAGGGCGCCACACCCCTGTCTTGGGTTTGGGGCAATCTGAGACCTTAGGATAGTTCTTGTGTCTTTTGCTGATCTGGGAAGCCTTTTGGGTACCTATTTCTACACCTGCAACTAAAAAGAGAGGGTTTGGGTGGCTATGTAGGGTTTTGCCTCAGTCAAACCCCTATTTTGGTGATTTCCACCTCAACAAATAGCCAATTTATATAGTAAAATATTATGTGCAAGAATCTTGTGTGTGTGCAAGACCCTAGGAAGAATGCAACCAATCTAGAGCAACCCTAAAGAGTAAACCCTAAATTATTATAATTGACAAAGTAAAATGCTCTAAATCAATATTGCAAAGTGATATAAAGAATGAATGTAAATATGTAAATTGGTGTAATGAAGCTCATATAAAGATATAAAAACAACATGAAATTATACCCAACCCCTAAGGAGGGGTACAAGCCAACCGTCAGTCATTGATCTCCTATTATTCTTTGATGTCTTCAAGGCTTCTAATTGATGATGAATTCTTGACAAATACTTGATGAATGTTGTTGAATACTCCACATGGGCTTCTATTTCACTACATAGAAGGCTCCTTATGCTTTCTAACTCTTTTTTTGCCAAAAACTCCTTAGATTAGATAGATGCCTTCAAATGAAGAAAAATATCTCTTATGTATGAAACCCTAGATCTTAATTTCATCTTTAGGCCAACCTAGGATTTGAATTTCCTACCAATATTTTGGGGTTAAGCATTATAATATCATAGAATAATGGTCCCAAAATTTTAGGAAAAATATTGGGGACCATGTGCAAAGTGCACATGGTCCGACCAACTTTTCACCTAATTTTTTAGGGGCGTTAGATATGATAATATTAGAGAGAATCCCAAAGTTACAACTTATTTCAAGATGTTTTGATATGTGAAATCGGGCCTTAAAGGTTGAAATAGGACATAGTTAGGGTTTATGATTAAATGATTTATTGGAGGAATAAAATAAAAAGGGGCACACTTAGGGTAAAGAGCCCAATTTTATGATGTATGAAGTGATGAAATATGACTTTAGATTTAATTTAATTAATTAATTAAATGCTTAAAGGGAAATTACAATGCAATATGCAAACACACTGAGGTGGGTGCTAAACTAAGCATAAAATTGTGCCACCCTAGCAAGGGTGTACAATTTACAACGCTACAAGCATAACATATTGTATCTTACTCAACTCTGTATAACTGCTTTGTTATGATATTTTGCATCATACCGAAGCTCAAATCTTCACCATGCACACATGAAACTACACACAATCGCTCATACATGATTCACACATAACCATCAATATCCAAAATGATCAAATAAACCCATCTTATATATTTGCATCACCAATTTAGGTCACCACCATGTCAACTTTAAGAACACATCACAAAAGATGAAACATGTATCAATTTAGGTCACCACCATGCAGACCAAAACAAAATGTCCACATTCTTTCCACATGTCGATTCATCGACCTCAAACACATAAACACTCACCAAAATTGATCCGCAAGATCCGCATAATGCATTTCCACACATTACTAGTGATAACCACTGTCTTTACCAAAAACCAATCTATCAAACCTTACCAACCAACACAAAACTTAACACTGGAGGCCAGAAACCTGAAATAAGGTAAATTGCATATTCCCAATAAATCTCCTAGATCTGCAAAGAAAAATACTTAACCAAAATAATCCACCAACCAAATTTTTTTACACTATCGGATACATTGTTCTTCTCACCAGACCTCACCAATACTTGATCAATCTTCAATCAATCTTCCGAAATGATGAAAACATGAACTGTAGATACCAAAACTGATATGAGTTGCCACCAATGACAACATCTTAACATACATACATACACACACATATTGTATGTGAATACATGTATATGTATGTATTTAGGACAAAGATAAATACATACATATATGTGCTTGCATAGACATGTATACATGGGATATATAAATTTATATATAAATATATGTATCTATATGCTAATTTTCTTGCAAAGTAAAGTCTACTTTTAAAATTCATTATCCCGATACTTATTATAGCTATAATATAAAAGCCATATTCGTGGTGGAGCTTTGATTCATTGATGAGATTATTTGCTTTAATAAAGCATCGTTTAATCGATTATTGGCAGATCGAAGGTATAAGTTTTAAAAACCACACAAGATTAACATTATTCTTTTGGAATCCATGATTGGAATGGGCAATGCTTGAGTGGAGCAAGTTTTTAGGCATGCTTCACAATCCGTATGGAGTGTACTCAAATTGGAATTGAGATTTAATGAAATTTTATGTAATTAGAAAAACCATCTCATAACGGGAGAGGATATAGTTTATTTTGGGAAGCAATAGAAAACATTTTTTGGGGCTTTTTGAAAGAAAAAAAAAATGAGCTCAGCAAATATACTATCGAATTCCTCCTTGATAGTATAAACGATAATAGTTTTGGAAAGGGATTGAATGGTAGCTGGAATTCTCCTTGTAGAAGCTTAGAAGGATTCATGGGAGTGGAAAAGTTGCATAGGGAACCTTTTCCAAATCATCTCTTCAATTTTTACCATGTCATGTTACTTAATCTAAGCCTAGTAAGGCTTGTGCATTCTTTCCTTTTGAGTTTGAATTATGAAATAATAGGTTGAAAGAAAAGTATGTAAATACATTTAGTTTCCCTATACAACATGACTAAGAATTGAGCATTCAGAAGTAGGAAAAATAAATACATACATGTGCTATATTAAGTATGGTTGTAAGTCCATTCTTATTGATTAAAGGAAAATACATGCACACTAAGTATTACGCAGTAAAGTTGTGGTTATCTGTAATATGATTAAAGAAAATTTACCCACACCATACAATATAATGTCTGGTTGTGAATAATTATTTTGTTAATAAAATATTATATTACACTATGCATTATATTGTACAACTGTGAAGGATTCATAAGGATAGTAGGAAATTGGTAATCTCTGTTATTTTTTAATAAAACTATGATTAATTGTTCTTTTGAGAATGAAAAAGTATATTCATGTAATGCATATCTAGTAATTGTAGGCTTGCATCAAGAACTAAGTTTAAGACTGCAACAAAACCCTCTTAATTTTTGGGGTGCATTTATACTTTAGGTATAGTTAAGAAGAAAATAGATGAGTTGTTTAGACTTCACATTTATCCTAGCCATTAAGATATAAATGAACTGGAAATCATCATTCATTTGTGAAGCTGCTCAAATGACTTGATATTAACCTTTGTTGGTTGAGATTGTTAACTTATCCTTAGCATGGAAAAAGAAAGCCAAGCAAGAATAGATTATCACTACTCATTAATGTAGTTTAGCATATTAGATATAAAAGGTGCACTTAGATATTGAACTGATCATGTCAAGCATGATGAATATGAAAACATAAGGTGTATATGAGAGCTAGCTACTTTATAGCCTATCTTATTTTTTGTAAACCAAGGCATTAGTTTAGATTTAATCCATGATACAAAGAATATTGAGAAGAACTAATTAGGAAATATCATTAAAGAACTATTGCCTATTTGTTTAAATTTTGTATTACTCATGTGTGGTGAATAGTCACTAAGTGGTTGTGATAATAGTCAACCAAAAACTTAAGACTCTTAAAAGAGAAACTGTGATCTGGAAATTCAAGTTGCAGTCAAGTAGGGTTAAACATTGACTTCATTCTATAGTGTGATTGAAACTAACTAAAACCTTTGGCCAAGGTGATGCTAAAATTCAAAAGTGTTAGTTAGTTCAATAATCTAGTTATACAACCCAGTTAGAGGTCATACTAGTTAGGGGTAGCCTATAGTGTATGACCGACTAGGGAATTGTGTAGGATGATACACTAGTCTCAGATGGCATGAGTTCAACTTATCGTTACCTCCTTGCGAAGGGTCAGGCCAATCCAATTGGATATGGCACATCAGATTAGTAAGTTCGTGGTTGGGCGAAAAAACACCCTGATGATACTTTCCCTCCTCCAATTAATTGATAAAGTTATGTTAAAGATCAAATTGTGCATCTAGATAAATGTAATCTCTGAACCTCTCCACTCTTTTAATTTGAAATGATAGAATTTTCATTTGTACCAAAATATATATGATCATAGAATATATCTCGGTTCTATTTCAAGTTTTTGTTTCAGTTTAATATCATAGATATATAAAAACAAATGTAGCAAGTTTTATATTTCCTTTTTGTTTCAAAAGTTGTAATCTTATCTGCATAACTTAGTGCATGTCACACAGCTGCATATACAAGATACGAAGTCACATAGAACTTCAAGATGGTAGGAACTTTGGTCAACTATTAACACAATGTATCAGCAATTTGTTTACCCTAATAGATTTTCTTCTTATTTTGTCGAGTAATATCGATGTACTGATACATCCACTTGTGATAAGTGTCAGAAACTATGAGCCCTTTCACTCTACTAAGAAGAGTAATTAGATCATTAACCTCTTCAATGAAGTCACTCCAATGAATAGTCTCAGGCCACCTTGCAATTGTGGGTCTTGGAGTCTTCAACCAATTCTCATTGATGTTTCTCCTACATTTGTCTAAATTATTATCATAGTAAATTATTGTTGGTTGCATATCAATATTGGCATATTGATCTATATGCTGGCACTTGAAAATGGTGAAGATATCACCATCTAACTTGATGAGAGTCTTCTTTCCCACTACATCCTTTACTGATCTTCTCATTAGATCATATTGGTTAGCTGAGCCTAACACAAACTCAGGTTTCTGTGTCGACATAAGAAAGGCCACAACCAAATGAATTCCATTATTGATGGTTTGCTCTATTTTGTAGGACACTGGTGGCTCTTTAACTCTTTTCAAGAATTATTCTAGATCAATGTGACCTATCTCCATGTCCTTAATGTTGTCAATGTTTGATGAAACAAATGGAGGAAAAACCAGATGTGGGTCTTGCTTCTTGAACTTCATTGCTCTCTTGCTTGGCGATGGCTTCATCATTTGAATATGTTTGCACTATAATATTTGAAAAAGGCCATCACCAGATTTAAGCCAATTAGCCTCCTTACAAGGATTATAAAATCCTAATTGATAGAACAAAATTTTATGATTGAGCGCAAATTGAATTTATATTTTCAATTTGCAAGTGTGTGCATTCAGTGTAAATTGGACTTATAAGTCCCATTTGCACTAAAAACTAGTGAAAAATACAAAGAAAGTGTATATCAAACTTGTAAGTTCGATTTACACTCGGGGGAGATCAAAAAATTACAAAGGTGCATATCAGGATTGTAGGTCTGATGTGCACTTGGGGAGGATCGACAATCATAGGTGCATGTCAGACTTACAAGTCCAATCAGCGCTTATGTTAAAAGCACATAGGAAATAAAAACTTGATAATATGATGAAACAATAAGGATCCGGTCAACTACTGAGAGAGGGGGGGTGAATCAGTAGATAGAAAATATACTAAACTTTCACCCTACTTAATCCCAACTCAGAAACAACTTGCTAATCTAACTGGTTTAGACACTGTATCAAAAACTGCAACTGCACTGTCAAACTTTACCGGTTGACCAAAACATCAATGATACAATGCAACAGATCTGAAACTCAAATACCATTTAACCAAAACATTAAACCACTTTACTAACATCAATAATAGCTCATTTCAGATTATTTTTGGTCATCTAAACATATCTAAGTGGCTTATCAGTTAATCATATCAACCATATCAAAACATATCCATAAAATCATTCACCACTTGACACAATGATTTTTCACGTGGAAACCCAAATGGAAAAAATCACGGTGGGGATGACTACCCACAAGTAT
This sequence comes from Cryptomeria japonica, assembly GCF_030272615.1. Taxonomy (NCBI): domain Eukaryota; kingdom Viridiplantae; phylum Streptophyta; class Pinopsida; order Cupressales; family Cupressaceae; genus Cryptomeria; species Cryptomeria japonica. The sequence goes on along the minus strand of NC_081407.1, from coordinate 898,529,335 downwards.
TTTGAACTCTTCTAAATTTCTCCCTGTTAGGAGTCAAGCCTTGTTAAAAGCTTATACAATAATGTCCTGTTAAGAACAAATTTGGTTAAGGACCACCCAGTTAAGAGATTGACTACAATACCTTGTTAAAGGCAATACCCTGTTATAGGTAACCTAGGTAGAGGGTTTCAAATCCAATCTAATGGACCACTTGGTTAGAGTATTTAAACAACACCAAGCCTGTTAAATCTTACTCGTTTAGGGGATTTAATTGTTGTAATGGTTAGAGAACAACAGGTTCTTTGCTGATCTGGAAATAACACTACCTTACTTAATCAGATCCTCTTCTGCTCCTATCTGCCTTCACAACATTCTGCAGACACTCCTTCTTGTTCGGCAACAATCACACTACCACACTTAACCAAATTTGCCAACACAATTATAAAAAACTCATTGACCTTAAATACAAATACAATAGGTCGGTAACACATCACAAAACCTACAAATCTCATAGAGATTACAAACATATCGGTTCAATCATAACCGTTAGATTACATAGCAATCAACTACACATTGTTCTAGACAACTTCAACTGCTCCTGGATCATCGCACATTGGATCTTGTAGCTCATCACACATTTTTTACTTCATGTTATGCATCTACTCATTCCCAAGATAAATGGTTATCTCCATGCACCAAATCCACTTTGAAACTCATCATGTGCATCATGTGCATCATGCTTACATGGCATCTTCATCTACGATCATCATTCAGTCATAGATCATCACAACCGATTCTCCAAGCTCCATCGATTAGGGTTCAGCTTATCAACTAGTTAGGATTATCGGTTGATCAATTTGCTTCAATAATAATACCAATACCGGTTGCCTACATTGTTTTACTACCGATTGCTTTGTTGCATCATTACCGGTTGTAATACAACTTCATTACCGGTTGCTATTGACATCAATGACAATACTATACTTCATGAATGCAATCTTCATGCAATGCCAACAAAACTATCTTAGGTGCTAATTAGGTTTATAACCCTGATTAGCACCTACGAAGAGCACTTAGTGAAAGGCAAGGCACAAAGAATGGTGCATGGCCCCGACATGCATTATGGGGAAAATATTTGATGCATGGCAAGGTCATGCCTCTATGATCCACTTCTTGGGAAAAGCATTCAAAATTATGTGATGTGGGTTAGGGTTAAACCCTAACACACATTGGAAGCTAGGGCTTTGGTGTGTGATGGGGTTGTTCTCTCAACTCACACTGAAACTAGGGCATGATACTTTAAAAGCATCATGTATATCGAAAAGGGTTTAGGGAAATATAATCAATAATGACATACAACAAAGATATATTGGGTTTATGTCAGGATTATTATCCCAACTTTCACCCTAAATCCATTAAAAAGAAATTTGAATAAGCTTAGAAAACTGCTAAAGCATGAAAAGATGAAAGAAAATACGTACCAGGTGAGAGATGACTTTGACACCAATCTTCACAATGTCACATGGACACCAAAAGAATAAGAAGAAAGAATGACCAAAAACAAAAATAAAAGGGAAAAGAACTTGAAGCAAAATAAAACACTAGCAAGAAATAAATGCAAAATCGTAGATATTTATGGTGTATTTCAAACTTACGAGTCTGATTTGCACCATAAGACCAAAATAGGTGTAAGTCTGAAATACACCTAAACAAAACTACTGAGTGTAATGTTGGGTTATGTCTGATTTTACACTTAATAAGCCAAAGATGGTAGAGTCGGGTTTAGAACCCGATTTTGCACCAGAACATCAAAAACTTATTCTAAGTTAAAATTTTAAATTTTAACTATCAAAAAAGTATTTTGAGAATGAATACAAAGTATTCAAAGACCAATGAGGTGAGAAAAATGCCTTGAAAAACTAACTCTTAGAGATATGAGAATGAATTTTAATAAAAAATCGTAGGGGGTTATCTTGTTTTCACCTTAAATGAAAACAAGGATAACAAGATTTAAAAATCCTTTGGGAAAACACAGGAAACCTCAATTTACTTCTTTGACACGGGGCATGCTAGTGGAGAAAATTTTTAATTTCTTTCTCTTGATGCTTAGGTTCTTTGCAAGGTCTCTATGTGAGAAAACTTTGAAAGGGCTCTTTTTGGAAATTGTATGCCTTAGAAAATTAGATCAAGCCTAGATTTATCTAGCTATAATCGAAATATCTACAAACACTTTCTAAGGATGTTGAAACCATGACATAGGATTTACAAGGTGATGACACCTTAATCCTAAAATTCCTAACAAGCATACGACAAGAGCTTTAGGCTTTATTAAGTATTTTGGACATATTTAAGCCCTAACAAGCATAACATACAACCTCTAGGCATTATTTTAAGTCCTAATAAGCATACGCAAGTCCTAATAGGCATAACATAAGACTTCTAGGCATTATTTTAAGTTCTTTAGACATATTAAATTCTATTACAACCATTAGGTTTCCACAATCCATGATAGTGTAACTTGAGCTTTTGGATTTGATTGTGTATCTTTTTTCACATTGATGTTTCAAATCACACTCTATGTTTCTTTAGTAGGATAAGAGCTAGAGAAGAAAATAAATCTTCCACATGTAAATGCATTTTTTTTTTTAGTAAGTAAATAGCTGGATAGGCCAGCATTTATATTAATAATAGAGGTTTTACATCCGCCAGAGGTGTCTATTCCATTACCTCCTTCAAAAGGATGAAATATACAATTTCAAAGTGCAAACAACAAAAAATCACTAACTATCTATATACCTACTCTGGCTAGGGATACAAATTTTGGACTTAGAGACCTTCACCCTATCAACACTACACTACTATCTACCAGCTACGCAAAATACAGTAATAAATGAGAAAATAAAAAACCTTGAGGGAAGAGGCACCATCATTCATTGTTTGAGGGGCTTGAAATGCTCTCATAAACCCTTTGAGAAGCAAGGGCTTGTGCTATAGTTGGGTAGTCTCAGCCACAGTCCACATGAGCCTCCCCAGTTGCAATTTCCTCCATCAACCTCATGTCATTTGGAATCCACAACTCCCCTCATCCTAGAACCCAGTCATTACCTTCCACAACAACCCCAATATCATGCCTATCCTGTAGGCCTTCCTCCCTCACAAACTTTCCCAAATCATACCCTTCCTATCTTGCCAGACTGCCTGTAACAAACAAAATAAAAGTCAAGTTTTTGTTTCTCTTTGCATGACCTTGATTGTATTTCTCCAGCTCCATAGTCTACAGATTGTAAAATTTCCTCATCTCCCCCCTTGCATCTTGGGTCATGTAATATTTGTGGGCCAACAAAATACTATTCTGGTCATCAATGTTGTCTAGGACCGCATCAATTTCCCCCAAGAAGGAATGCCTAAAAATCATCTGGTAAAACTTCTTCGTTTTGGGTTTGTATACACCCATCTGAATGTAAATAGCCAAAAACATAGCCGGGATGCTCAAATTCACTTTGTACTTATGAGTTGCCCATAGAAACTCCATGCCTAGAATCTTCCTAACCGCATGCAAAATAAGAAGGCGCTTTGATTCTAGAACCATCAGGAGTTACTTCTCCATAATCTCCCCAAGAAATGCCATTTTTTGCTTGGTTGATTCCAAAAGAATAGGGGTGGCCATATCTACAGCTTCCAAATTACTCAGAAAAAGGGAATTATGCATTGTTGTTACTACCATACTTGCCAAATATATAACTCCCTTCATTGAAAAAGGTTGTGAGTCGTATTTATTGACTATCATAATGAGATCATACCTCGACCCATACTCAAAATAAATCCTAGATGCAACCTTTATTTATTATAATTCCTCTTTATGACATAAAGACTCGGGTCGTCGCCATCTAGACATCATACCAATTCGAGTACAAACCACAAATTTGGTTGATTTTATGTAATAGATAGCTCACCACTTGGAAATAGGCTCAGACATGTCACTTGGTTATTGAATACTTACTTGTCATATCCATACTTGCCATCTTCCTTGGAAATTGTCCCATCAACTATCGCCCAATCCTCGTGATTATTGCCACAACCGATTGTTGTCAATTTCAAATCTTTTTTCAGAGTGAATAGTATCAATGTTACTTTTTTGCTACACCACTTGTTTGGCCAGGTCATCTGCCATCCCATTGCCTTCTCGATAAACATGATAAATTTTAAATTCTTCAAAACTTTTCAAAGCATTTGTGATTGGCGTAAGCCATCTCTCAAGTTTCCAGCTCACCATCCATTGATTCTTGATTGCATTGATCATTAAAAGACAATCCCCTTCAAGATAGATTTTTATAGCCCCCAGTCTCCTTGCAAGATCCACTCCTTTCAAGGCTTCTCGAAATTTTGCTATATTATTAGTGGTCTTCCCAATGTATTCAACCAATATCATGATGGTATGACGATTGTCATCTCTAGCTATACAAGTAGCTCTTGCATGTCTTGGATTATCCAAGGAGGCTTCGTCGACGTTTATTTTGATCCATCCCTTCTCCGGAGCTTGCCAACATGTAGTCCTGCATTTCTCAGCAACAACCGATTGAGCCAACTCATAGCCCTCGGGAACCATCAAACCTGAGAATTGCTTCATCATCTCATTATCTCGATTTGTAAAGATATTGGTCTTACTGATACGCCTTTAGGTGCTTCATTTACCAATTCCACAATTGTTGCTTCCATGTTTGACACAAGAATTTCCCTAGGCATGGCCTAATCCTTGAAGACCCTCCTATTCCTTTCTTTCCAGAGTTCCCATATGACTGTGGAGGGGAGAATTGACCAAATACTACTAAACATACCTTTAGGTATTGATGTTGGCCAAGATATGAACCAATCCTTGATGCTTTGAGGCTCCACATGTTGAATCGTAGCTTTCCCATAAATAATTTCTAACAAAATTAAGCATAAGGATAGGCCCAAAGGAGGTGATCAACATATTCTACATTGTTCTTACACAATAATTATCTACTAGGTCCATAAATCCCAATTTTGGTAGGTCTATCTTGAGTCATAATTCTACCCTGGATGGCTAGCCAAGAGAATGCATCGGCTTTGGGAAGGACATATTTGCCCCAAAGAAGTTTGAATGGTCAATGGCCTTCCTCCATAGCAGCTTCTTTCAGCCTATACCCAAGCTTCACCTTGTATTCCCCATCCTTTGAAGCACACCATCTAATTCTATCAGCTTCCTGAGAGACTAGTATGGATCTATCTTTAATGTTGGCTAAAGTGTCTTTCTGAATTTGGGGAGCATCAATGGAATCCAAGGATTTCCAACACCATTTATATATTCCATCAATCTTGACTACCTCTCTGAAGTTGCATACTTTAGTCCCCCAAACCCTAGAAGTTGTTGCTCTGATTTCCCTCAAGCTATGATCTGCCCCTAACTTTTTGTGTCCATCCAATGAATCCTCCTAAAAAGCAGTTGATTTACCATTACGTATTTCCCAAGTGATATATTTGGACACCAACTCCCTTCTTTCACATATAAAATTTCAAATGGTTGAGCCTTTTGGTGGGTTTCTAACTCTTAAAATGTTGAGGGTTTCATCTGAATCCAGATACTTTTTTCTTAGTATTCTTACCCACTTTAGGTTTGATTTGATCATAATCCAAGAAAGCTTATCCCCAAGATCCAAATTCATGATTTTGAGTTGTCAAATCCCAGCACCACCAACACTCCAAGGTTTACAGACCTTTTCCTAGGCAAGCAATGGATGTTTCTAATCATCATGAGGACCGGACCAGAAGAATCTTCTCAAAATTTGATTGAAATTATCCTCTACTGAAGTGGGAAGTTTCAAACAAGTCATGGAGTAGATTGGAGTAGTCAATAAAATAGCCTTGAGCATGAGCAATCTGCCCGCCGAAGTTAGCCATTTCTCTTTCCAAAGCTCTATTTTCTTTTTGCAGTTTTCAATCATTCTATCCCAATAACACTTTTTGATGATACCTCCAAACAGAGGCAAACGTAAGAACTTCCTTGGAAATTGTGCCACCTTGAATCCCAGGATTCTAGCAATGTCTAATTGAAGACCTGACTAGACATTAAGGAAGAATACTTTAGATTTACTCCAGTTAATAGATTATCGAAAAGCCTCACTATATTTGTCTAAGATGGTTTTGGTACTTCTTGCTTCACCCATAGAAGCTTCTCAAAAGAGGATGGTGTCATCCGCAAACTGTTGATGGGTGACTGGTTCTATGTGAGGGGTGACCTCAATACCCTTCCACACACACTTGGCCCTTGCTGTCATGATGCTCCTGCCTAACACCTCTACCATTATAATGAATAGTTATGGAGATAATAGATCCCCTTGCCTTAAACCCCTGCTAGAGCTGAAGTACCCATTGGCCATACCATTGATAAGAATAGAGAACTTTGGGGATTCAATGCAACCTCTAACCCATTCAATCCAAGGGCGATCAAAAGCAAATCTAGATAGAACATCTAGCAAAAAGTTTCTATCTGTCAAATCATATGCTTTTAAAATGTCCAACTTGATGATCATGTTGGGATTCCTAAGCTTCTTGGTTGAATCAATTGCTTCATGGGCAACAATAATTCCCTTTGTGATAGACCAACCCAGGGCAAAACCCCTCTGTTCTTCCGAGATGATCTTATCCAACACCTTATTTAATCTATTTGCAATTACTTTAGTGATTATCTTGTAGCAAGTATTACATAAAGAAATTGGGCAAAAATTATTCATACCTGAAGCATCTTTCTTCTTGGGGATAAGGGCTAAAAAGGTTTGATTGATGGATCCCAAAATCGTTGCTTTTTGGGGGGATTCCTCTGCAGCCTTGAGTAAGTCATCCTTGATGATCTCCTAAAAGGTTTGATAGAAGAAAACTGAAAATCCATCTGGTCTAGGGGCCTTGTCAGGGGCTAATTGAAAAGTAGCATTTCTAAGTTCCTCCAGAGATATAGGTCTGGATATTTCCCTATTATCCTACTCAAAGATGATGTTGGGAATCTGATTGAGAAACTCATTCCTAATAGCTCTTTGATTTATGTTATGATCATCTCAATTCAGGAGATTTTGAAAGTATTCCACCACTTCTCGACTGATCTCATCTTTGGAGCATATCACAATCTTGTCTTCTCTAATCAACTCCAGGATTCTGTTTCTATTTTTGTTTGTAATTGTAGAGTTGTGAAAGAATTTTGTATTCTTATCCCCTTCCTGTAGCCAAAGCTCACATGAATTTTGTCTCCAAAATGGTTCCTCTCTGACCAAGATTTATTCTTGCTCCACTTTGAGTTTTTGCACCAATATGAACTCTTATTCTCTCATACCTTGAGCTATAACAACTTCATTTAGAACATTTATCTCGTTTTCAATACTTTGGCTTTTAGTGAAAATGTTCTTAAAATGTACCATGTTCCACTCCTTGAGTTTAGCGTTTACGTATGAGAGTTGCTTTTGAAAAATAAACATCTTGGAATGGTTTCTAAGTCTACATTCCTTCCACCATTGAGTCAATGAGGCCAAAAGGGATGGATCCCTGATCCACTGCCTCTCAAACCTAAAGGGGGACCCACCAGAATATGGATCTGAAGCAAAGACCAATTGGATTGGAAAATGATCCAATCCGCTAAATGGAACAATTGAAGATTCCACCAAGACTAGAATCAAAGACTAATCACCAAAAAGAAAGAATATGTCTAACTTTTAGGCTATGCTAGTGAAAACCTACCTTCTATTTGTCCAAGTATATTTTCCATTATTTGTCACTATTTCCCTTAGTTAATTGGAATCAACAAATTTTTGAAAGTCTTGTTGTATTCGATTCTTTATCATAGAACCTCTCGTCTTCTCAGAGCTATTGAGGGTCGCATTAAAATACCCCCAATAATAATCTTCTCATTCTTTTTCAGAATTGAGTTTCCTAGACAATTCATGCCAAAGCTCCCTCTTAGTTGGTGTGGCAATGGGTCCATACACATTGATCACCTTATAGCACTGGCTATTCATAAAATCTTGAAACACTACCATCATCCAATAGCCATGGACTTCTACAATAGAACATCGAGCCTTTGAAGGGTTCCAAAGAAAGCCTATTCCACCCGGAGCTCCCATAAATTCAACAAAAACACCCTCCCACTGCCTCCAAAACTTCATATTCCTCTCCTACTCCTATTTACTCCATTTGGTTTCTTGTATCAGCACTAAGTCTTCCTTACTTGACTCAATTTGGTGTCATTTGCTAGGAGCATTTAAGCCCCTAACATTCCAACTTATGATCCTCATGGCTCCTTGGGAAGGGGTAACTCCTTTCCATTTCTAAGAATTGTCTGATAAAGTTTGGTCTGCCCTTTCACACAACTAGCCATTGCCAATTTGGATTTGTTTGACTAGCAACCCCTTTGCTTGTTTGATATGATTTTGGGACTTTTCAAAAAAGATTGAATTTACTCTAATCCCCTTTCCTCTAGTATTCTGGCCTGAAACTCTTTAAATCTATCATCCATGTTTGAATCTGAATTTAGCTCACCTTTAGCTTCCACATTTACAATAGGATCCTATTGGCTCTGCCTCTCTCCTTCCTTTGAAGCACAAATCTCTGAGTCTTTATAGCCCAAGTTACTCTCAATGGGTTGAACTATCATTTCCTCAAAATGCTCCTCCTAATTTGGCAATGAGATTTCTGATAAGCTCAAGACCTCTGTCCCATTCAAATCATCCTAAGTTAGTCTTGTCTCCTCTTGCACAAATTTTGCCTTCCCTAGATAAATTTCCCCCGCACCTACTATTTGTGTTGATGGCACTAGGTATCTTTGGGTCTACATCCACCGCCTCCAGATTCTCAATTTCATGAATAACCTTCTCTGGCCAGATTAGATCTATCAGTTCTTTCTCCATATCAGAGAGTGGATCCTTGTATAATCTTTCCTTTGTACTGCCAAGGAAGGATTGTTTTATTTTGTCAAGAGAACCTACAAAAACCTTGAAATTACAATTGTCTGGGGTATGGTAAAGCGACCTGCATTGCAGATAGAAATCAAGCTTATCCTCCCTATCAATCAACTAAATCCAATTGCTAATATCTGACATCAATTCAATTTCTGATGGGATCTTCGCCTTCAAAGTTACACTCACATAGATCTTGAAATAAATTCCCATCTTTTAATCTTCCAAAGGATTATCCAGATAGAGGAACTTACCAAGTTTTCTACCAATAATTTTTAAGATCCCATCACCCCAGAACTCTAATGGCAGGTGTGTAGGGGAAAAAGTGAGACTAAGTATGGAAACCCTAATCCCACTCTCATACACACTCACAAAATACGAAAGAGCCTAGGGAGGTAACACACTTCAGCTACTTATTTTGAGGAAGAGAGAGTCGAGGATTACCTCTCAGGGTTTCTACAGATGAGAGAGAGGAATTATTCAAATGCAATCTAAGCTAAGGTGCAAATAAGCAAGCAAACCTTAATCTGGAAATATAGAACAAAAGATAACTGATGTACTACTGAAAAAGTATAGATTAAGAAGAAAAATCAGAGGTGCACTTGTGTTTGAAATCTGAGCTGAAATGTCTAGGACCAGGTTGCCACGCCATTGTCCTAGTTCTGCAAGTTTGAAGCTACAACTGAAGGGCTAGATTTTGAGGTCTGCAAAGTATTGCACTATCAAATCCTACTGAAAATAGGCAGGATCAGGGTGCCACGCCCTTTTCCTGGGCAGGACCAGGGCACCATGCCACTGTCCCAGGGGTCTCTAATGAAATTTGCACTCTGGAACAGTTTCTGTGTGCTCTACTGGTCCTGAAACTTCTAGCGACACTTGGATCCGAACCTGTAGCTGTAGCTGAAAAATAGGGTTTCGGGTGGCTATGTAGGGTTTTGCCTTAGACAAACCCCTATTTTTGTGATTTCCACATCCACAGATAGTCGATAATGTACTGAAAATGTGTATGCTAGAACCTTGTGTGTGTGCGAGATCCTAAAATGAAAGCAAACAATCTAGAGCAACCCTAAAGAGTAAACCCTAATTGCTTATAATTGACAAAGTGAATGCTCTAAATCCATGATGCAAAGTGATCTAAAGCATGAATATGAATCAAAATGAAGCTAATACAAAGACATGAAAACAACATGAAACCATACCCAACCCCAAGGGAGAGGTACAAACCAATCTTCAGTTGGTGATCTCCTATTGTTCTCCTACATCTTCAAAAGCTCCCAATTGATAAAATGATGCTTGATGAATATTTTGATGGATGGATATTGAATGTTGTTGAAGAATTCAAAAATCTACTATTTCACTGCAAAGAAGGCTCCTTATGCTCCCAAAAACATGCTCTTATATTCTTAGAAAAAGACCCCTTCAAATGAAGAAATAGAACTCTTAAGTATGAAACCCTGGACCTTAATTTCATGTTTAGGTTGACTTAGGATTTGAATTTCCCACCAATCTTTTGTGGATAAGCATTATTATATCATAGGATTATGCTCCCAAAATTTCGAGAAAAAAATTCGAGGACCATGTGCACTTTCAACATGGTTTGACCAACTTTTTAACCAAATTTTCAAGGCCATTAGATATGATGATATTAGAGCGAATCCTAAAGTTACAACTAATTCCAAGGTGCTTTGATATACAAAATAGGACATAATTAGGGCTTATGATTAAATGATTCATTGAAGGAATAAAATTAAAAGGGGCACACTTAGGGTAAAGGGCCCAACTTTATAACATGTGAAGTGATGGAACGTAAATTTATATTTAATTAAATGCTTAAAAGAGATTAGAAATGCAAGATGCAAAACACACTAAAGTGGGTGCTAAACCAAGTGTGAAATTGTACCACCCTAGCAAGGGTGTACAATTTATGACACTACATTTAGCCCCCACTTTAGTAGTCATATGACACTAAATGCATATGCAAGCTCAAGTACAGATAAGTAAACATCATTTGAAAAAGGATATATCAATAAGTTGTCGGACGAAGCCCCCGACGCTATTTACAGTACACAGTTAGGAACCACACCCTACAAAACCACATATTAGATCACAAAATCACCTAATGCTTACTAAGGTAGATGATGAAATTCACAGGTAGCTATATGCCCCCCTTGTTTCGGCTTGCTTATTAGTGAGCTGAAACATGGTATCATGTTTACCACAACGAATTGTTATGAAGATTGTGATGAAACGAGTTCACAACAAGGTTTGATTGTATATCCAAGAGCTTTATCGAACCAATGTGGAGCAAGAGGGCAAATTTACGATTCCAACGCCATCAACGACATGAAATCGGAGCTCTCTAGCTCAAGATATGATAGATTGAAGGAAAAGTGCAGAAATTAGGGTTTTAACTTAAAATCATAAAACAAAAAAGTGCATAACTCATAAATATGAAAATGACACCTTCATTTGTCACTTTTTGACTTTTTTGCACTATTCACTGCATGGGAGCCCACTTATTCGCCATCATGCCTCGACACTGACCCAAGCGACGTATGCGGATGGAGATCCTACGCTAGTCCGTACTTGTCGACCGACCATTAGATGAGGTGAGTTGACTACTTGTTGACACACCTTTGACTTTTCATGTTTGCATTGAATTTGATGTTTGATGATGTCACCACCTTGATCACACATGTGCCCCTTGTGTGGGCCCCACAAGTCCTAGGGCGCTCTGGTCCTCCCTAGGCACCCTGGTCCCAAGGGAGTGCCCCTGGTCCCAAGAGGGAACCCTGGTCCTCCTAGGGCACCCTAGTCCCAGAAGGGCGCCCTGGTCCCAGCTCTGAGCGACCAAGGGTCACCTGGGATCAGGCGTCAGATAGATAGGATAGATTGATGATGCTTTCTTTTAGATGATTATGGCCGAGGATTGATTACAGATGATTTGATGTTTTGATTTTGTAGATCCTTCCATACATTCGGGAGCATACTGCTGGTCACACCTTCCAGAGCCTTCAGAGTCAGGTTTTGAGGCTTGCACCGGAGGAGAGAGAGTTGCTTCACACTATAGGTTTATGGTACATGATGGCTATGCCTACCATCGTGTTTCATCTTGCGATGTTGATGGCACTGATGGAGAGGTGGCATGCAGATACCTCGACGTTACTTCTACGTATGGGGGAGATGACGGTTACCCTTGAGGATGTATATCATATTATGTGCCTTCCCATCAGGGGAGAGACCATTAGATATCAATTTGATCGCTCCACTACTGAGTACAGGAGGGAGCAGGTCTACTGCATAGGGAGAGTGATGCCCGACGAGACGAGGGGCCGTATCATGGTTAGTTTGCTCCTACATCCTATCGGTGAGGTTCCACTGGTGAGGCAGCTCATGGTCGCTACCATTGCATTAGTTGTGTGCCATAATGGGTGCAGTACCCACATGCATGGAGGTCTTATCTATACGATTAGGAACCATGGAGAGACATTAGAGAGTATACTCTTAGGGTCAATGCATGCTTGCACATCTCTATCACGACCTTAGAGAGTATGTATTTGGACAAGGGTGCAGTCTGATGACCTGCACACTACTACAGGTGTGGATGTTTGAGCATTTCATGTGTAATAGGCCTGTTGGAGTTCCTACGGAATTAGTTCTAGAGCAGCCTAGGGTATTTGCTTATCCACTTAACCGTGAGTGGTGGTTCGATGATTACTACATTGGAGATTGAGTCTGGGTAGATTGATAGCGGGTATGATCATATGGAAACCCTACCTCGGGATGTATATGTGGGAAGGGATACACAACCAGTTATTTTGTATGTAGAGAAACCATCTACTAGAGGGATGGTATAGTCACATAGTCGTTACCTTCTACTTCGATTGAGTTCAGCGACAGTTTGGGTTCGAGCAGTGTGTTCCTACTGATGTGCCTATCTATATCTGACACTCATGCATGACTCCTAGGTCAAGAGCTATTCCTAGGCCTACGAGCGATGAGATTGACATCACAGACTCAGATGGATCAAATCGAGATATTACGATGAATCATAGGGATGATGTGGGTGCGCACAATCAGTACATCACATGGTGGGGGAGGACATACCCTGGAGCCATCTTTCCAGTGGACTTCCCTAGAGGGAATCTCGTACCACGGAGACAGACATACGATAAGGATGGACATGATAAATCCAAGGAGGGTACAAATGATCAGATTGATGATGTAGGAAAATAGGAGGCGGGTGGTGATGGAGATGATCCTAATATAGGAGAGAGAGATCAAGATGGAGATGATGAGGAGGATGAAGAGGATGAGGATGAGGAGAATAAGGAGGATAAGGAGATTGAGGAGGAGGTTGAGGAGGATGAGTCAGATGTAGTTCCTCATCACTCCGGGGATGACACCATAGCATTAGATTCACCGAGCCTCCCATCGTAGGCGAAGAAGGACCCTATAAGAGGTCCTAATCCTAGTAGTCCCCATCGGCCCATGCCTACTGTGCAGAGACAATAGAAGCACAAAGAGCCTAGTGGGTCCCAATCTCAAGCGGCTCCTTTCCATGACCCCTACCGGCAAGAGGGAGATCCAGGTAAGGTGCTTTATGATTGTTTAATTTATAAAATTTGTTTATATTTGATGAAATAGAATGTTACTAATGAAAACTTCTCTCTCCCTACAGTTGGCATCTAGGAATGGCGCTCCCTTATCCAGCATGTAGTGATAGACCTCATCATGTCTGCACACATTCCCAGTTCCTTGCAGATAGCACATAGATCACAGGAAAGAGCAGGACGACATGAGGACCTAATCACCCCCATTAAGATGGAGATGGAGGCCTGGCGAGAGATAGAGAGATATTTACGAGAGAGATTACAATAGACAAAGCACGATATAGAAGTGTCTCAAACAGAGGCAGCCACATACCGCGTGATTATGATGGAGAGGGATCACAGGAGCTCCTCATGTTCCGTGTCACGATACACTCCCATGGGCCCACCCCCACAACCAGATCAGGAGGCAACATCTAGTCACCACCCTCCAGCTATTAGTCCTAGGGATAGGAGATAACCTTGCTATATTATGAGACATTGTGTTGATGTATGTGTCATGATACTCATGGATATGTATTTATTTATGCTTGTGTTAAATCTCAAACATGTTATTTTAATACTTAATCAATGTATGCATTGCTTAGATTAAAAATAACACATTTGGTGGCGAACATGTATGTCTAATTTAATTTCCATGTGATTGATTTCTCAATGCTTCATGATTAAATTGATACATGTGTGATTTTAATTAATAACTAAGTATTTAATTAAATGCTACTTTGATGATGTAGAAGATAAATGTGTTAAGCTTAAGAGCTATATGACTAATGTGATTTAATTAACTCTAATTAAACACAACATGATATAATCCTACTTAACACATTAGAAATTGTATAACATGCTAGCACATATAAAATGTAAATTTTTTACAATTTACATAAATGAATCCAAGACAAACAACAGAGTAAAAGAACATGCTTGTCAAGAATGAAGTAATCTAGACTAAATAATAAAATATCATTTAATCCTACATACTTTAATAAAGATGTGCTAACACATTATGCAACTTTGAAGAAATAAAAGGTTACAAAGAGAGAAAAGATATACTAGAAAGAGAGAAAGAGAGAGAGAGAAAGAGATAGAGGCTAGGCATAATACCTTCGAAGGTGCATAGCATTTATAGGTTCCTTGAGAGGCATACCTTCCACATCTGCTATCTTGTAAGCACTTGATCCATAGACTTCAACAACGATGTATGGTCCAAGCCAATTAGGGCTGAATTTTCCTTTCTCCTCAGGTAAAGCATTCACATTACGCGAATTTTCATAAAGCACTAGATCGCCTACTAAAAAGGAATGTTGAATGATTTTATCATTATAGCTCCATTGTATATTTTTATGGTATGCTTGAATATACTCAAGAGCGTTTATACGTTGTTCATTGAGTATCTCAAGTTGTTGAAGTATTTGTTCCCTATAGGAGTCATCATCCACTATACCCCTAAGAGAAACTCTCAAAGAAGGAATTTCTAACTCCAAAGGCATAATGGCATCAATACCATAAACAAGATTATAAGGAGTACTGTGAAATTTTTCCAAGATCTAGAGGCAATAGAAAGCACAAATAAGAGAGACAAAATAGATGATAGGAATAAACTGTATTCTATCAAGATGCAAAATATGATCAACTGGATCATTACAAGATGTTCAAAGATTGTCCGTATAAACAATGTGGATGAGCTTGCTTATATAGGCAAGGGTAGGGATATGTGAGCACACAAACATGACATGTGGCTCAATAAGAAACAAGGGTAGGTATGAAATAGGTGTGGGTATGTAGGAGAAACAATATAATATTCCACATGAGGTGGAATGTAACAACAAGACAAGATCAACACCACAAAAGGTGGAAATTCTCCTACACACACTATCCCAATGCGACACAAACACCCAAGTGTCTCATACCCAAATTACTATGAAATGCATTTCCTAAGTAAACTTAAGTATAGTGTAATAATATCCACGATGAATAATTATTTACATGAACACCCCCCCTTAAGTGCAACTTAGGAGAATGCACTAAGCAATGAAAGATGGGTCCCGACTACGAGGCTATGTTAGGTACCCATGTACAAATGCAAATTCAATCTCCCACAAATGAGGAAAGAGAGAAAAACCCAATGGGAAAAAACCCTCCCCCAAAAGAAAGACGATGAAAGCACTCAATGCTCTCAATGATGAGATTTTGCCAAGATAAGATCAACATCATAAAAGGTGGAAATTATCCTACACACACTATCCCAATGTGGCACAAACACCCAAGTGTATCATACCCAAACTACTATGATATGCATTTCCTAACTTAAGTAAGGTGTAATAATATCCAAGATGAATAATTATTTACACCAACACCCACCATTAAGTGCAACTTAGGGGAATGCACTAAAGTCTACAATGCATCTAAGCAATGCAAGATGGGTCTCAACTACGAGGCCATGTTAGTTACCCATGTAAAAATGCAAATGCAATCTCCCACAAATGAAGAAAGAGAGAAAAAACACATGGGAAAAAACTCCCCCCCAAAAGAGAGATGATGAAAGCACACAATGCTCTCAATGATGAATGAGAAGAACAAAACCTCATGTGAGGAAAAAGTCCCCCCCATAAGAGAGAAGAGACCATGAAACCCCCCCTCAATGTCGAATCTCCTGCAAGGATGGTCCAATATGTTGACCAAAATACCTCCCCATAAGGAAGAAAGAGAGCCAATGTTGCACCAATAATGTCAAAGTGTGACAAAACCAGGTACCAAGTCGATGATGATGAATCACTCGCTACAACAAAATAAAGATCAGGCATGGAGATAACCTGCTTTGAGCATCATCTGGATATTCATAAATGGCAGAAATACTGGTACAATCCAAGTCTCATAGGAGCCATGCACAAATGTGTACAATCTAAGTCTCAACTAGAGCCATGCACCAAGTCTCACAAGGATATTCCTAATCTACATGTACAAGAGGATTACATCAAATATGTCAACAATAACAAGATACAAAGAGGTGTGGCACTTTATGATAGTGTGAGTACAACATTTATCAAGAAAGAGAATACATCATGATAAAATATTCAAATGTGGAAACATGAAAATGATGCCACCAACAAATAAGCCCTCTAGAATACTGCAGATGAAGATGCCTCCGAATGAAATTTCACCCGGAGATATAAATGAACAACTGACCCCCCATAAAAAGATCATGTTGGCACTTGCAAATAATGGCAAAGTGGACTTCTAATTTCAATGATTACAACTTCTCAAAATGAGATATAAGAGACTTCAACAAATACTGCTAGTGATCTAAACTGAGATCCAAGCAAAATAAAAGTACCAAATAGGCCAAAAAAGACCAAATACTAAAAGTACAATTTATACTCAAAATCACTGCAAATAAATGGCAAATTATTAAATTAGACAAAAAATTATGCACTTTCAAAAAAAATGGCACCTGAAAAGGAGTCCATATGAACCCAATCGAAGCCTCCAAAGTTGTAAAAATTGGGATTTCACGATTTCCGAAAAACCTATATCCGAAAATCAGAAAAATCATACACCACTGTATATATCACAAAATTATACCCCAAAACAAAAAAAATTGCTCGAAAAAAGGAGTCCAGATGAGTGTATCACTATTTGAAAATTGTCTGCAAAATTATAATTTCTGAAAAATTTCCGTCACAGCTTCAAACTTCAAATGCCTATAGATTTGGCCTCTGAAGTCCGATTTGGATGAAACAAAAGGCAAAAATGACTTTCTTGGACCTGCTGAATCCAATGGTAACCTCATATTTGACCCATCAAGCTTTGATAATAACTTGCAATAGAAAGCTACAAAATACAAACCCCAAATAGCATCAAATTTCTCTCAATTGACAAACCAATGACACTAATGGCTCTGATACCATGTGAGATTTTTCCAAGATCTAGAGGCAATGGAAAGCACAAATAAGAGAGACAAAATAGATGATAGGAATAAATTGTATTCTATCAAGATGCAAAATATGATCAACTGGATCATTACAAGATGTTTAATGATTGCCCGTACAAACAATGTAGATGAGCTTGCTTATATAGGCAAGGCTAGGGATATGTGAGCATACAAACATGACATGTGGCTCAATAAGAAACAAGGGTAGGTAGGAGAAACAATATAATATTCCACATGAGGTGGAATGTAACAACAAGATAAGATCAACACCATAAAAGGTGGAAATTCTCCTACACACTATCCCAATGTGACACAAATACCCAAGTGTCTCATACCCAAACTACTATGAAATGCATTTCCTAAGTAAACTTAAGTATAGTGTAATAATATTCATGATGAATAATTATTTATACCAACAAGTACTACCCATCGCAACACGTACACTCATCCGATAGGCCCAAAAAATGAAGGTTAATTGAGTATGCCAATCATTACCATGCTTTCGAAGAATCTGTTCTATTATCCTATTCGAAGACTCAGCCTGACCATTTGATTGAGGATAGTAATGTGTAGAAAATTTATGTTCAATATGATATTTCTTGAGAAACTTCTTCACATCCTTATTTTACATGGCATTCCATTATCTGAAACTAAGGCACAAGGTATTCCAAATCGGGAAATAATGTTCTCTAAGATGAATTGACAAATTACCTCAGCAGTAGTGGATCGAAGAGGAACTGCCTCCACCCACTTCGTAAAGTAATCAGCTGCAGTTATGATAAAACTATGTCCTTGAGATGAGGGAGGACATATTTTACCAACAAGATCCAAACCCCATGTAGAAAAGGGCCAAGACAATACTTGAGATCAATGTTCTTGGGCAGGGGTATGGATCAAATTGCTAGGTTGCTGACACTAATGACATTTTTTAACAAACACAAAGGAGTCATTTTCCATGGTCTGCCAATAATATCCCATTCGGAGCAATCTCTGAACTAAGGATCTACCTCCAAAATGCCCCCCGCAAGCACCTGAATGTGCTTCCTCAAGAGCAATAAGGATTTTAGCTTTGTTAAGACATCAAAGGAGAAGACCATTATAACCCATCCTATAAATAAAATTAGAGAGGATAATGTATCTAGCGGCCAATTTGCGAATCCTAGCCCTAGTATTCTTATTTGTAGAGTCAGGAAAGATACCATCACTCAAATATCTCACAATATGCAAGTACCATTCATCAAAATCTACAATGCAACAATATGCCACATCACTAGGATTATCAACAATAGCCGGGGTAGTGAGGTTATGAATAGTAAATTTAAGATCTACCAAGGGGTCCTCTAAAGACACAAGAGAGGATACACATGTAAAGACGTAAAACCTTCTAAATTCAATAATAAAACGAAATACTTTTTATTCTTAAATAAACTCATAATTCCTTTAATAAGTCTATTATCTTCCATTATTTCATTCTTATCTCTAAATGATCATTCCTTTGATATCATAACATACACGAGATTTCTATAAAGAGCTTAAGATTCTTTATTCAATAGGAAAATGCAGTAGTAACTCAATCATCTCTACGTAAAATACTTAGGCCTTTCTAATGCCTTAAGTTCATATAACAGTAAAACATAAAGTAAAGGATGAGATGTGTCCTTTGATCTGTAATCCATGCTATCTTCAATGCAATCTTTAGAATGAAGACGAGAATAAGATTCAGGTGCTTTTTCCACCCAACCTTGAAGCTTACACTTCCCCGGAATTCTCGGTCAATCAAGAATACCCGACCCTACACTAATTGCTTAACAAAAAGAATTTGATAGACACGATGGAATCTGGTGCATGCCTAGAATGATACGCGCATTTTCAATTTTCTAATTCCATAAAGAAACAAGCAAGATCAATAAATGATATGGTAGAGAGCATAAATAAATCCATCTATTTCAATGGTCAATAAGTTACTCAGCTGAGTATAATGCCATGCATAGCAATTAAATATAGTTTGGAAAAACAAACTATTCTCTCTATAATTCCACATTCGGCACCCGTCCCAGAAGGTAACTTTCCCCCAAACACAAAGACATCTAGCTTTCCTATTGCTTGTAAGGTATTTAAAGAAGACAATCTTTCACTTAATAGATAAAGAAGAAACAATCTTTCGTTTACAATCATTTACATTTAATAAGAAAACATTCTTTCATTTCTATCTTTTCAAATATAACATAATAAGAAAAGAAAAAGAAAAAAAAAGGTGTAACACATGTATGCATACTTTGCATATAGACAAAAGTAAAACCCAGAAATAGAAATTATGAATACACATTCTTTTATCTTTTCTCATAAAATCCAAATAGCGCAATCATACATCTTATGGTTTCAAATTCCTAAGTTTAGAATGCATAAGTTCTTTATCTTTCCACATGTTTTTGTCTATCTACTTCTTTCTTGAATTTGATACTATCAGATGTTTTCCATGATTTAAAATGATAATTCTAATTGTACATACCTATATGACTTTTTCATACAAAATTTCATATAATCATTGTGACTTCTAAAGCAATAAACTTTTCAGAAATAGAACTATTTTATTCACTAAATATCTAAAACAATCAAATCTCAAGATAATTCCATTCTTTTTTTTTTCTTTTTTTTAAAGTAAGTGCTATCATTAGTGGGGATAGCTCCCTATATTGCAGAATTTTAGGAAAATTACATACTGCTTCCTATATTAGACAAGACTATCCTTGTCTACCATACACTGCCTAAACATTAACATCATACTAATAACCATTAACATCACACTAATACTAGCCCGACTACCAAATAACCATTAGCATCACACTAATACAACCCACAGTTACATTTGTCCACCAATAGCTTGGTATATCACTGCTACATATTCACCAATGCTGATAGCATTACGGGTGGAGTTCTCAGGGAGCCACCAGTCATCTGATTCAGTCAATCTTCAAAAAGGCGCCATTTTCCCATTAAACACCGCACATCTAAAACTTCCCATACATTCTCCCCAAATGTCTTCATACGCTCTCGTTTCTCTTTCCATACTTCCCTTCTAGCCATCTCACGTATGGTGTCACTATCGACAGAGCCACCACTGTCCTCATAATCCTCCTCTGTCTCTGAGGGTAGGTAATTTTTTAACTGGAAATATACCTTCAATATGCTTGCTTTGACAGCCTCATCCAGATTTAATATGATATTAGCAATGTTGTTCGAAATGAATGGCTTCACAAATCCAGCAAAGAGTTCAATCTTACGTTCCCCAGAGTCAATGACATCAACCAGAGGCAAGAGGATTGCCTCCAACACTACTGCATCACACCAGTGTCTCTCAAAGTTGAGAGTGATGCCCATAAGCCCACAAATTGCATCATAAACATGATCTTAAATGATGAACAGGTTCCTTAATTGCATTCCCAGCGTGCTTTTGTAGTTGACACAACTAATCATTCCAAAATGAGCCATTAGTCGCAACTCTATCTCTGCATACACTACCAAAATGGTACATACGACTATTGAGTAAATCATCTTCTGGAGAGTCTTCATAAAAAGATGCAGCTTATAGATAGTAATCATTCCTGCTCTGCCCATATCTATTAGTATCTGCCTCTAAACTGAAGCACATCCAATGTGATGGTGTATTCCAAGCAACATAATGAACTGCCCGGGGGTAGCTAAGGGCAGACCACGACCCTCCCATGTGATTCCACCGCCAAAATGGATGTTATTGCCTGATCAAATACATCTCCCATCCCAATAATCAAAGTCATACTCATCCAAGGCTTACATCGGTGCCACCACTCTGCCCAAGTAGGCATGTAGATCCAAATACTGCAGGCATGCTAACCGATACCTTGTCATGAAGATCTTTGGCAATCCATCAAACATTGTCTTTTAATATCCTCTGTAGCCGATGCTCTGCTAAAATAAACAAGGTCATCATTCCGTCCAACCCTAAGATTCGCAAGGTAATCAGCTACTTGATTGCCTTCTCTATAAACATGCCCAATTAGTAGCACTCAATTGTTTTTAGATGGTCGTTTATCATTGGTAACCATTTATTAAGTTTCTAGTTATGCAAACTTGACCTAATGATCCCATTTATTATAATCTATGAATCGCCTTCTATTATGATTCGAGAGAGTCCCTGCATAATACAGAGATGTAGTCCTACCTCAAGTGCACGGATCTCAACTTCGTTGTTTGTGGCAGCTCCAATGCCACCAAACAGGCCATAAACGATATTACCTTGCTCGTCTCAGATTATGGCTCCAATACCGGATTCACCAGGATTCCCCTTAATGGCATCGCCGAAATTTAGTTTTGTCTAATCCTTTGGAGGGTCATCCATCTGATTACATTTCTATCTACATGCTTTGTCGGGGGAACATAAGTTTGAGGTTCTTTAAGAGCCCACCATTTTTCCATTAATGCATCCCAATTATTGTATATTTTAGGACCATGTTTTAGTTTCTTACCTTTTAATACTTCCTCTATTGCACTTTTTATTTTGTCCACCAGCATGAAATTTGACAGTGATGTTTCTTTGAAAATTCTTTTGTTCCTTTCCTTCCAGATGTGCCATACTATTGTGGATGGTCCAATCATCCATAGATCACTCCACTTTGACTTCTGTCTGGTTGGCCAGGAAAGAATGAAGTCAAAAAGTCTTTCATTTTTAACCGTAGCCCAATTTATTTTTTCAAGGAACTAGTTCCAACGATATTCTGCCACTGGACAACTGAATAGAAGATGATTTGTCATTTCTTCATCTGTACAACACATAACACAACGATTGGGGCTCGAGATGCCAATAATTTTAAGTCTATCACCCGTTAGGATTCTACTATGAAGGGAAATCGCACAAAAAATCCCAAGCTTTTGGAAGTATTTTGTAATTCCAACATAATTTATGTGGCCAAGTATTATAGGAGCCCCTTTGTCTTTGAACTTCATACCCAAGTTTGGAGATGTACACCCTAGATTTCGATGCACACCAAAAAGATGTTGTCTTCTTCGTCAGATTCCAGTATTTTCTTCTCTTTTATTGCTTTCCACAGTTTTTCACATAATGAGGGATTTCCAACATTGATTTTCTTCCATATTCTCAGACCATTCTTATCTGTTTGGTTTTTCATGTAATTGCACACACGTTGCCCTATGCAATTTTCCACCATGTCTACCCACCCCTTTATCATCAAAGGATTCTGATAGAGCTGGAAACTCGTCCCATGAGTCTCTCCAAAACAACGCAATTCTACCATTACCAATATGCCATGAGATATGCTTTGTGATAATGTGTCTGCAATCCCATAAGAAGTTCCACGTAGCCGAGCCCCTTTCAGAATTTGCCACAGTGAGAATTCGGTTAGGGTCTTCTGAATCTAGATATTTCTTTTGGAACAGCCTGCACCACATTTTTTGAGGCTCCTTACACATCTTCCAGGACAGCTTAGCACCAAGGGCAGAATTTTGTACTTCCATTTTCCTAAGGCCAGCTCCCCCATCTTCCTTAAGAAGGCATAGAGTATCCCAATTGATAAACGAAATTTTCCTGTTGTCTTTAGCTCCATCCCATACAAATTTCTTAAGTAAATTATTTAGAATTTTTCTAGCAGTGAACAACATTTTGAAACATGATATACTGTATATTGGAATGGCTGATAAAACTGATTTGATCATGGTAAGTCTAGCTGCTTGGGTTAGCCATCTATTTTTCCATTTTTTTTATTTAGATTGGCATGATTTAATAACATCTTCCCAGATTTGGGATTGCCTGCACCCTTTGTTAATACGAACCCTTAAGTACTTGATCGGGAGCTCTGCAATGTTTATGTCCATGAGTTGTGCAATTCTGCCCCGGGCCTTCCTATTGGTGTTAAAGAAAAGCAGCTGGGATTTACCTTTATTCATAACTTGGCCCGAGGCCATTGTATACTCCTCAAGTGTGCTCTTAATGCCTGTAGCTTCCCGGATGGAAGTATCACCAAATATGATGGTATCATCAGCAAATTGGGAATGTGTAATTGCCTCAAATTGCTCATGAACTTTGATTCCTTTCCAAATGCCTCCACTGTGCCTCTTTTTTATAAGTCTCCCCAAAACTTCCGCCATGATAACAAATAGTGAAGGAGATAAAGGATCCCCTTGTCGTTGGCCATTTGTGGCTCCAAAAAACCCACTCAAGTTTCCATTGACAAAAATTGAAAATTTAACAGTGCTAATGCAAAATTTTATGCATTCAATCCATTTTTCTGGGAAACCAAATCTGACAAGGACATGAAAAAGAAAATTCTAGATCACCTTATCATAGGCTTTGGCAACAACAAGTTTAATAATCATACCTGTTAGTTTTTCTTTGTGGAGTGAGTGTATGATTTCCGATACCAGGATGACGCTATCTGCAATTTCCCTACCCAGAGTAAATCCATTCTGATTTTCAGAGACTAGCTTAGGTAGCAATACCTTCAATCTTTCAGCCATTGCCTTGGATATTATTTTGTAAATGGTGTTGCATAATGATATTGGATGATAATCAGATATTGGAAGATAATTCCATTCTTATTCTCTAATAATAAAAATAAATTATTGCTCGATTAAGAGCCTACCTCTGAAATTCAAACCAAATCTGTTATGATCAATAATAATCTTCTCCCAGTATGATCACAATACGTCTAGATTTCCAATGCTCTTCCTCCTCTATGCTATTCTATCACTTGAGTTCTCTCCTCTCTATTCTCTCACCTCTATTTTCTATTCACTACTCTATATTATATTCTCTATACTTTGTTCTATATTTTCTATTATCTGCCAATTTCCCCTCTCTTTTCCAAAATATACAGTCTATATATATACTAATCCAATCTATACTTCTTCCTATTTTTGGGCCAATCTCTCAGAGTGGTGGACAGTTATCTGAGTTTATATTCGACACCTCTAATTGTTATTGTTATTGTTATATAATAGTTCTAAAGAATTCAAACTCTATTATAAAGTTTGCACGTGGCAATACGAACTGCACATACTGTTTCAAGTTCATAATTATTGGTGATTTCATGTGGGCTGGTTACCCACGTTACTTTTTTATTGTGCCATGTTATATGGCAAATGTGAAGGTGGAGATTTAAGTGGGTAGTCAGGTGTGCCATGTTATATGGCAAATGTGAAGGTGGAGATTTAAGTGGGTAGTCGGTAGTAATACCGACTCCCTTCCATACAACGTTCTAATTACTACTATGTTGGCATGTGGAATAGTTAGCATGGTTGGCAATGTTTACTCCAAGGGTTTTCAGCATGTCTAACAGTCCCTAATCAGCCTGCAATCCATTTTCTATTCAACCACTACGTGTCTATTTGTTTGCATGGTCAATATTAATATTGACTCCCTCTTAACTTGTTATTTACTATGAGTCACCATTAATACCATTTTACTTGCAACAGTTTCTACGTCTCCTTGCCAAGTCGATTAGTATCAACCCCTCATAAATATACTTTATCGACTATGACTTGCAGTAAAAACCCACCACCATATCGGATATGTTGTTGCATAGTCATTATACTCTCCTATTTGCAAGGTGTTTAGTTATGTGGGATAGCCCCCGTAGTGCCCACGTTTCACACACATAGTCCTCTTCTCATTCAAACTTAATGAGTTTGACATGGTTTTTAGTTGATATTAATATCGATCTCCCTATGCACACCATTTTCTATGAGTCTTAGTGGCATTAAGGATAATGCCAAGTCGATTTCTTCAACATTGCTTAACTCGATGTATTGTGCATACGATATACCATAGGCAAGTCGATATTTATATATCAACACACAAACACACACACACACATATAAATGATTATATATATGTATAAACAAAATACATGAAGTAAAATAATTTAATTTCATGATAATTCTATATATATATATATTATAAAAATAGAAAAGTGAACACGTAAGTACGATATTTCATCCAATTACACATATATATACACAAAGAACGTACATCTCTATGATCAGTATCTATGATTAATCTTCTTTTAACAATGTCAGAATAAATCGTACTAAATAAATATCATTTAATATTAGTCATATGAAATTCATCATTCGAATTTGAACAAACATCCAATTAAAGTTATATAAATCTTCAATCTTTGCAAAATCAAAATACGCATTCTAAAGTGGTGTGTGAGATTCCCATCTATTCTAGTGAAGTCCAATAGCTAAAACAACTCTGCCTGATCCATGTTCTCACCTTCATACGTGTTCACCTGTTCCTGCATTCACTTGCACTCAATTGCTCATTAGCGATGATGATCCCAATTTTATAATAAAAATAATATTGATCATTCGATTGCATGTAAATCATTTCATTGCATTTGATCTCCTATCTTATTTCACTATCAATTTTATTTCCATTTCATTTCAATTTTATAAATGAAAAATAAGCATTATTTTTTTAATAAAATAATTATAGATAAATATGGTTCGTGACAACACATGCCATTGCATCAGCATGTCGATTATCTTTTCGAGGAACAGGCTCCATGGTATAAGAATCAAACTTTTGCAACAAGGATATAGCTAGATCTCTATATTGTGATAATTTGTCTTGATTAGCTTAATAAACTCATGTCACTTGTCTTATGATTAGTTGAGAATCTCCATAGATATGTAGATGTTTTATATTTAATGCTAAGGTTGCTTTAATTCCAGCCATAAGAGCCTCATATTCAGCAATGTTGTTGTTACATAAGAAACTAGGACGATATGATAGAGGGATAGGCTTCTTTTTAGGAGAAATTAAGACCACCCCTACCCCCAATCCTATACGACACCTAGAGCCATCAAAATATAATTCCCAAATCTCATCGACCTCAATAGAGAAAATCCATTCATCAGGAAAAGACTCTAGGTTAGGTAGGGAGAAGGATGAAGAAGCCTCAACTAAGTGGTCGGCCAATGCTTGACCCTTTATTGCCTTTTGCGAGACAAAGTTAAGGTCAAACTTGGTCAACATCATAACCCACTTAGCTAAGCATCCCGAAAGGTCAATTTTAGAGAAAAGATGCTTGAGAGGATCAAATTTAATGATAACATGGACTTCAACATTCAAGAGGTAGTGTCTTAACTTTTGAGTTGCAAAGACTAAAGCAAGGCATTGTCTTTCTATCGCAAAATATTGGACTTCATAATCGAGTAGGGTACGACTTATATAATATATCAGACACTCTCTACCATCCTTCTCATGTTGTACCAATAGGGGTGCAAGAGCATGAAGGGAAACAACTGTGTATAGAAAAAATGATTTAGAAGGGTCAGCAGGTTGAAGAATAGGAGGATTGGCCAAATAAGTTTTTAAGTCTTCGAACGCTTGACGAAAATCCTCATTCCATTGAAAGGTAATATTCTTTTTAAGCAAATGAGTAAAAGGAAAGGTACGGTCCACCAATTGAGAAACAAACCTACGAATAGTTTGAATCTTTCCTTGTAAACTTTTTAGTTGGGAAACATTTTTAGGAGGTGGCATGTTAACAATGGCATCTATCTTCTTCGTATCCACCTCAATTCCACAATGCGAAACTATGAATCCTAATAGTTTTCCACTATCCACACTGAAAATGCATTTTCGAGAATTCAAGTGCATGTTATACTTATGAATTTTCTCAAAGATTTGACAAAGGATCTTAATGTGATCTGTGCGAAGAACGGATTTAGCTAAGATGTCATCAACGTAATCTTCTAAGGTTTTATGCATATAGTCATGGAAGATAAGAGTCATAGCACGCTGATAGGTTGCGCCTGCATTTTTCAATCCAAATAGCATCATAACCCAACAAAACATGCCCCAAGGGGTGGTGAAAGCAGTTTTGTATTGATCTTGAGGATTAATGAAGATTTGATTATATCTAGAGAAACCATCCATGAAGGATAATAAAGCATGACCTGCTACAAAATCCACTATCATATTGATATTCGGGAGGGGAAAATAATCTTTTAAAGAAACTTTGTTTAGATCATGAAAATCCGTACACATCCCAATCTTATTATCAGACTTAGCCACAACCACAATGTTTGAAATCCATGGGGAATAATCGATAGGACAAATGAATCCAGCATCCAACAACTTTTCAATCTCAGCTTTAACAAGTAATGCCACTTTAGGGTGAACCTTTCAAATATTTTGCTTCATAGGTTTAGCATCAGGAATAGGGACAATGTTATGAGTGACAATCTTAGGATCTATGCCAGGCATGTCAAAGTACATCCAAGCAAAGATTTTAGGGAATTCATGTAATAATTCGGAATATTGTTTTCGCTCTTCTTCATCAAGACATTTTCCTATCTTAATAATTTTATCTTCAACACAAGGATCCATCTTGATATCAACATTGTCACTTATTAGGAGATTGCTTTGTTGAGGAGATTCTTTTAGTTGAGGAAATTCTTTAACTATCTCATCATTAATTCTTTCTTTCCCAAAGTAAGCTTCCACATTCAGACAATAGGGAAAACTATGATTATGGTGATAACGAGGAAGGTTGTCATAAGCTCCTAAGAATTTGGCTAGAGAATCATTAGTACGAAAAATATCCAAAGCGAGGACACTAGAAGAGTCTCAATATACTCTGGATATTTTATTGAGAGAGAAGCGAAAATGACATTAACACTAATAGATGGTCTCTTAGAGGCTTTAGTACGCTTAAAAGAATCATAGCCAAGCCCAAATGTCATATCATGAAAGTTGTTTTCCAAGGGATCCTTTATCCCTTGTTCTTGAGCTCCACATCCATTACCATTATATCCGCACCTAGCTAGGATGTGAAAACCAGGACCATAAAGGTTAGCCATTTCTGAGAGAGAAGGAGGATTTTCATAAAGTGAAGGGTCAAAGTCCTCTAGGTCAGAAACTAAGGGAGACGAAGTCTAGGAAGCTGCCACAAAGTTATTACTTAATGGCCCAGATAAAGTGGATTGCTTTTTAGGTTCTTCTTCTTCCTTCTTTTCGACCTTAGGTTCTCTAGGGGGAATTTTATATTCCCCTACAAAAGTGGGA
This sequence comes from Cryptomeria japonica, assembly GCF_030272615.1. NCBI lineage: Eukaryota > Viridiplantae > Streptophyta > Pinopsida > Cupressales > Cupressaceae > Cryptomeria > Cryptomeria japonica. The sequence continues at coordinate 898,500,790 of NC_081407.1, read as the reverse complement.
TTAAAATCAAGGGATCCCCAATCGTCTTTTGCAAGAACCTTTTCTAGAGTGAAGGTGCCCTCAATAGTAGAGTCAAGTTGAGAAGATTCTTCCTCAAGAACTTTAGGTCCACTTGAGGAAGTATTGGGAGTAGAAGATTTAGAGGAATCATCTAAGATAGTTGGGGAAGAACCAGTTGAAGAGGATTTGGAAGTTGATGTCTACAAACAAGTCTGGAGATTTGTATCACCTAGCAAGGTATATGTTTTATTATTATAAATGAACTTAACTTGTCTGTGTAATGTAGAGGGGACAACTTGCATGCTATGAATCCAAGGTCTCCCTAGTAACAAGTTGTATGTCAATTCTCCAGACATGACATGAATAGGTGTGGGTAAAGTAACAAGACCTACCTTAACAGGAAAGGTGATGATACCTAATGAAGATTTAGCAACATTATCAAAGCCTCAGATAGTAAGAGAATTGAGCTTAATAAGAGATGTATCAATATTGATCTTATGCAACAAGTTAATACTACAATCATTAAGGATAGAACCATTGTCCACTAGTCTTCATCTTTATGAACTATAATTTATAATCACCACAATCATTAAGGAATCATATTGATGTTGAATTTCACTAGTGGGTAGCTCATCTCGTGTAAACACAATTTGAGCCTTAGGAGCTGTGATAGAGTTAATCAAGGAGGCCATATTATTGGATGTCATTGTGGGTGGAACATTCAATGTTCTCAGGGCATCTTGTCACATTCTATGATGAGTTGAAGAAGTCTGGATAAATTCCCAAAGGGATATCTTGGCAAGAGTATCTTTAAGTTGTTCAACAAGATCATATTCCTTACCGAGAGTTTGTGAAATGCGAGGTGCTTGAGGAAGGATAGGTTGAGGATCATGAAGAGAAGTTGGGACAACCAGAGGAGGATTAGGTTGCCTATTGTTTCTTGTATTATAGGTATGGGCAATTGCATTATAACTCTCTTTAGTCATTTGTTTACCATAGTTATAAGGACTCTTAGTGGGATTTCCTCCTTGCACCATAATGATAGGTTTGTTTGGAGTGCTAAAGGAATCATGACTATATCCACCTTGAACAGTAAAAAGAGGTTGACTAGGAAGAGGTGAAGTTGAGAGAGGATAAGCACCTTGGACCACAAAAAGAGGTTTACTATGTTCATTCACATTGATCATGTTGATTAACTTTTTAGATGTATTGTTTAAAGGTTTAGGCAAAGACATAAAGTCATCAAGGGCATCATCCAATAAAGCATGATCATAGTGATTGAAAGGTTTATCTTTGGACTCAAAAGGAGACATAATCTCATAAAGGAAATTATGATGGTCAACCATGTTATTAGATTTAGTGGAGAAGTTGATAGGAATGTACCCATGGGAGGAGCCATTCAACTTGTCTTTCTCATCACCACGAACTGGCATAGTAACAAGGTTGATTATTTTTTGGCAAAACGAGGGTTTAGAAGGATTAGGGTTCAAAAAATCATCTAGAGCTTCATCTAATTCATCCTCACTAAACTCATAATCAACATAGTTGCATACATTATCGAAAGCATGAACATCTTGTAAATAAAAATCTAACATTTTGAAATGGAAATTGAAATGAAATTTGTACACACAATGCAAGTAAAATGAAAGGAATCTCTCTTTTTTTTTCTTTTTATATTTTGAAAGCAAATGAAATATAATAGATCTAGATCTAACAATGCAATGCAATGAAAATGGAATTGGATTCACATTGGGTTCACCAAAGATGTGTAGGGGAAAAAGTGAGACTAAGTATGGAAACCCTAATCCTACTCTCGTACACACTCACAGAATACGAAAGAGCCTAGGGAGGTAAAACAATTCGACTAATTCTTATGAGGAAGAGAGAGTCGAGGATTACCTCTTAAGTTTCTATTCCCTTGCTACGAATGAGAGAGATGAATGATTCAAAATGCAATCTAACCTAAGGTGCAAATAATAAAGCAAACCCTAATCTGGAATTGTAGAACAAAAGATAACTGATATACTGCTGAAAAGTATAGATTAAGAAGCAAAATCAAAGGTGCGCCTATGTTTGAAATCTAAGCTGCAATGTTTGGGACCAGGGTGCCACGCCACTATCCTGATTCTGCAAGTCTGAAGCTACAACTGAAGGGCTAGATTTTGAGGTATGCAAAGTGTTGCACTGTCAAATCCTGCTAAAAACAGGCAGGATCGGGGCACCACGCCCCTGTCCCAAGGTTGTCTGATGAAATATGCACTCTGGAACAGTTTCTGTGTGCTCTACCAGTTCTGAAACTTCCAGCGATGCTCAGATCCTAACTTGTACTTGTAGCTGAAAAATAGGGTTTCAGATGGCTATATAGGGTTTTGCCTTAGTCAAACCCTTGTTTTGGTGATTTACACCTCCATAGATAGCCGATAATGTACTAAAAATGTGTGTGCTAGAACCTTGTGTGTGAGCAAGATCCTAAAATGAAAGCAAACAATCTAGAGCAACCCTAAAGAGTAAACCCTAATTGCTTATAATTGACAAAGTGAATGCTCTAAATCCACGATGCAAAGTGATCTAAAGCATGAATATGAATCAAAATGAAGCTCATACAAAGACTTGAAAACAACATGAAACCATACCAAACCCCAAGGGAGAGGTACAAGCCAATCTTCAGTCGGTGATCTCATGCATCTTCAAAAGCCCCCAATTGATAAAATGATGCTTGATGAATGTTTGATGGATGGATGTTGGATGTTGTTGAAGACTTCAAAGATCTACTCTTTCGCTACAAAGAAGGCTCCTTATGCTCCCAAAAACCTACTCTTATATTCTTAAAAGAAGACCCCTTCAAATGAAGAAAGAGAACTCTTAAGTATGAAACCCTAGACCTTAATTTCATGTTTAGGCCGACGTAGGATTTGAATTTCCCGCTAATCTTTTGGGGTTAAGCATTATTATATCATTAGATTATGCTCCCAAAATTTTGGGAAAAAAGTCGAGGATCATGTGCACTTTCAACATGGTCCGACCAACTTTTCACCAAAATTTTCAGGGCCATTAGATATGATGATATTAGAGTGAATCCCAAAGTTACAGTCGATTCCAAGGTGTTTTGATATACGAAATCGGGCCTTAAAGGTCAAAATAGGACATAATTAGGGTTTATGATTAAACAATTCATTGAAATAAAATGAAAAGGGGCACACTTAGGGTAAAGGGCCCAACTTTATAACATGTGAAGTGATGGAACATGAATTTAGATTTAATTAAATGCTTAAAAGAGATTAGAAATGTAAGATGCAAAACACACTAAAGCGGGTGCTAAACCAAGTGTGAAATTGTACCACCCTAGCAAGGGTGTATAATTTACGATACTACAACAAGTTATAAATGTGGAACCATAGTGAGGTTTCAGGGACCACCTCTATCTTGGGATTTTATCCTGGTTTCCAGTAAAAGAGATGCATCTAGGCCCCATCCATGAAAAGAGACTGAATTGAGAGCCTTATGCTTGTCTTCCAAAGATGCAAAGGTAATCAGATAAAAACCATTTGCAACCAGCTTAAGCAATGTGCTCCCCCCATTTCTCCTTACACTAGTTGTTGATTACCTCATGACTCTTCCATCTAAATCCCCTCATTTGATGAAAAGCCCATTTTTTTCCAAAAACTCTTTATTTTTCTTCACTACTTCGTCTACAATAGAAATTGACCAGGACTTCAGAGAATCCTTACCAATTTCTGATTTCTTGCCAGGAAGGGGATTGGATCCATTGAAATTAATATCCATGCTATGTTCAGGTTAACCATTTGAAGGTCTTGCTTTGAAGTGATCCTATCTCCAATTGCATGCCACATCCACTTCCGAAATCAACATTTTCTTGAACCACCCATTCTTTCCTCTTTGAAAACCCTCACCTTTCCATTCTTGTGAATTGGCAGGCCACTTGTTGGTGGTATGTTTGGCACGAAAATCACTACTTCGATTCCCACTCCAAGTTCAAGGAGGAGCGTCAAATTTCTGATTCCTTGATGACACACCCATTCTGGATCCTAGAATTCTTGGGGCTTTGGGGTGTAACAGATTTCAACCATTCCTAGCTTGGTATAGAGAGTTAATCCAATGCCCTTTTCTAAACACCCACTTTGGCCTATATTTCCCCTGAAGATCTGAGGGAGGGTCTGACTGCTTCCTGACATCTTTCATCGAATCATGACTGGGGTTTCCATATGACTACCATCTGTTGTTGACTCTATCCCTGATTGCCTCCATTAGAATTACTTGATCCGTCTGCTCACTCCATGAAGTCGCCTTCCATTGAGCACTCCTTAATCCTTGATGTCAATAATAGTCGTGATTTCGCCTAGTCTAGATCTGCTCCCAAGCCCCCCAGTTGCCTGTGCTACACTCACCATGAAAATTTTCACCATCGTCTCTTGCTCCCATCATTTTTTTGCTATGTTGTACATGTAAAAGCATTATATTATACATGAGCTATGTGAATTATTTAATGAACCCAGGGGAGGCTAGTTTAAGATGTCTTGAAAAATAATAAAAACTTTTTAAGTACTCATATAAAACATTAGATTTTAAACACTAGGATTATAAAGTGTAGCAAGATGACTTTCATGTAGTCCATAATACATGCTCTTCATTGGCATATATTTTTGTACTTGTTTATCATTGCCAAAGAAGACTTACATTACTAGGGTACTTCATTTTATTTTTTTATCTATGAAAATTGACATGTAATGCACCTTGTTAAAATTGAGGGGGAGTGTTAGAACACAATGTTACTAGGGGTCATACCTTTATAACATTTATATATTGTTCTAATATAATGCTATAACATTTTATGTTATAAAACATATCTCATTCAATAATTAATAATCTAATAAATATTATTTTTTAATTATTCATGAAGGGTTTCTTTGAATAGATGTGACTAATATCCCTTAAGGTATTTTTCCACCCCTTCTTATATATTATAGCGAATTCTATCAATATGCACATGAGGTAGGGGGAATTATAGTGGTTGGTAGGTGAGGTTCAACACAAGTTACATGGCTTAGACCAATTTGTTTGGACAACTTGTCTACTTAGACCATTAAGATGGTTCATTAGCTAGCGATGGGTGTGTTTAGGTAACAAATTTAACCAACCCACTATAGTTCTTGTGATTATTGGTCACACAGAAGTACATAAAGGAGTTTCCATAGATTTAATATATCTTTTTATAATAGACTATTTTTTGTAAGTGTTTTAATAAAAATATGTTAAATGGGGTTTTTATCAAAAAGGATTTTCCTTGGATGTATATCTTGTGCAATGTGTAAAACCTATGCTTGTATGATTCTCATTTTATTTACAATGATTAGTATCTTAAGATCTTAATTCCTAACAACCATTATCAAAAAATTATCTATTTTGGCATGCTTTTGGAAGTTTGTGTTATCTTATAAATCAATAGAGACCAATCTTAAGCTCTGCAACTTTAATCTAAACTATTAGGATATTGAACTAATACGTGGAGTTGAGTCAAGGAAAACTAATTCAATAGAAAGTATTCCTAAAAAACTGTTTGTCTTAAATTTTTAGACATTTGAATTTGTAAAGGTTGGTTTAGAGACACCGTTAAGGAGCATGCTAACTTGATAGGTGAATGAGTTCCCTATGTCAAATCCTTGGTGGGCCGAACTAATGGAGATGAGGAATGTTGCACATGCAAATAGCCCTTGTGATGATGCAAATTTGGTTCCTTTATTTGTCCCTTACAATTGAAGTGTTCTCTAACAATCCACCTTATTAAATTAAGTGCATAATGAATGCCTTGAATTACCATGACACAACATGTCATATAAAATGTGTTAGGTTGGTTCACAAGACCAGTAAAAGGCAACAATAAAATTTAAATTTAAATTTAGTGCTTTGAAATTTGGAGATCATTCTTGCACTCCTTGAGATTTATCTAGATCAATATCACGCCTTATGGAAATGCTCTACAAGGAAAAGTTAATGATCCTGGGGTAGGGAACAAATGCATATAGATAAGTGCAAAAATAAGGTGAAACATGATGATCAAGGATCATGTTGTGAACTAACATGTTGTGAACTAAGTCTAACACAAGAATATGCCACTTGTTAATATATTATTGCATTAAGACATTCCTATTAATATGGATATAAAACATAATTAATATGGATATTACTTATTTTACCATTACAATATACTCCATTGAAATTGAATAGATAAAAAACACAAACCCTAAAAACATTAGATCACTTCACTATTAACCAGTCAAAAAATGTAACTCAAAAACTACACAATTAAATCTTTATTGTAATCATTATAAAATAATCTATAAAGAGTTTTCACTACCTCTAAAATGCACTCCACACTTTTCTTAGAAATCCCCACTTAGAAATCCAGTTATTCAAGAGTTCCTTTATAGTTAAGCAGTGGTAAAAAGGGAGAAAATAATCCACTATGGTTGGAAAAAAATGAGGGTCAATCTTGGGAAAGAACTTCACAAGATAATAATGGGGATGTCTCACATTTTGGGGCAGAATTATTGGGGATGTGTAGTTTTTTTGATTTGGTTATTTTCAATGGTATGAGAAGTTGGCCGACATCAGGGGGTATTACTTGCAAAACTTATAATGGTCAGAGTGTGGTAGATTACTTGATTTGCTCTCAAAACCTTACATCTAAAGTGTTGGAGTTTGACATCGGAGATTGTCTTATAGAAATAAAATCGGATCATATGCCTCTTTATGTGAAGTTGGACTTTGCCTCAAGTAGCCCGCAAGATAAACAAGCTCCGTACATGCAAAAGAAAACAACTACTAAAGGCAAAATCCTCATAAACCAAGAAAACGGGGACATCTTTAATGTTGTCCTTAAACAACAATTTCAGGAAATAAATAATATTCTAGTTGATGAAAGATTCAATACGGAAGAAGATCATGTCCATATCAGCTTACTGATCCCTATAATACACAAGGCTTTGAGCGCTTGCAAAAGGACTTGCAGTAGGAAGAGGGTCGTGAATACTTTCTTGACAAACCCATGGTATGATGAAGATTGTAAGGTAACTAAGAGATCTTTGAAAGGGAAAGGTATGAACAAAGAAAATAGGAAGAGGTACACAAAACTCATTCAAACTAAAAAATAAGAATATATACAGGAAAGCACTAATACATTTGGTCTATAATTCCGACAGAGGTTTCCGACGGAGAAGGTATATTGTGACCAAATTTGATTTTTTTAAAGAAATGCCCGAATTCGTCGGAATTTCGACGGTAATTTCACATTTGGTTTCAACAGAGAAGGCATTAGCAATGATTTATTTTATTTTTTTCAATAAAGTGCCCGCGTCCGTCAAAATTTCGACGACAATGGGCATTATACTTTAAAAAAAAAAAAAAAGAGGGCAAGTTATTCGTGCATTTGCAATCCCGCGCAGGCTTTCGCGTCAAGCTCAACCCCTGGCAAGATCAAACAACAGACTCACCATTCGAGGTGCTTTCACACACTCACCATTTGAGGTAGAATCTTCACCTTCATTTCGGATTTGCATAATATGAGGAATTTTTGAATCTTCACCTTCATTCATTGAATCTTCGGATTTGCATGAGGAATTTTGGATTTGCATAATATTTGCATAATATGAGGAATTGCTTGGGTAGAATCTTCACCATTCGAGGTAGCCAAATCTTCACCTTCATTCATTGATTTGCATATATGAGGAATTGCTTGCGTCCCACCCATTGCTTGAGCTATCCACTACATTTCACAACTACTCGTGCTTTGTTGTTCCTAGGTCAACATCATCAGAAGTCTTTTAATGTTACGCCCATGCCTCAGTTGTTGATGTTCAATCTTCCCCTTTGGCCACCATGAATTCTATATGGCCCAGAGGGTAATCGACCTCTCTTTCTCTTTTCTCTCTCTCCCACCCTGCCCCTACCATGGCACTAGGATGTATACACAGCGAAGAATGAGATAACCAGTTAAAGGATCAACCTTTCACGAGTAGCATTGATGAGTTTCCAGTTATCATTAGAAGATAGAGTAGGATAGGCCATTGTCAAACTATTTTTGTATTTATCAACCACACCCCCTCTAACAGTGAGGTAGTTCCAGATAGTTACTTAAATTTTTCATGTTTTATGTTAAGGTCTTTAGCTGGAAAACCATCTTCCTTTTCTACTTTTTTTTTGTCTATTGTGTTTCCTTGCATGTTTACAAATGTGCGTGAGAGTCATCTTGAACCAATTCTAGGGAGATATATAGCAGAGGAAGCTTCATAACATTATAGTTTGTGTTAATATGTTCCAAGCATAAATGTAAATAAAAAATTGACAAATATACCTCAATTTTGAAATGCTTTAATGTTTCTAGAACATGTTAGTGTATGCTTTCATCATGGAAAAACATAATGTAGTTGATCATAACTGATGTAACAAAGTTGTATCTTTGAATGCCTTGTTCCTTGACAATAGATCTATGCTCAATTGATTTGAATTGCTTGATTGAAAAATTGGTAGATGTGGGTTGGAGTTGATAGGGGCTTGAAATGAGAAATAGACTTGTATCTATATGCAACTTGCACCTTTTCAAATTAAACTTTTGGAAAAGTCCAAATCTGGAGAGGAAATTCCTACTATTTGTGAATCCAACATTCATCTTTCAAATTTTAGGTCCAATTTCTATGAATAAGGGTTCCCAAGACCCTAGTCCTAGAAAATTGAGCCATGAGGAACATCATGAATAAGAGAATGAACCAAATTTATGGAAACATTCTCAAACCTAAGTACAATTAGGCATAAATAAGGCACAACCACTAAAGTGAGTCCAAACCTAGTGTATATTTATAAAAAGATACAACTTATGATGCAATATTTAGCCCCCTCTTAGCAAGAGTATGAAATTTTGCTCATGTACTTTTGGGAAAATATGGAGAAACCAAATATTCTTTCACTAAGATATTGAAGAGTCAAGATGACTACAAGTTTGGAAAGGTGGTAGCTCCCAAGACTTATGATATTGTCAATCTACAATATTGAGATAAAAGGGAAGTACAAAGTGAGTAATATGAGTAACATCTGTAACACACATGGAGCATGAAAAACACAAAGTTATGACATTTAGAACTATTAAGATTCATATATTCTCACTAGGAACCATATCAAAAAGACAAGGCATAGATCTAGGACTAGTAAGATCCTTATATAGTTACTAGGAGTCATGTTAGAGACACATAAAAGCATGACACCCAAGTTAGTAAGATCCTCTAATACTTAGTCATAGATCGAATTCTAACAACAAATAGAAGGTCATATCTTGGTAACCTAGCTAGTCCATGAGTAGTAGCTCAAAATGTTATCAAAGCTAGGTTAGGTTAGGAGCCCCAAGAACCTGTAATGTGTCTTATAATGGGTGTTGAAAATAATCTACACTCAAGCCAACAATGGAATGGTAAGAAAGGGGGTAGTAGCTCAATGGTAGAGAAATTTATTAACAAATAGAATGCCTTAAGTTGGATTCCCATCTATTTTATGAGTATTAGCTTAACATTTTCATGCGTAAATAACATCTACTCCCACCTCTACCATAGATCCAACTTCCACCATTTCTCCTTCCACAACCTCTAGTCACCTTCATGTACCAAAGCCACTAGTGCCACACCTTTAGTACATACATCCTTCACTTATCATCCACCATATGGCATATTTATCAAATTTATTTCTTCTACATGTAAAAGCCATATGCACAAGATAGAATGACAATTGGTAGATGTAAAAGTCATATTCCACAACCTTTGCTAATATCCTTTCTGCCAGTATCAAAATGTGACGTTTGTATCAGGATGCGACATCCATCAAAGCATAATAGAGATGAGATTTCTAACAAGATGGCAGATCAAACAATGTAGGAAAGCATCGATTAAAAATAAATACAAGATTGCAGTTTATAGAGTTTAGTAAAAGGGGCAATGAACAAACATAACACTACTTTGGAAGGCTACAGAGATGGTGTGTGGCACAATATAGAGACAAGCTATGCAAGAAACAAGAATAGAAAAGACCATAAATATAATTACCATAAATATAATTGAAACTCTGCCATAAATATAATTGCCATGTGTTTGATCAAATCAATAACTATCTAAAAAATTGAAACGCTAGGGAGAGACATTAAATGTGAAAAAGATTGATGTGCATGGAGATTGTTAATTGCATATTTGAATAAATATTTTATTGTAATCTTTATGTCAGTTCAATTTGTGTGCAAGATTTACCCTCTTTGGAAGCTGCCATACCATTCAAATATTCATGTATTAGGACCTAATTGTGAAAGTTTGAGGTCCATTGGGAAAAAAGTTGTCATATTGCCATGACAAATTTTGCATTTCTTGTAGCAACTTCTTAAAAATATGGTTGGAAAGTTATTTTGTGGTGGTTTGAGGTTGTAACCCACTTGTATGGGAATAAATAGGCCTTTGGCATGCCATCCAAGAGTTTTGCTTAATGAAATTGGGGTTTTATGTGCATTTTTCAACGTTTCGGTCTGATTCTCTTCATTTTTTCATTGTGAAAATCATCATAATTTGATGGGAAGTTGATTGGATGTGGTAGAGAAGTGTGTTAAATTTATTTTTTCTTTTCGTGGAATTGAATTTCATTGTGTTTTAAAGAAGATATCATAGTTTTTCCAAAAAATGTCAAAACCCTGCCCAGTGTTTACCGAGAGGAGTAAATAATGTATAGTTTGGTCTCCCATGCATATAAATTCACCCAAATGTGTGGGAAGACCTTTTTTCATGCTATGTATCATATTATGTTGTGTGTAAGACTCCAAATTAGATTTGGTACGTGTTTGGGCATGAGGACAGTCTGATATCTCTATGTATCAGACAGTGAAAGGCAGTAAGAGTGAAGAATTTGGTGGGAAGAGCAAGCGATTGATATTTTGAAGTGGTTGATGACAGGGAGAGGGGTGAGGGGACCCTATGCAGCCTTCAAAATGGTTTTTGGATCAAAACCAAATGAAATAGATTAAATTTCTATGACTATCCTAAGGGTATTAATTGTTACAATCATAGTTTTACTAGTGATATTATTTTTGTTTTGACAAAGTTGTGTTTGTAAACCCAAGTGTGGACATGTAATGGAGTCATGAGATGTCTTAAGAATACATCAATACTTAAAAATAACATACTGTGTAGGCACCTAAAATATGAAAGGACTACATATTGGAAGGTGTGTGTGATGATGCCATGAAAGGTCTGATATCCCTATATATTAGACTGAGAAAACCAGTGAAAGACAAAAAAAAATGCATTGAGAAGGCAAAAGGTTGAATTGCCTAATGTTTGGTGTTGAAGTGATGTGTGGGGACCCTGCCAAGTCAAATACCTAGTTTCAAAGGGTGGAAAAAGAATAAGCATTTTATTTACTATCCTAATAGACTATCCATCATAACAATGATTACCAATGATATGTGTGTTGCAAAAAAAGTTATAGAGGAAGGCTCTTTCTATTGTAATACCAAGTGAGTGTTCGTAGACCTTGTGTAGGGTCCTCCAAGCACATAGTAAGGAGTTTGAAGCCTAGATACATTGGTTTGGCCTTGTGGCCATTAATGAGTGTTGACCCAATAGGAGAAGTCTTGAGACTGACAATTTTGGAAGTGTGGCATTGTTGAGAGACAACACTTATGTGTGAACCCTGTCTTCACGTATTAAGATTAGTTTCCATGATACTTGACCCTATCCTCATGGTGTTGGCTCAATTCATATTAGTGTGTTTTGTTGAAGAAACATGATGTGAGAAGTTTGATGCAGAGGCAAGGGTAGATATTAGGACAACAACCACATTGATTAGGCAAGTCAGATAAGGTCTCTCCAATGTTTAGGATACACAAGGCCGTCATTAGTCATGTAAGCATGCATGTGAATGGGAATGAATAGTTGCTTTCCTTTTAGACTGATTTGGACAGTATTGAGAGGATCCTATAAGGATGACTATCACCATACTCTCGATGACTTCACAACATTGATAATGAATTCATATTAGACACTCGTGGATTACCCCAATTAGATATTAGTCAACTTAAGATATGATACAAGGATTGCATACCACAAAGCCATTAGATATGTTTTGAGATGAAAAAGAAGAGATAAATGGTTTTGGTTCAATTTGGATAATTTCTATGTTCAAGTAATTTAATTTGGTATATTATACTGAAATGTGATTTCATAACTAACATTTCAACTTCTATATAACTAGTTCTATAGCCCGATTTTCTTGTCTATGAAGAAAGACCATGTTAGACAATATCAACGAATAACAAAATAAGGAGACAATTGCTAGATTGTGGTCTAACTTGAAAAGAAAAGGTGATGGAAAATGTTATTGTCCCTACAAAATTTGTAAGGGGTTAAAGACTAGAAGACTTCTAATCAAAACAACTAAGAAACATTGTAGGATGCATGGTCACATTAAAGGTGGACATGATTATCATCCATTGGTAAGTTTTTCATTATATCGTTTTAACAATTTATATATATAAAAAATACTTGATGATGAGATCGTGATCATGGTTTATTTATGTTTAGAAATTTTATATAGGTCGAGCACCTCAGAGCACATGATATGGATCAACACAACCTGTAGAATATGGTTTTCGAAGTGGACAAACATGGAGGTGTGAATATCGAAGCTGAAGATAATGATCCTATGGAAGATGATGATCATGAGCCACAAAACACAATTGAAGATGATGGTACAAATACATCGATCCATGACACATTTAGTACTGGCGCAGCTGATCATGATGATGAAGATGACCTTGATGTTGTTCATGATGTCCCTCTACTTGAGAAGGCATCTAAGGCCCTTTACGAAGGCTCCTAGACAACTCTTCTCTTCGCTATATTGTTGTTGGTGAACTTGAAGGTTATGAATGGTTTATCCAACATAACAATCTCACGTATGTTAAGGTATGTCATATATGTCATAATAAATGGTGAATCATGTTGTACCATTAATATTCTTTATATTAAAAAATTATATTTTTTTGTTGTAGATTGATAGGTGAGTTTTTGTTACCACCATCAAATATTCTACCTCGCTCATACCGAGAATTATCTGCCATTATGAAAGATATTGGAATGGAGTATCAAGCAATAGATGCTTGTCCCAATGATCATATTATATATTACAAACAACATGAATTTTGAACTGAATGCCCTGAATGTCATATCAGTTGATATCGAACAGATCAAATAACAAAAAGGGTTCCTCGCAAGGTTCTTCACTATACTCCCATTATTCCACGTATGCAACGATTATTCAAGTGAACTAGCTTGGCACAATTTATGGATTACCATGCACGCAATAGAAGTTGAGATGACATTATTTGAATGCCTGCAAATGGTTCAACATTTATGGACATAGAGGAAAAGTGGCCACACTTTAAAGAAGAACCTCGTAATCTCAGGCTTTCATTGGCAGCGGACGGTGTTAATCCATTTGGAGAGATGAGATCTGTTTACTCAGTGTGGCCTATTTTTGTTATCAACAAGAACATTCCTCCATGGATGCCAATAAAGAGGGAGCACTTAATGTTGGCAATGATTGTTCCAAGTATTTTATCATTTAAATATAGTCGTCTACATTTAATTATAAATATTGCAGTAAAATGGTCATAATAATTATGTAATGTTTTTGTTCATTCGATTAGGTAAGTACCAAGTTAAAGATATGAATGTATATATCGAGCCTCTTATCGACGAGTTGTTGGAGTTATGGAATGGTGTCACTATGTATGACATCTCTAGACCAATAGGACAAAGACAATTTCAATTCCATGCGATGCTTCTATGGACAATACACGATGCCCTAGGGCTAACACATTTTTGTGGTATGTTATAGTGTTCAAGTTGCGCATGATAATTATAATTCAAAAAATTAACATATTTAATCTAATTATACATTATCTTGTAGGTCTTCAAACAAAGGGAAAAATTGCATGTCCAGTTTGTGGTCCAAAGATGAAATCTCGTCATTCAAAAAGTTTAGGAAAGCAGGTGTTTGATGAGTATAGGCACTTTCTCCACAAAAATCATAAGTATCGAAATATTGAAAAACATATTTTCAATGGGAAAGAAGAGAATACATCAAAGCCACAAAGAATGACACCTCACCTGTGGACGTTGGAATATAATATAATTAATCGTCAAGGTAATGCCATTCCATCTAATGGTTTATGTCATAAAACATCTTTTCTATTGTGTTTTGTTTACTGATGATGTGATTGATGATCATGAAGGTCGTGAAGGCATAAATGACCACCTTCCCAAGGGACTAAAAAGTTATCCCCAACAATTTAGTAGGATGCCCTACTACGAGCAGTTACAAATTGTGCATTTGTTTGATACTATGCATATTGGAAAGAATATAACAGAGACATTATGGAAAATATTGGATGGAAGGCGTGACAAAGAAAAAATTGTCAAAATTTATAGTGACATTTAGGATTCCAATAATGCAATGAAAAATGTCATTCAATCAAATAGCCATGGAGACCAGATTAATATAAGTGAGCTTCCTTGGTTATTAACAGACCAACAAAGCAATGTTATAAAAGAAGTCATATGAAAAATTCAATTTCCCATAGGATTTGCTGCAAACATAAACAATCTCATATCAAAGAAAAGTGAATTTGGTTTAGGGATGAAAACGCATGATCGGGATACCTTCATTAAGGTAATTCATGTTCTTGTGTTTTTACTATATATTTAAGTACTGCACATGTACTTTTCATTGTATTATGTTAGAAAAAAATGAAAAGATAATTTTATAATTGTTGCAGTACGTTCTACCTCTATCTCTCCCAGATGACTTCGACAATAATGTCAAGCAAGTCATATATGATCTTGGAAAATACATGAGGTAAGTAGTGATATTTGTTCAGTTCGTTGTATAGATATTATATTTGCGATTTGTTTTACTTGTTATGTAATATATTTTTTTGTGTCTTGAATATCTTATAGGTGGTTGTCATGTAAAGAAATCCATAAAGTAGATATTAAGTATTGGAAGAGAAAAATTCCTCATCTAATGTGTGAAATGCAAAAGTGTCTACCTTCAGCTTTTTTCAATGCACAAGAACACTACCTCATACACCAAGTTGAGGAGATTGAATTGTGTGGACCTATACACACTAGGTCAATGTGGATGGTTGAGAGGCACTTGAAATTTTTTAAGGCTTTGGTTCGACAAAGAGCACATCCTGAGGGTTCTATGGTGGAGGGATATATGGTATACCAGACTATGGTGTACATTTATGAATATCTTCCTAAGTTTGCAGTAAAGATCCACGTGGATCACATTTGAGATCCCAACCCCATTAACAAATTTGAAGGGGAGTACTTGACGGGGAAAGGTAGATTGAGGAAAGTGAGAGGTAATTATAAGATGTTATTGTAGTTAATTAATTCTTAATCTTCAAAATAAATCAGTTGTAAGATGTCTATTTATTTTTTGTACAATTGGTCGAGAGTGGGATGCACTACATTTGTATATTGCAAACAATCTTGATTGGATGATGGTATGGATTGAACGTTGTCAACATTGTGGTCGCACATTAACATGGGAAGGTGTGGCTTCATTGGTTAAAGAAGCTCATCGTAATGGAGATTCCAATGTTACACAAAGGGAAATTGATTTAGCATATAGTTTAAGAGATAAAAAGGTACGTATAAATTTATTAATCACCCATATGTTTATCAACTCACAATGCAACTTTTTGCATGTTTGACATATCGCAGGTCAAACACCACAAGGCTATGTGCTGCAATGGTCATAAATTTCGCATCAAAAAGTTGGATGACACCAAGAAAACTTGTGATTCTAGCATCACTGCAGTCTTTGAGGTGACAAATATCTCATCGAGAAATGGCATACATCCTCAAGAGTCTCAAAATTGATACTATGGCATTTTGGATGATATACTTGAGTGCGACTTTAATTCCTTCAAATTTGTTTTGTTCGTCGTCAAATGGTACAGGCTACGATTGAATAAAAATGATCCTGATATAACTGTTATTGAACATGATAATGGTTTTACAATGGTTAGTACAAGGTCATTTGAACCAGTTGGGGATGAGCCCTATGTTCTTCCAAGCCAATGTGAGCAGGTATTTTACTCAGAGGTTCCACATAAACCGGGTTGGTCATGTGTTGTTAGACATGATCCATGAGGAAGGTCGATAAAGTTTAATGTGATGGAAGAAGAAGATACTGAAGAAGTAGATGATGATCACGATCGACAGTTTCTCGATGATGATGAAGAAGAAGAAGCTAATGATGACGACGATGATGATGATGATGATGGTGGTGGTGGTGGTGGTGGTGGTGGTGGTGGTGGTGGTGGTGGTGGTGGTGGTGGTGGTGGTGGTGGTGATGACAGTGGTGGTGGTGGTGGTGGTGGTGGTGGTGATGGTGGTGGTGGTGGTGGTGGTGACGATGACGATGATGAGGATGGTGGTGGTGGTGGTGGTGATGACGATGATGATGATGAGGATGGTGGTGGTGGTGGTGGTGGTGGTGGTGGTGATGATGATTATGACGATGATGGCGATGATGATCATGATGTTCATGATGATGAATGAAATGTATGAGGTATGCGATTAGTATATTGTCTATTTAATATTGACTTCTTGATAGAATTTTTTTGACTTATATGGTTACATAATTAATTCATTATGTTTTTAATTCTAATGCCATTACATAGTTAATTCATGATGCACCTTTTAATAGGGAGATGGAGATAGGGAGAGTGACTATTTATGTGACATTTTTTAAACTTTGTGTTTATTTATGGAATTTGGATTGTTTATTAGCTATGTGATGGATGTTGGTGTAAAATACATATGTGATGGATTACATGTTTATAATGCTACATGTGACATTTTTTGAACTTTGTGTTATTTATAGAATGTGGATTGTTTATTACCTATGTGATGGATGGTGATTTATAATACATATGTGATGGATTACATGTTTATGATGACACATATGTGATGCTAATTATGATGCTCAATTACATATATGATGATACATCATGCGATGCTTATGATACATATGTATTTGTTGTTTATCAACTTACAAATATAATGCTTATGATGCTCAATTGATGGTGTTGATTTCATGTATAGTCCCTGTGTGATGTTGTCACCCTTGGTGGGAACAAGTCATTGACTACAGACATCGTCAACTATTTAGTTGAGGATCCTGCATAGTCTACATAAAGTAAAGGTAAGGAATTAAAAAAATTACAATGATTTTGATGACAACATCTTTTTGTCTACAAAGTTCATGTTGTTCATGCTGTGTACTATGTAATTTTTAGCTAACATAAGATAATTGAATTACATGTGCAGGAACCTGAACCCCTTTGATGAGGATCCTGCACAGTCGCATGGATCGATAGGTATAACTAGTCAATACACCCTATAGAAACAATTTATTTTTTTAAAATTATTTGGAAAACAAACTTCCTCAGTTTTTCAAACCTCGAAATTAGCAGCAAATCTAATACAGTTATCAACACTTGAGGCCCCAGTTGGACTTATTCAAATTTTAATCCCAGCATCAACTTTAGGGCCGACTTTTTCATCAACATTATCCTCAATTGCAAAATTTCTCTCTTATTACCAACTAACTCTCTCATTTGATGGAGTGCAGGTACCACCAAATAGGTATTTGTTAGATGTGTCTTCCTCGAATGAGGGAAATGCAGGAATAGAAAAAGAAAGTGAGACATGTAGTAGGTCTACAATAGGTAGATCAACTAGAGGTCAAAAGATAAGAAGAAAATTCAATAAACGCATGAAATTTTTCCTTGCTCGAGGGGGGCCATGTTCTTGTGGTGATGAGACCAAAGGCGACATTGAGGTGCCATTGAGGTACAAACATCTATAGAAACAATGGGTACCCAAGGAAATTCCTCCAATAAACACCAATTTTTGTGTTAACAATAGGATATATTGCATAGCACCTTCGTCATTACATGGTTTCGGCCTATTTTCCATGGACGACATAAAGGTCAGTTACAACAAAGTTGCTGAATTGATGGAGTTTGTCGGACCTTGTTACAATTACAATAATTGGATGTAGATTGTTTGATATAAAAAAAGTATGCGTACGTATGCACTGTCAGCAAATTATATACAACAGAAAGATAATGATCAAAGTAAACGAGTGGATGTATACATTGATGGAAGGCCAAAAGCAACAAGGAATATTGTAGTTTTTATAAATAATTAGTGACCTAGGTCAACTAATAAACAACCCAATTGCATATTTGAGGTGTGTGAGGGAAATCATGTATTCGTATGTGCGATAAAATCAATAAGTGCAGGCGAAAATCTTCTAATCGATTACAGTTTGAATCGTATAGATACAAACAAAGTTAATATCATGGGGACGGTATGTACTATATACCATTTAAATTAACCAACCTCCAATTAATGACTCCAATATACCATTTTATTATGAAGTTTTTTTGCTATCTATTGGTTTAATTTCGCTAACGTTTTTATATTTTTTCTTTATCATAGGGCGACATGGATCCATCACATAGCGCAAACAAGGATGTAGGTCACGACACTTCTACCGAGCAGGTAAACCTCATTGTAATTGTACAAATTAGATAGAAGCAAACTGTTACATTATTATGTTCTTTTTTTTAGTGTTTTAGACTAATTTTGTAATTGTTAATGATATTCTTGACACAGATGGATGTTCGGGGAAAGGGAAAGGGAGCTGCAGTACCTGAGCACCTCTCTAGGGATGTGGAATCAATAGGATTAAGTGATGATGACCCTAGAAATTCCACATACCCTATGGAATTGATAAAAAAAACCTCTTAGAAAAATTAGTAGAGAGATTGTTGCTTTGGAATCCATGTATCCTTAGACTGATGAGATACGAGAGAGGGTGCAAGTATTGATTCGGACAACAGAAAACTTGCAAGTAAGAAGTAATAAAAGTTTTAATTATAACAAGTTCAATAATGGTTTATATTTTATTCTCTTTTATGTCATTAACTAAAATATGTATGTGTTATTTTTACAACAATTTATGCACCCTCATGAAACTGGTGACCATGATCAAGGTGTTGCAGGTACTTCAGATGATGACGATTTTCTTGGCTTATCACTTGCTTGGCTTATCACTTTGAGTACCCAAAATACATCATACTTGATACTGCAAATGTTCATAATAAAGGTTCATCCTTGTTTACAATTCTTGCACTTTTCATATATTTAATGTTTGATATATTTAATGTATTATTCTTCAGGTGTTGTCAATGTTCCTATGCAAATGTCATCGACGCCTCATCAGAGGTTAGCTCCACCTGTATTTTCGACTACAATGTCAGAAACATGTAGCATGCAAACATCCTCTACTGCACGTCATATTGGCCCGCCCACTGTTGGTAGATCCCTCTTTTGCTCTATCTTCTTTTATGTGTTTATTACCCTTCAAGCGTTCTTTCTTGGGGGCATTTCATAGTGGATTCATTTTCTGCAGCAGGAGATGCACATGAGGATGCGCCAGAGGCGACTACTACTGATAACATACCATCATTTCCTGGATCTTCTCATATTGCTAGTACGGGAACGTTGCAGGCCACATTGGTGGTGAGCGACGAAGAAATGATTCCCTTAAAGATACAGAAGGTTCCAAGTACTTTAAAATTATTATTATATATAGTCTAATTGTAATTTACTTTCTGATCACTCGTTTTGGACTAATGATCCCATGAATTTTTTGCAGGAAATGATATTTTTTATAAACATCTTAGTGACATTGCATTGTAGATATTTGGGCCCACCATACGTAAAAAGTGGTACATCATATGTGAACTAACCCTAATCCACTATTTTGATTTCATATCATTGCTATAATAGTTTTCCTTTGATCCATTTCTTGAACAATAATAAATGTAGCTTCAGTTCATTTCTGAATCTAACAGGTTTGTTTTTGCTTTAAAAGGTGGAATGACCAAGAAAAAAGGTTAAAAGATGAATTGACAAACCATATGGTTGAGTGGTTTGGAAATGACACCTTTGACAAAACCAAGCTCCTTGAAAAAGCTGACACATATCTAAAGTATGTGAGGGACCAATACAGGAACCATTTAGAGAAGAACCTAAAGTACGAGCATCCCCCCATGATTCTGGAGAGGGAGTGGAAGGACTTGATTTTGGATGCCAAGGAGAGAATTGAAAGGAAAAAAGGAAATACACCACCGGACGCCAAAAGAAGGTACGAGATACTATTAAGAATGTAATTATGTACTAATTAATTACTCTTTATATTTATATAATCTAACATATTTCAAACTTTTCATAGATTGAGTGACACGTCAAAGGCAACCAAGGCAAGACAAGAAAAGCACGGGCAACACAAACTCATCTCTGGTGGTTATATGAAACTTGCTGCACGAATTGTAAGTATCTTATGTAAATGAAATATTGCATCAAAATATTTATAAATTGCAAACGATTTATTTTTTATCAAACAATGCAAGCAAAATTCATGATACCAAGCAAAAATGTAGGGCTCTAAATTCAATAGAGCGTCCACAGAAGATGACAAGAGAATTGCCTACCAGTAAGGCTATACAGCCTCGCTGATCGGCTATGAGAATTGAGTGGGCATACACAATATTCTGGTGCATCTGTCACACAGGTAAATATGCTAAATAGAAATTGTTTCAAATTGAATACTTTACCAATAATCTAATTGATGTTGAGTTCCAACATAAAGTGACTATATTTGTTTTAAATAAGCAAGCAATGATAACAATGTGCATGACATTGGAATGCAACCTGCTAATCGTGAAACACCACCTGCACATGAAGGTCCGGATGTGCATCCCAATAGTGGAGGTATTCATTTGCTATTCAAATTTATTTATGTAGTTATTAATACAATTAAACATCTTAACTTGTAATTAGAGTAGTAATTAATGTAACCTTTTTTGTTAATATTTTAGAGCATGTAGTTGATGGTGACCAAGTGGAGCATGATCTGGGTACACAACATCAAGAACGTGATGTTCCCCAATCAGGTAAAGAGGACCATTGTTATTCCTTTAAAAAAATATAATTGCAATTGGTTTTCAACATTAATGTAACCTTTAGTATTTCCACTCCAGATGATCTAGAGGGTGTTCAACATGTTGAGGTCGAGGCTAGACAAAATGATGTGGCCCCATCAGGTAAAGAGCACAATAGTTATGTTCTCTAAATTAATGAAATACTTGTAACAATAATTAAAAAATGTTTTGAATTTAACCCATTTCTTTGTTATTGTAGAGGACCCCCCTTCGCTTCAGTGTCCTCGTCCTCGGTATAGGACTAGGCATACATCGAGATCACGAGCAGAGGGCAGAACAATTGCAGAGGGGGGAAATGATGAAGAAACCGATGTTCCACTTAGTCTTTTCATAGCTTCAAAGAAAAAAGAAAAAAAGAAATGATTGTAGTCTACCTTATTTGATAATGACTGATTTTTATGTGTTAATGAATGCAATTATGTGATAATGAATGGTTATGAATGATATGTGTTAATTAATATTGATGAATGTTGTGTGTTAACGGGGAATGTTATAAGATGTTAACGGGGAATTTAGAGTGATGTTTGGGGGGGGCAAATGAGCTTCCACCTTCACATGGTTGGCCCTGTTAAGTAGAGAATATTAAACTATTCTCGAAACCAAGCGAAGCTCAATAAGATAACACACTTTTCAATATTTCATTATGTTGCACAGTTAATCTTATTGAATAATGTATATTGAATCTTAATTGCAGGGTCCAACAGAGCCAACACGAACAACAACACTACAAGTTGCTGGGTATAATGAACTCCCATATTGTCTTTTATGTACACTAACAGTATGAGTTGCTTCTAGTGTTGATATCCATGGCGGGACTGTAAAAGTTATGAATATGCCTCATCCTTGTAAGTTTTTTTATTACTTGTCATTTTCTTTAGCATTTTGTTACTTCATGAATGAGATGTTTTCAGATGTCTATTCCATGAATACCTCTCTATTGTATGCTTCATGATCGATGTGTCTTCAACTTGTCCACTCCATGCGAACCTTTCTCATATATGCTTATACCTTATGTGTATTTATGTATTACTTCATGGTTTACATGTATGATTCATGCTTTGCATGTATTCATATGTATGGTTTGTGCTTTACATAGCTCCTTCATGCCTTATTAGCATTACTTCATGCCTTGCAGTCTTCTCAAAATATTGCAAAATCATTCAACAAGAAAAAGAGTAGTAGAGGCTACATACCAAAATAAATTAGATCTCCCTCTTTATTTCCTCACTTTCTTCCCTATTTTCTTCCTCCCTTATTTATCACTTCCCTTTTTCTTTATTTTTCCTTGATAATAACTAACCTTTTCTCCTTAATGTTCTTCATGAATCCAAAGACTCCTTTACACTCCCCACTTTACATCCATGGCAACTACCTCCATAACTTCACTTAGTGTGAAGTAATTATTCTCTTCTACCATGGCCTTCATATATCTTCCATATATCCTTTCACATATTACCATCCATATATATATCAACCTCATTCTAAGACTTTGAATCTGCCTCTTCTACCTCATTATGTGACAACAAAATGTGAGGATTTAAGAGAAGATTCAAATCATAATAGCCCTTAGCTTTGGTTCAAAAAGAGTCGCATATTATTCCTCCTAGATTGGATGGCTTTGATCCTCATCACACTAATTATCTTTTTCCTCCTCACTAGATTGTTTGCACTTGTGATGACAGAATTGTGAAGATTATATTTCAACAATTTTTCATTTTTATTTTCTCGCTTTTGATTCAACTCTTTATGTCCTAAAATTGTATGAGCCTAATAGCTTATACTCTTGTTGATAGTTTGGTGGCTTTGAACAATGGCTCCTTCGAAGAAGTGTGATCCTTGTAATTTTGGCCTTCCATGATGTGAAAAAGAGGTTATGTTATGAATAATGGTATAGATGATTTAGTTATTTCTTATTATTTTGAGTATGAGTAAATTTGGGCTTCCTTGGCTATGGTCACTATTTTGTACTAACTATTGTCATTTAGTGTGATTTGAGCATGGACTTCAAGTAATCAAGAGGGTGGAAATAATTTTCAAGTGTTAGGGGGTACGCAGCCTTGACCAAGGGATGAAAGTATTGGGAAAGTACAAGTGATTCATGTGCAGATCAATGCATCATTCACCTATTAATTCCTAGCAACATTCTCAAATAAACAAGCAAAGAGGTATGTTGAGTGCATATATACATTTTGTGTTGCCACGATATAAGTAAGATATCAAACATGTAACTTAGATTGATTTGCAATTTCATTCATAAATATTAGATCTTCCTTGTGGATTTTTAATTCATAATGTCTCGCTGATTTCAATATCTTTATTGCAAGTACTCTTTTCAGCATGAAACTCCACTCATTGAGGTCTCTTACTAAATGCAAGTCAGTTATCCTATCAATGATGATACGTTTTGCATGTATTTTATGGGGAAATATAATTAATAGCTATGGTTGGGTTGTTCATTGTTTTGTGAAAATATATATAAGTAGATTGGGACATTAGAGTTATAAACACCATAAATTGTGTTTGAGATCATTGTCCTTATTGTAATAGTCAACCACCATTGGCCCAAGGCCACACCAACAACGTTGTGACACCAAGGTTTGTGCATATTGGTGTAAGGGCTACTCTTATGACACTTCATTACCATTACATATCCACACCTAGTGGGGTTTCCAAACACAACTTGTTTGAGTAGGCAATATCACTGGTAAAATTGTTATTGTCACAATTGGTACCCTTAGGACAGTCATTAATATTTGGTCTATGGCACTTTTTTATGGCTTCTAAATGCTTCCATGGGGTGTGCATGGGTCCCACACATCTCTTCCAACATTCCATCCAAGGAACTTCACTCTCACCTATCTTATATTCCACTTTCTCTATGCTGCTATCCCAGAGGTCCGATACATGAAGAATATCAGACCAATCAATCAAATCTAGCATGTGTCTAAGAGGTTTTGGAGACCTGTAGGAAAGAGAAATGAAAATACATATTTACAAGAGCCTTTCCAACCAGTGGTGTGAGTTTTTAACAGTGAAAAGGCCAAAAATACATTTTTTTCCCACTCATTGGAAACCCTAGTGAGTGTTCTGATAGTTTTTGAAAAAATAGTGATATCTTCTTCAAATTTAAATGGATCTGAATGCTACAAAAGATGAAATGAAGGTAATTCACTTCTATACCATATCCAATTGACTTCTAATGAAAATATGATGAATTTAACAATTAAAAATAATGACAATCAGACTGAAACATTTTTGTATGAACAAAAATCTCCAGCTTCATTTAGTAAAACTTTCAAAATTCAACAAGACAAACTTGGGTGATGTGACAAAGGCCTGTTTATGCCCATCGAAGTGGGTTACAGTCTCAAACCGCTAAAAACAAACCTCCCAACCAAATTTAAAAAAGTTGTCATGACGATAATGACAACTTTTTACATTTTTTACAATTTTTGCCCAATGGACCTCAAACTTTCCCAGTTAGGTTTAAATACATCATAATGGCCTCAAATGACCTTATTTACATGAAATAACATAATAAAAATAAAATCTCAAATTTTGACCGTTTTGGCCAAACCTAGGTCCCTAGGGTGCTCATGCACCATCAAACCATGTGAATTAGCAAAAACAAATGTGTTTTGGAAGTTTTAATGAGAGAAGCTATAAAGATTTCTACCTCTCAATAAAGAAAAAAATACCACAAATCTCATTATTGATAAGAAAGTGTTCAATGATTCATAGAGTTCCCCCAAACCCTTCAACAAATAAATTTAACTATCTCCCCATAGGCCTATCCTCAAGTGACAAACATAATAGACAAGTTGAGAAACCATTCTATACTGTGAAATCAAAATGCATACCTTTTGCATTGGTGAGATGTGAAATTGGGCTTGTAAAATGTTTTGCAAAACCATCCCATGTTTTCACCTTTATTTATTTTGTGAATTGGAGCTTGGTCTAGAAGGTTAGACAAGTTGTTTTGTAGGTTGTAGCAGTAATAAAGTGCTAGAGGAATTTAGAGAGAAGTATTCTTATGAAAAGAACAAAGAAGAACAAGAACAACTAACTTAGATAAAGTAGATAAAGTCAGAGCCTAACGATCAAGCCTTCCTACCTTTGAAATTTTCTTTATGTTTGAATTTTTTTATTAATCAATCCTAAAAATATGTAGATCTAGAAAATATATTTTTTGTAACCTTTGATTCATTAGAATTATTCTATAAGACCTAACTTATAACTTTTTTTCATATATTAATTTTACTCTCTTTGCTCAGTGGCATTAAATTTTTTGAAAATCCTATATGTGTTTTCATATCTATGTTTAAGATTCCACCCAAAAGTTAACATTGCTTTGATAACTCCAAATTCATATCTAAGCTCATCCTAGGGTAACATGTTCATAGTCAATCAATAAGCTTTCTCTATGTGATTTCAAGTAAGATATTGATCCATATAGTTAATTTTGTGATTGATTTGAGGGATACATCCATTGTCAATCCTTAAGAAAATTTTGTTCCATATCCTAGATTTACTTTGTTTTAATTCTCAGTGAGTAATTTTCAATAGTAATAAAGTGGTATACATCCTTACATTTGAATGACAAAAGATGAGTTATTTGAATAAATACATATAAACATAAAACATATTTTTCAAATCATATCTATTACAATTAAATATATTTAACGATACCATATTATACATATCCCCATTTATATAATGAACAATAAAGACCTCTTTACAGTATTATATATTCATTATAGCTGATAATGATTTTGGATTTTATATAGCATGCCTCACTAGATTACTTTGGACTATAGGTGTAGATTCATTGTGGTTTATGCTAAAAGAATTCAAACAAATGTACATAGTTTATGGGTAACTTCACTTAAGAAACTCATGTCTCATCTCTAAGGGTTGGCAATGTTTTCATCAGATCATGTCCTTTTTGGATAACGCTCGATCATGTGTTTCGTGTTGGTTAGAAAGTTACAAACCAGAGCAAACAAGGATGCAATCCTGTATTTCATAGTAATTCAACATTTCCAAAGCTATTTCAACATGAAACCAAAAGAACTGGTTTCAATTAAAATCTCTATCAAATTTTATTGGCCCTTGTTAATACATTTATAATGATTAGTTGGATGCTCTAGATATTTTGTCATCCTCAACATGGTGAGCTCATCTCTGATTCTTTTCGCTTTTAAATGTAATCAACTCCTAAAGAAGTGGGTCGTATTATTCGACAAAGTTGACGTCTCCATGGGTGAAAACTTATGTTGGCTTAGAAGTTAACTCTACGAATATATACAAGGTTCTCGTATAATTTTTTATGCTGCCAATAATATTGGTGTAACAAATACTTGATGGTATCCAAGGGAGAAAGGAATTTTTTTTCCAAACGTTGCATCTCCCCATTAAAGTCCAATAAATGGTAGGACAATTTGAGGTTGTTGATGCATATTTGATCAGTGATCTATCATATAATATATTATAACTTCATTTGCCTTCATTGTGCTAAACATTTAAGGCATTATTGCCCTTGCTAGACAAAATTTTGGGCAACCACATTCAGATTGTGGGTGATTTTGCAATCGACAAATTATTTTAATAGGATTCGATTTATGACTAATTTGCACCTTATATAAGTGTTGTAGAACCTTAAAATTAAAATTATATTCACTTTCCATGTATGAGGATAGTCATGGAGTAGCAACGCATATAAGTGTTGATGATAATACTTGATTTCTTAGCTAACATTGATTTATAACATTGGTTTATGTTGTCGAAACTCATCCTAAGTATGCCATTAGATGGGTCACAGGCTGAAAAGTTAATCATCCTGTCTCCAGTGAAGAGGCACTTGTCGAGAAACATCTCCCTTGTGATTTTGGCAACCAAAAGAATATGTAGGCCTTCATGCCTTCTATTTCAACAACTGTTATAATTGTAAATATTGTCCAAAACATTTTTCTCTTTTCAGCCTTATAAATTCTTTGGCATTCAATCCTTAGAAATCTTGATCTCTCTTTCATCAACATCCTTGACGGTTCTAGCAAGGGATTTTACCATGGATTGAGGTCTCATAATTGCTCCTCTTTCATGAATGAAGAAATTACCTTGCTTGAAATGCTTCCATTTTGAGCAGAGAAGTTTTGTCCTTCTAGATTACCCTTTTCTTAATAGCTATTTGACCAGACAGTGGGGTTTGTATCCAATATTTTCTCTTTAGATTACTAAATTGTCGAAGCATTCCTGTTGCTTTCACTTGAAAAGACATTGTTTCCACCCTTTGCATGAGTAATTGTTAAATTCGTGCCCTAAATCATGCCCTAGTTTATTAATCAGATTTGTAACATTTGATTATGCCCTAGTTTATTAATTAGATTTGTAATTTAGTAAACTATAATCAAGTAAATTTAAGAATGAAACAAGGAACCAAGAGACAAACACAAATACCCTAGGAAAACCTCCAAGGAGGAAAAACCCAACATTAAAGACCCACAGGTCAAATTATGTATTCACTCTTATTGCATAAATACAATACTTAGCTTGCTTTTCTGAATCTGATCTTTATATATCAAATCTGCCCTTTTTGCATGCTTCAAGATTGCACCAAAATGCCCTATATCCTCTTGAATAAGTTTGCCCAATCCTTGGACAAGTTCACACAATCCTTGGATAAATTCGCACAACCTTCTTTAGTGATTTCGCACCTCTTGTTTGTAGAGCTAATTAGCTGATTTCATGAATGAATGAATTGTATTTGCAAGTTGTCTTTATTTATATGAGGCCTTGACCTTTATTAAGTCCAAGTAGGCCTTCCTTCTTTGGCACCAATTTATTTATTATGGTGTGGATTATTTAGGGTGGTGTGAAGGTATAGGGCTGGGCTCAACTTGGGGGCACATTACCCCTTTAGGATAGGACCCAGTCCTATATGGGTTATGATTTTGCCTTAAGGCAATCCGAACCCATCTTACCTAGTTACAAATAACACTCCCTCTTAACTAGGGAAGAAGAGAATACATAATCTGAACCTTTAGAGTTCCATCTGGCACACAAGCATAGAATGGATCTAGCACACAAGCATAGAATTACATCTTCCACCTAGCACACAAGCATAGGATGGTTCTAGCACACAAGCATAGAAAGTGTAATACACAAGTGGGTCTTTACATAATTACAATTTTCCATCTAGCACACAAGCATAGATTGGACACAATTTATTCTTGCACACGAGCAAAGAATGATCAGAGTGTTGCAGATAGAGTCACTGGGATTGGAGCTCCCTCTTAATCAGGGTTCCATTTTCCACAATACCAAGTCTGTCTCTGAAGTATTCGAACTTCACTCTGGATAAGGGTTTGGTAAGGATGTCCGCAACCTGTTCATCTGTGCTAATGTACTTTAGATGAATGGCACCTCTTTGCACCATATCCCGAATGAAGTGATAGTGCATTTCCACATGTTGGATCAGTCATGGAACACATGATTTACTGACATCTTTATACAACTTTGATTATCACGATTAATGGTGGTAGGACCACTAGCGTGACCAAATAATTCAACAAAGAGTTTGCGAAGCCAAACTGCTTCTCTGGATGCAACAGATGCTGCAATGTACTTAGCTTCTGCAGTATTCAATGCTATGGAAGATTGCTTTCTACATGCCCAAGAGATCACTGTAGAGCCCAAGTTGAAGCAGATACTCGAAGTACTTTTCCTGATACATTCATTGTGCAATCTGTAATCTAAACTCAACCAACACTCCTTAGAGAGGATCACAACAAGTAGCCAATAACCATAAGTAATAAGTAACCAAATCACATAATGGTAACTCATCATGGATCCTTTTATAATATTCATCTTGCCTTGCCTGTAGGGGATGAATCCAGAACTTTATCATGTACACCTACAAGACATGAATACAAACACAAGTATATATATGCACATCATGGACTCTTTCCATGATATCTATCATGCAGATACACCATTCATTGCCTGCTAAGAATGATGAAGAGCTTCCATTTCAATCTTCTCTCAGAAAAGATTGCAGCACCAACTTTATTTGCACACAAGTATTCTCCTTGATCTTCTCCCAGAGAAGAATTTATTGCCTTTGCCTCAATCTTCTCCTAGAGAAGAATGTAACATCAGAAAATCATAATCTTTCATCTTGTACACTTTCCATCCAGCACACAAGCATAGGATGAAATTCCATCTTTTCTACCATCTTACATTGCCCGCAGAGGATGGTAACAATTACTCTTCTCCCTAAGAAGATTACACTACCACCTTACATTACCCGTAGAGGGTGGTTGATGAAACACAATGCATCACTAAGGTTGAGACTCCTTCCCAATCAAGATGATGTTCTCCACAACTCCAAGTCTATCTTCTAAAGTACTCAAGCTTCAAAAGACTTGGTGAGAACATTTGCAACACAAGATTATCCTGCCATAAGACACTAAATTTTCAGGTATCTCTATACGAATCTGATAATAAATACTTATAAGAAACCATTCAACAAGAATTTGAAAAACCACACAATTTCCTTGATACAGTTCATGCTCCAATGAATTCAGCTTCAACAGTACTCAGTGTGACTTGTGACTGTTTGTTTAGTCCTAAGAGATCATAGGGTATCCAAGTTACAACAAGAGATTGAAGTGACTTCCCTTTATCTGAGACACTCCAGAATCTGAGTTAGCCTTTTGAGGTGATTACACTCTTCTGCTCACAATCATTTGAGATTTTCAAAATGCAACAAGATATGCTTGGCAGCAACAACATGCTTCAACCTTAATCATGAATTAGCTGAGGCATCCACCAATCAGCTGCTTGTCTTCAAATGGATCTACAAAATCAAACTTTGCTAAAAACATCCTCAATATTTATGTTAGTTTTCACAAAGGTTTACAATCCATTATTCTAAATATCAAAATTATACTTGACTTGGAATGATTTGGTTAGATCCTTGACATATTTCTAATCTTAGAAGATAATAAATTTAGATCCTCACGCTAATTATTCCTTATATTCCAATGATGAGAATAGAGTTAACTCATCATATCAAAAACCAAAATACTTTAAGAAAGGAAATTAGAACTCTACAAAACCCTAGACTTAACAAATGATTGTCAATTCTTTAATACTAAGTCTTCATTGAAGATAGGACTCCCTCTTAATCCTTGATCAAATAAGAATCAATAAAGGAACCATAAATCATATAAAACTGAAGATGCTACTTGCTTTTCTCTTACTTTCACCTTCTGTAATGTTAATTTTCAGAAAACCTTCATCTTTAACCCCAAGAGGTTGAGATACAACCTAGTTCCCAAAAAGGATCCTCATATACTTATAAACAAAGAAGATGCATGAGATTCAAGCAAGCAAAATACATAAGGCAAATCATCTTTCAACCTGAATAACTGAAATTGAGATTTCTTAGAAACCCAATCACAAGATATAGTATGACTACATACATATGATTGATAAATATCGAGTAGAACAGAATCTTCATACTTTGCTGAACAAGATCTTAATTATATTCAGCTTTGGTGGAAGTAGAAGAAATTAACGAGTAAAATGCTTACCTCAACCCGAAGAGATCTCAATGCTAATCACAGAAGGAGACCACTGACTTGTTCATCTTTCACTCTTCCTAGATATGCTATTTACAACAATACATTCTAACTTCTACTATGTAGGAAAGAGCATCATCATAACCAATTAACTGAAAGCAACCCATCATGCAGTTATTTTAACAGATAACTGACACATAATAAAATTGCATTTGTCACAACATTTAATGACATGAACTTGAATGCAACAGGGATGATATAAGGATGGTAATTCAGGATAACACAGGCACAAACTTGCTTGTAGACCTACAAGGATAAACACCTTTCACAGGGAACCTCAAAACATGATTGGCCCAACACGGGTTAATTCAAAGAGAATATCATTTTCCTTTCACACAACCCAACAGGGGTTTTACAAAACTAAGTAAGCACAAACCCATAAGAAGCAAATATTGATAATGAAACCCTTATTATTACAACTTGACAAAGAAACCCCATATAAACAAATTGACAAAGTTATTCAGCAGGAATACTTAACCTTCAATTATCAGAAAGTCTCTCATCACAAGGTTAAATAAAGAATTAAAAAAATACACCTGTTGATGTTTAGATAACACTAACAATGGAACCAAAAGCTTCCCCAAAAGAAACTATCTTTGCAGTCTATCTTCAAAATCCATAATTCGCAATCTCCTTTTGATGTGCCTTAGCACAGTCAGCTAAGGTTTGAAGATTGGTGGGAATACAACTGATTTTGTTAGCAATACAAAATAATAGTTCCATGTCTAGTAGCAAAATAAATCTACCATACCATCAAAGATTCAATCATTATTAAAATTGGATTGGATCACATCAAGGGTTAAGAATCATGAGATATATACCAATCTAGGGTTTAGACCAATTCTGAAAATCAACTCTGAAGGTCTGAATAAGGTGATAACTCCACAGTATACACTTTGCATTCCAGAGATCTGAAAATCTGAAAGGAGAAATATCAGTTCCTTCCTTCTTTGGTTCTTCACTCGAATCTCCACAATCTTTAATGAACGAGGACCCGATGATACCCTCTAACTTCACCCCTGTCATTATCTTAATAAAATACGAACAACAACCTGAAGGTAAGAGCTTACTGAAATCTGAGGGTTAGTATAACCTTAGCTCTGAAACCATGTTAAATTCGTGCCCTAAATCAGTAATCAAATTTGTAACATTTAATCATGCCCTAAATCAGTAATCAAATTTGTAACATTTAATCATGCCCTAGTTTATTAATCAGATTTGTAACATTTGATTATGCCCTAGTTTATTAATCAGATTTGTAATTTAGTAAACTATAATCAAGTAAATTCAAGAATGAAACAAGGAACCAAGAGACAAACACAAATACCCTGGGAAAACCTCCAAGGAGGAAAAACCCAGCATTAAAGACCCACACGTCAGATTATGTATTCACTCTTATTGGATAAATACAATACTTAGCTTGCTTTTCTGAATCTGATCTTTATATATCAAATCTGTCCTTTTTGCATGCTTCGAGACTGCACCAAAATGCCCTATATCCTCTTGAATAAGTTTGCCAAATATTCGCACAACCTTCTTTAGTGATTTCACACCTTTTGTTTGCAGAGCTGATTAGCTGATTTCATGAATGAATGAATTGTATTTGCAAGTTGTCTTTATTTATATGAGGCCTTGACCTTTATTAAGTCCAAGTCGGCCTTCCTTCTTTGGCGCCAATTTATTTATTGTGGCGTGGAGTATTTAGGGTGGCGTGAAGGTATAGGGTTGGGCTCAACTTGGTGGCACGTTAACCCTTTAGGATAGGACCCAGTCCTATATGGGTTTGGATGTTGCCTTAAGACAATCCAAACCCATCTTACCTAGTTACAAATAACAGTAATGACACCGAATGAAAAGAAAGAAGTATAAAGTTAGAAGACTATAGAAATGAAAGAGAAATATCTAGATTGTTTTTATTGTTTATTTTTTGAAGAGTATTCACACCATATTTGAAAGGATGGTTTTCTTCAAAACTGTTTCCTTAAAATCAATTCGGGATGACTATTGAGCCTTTACAATATTTCATTTTATATATTATATTATATCCAAAACCACTAGAATGTGCTTATGTTGTAATGAAATGTCAATTTAGATTTTCAACTTGGTACATATAAGAGATTATATAATTGGATAAAAGATTTTAAAAAGTATTTTTATCACCTAGCTTGATGAAATTCTATCATTCATGAATATATATGGTTTCACGTATGGGAACCACTTTAAGAATGTGTCGATTCTATTATCTTATGAACCATTGAAACATTGTTACCAAGTCATTAATTAATCTTCCTTGAAGCTCTTGCCATTTTAATATTTTTAGATTTATATTTGGATAGCATTTTTTAAAGCTTACTAAACAAAAAAAAGAAGAAGATTTGTACAATTTCTTAACAAAAAAGTATCCTATCCTCATCATATCAAAATGAACAAAATAAGTTTACTCCCGTTTTATAAAGGAAAAGGATGTGAAGGTAAAAGATAAGATAAGCTTATTATAGATACACTATTGAACATTTTAATTTTATTGATCACACATAATATAAAATACATAAGAAATTACAACAATTTTTTTTGTTTTTTGATTCCCTTTGTTTCTACCATGATGAGATCTCAAACAACTTGAGCATAACTTTAGTAGTGTTAGCTAGCACCCTATTATACTACAAATTTCTCTTAGTATCATGTCAATTAATTAATATTGGTTTTGTGTCTATTTTGAGAAAATGACTTTACTATGTTTGGTATGTCTTTCAATTTGGGATCATGATTTCTTATATGTGTCAATTTTAAGTCCCATAACCCATAGGTCCCAAGATCAACTTCATAACTAGAAAATAAGATATCTAAATGAGTTGAAATTTTTTAGGAGTAAACATGTGGACATGTTGAACTATACAGGGGAGAGATGACCTTAAATTTATTTATTTTATACCAAAATTTAAATTCAAACCCTAGTTACTGAAACAAAAGAAAGGTTGGAACTATTTTATATCAAGTGTTTTGTGGGTGGTCATAATGCATTTATGTTTTCTTTTAAGATGCTAGTAACATTATTTTTAGTACTATATTTACCTATTGTACTTTGCTATTGGACTCGATCAACCCAATAACTTTGTACATGTGATTTATTTTATTAAAGAGGATATTCATGTAGTCTGGAATGCATGATTATCGTCTTTGAATACATGTTGAATATATAATAACGAGTGACTACTTAGTATGAGATATATACATGTCATTCAATAGGTATATGCCATGTATTGACTAGTATGAGATATATACATGTCATTCAATAGGTATATGTCATGTACTGACATAGGATGGCACTTTATATGAGATTATCAATTTGGGATATACTTATGAGAAATACGTGTATATATAGTAGATAAATTTATTTCATGTATATATATAGTAGATAAGTTTTGGTAGCTCCCAAGAACAACTAACTTAGATAAAGTAATTTCATCTCTCTGATTGGGTTGCTCTTCTTCTATTGGTGCTATCCTTTCCTTTTCCAGAAAATTGGCTTTAAAGGCTTTTGTATTTGGGTTAGCTAATTCCCTATCAACACCATTTTTAATGGGTTTACCAGTACTCAGTGGTTCATACAGTCCTCTTAGAAGTTGGACCATCTCAACCATGGTGCGCCTGATCATATTAGCTTGAAACCAGTGCGCCTCATATTAGATTGAAACCTATGCCCCCTATTGGTAGTTGATGGGGATAGAATATCATTCGCTGTACATATCAAGGAGGTGTGCTTTACGTCTAGATAATAATAATAATAATAATGATATATATATATATATATATATATATATATATATATATATATATATATATATATATATATATATATTATGACGGAAACTAAACTTTGCACCGACGATGAAATCGTCGAACCAACAACATTCTCGTCGGTGCAAAGTTTCTGGCTGTCGTCGCAATTCCGACGCCAACTAAACAAACATCTGACAAGGATGCTATATGTCCGACAACACTTCCTTGTCGGACGGTCGTCGATGCATATTATTGGACCAATGACCAAACCGTTGGACCAACAACATTCTCGTCGGTGCAAAGTTTCAGGCTGCTGTCGAAATCCCGACACAAACTAAACAAACATCCGACGAGGATGCTGTATGTCCGACGATATTTTTGACTAGAAGAGAGATCATGACCGCCGCCGATAGAGTTCACGGTGTCGTTGTAATTCTGATGTTCAAAGGCATCGTCGGAAAGTCCGACGACGAGTTTTCGACGACTTCATTTGTCGGCAGTCCGACGAAAAGTAGTCACAATTCCGACGATTGGTCGTTAGAAATTAGCCCCGAATTTACTAGTGAAGAAGGAAGGAGTTAATCTATCTTGGTAAACACAGTCTCAAAGATTTATGGAAGGAACTGTAGCAAAGGAGAAAACAAACTGAAAATAATATTATAGATGCCCAATGGTTGGATTATGCAAAGCTTCTTTATGAGCGGTTACAGGATAATAATTTTCCTGTCATTGTGACCACTTCGATGGAGTTATTCATGCTGGATGATATCAAGCAGGGAATAAAGAGTTTAGCAAATGGTAAGGCAAGTGATATTGATGGGCTTTAAGCAAAATTCTTAAAGTGGGGAGTTGAGCTTCTTGCTCCTCACATAAAGGGTATCTTCAATAGGGTCATTCGAGATGGTTTTCCAACAAATTGGACAACTAGCGTGGTTATCTTTAAGAGCGGGGATATCAACAACCCATCTAACTACCACACTATTATGGTCAACCCCCTTTTAGGCAAACTTTTTGGGAGCTTGGTGGAGCGTAGAATCAATAGTTGGGCAGAAGTGGAAGGAAAAAGGGCTAAAGGTCAAGCCGATTTCAGACCTAGACACTCCACCATTGATCATTACATCACTCTTCAGCATTTGATAGAGAAAATACGGGACAATCAAGGGGAAGAAGCATATTGCTGTTTTGTGGACTTTGAGAAAACATTTGACATGGTGCCTAGAGACAAACTATGGAATATAATGAAAGATCTGGGTGTACTTGACATATATAGAGCAACAGTCACAGACTATATGAGAAAGTTTAGAGCTAAAATCAGAACTAGTGAAGGAATGTCCGAGTGTTTTGGTCGTGACCTTGGCGTTAAGGAGGGGTGCCCTCTTTCTCCCACTTTGTTTGGTTTATACATTGATAAATTAGAAACATGGTTAAACATGTCAGAGGGTGAAGGTGTTCATCTTGCAGGCTATGTGGTGAAATTACTTTTATATACAGATGATCTTATCCTAATATCTAAAATGACTCATGGTTTGAGGAATCACTTAAGAGCTCTAGAGCATTTTTGCTAGGAGGTAGGGATGGAGGTGAACATTACCAAAACCAAGATCATGGTTTTCTCTTTAAAGAGGAAAGATAAGTAAATTACCTTTCTTTTTGAAGGTAGTCCATTGGAAATTGTGAAAGAATACAAATATCTTGGCATTGAATTCCAAAGTAATCTTAGTTGGGAAACTTGTCATATTTATAGGGGGGATGGAAAGCATCATATTTACTTCAAAATAGGTGCATAAAAGCTGAGCTGTGGGATTGGAAAACCAAGAAAACTCTTTTTGGTTTGCTGGTCACACCAGTTGTTCTCTATGCATGCGAGGTTTGGGGAGGCAACATGTCATATTGTGGATGGAGATAGTTAGAAAGAATTCAAAAACACTCGATCACAAGCAATCTCAAAGCTAAAACATCAGTGCCTTATGAAATCCTTTTAGTAGAAGCAGGTACTTTTCCATTGGAGGCATCAACTATAATCCGGTTAATAAGTTATCTAAAGAAGGTTGAAAACATGAATAACCAACGGTGGCCCAAGATTGTGATGGAAGAGGGTCTTAACCATAGGAAGAAAACTTGGGTGAAACAAAACAAAAAGTGGTTGAACAAATGGAACATCAAGCTGCATGAGTGTCCTAATACTAATGGGGAAATAAAGAAGTTCGTCATTGAAAAGTTTCAAACTGCCATGTAGACTAATCACATTGGTCGTAAAAAGGCGTATTACATCAAAGAGTTTAACCCAACTGGAGAACATGGCAAGAAAACATATTTAGAGATAGTTATTAAAGGGAAGGCAATGCTGTTACTTGCTCAATTAAGGACTTGTTCACATCATCTCAGGTGTGAAACAGGTAGGTGGCAAAGACCCAAAGAGGTTTGGGAGGAGAGAACTTGCTTGTTCTGCAAGGCGGGTGCTATAGAGACCGAACGACACTTTCTCGTTGAGTGCACTGCTTACGATGATATACGTGCTCAATATGAGTTTATCTTGAAAGCCGACAACACGTATCATTTATTTGATGAGAACAAGATCAACCAAATTGCTAGCTATCTAGTCAAGATTCATAACAAAAGATCACACATGAAAAAAAATTCAAAAGATCTAGTGTTGTGATTTTCTTGATCCCGTAAACTGACTAGTCTCATGAACATCAATAAAATCATTCATTCATTCATTTGGTGAAACCTGAGCAGAATTACGTTGCGGCACAATAACTTGGACGTTGCTACATAAATCCTCAAATTTAGGTCGCATTATCTTTAGTCCCTTTTCCTCAAACAACGCACGTTTTGCCGATTTTGCCAGTTGTGCCTAGGCTCGCCTTGATTGGCTTACGTACTTTTCAGTCATCAACATTTTCTACATTTCTCAGGCGAAGTTCTGCTACCCAGGTAAGAGCCATCGCGAGTTGCCGGATGGCATCCCATCAATTCTGCTCTAGGAGGGTTTTATACACAACAAACAACTACACGCAAATGAAATGTCACAGTGCCTGAAGATGAAAACGCTGGTTGTGGGTTTCTAGAAAATCAACACACTCTCTTGTAAGAAACGAAATTTTCTTTTCTATTATCAATTTAGTGGAAAAACAATAAGAGAGTTGTTTGTTTAAATTACAACTGTTGTTTTTAATATTTATAAAATGGATCCTGTGGGTGAAGAGGAATTGGATTACGAGGATGAGGACTATGTACCCAAGAAAAGTTTTCAGGCGGGAGGAGAGATTTCTGCGCTTGCAGAAGAAGAAATGATGGGGGAAGACGATGAGTATGACGATCTATATAATGATGTTAACGTGGGCGAGGGTTTTATACAGAATGTTGGAAACCCTAGTGAAAATGAAAATGGAGTTGAAGAAAATGATGGGATGGGCCAAATGATCGAGTCTACTCAGAGGGTGGATAATGATGGTAGTGCTGAAAAGGAGGAGGAGTACGATGAGGGTTCCAAGGGTTTGGGTGATAGCTCCAAGAATCTGGGAGAAGGTTTTAAGGGCTACGGGGAGGGCCCCAAGGGCCTGGGAGAGGTCTCCAAGGGTCCGGGAGAGGCCTCCAAAGGTACTGGAGAGAGCCAGGGTTTGAAGTTGAATCTTGGGCAGGGGTTTAGAGGGCAGGAGGATGTCAAAAATGGGGATTTGGGAGGCAGAGGTTCGGGAGTTAGAGGAGGGGCTTCTTTGTTGGGTACAAATAAGAGTCAGAGTAAGGGTTCTGTGAATGAGAATAGTAACGCAGGGAACATCAGGAATGTGGAAGTAGGGGGAGGTGGTGGTGGTAATGGGGGGACAATGCTTTTTGTTGGGGAGTTGCATTGGTGGACTACTGATGCGGAGCTGGAGGCCGAGTTGTCGAAGTATGGGAGGGTTAAGGAGGTGAAGTTTTTTGATGAGAAGGCCAGTGGGAAGTCTAAGGGGTATTGCCAAGTGGAGTTCTGTGATGCTGGTGCGGCTAGTGCTTGTAAGGAGGGGATGAATGGGCATGTATTTAATGGGAGGCCTTGTGTGGTGGCATATGCTTCACCGCATACGGTAAGGCAGATGGGTGCTGCTCAGATGAATAAGAGTCAGGGACAGTCACAGGGACAAACACAGGGGCAATCACAGCAGAGGAGGTCTATGGGTGATGGAAGTGGGGGACGTGGGGGTGGTAGTTCTTATCAAGGTAGCAGTGATGGTGGACGGAATTATGGGAAGACGGGCTGGGGAAGGGGTGGACAAGGGGGGAGCAATAGAGGTCAAGGTGGTGGACAAGGAAGGGGAAGGGGAGGTATGAAGAATAGTGGCAGCAGTGGTGGTGGGGGTGGCAATGGGGGTGGAGGTCTTTATGGTCAAGGTATCCCAGGGCCTCCAATGGGAGGCCCTCCAGGTGGAATGATGCATCCTCAGGGGATGATGGGTCAAGGATTTGATCCAACATATGGAGCACATATGGGCAGGGGGGGAGGTTATGGTGGATTTTCTTCACATGGACCGCCATTTCCTGGGATGATGCCAACATTTCCTCCTGTTGGAACTGTGGGTCTTCCTGGTGTGGCCCCTCATGTCAATCCGGCATTTTTTGGTAGGGGAGTAGCCGGCAATGGAATGGGGATGATGTCTAGTGGTGGCATGGATGGGCATCAGTCAGGGATGTGGGGAGATTCTGGTATGGGTGGATGGGGTGGAGAGGAACATAATAGGAGGATGAGGGAGTCAAGCTATGGAGAGGATGGGGGATCAGAATATGGATATAGTGAGATAGCCCACGAGAGAGGGGGAAGGTCAAGTGCCCCCAGGGATAAGGAGAGGGGAACAGATAGGGACTGGACAGATAGGAGACGCCGTGATGATAGGGAAACAGATTGGCACAGAGATCGCTACAGAGAGGAGAAAGATGGTTATATGGATCAGAGACAAAGAGAACGTGACTGGGAAAATGAAGATGACTGGGAGAAAGAAAAACCATCAAGATCCCGAGGTAAAGGTCGTATTGTGGAAGAAGATGATCAACGCCCACGCTCAAAGGAAGCAGACTATGGCAAGAGACGCCGGTTACCTGCTGATATAACCGAATGAGTTTGGCTCCATTCTGTGTCTGGGGGTTGGAATGTGAAGTCTTAAATTCCAATGCTCTATTTTCACTTTTGCTGAAATGGAGCATTATGAAGGCAAACAATGATATTCTGACTGGTTTTCAGAGCATGACTTATGGACTGTAGATTGATAAGTCATTGTGGAGGCATCAATGTTCAGATCAGTTTTGGAGTGGATTGGCCAACCTTTTTTAATTCTAGTCTGTCTGGTATCACGCTAGCAAGGCACTCACATGCTGGGAACACATGAAACTGAGTACAAGAGTCTTGGTGTGATTGCAAAGAACGAGTTACTGATAGACATGAAAAGGAAGGGCTGGCTTCGGCTTCAGTTCTAGTAGGTGTGAAACACGGGTTGCTTCATCTTTGATTTTCAGAGGCAAGACTTGCTGATCTTTCTCTTAAAGTTTCATTAAAAAATCAACTTTTTGAGCAACTTTATAATCCATATGTTACAATGATTCCTTTAACCCCTCTGGGTCATCTGTTTTCCTTAAACTTGTTTTATTATAGAGATTGGTTCTTTTTGAGATGGGTGGCATTCAAACGTGTTTGTCTGAAGCTTCACCGAGTTATTCTTTTGGGTCTATGCATTCACTGTGAATGTTTTAATTTTACAACACTTACTGCTGCTTTTACTTTCTGGTACCTTCTAAGAAGGTATTGTGAATGTTTCTTGACATGCAAAATGGCCAGAGTATTGTGATTGAGACAATGTTTCTTGACATGCAAAATGGCCAGAGTATTGTGATTGAGACTGATATGCGGTATATTGAATATCAGTGTCTGTCTTTTTCTATCTGCATGCTTGTTTATGAGTTTGTATCGGTAGAGAGAGGTGAAGTCTTTCTTTATACGGTTTAGAATAAATGGTCCAGTTTTTAAAAGGAACTCTTAGTTTTGAACAATGCCCAGTGCATGTCATTTCTGGATTCAATTGTGTAAGATTTGTTTTGTATCAATGTTTTGTATCACACTCCTGATTCATCATCAGGATAATAGAATGATAGAATGCTGAAGGAGAACAATGCTAGGATGCTCAAACATTTGTATATATCTAATTATACTATGATCATTCTTTGTACTGCCAGTTAACAGGTGTGTGTAGGCTAGGATGCTCAAACATTTGTATATATCTAATTATACTATGATCATTCTTTGTACTGTCAGTTAACAGGTGTTTGTAGAATGTGTTCATTCAGTTTGTTGTCCAACAATTGGATTGGGACTTTTCTAGAATTATGCTTCATTGGTCGAAATAATAAATAACCATGTTTGTTCATTGGGTTCTGTTGCAGTGGTTTTGTGGTTTGTTTGATTTTCGGTTTCTTATATGGATATATTTATTATTAGTTCTGACTGTCTACCTTTTTTCTAGCTTCTATAAGTCTAAGATGATTAAGGAACTTTCGTATAACTATTTTAAACTTGTAATAGCAGTATTGGCATCATTAATCAACTACATTGATTAAATGGCCATTTATATTAATGTTAAAATGATTATATATCTAATTTTGCAAGCTATACAGCGCCTTATTTCAGCCGTGTAAATGCTTGAGGAACAATTAGCTTATTTATCTTGTCAATTCCTTTATATGTTTTTGGTTTTTAGATTTTAAAGTATTTGTATTGCTTTTTAGCTGAGTGGTAAGAGAAGTAAGGTGTCAAAAAATCTCATCACTGTGTGTTGTCTTCAATCTTAATTTGGATCACAATAGATAATAATCGATTGGATCATTTATTTGTGGTACTGTTGTGATTAGAATCGTAGTTCAAAAACTTGACAGGCGGAAAATTTGACTCAGACTGAGGAGCTAAAATAAACTTGGGAAAATTTCTTAACATTCAAAAGCACAAATTTGTAAAATAATTTAAAAAAAATGCATAAAACTGAATTTACAGAGGTCATAAGTAGTTTTTCCTTCACTTAAAGATCAAAAAATGGGTTCAATTCACATCATAGCGTCATATGATTTTAAATTACCTATCTGTATTTTACAAATTTCATCTGTGGAATATATGAGCCCCAAACATTTTTGTTTTCTTTTTAATATGAAAGCAGGGATTTGGAGGCAGCAACCCCCAGTGGGCTCAAAGGGCAGGGCCCTTTGTCGGGGTCTAGAAACAGAGCCCCTGGTGGGGTATAGGGTCACAACTCCTAGCGCATACCCTCCTGCGATACAGAGTAGGGTCAAGGGGCGGATCCCCTGCTGCCAAGCCCATGGAAGGTTTCAAGAGCACATGGACCTTCATGATACATGCCATTTTTCAAATGCATCCAATAAACTCTAAATAATTGATCAATCCTCACTCTAAATCACAGATACATACCGTTTCTCAAATGCATCCGATAAACTCTAAAAAATTGATCAGTGCTCACTCTAAATCACAGTAATGTTCTTCCAAATGATTGTGGATTTGTTATATAGTTATTCGCCAATTTTTTTCAGAGGGTAAGAACTCTCTTGAGTTTTTATTCCAATGATTAGAACATTTTAAAAACAGAGAAAAATGAGAATCAATTAAACATGCTAATTTCTTGGTGGGTGAGTATTTTAAGAATCATGTTTTTCCCCCAAAACTTGTTATTCCTAATATTTTATTTTTTTAATGGTAAGTGCTATAAGAGGGGGTAGCTCCCTATATTAATTTGAAAAATACAGTACATATATGTACATTACAGGTATTTATGCAGGTTGAAGCAAATCTCTGCACTAACTTCATACATCCTAGCTATTTGGATCTGAGAATACAGATCTACATTGTTATTCAAAAAGGACCCAAATTCCCCCATAACAATGTTGTTTATTCCCTTTCAAAAAAATGCCAAGCTTTGTTTGTTTTCACTTTCTTGCCTCCAACTTCCAGATTGAAAAATCCAGCCAGAACCCTAGAGATTGCATTGTATTGAATATTGTAAATAGAACTGCTTAGTGGCAAATAATTCTCCTGAATGATCAAAATCGACCAAATCAAATTCCCCAGGGCGTGTCACCAAGTGTCTGGACAACATCAGTGAAAAATAGATCATAGATTTGTCCATCTTGCGCATATCCCCATGCCCAAGTCGATGCTCCCAGCACATGAATGATTGCATCCTTTGCAGCCTCTTTGCGGTACCAAAAAATTCTTGCAATCTACAGTTCAGCGCTCTCCTCCAGACATTGACATTGAACTTGAAATTTATTCCCCATTTTTTACTGCCATGGGAATGGTGTCTTAGTCAACAAAAAAATTCAATTGGATCTTTATAGGCATGAGTCAGAGCACAAGTTATTGTAAGTTTTTCTACTATTTTTGTTGTCTATATATAGTCCAAGTTGCCAGTTTGGGTTCGGGCATTGGTTTGGGTTCGAGAACCCAGTTCATCAGTTTGGCAAAATTTTGAATAGGGGTTTGGGTTTGGCTTAACCAACGCTCTGACTACCGTCCAATCTTGTATGAACTACATTTTCGGAGGTCAATTAAGG
This sequence comes from Cryptomeria japonica, assembly GCF_030272615.1. Taxonomy (NCBI): domain Eukaryota; kingdom Viridiplantae; phylum Streptophyta; class Pinopsida; order Cupressales; family Cupressaceae; genus Cryptomeria; species Cryptomeria japonica. The sequence goes on along the minus strand of NC_081407.1, from coordinate 898,457,587 downwards.
AAGTTTTTTGTTAGTTTTCTTTGATTGGAGAGCACCTAAAACATATAGTCTAAGTTGCCAGTTTGGGTTTGGACACCGGTTCTGGTTCGAGAACCCAGTTCTTCAGTTCAGCAAAATTTTGAATAGGGGTTTGGGTTTGGCTTAACCAACGCTCTGACTACCTTCCAATCTTGTATGAACCACATTTTCGGAGGTCAATTAAGGAAGTTCTTGTTAGTTTTCTTTGATTGAAGAGCACCTAAAACATATAGATGAAGTTCTAGGAATACCTGAACAAAACTCCCTATATGCAAAATTATCCAAATGTGAATTTGGTATGGAGGAGATCTTATACTTGGGCCACAAGATTAGTGCACAGGGAGTAAAAGTAGATGAAGAAAAGATAGATGCCATTCAGAATTGGCCAAAACCTAGAACCCTCACACACCTACGAGGATTTTTGAGTCTCTGCAGCTACTACAGAAGGTTTGTAAACGGGTTTTCAAGGCTAACAACACCACTTACCGATCTTAGTAAGAAGGGAGCTTTCACATGGAATGGAGGGGCCCAAGCAGCTTTTGAAAAACTCAAGGAAGTCATGAGAACTTGTCCTCTATTAGCCATACTTGATTTCTCCATGCCTTTTGAGCTATACTGTGATCCTTTAGGTGAAGGAATTGGAGCAGTACTGATGCAAAACAAACACCCCATTGCTTTTGAAAGCAAGAAGCTCAAGGACCTAGAGAGGGCATACTCCCTTTATGATAAAGAGATGTTGGCAATAATGCATGCCTTAGCAAAATCAGACAATATTTAATTTGTGGAAGGTTCATTGTGAAGACCGACCACAATAGCTTAATATTTTTCTGAAGTCAAAAAGACCTAAATGATAGACAACAAAAGTAGGTAAGTAAATTGCAAGCCTATGATTTTGATATTGAATATATGAAAGGAAAGAATAACATTGTAGCCGATGCATTGTCACAAAGACTCTACCTTAATGCAATGACAACAATATCTATTGATTGGAAAACATCTATACTCACCGAGTATGCCAAAGACACTTTCTCAAGTGATCTAATTGAGGGGAAGATTCAAGATGAAAGATACCAAGTTGTGAATGACCTCATGCTCTATAAAGATTGGATATTCATCACACCCGGATCAAAGGTAAAAAAGGAGATCTTGAAAAATTATCACGACAACCCCTAACAAGCCACCAGGGATACTATAAAACCTACAAACAAATTAGAGAAAGATTTTCATGTAAGGGGCTTAAAGGGTATGTGTTGAGGCATGTAAAGGAATGTTTGATTTGTCAAAAGAACAAGATTACTTCAACCATTACCCATACCTGATAAAAAATGGGAAAGCATATCCATGGACTTTATAACAGGTTTGCCCAAAGTACAGGGAAGAGACTGCATTTATGTGGTAGTGGATCGATTGACAAAATATGCCCACTTTATGGCCGTATCCTCAGAATTTAGAGCATCACATGTGGCTGAGGCTTTCTTCAAAGAGGTCTTCAGATTACATGGATTACCCCAACACATTGTAAGTGATCGAGACAATCGTTTCCTCGGTCACTTTTGGCAAGAACTTTTTAGGCTAGTCGGAATAGAATTGACTCCCAATACAAGTTACCATCCGCAAACAGATGGGCAGATTGAAATCGTCAACAAATGGTCGGAAGGATATCTACGAAATTACGTCATGGGGCAACAAAATGCTTGGGTTAAATGGCTTCACTTGGGAGAATGCTGGTATGATACCACTCATCACATGTCCATAGGGATGAACCCCTTTAAAGCATTGTATGAATACACACAACAACATCCTTCGGGGATTTGATCCACGTAGGAGCAAGAAACTTCATTGAGGAAAGCATGGACATTATGAATGTACTTAGGGACAATCTTCTCCAAGCCCAGAATCAACAAAAGATGTATGCAGACAAGAAGAGGACTGAACGGACATTTGAGGTAGGGGATATGGTCTTTTTAAGATTACGACCATATAAGCAATCAACGCTCAAAGTTAGTGGAGCAGAAAAGCTTAAACCCTGCTTTTATGGACCATATAAAATATTAAGAAGAATCAGGGAAGTGGCTTATGAATTGGAATTGCCCTCAAACAATAGAATCCACAATGTGTTCCATGTGTCTCGTTTTAAGAAGGTTTTGGGACAACATATCATTCCATGCCTAGAATTACCTCCACTTGATGATGAAGGAAAACTAATTTTGGAACCAGAAATAATACTCAATGTACGGGAAAAAAGGTTGAGGAACAAAATCATTGAAGAATCTCTGATAAATGGAAAGGCCTACCTACTGAAGATGCAACATGGGAAGGTCCTGAAATATTTGAGCATCCAAATCTTAAGTTGCTTGAGGGCAAGCAAATTTAGGAGGGGTGGACTGTCATAAGCCACACCTAGTATCATGAAATTATTTGTGAATAATTTAATATTAGTACACAATGTAAATATCGAATTGATTAAGAACTGATTAAACACTTAATACAGTTGTTAATGCTTTGTTTTGATTAAATATCTAACACAATTGTAATGTTTTGTTCTTAATGCTAATATCAATATGGTTGAAATTTACTAATACCGATTCATTAAGAAATGGTTAACACACAGGCTACACCCCCTGGTAAACATGCCCTCTTACAAGAGACACATCTTCTCTAATCTGCCCTTAGACCCAAGATAAATGGGATCGGGCTGCAAGCTTGGGAATATATAAAAAAAGATAACTTTGGCGGAAAGTATAGAGGAAGGAAGGAAGTGAAGAAGCACGCAGGCATTTCAATAGATCAAGGGTTTGGAGAATTTCCTCAGCCCATCAGTAACAAGCAAGCAACGATAATACTTCCAGATCATAAACAGATAAATACTACGCCCTTCCATAATACAGTAAATAAAAGCAATCGGTATGCATCTCTGTGTACATACACATAGATTCCTGAGGCAATATTTATGATAAAGTTTCTGCATACAGCGTATATATGTTTCTGATTATCATATAGACATTCTGCATATTTATACTGATTAATATTCTGAAAATTCACTATGTCATTATCAATCTAATGGACCTGAATCACACATTCTGAGGGTTATTGGTATGATGGAAGGGAGAGGAGTTACAGTTAGGATAACAGTGTTCGGGCCTATCTCATAGGCACACCACCTCATGGTTTAAGACCGGGGAGTCCCATGAGGCCAAAGGGGTACAAGGGTGCTGCCCTTGGGCCTGTGAAGTATAGGCTTCCTGGGCACCTTACTGTGACAACCCCCCTCTCTCTATCATACTGAATGAATATGTAGATGTGGAACATAGGATAGGTGTGACGAGTGGAAGAAAACGGTGATAGGATACCCACTATGTAGGTCACCTCATCGATGGCATGGGCCACGTGGGGTCAAGGGGGTTTAGCCTGCCCTTGAGCTTAGATGGGGGAGTCTCTTGGGCACCACGCTTGTTCAATCTAGCCTATGCTCATTTCATGAATAAATCTTTAGAACTAACTTATATCTTACTTAGCACAGCTATTAGAATCTATTATAATCGTGTATGCAATACTGTCTGTACATAGATTTCATCTCTCCTAACCTGTGTGCAGGACTCCACTTCAGATCTCCAGGTATTCCTAAACTCATTACATTTCATTTAGAGCATAAGACAGGTATTCATTTATATGATATTATGAAAGTTGTTATCTAATATTATTACCTATAAATGTAGGTGTTATTATACTAGCTTATGTAAATGATAATTAGTGTTACTGCTTTACTGCTTTATATAATTTCGGTAATGTTAAAATTAATTTTTCCTTATACTTACATAGGACTGGGCAATAACAGGAGGGGATATTTTATATATATATATATCAGAGTTCCGTGACTCGCGGCGAGTCATGCGAGTCAACGGGCCGGGTGACCCCTGCTGGGTCACGGTGACTCTGACCTGGGCTCGGACGGGGCAGGGGGCGTGACTCGCCTGACTCGCCTGACTCGCCGAGTCTGAGGGTCATGACCCGGCCAGAGTCACTTAAAACAGTGCAGTAAAAAAAACAAAAAAAAAAACATAACATTTTTTAATGATTTTTTGGCCTCATAGGGCGCTGCCCCTTGACCCCGCAAGGGGGCGCTGCCCCCAAACCCCCGTCGAAAAATATAGGGGGAAACCGTGCCGATAGAAGTAGGGAAAATCTAACATACGAGTCTGATTAGGCTCCATATAACAACACAACTTAGAAATCTTGGTAATTGGTATTTAGATTTAGCATTTCAAATTTCCTATAGTCTCATTTGACAATGTAATTCTTATACTGTAATAGTGTCATACATCTTTTCAAAACTAGTTTTTCAAGTACTATATGTATATGTATAACTATATCAGCACCACCACCCCGCCACCCCCCCGTCGCCGTCCCCCTGCCATCCCCAAACTTAGGCCCTTGGTCCCCTTGTCCTGGAAACGCGTCCCCTCGTCCCCAACGCTCGTGGAACACTGGAAAATAGGAAGCCATAGTTTTGCAACCAGCTGAGAGGAAGAGGTAAAAAGATTGCACAAATCACATTGGGGCAACACTACAGTCCGATTGGCTCACTGAGTCCACCGATCCAGTCTTCACTAATGAGGACCTTGAGTGGGTTGACCAGGTAGACAGAAAGGCTGAGGTTGTGGCTATGGCAGAGGAGGAGGATAGAGCACGATTAGGCACAACACCTATGGCTACTCAGACTGGCACATCACAGGCAGAGACTATGGCTACTTAGTCATCCGGGACCTACCTTAGACGCCTTTCTAGGAGGCAGATAGACGAGGTTGAGCCAGAGCCTGAGCCATAGACTTGTTTTTGTTTACACTTTAGAGTTACATATATGTTTGGGAACATTTGAAGTCATGGATTTTATATATATTGGACAACATTTACAACTCTATATATCTATGTTTTCTAATTCCTTCAACTACAATTTACATTTCTACGCATGTGATGGATGTATGTTTATGTATGTGATCAAATTAGCTTCTATTTGATGATGTTATAGTGTCTTTAAGCTTAATTCAATAATGGGTGTATGAAACAAGTTTTAAATTGTTAAAAATCTCTAAATTTCAAGGGTTTTCTTATTTTGCCGAGTCGTTGCCGAGTCATTGCCGAGTCCAAGCCGAGTCACGAGTCGAGTCAGCCTTGCCGAGTTAGAGCCGAGTCCGAGTCTGGGAACTTTGATATATATATATATATATAGCCTACAAGCATGAATAAAGATTAGAATGTCACATAGCATCATATTAACAACAAAACCACCATGAACTTGTTAGATCTTGTCTCTGACTTACAACTGAAGAACTATTGAATGTACACAAATCATATCTGGCTACTGATGATCATGAAAGTGGTGTGGGAATAAGAAGCTAATTGCAATTTAGCTTATGTTTATTTTAGGAGAAGATTGGGACTCTAAATCTGTGTGGAGATTAGCTATTCTGTAAAAAGTATTGTGTATATCTCAGATTGTAAGGTCTGATACAAGTTCAGGGATTTCTGTATTCAGGCATCAGCAAGTCCAACTGCTTAAAGTGTTGTAAATCATAAGTGAGCTCAGGAAACTGAATATATCTGTTGCTGTTCATAAGCCAAGGATTGTAAATTAGAATGAGCTTGTCATGCCCCTGCCATGACCCAAATGTTAGACCCAAGGTCAATACACAATACAAATGGTGACCATGTTCACTAGCAGTGATCTCATAATTCATTGATTTCAATATTCATAAGGCTGCGGTCAGCATCCTCTATTAATGAATCCACGTCATTAGTTAGCAACAACAAATTTACAAGTAATGAAGGCAGCCACGTCATTAGTTAGCAAACACAAGTTTGTCAAAGGTCAAAGGGAGATGATAAGGGGGACGCTACTCTTGGGAAGGCTGTGTTTAAAGGAAGGGACATAACCTTCCAGTGTAAATGAATGATTAAAAAAGAACTCTAATTCAAGGGAGACCATCGAAGGAAAATAGAAGGAAAAAGCTGTGATCGGCGGATTGATAGCAAGTTATTATATTGTGCTGCCAACGGTATGTCTATTGCATAATTGTTACAGAATTTATGCTTCTTTGTATGAACTGTTCTGTAGTTATATACATTTATAATAATGTCTGAAATATAACTGAATATATATATGTATGTATATAATGTTTGATCAGACAAATAACAATATTAGAATGTAAATCAGAAAGAACTCTTAAGTTAATATCAGTCAGAAGGATATGTTTATATATAATGCTTGTTACTACTGTTAGTATTTAAGAAGTCGGGGATTGAGTTGTTTCCAAAGAGGGGCGCTCTAAATCCAATCAGTAGGATGATTCCCAAGATAGGGTAAGGATCAGCGTCCCGTAAACTTTGAGGGCATGGTCCCGAGATAGGGTAAGGGCTTGGATCTGTAAACTTTGAGGGAGTCTATTGTATTTTGGTCGCTAAGCGCTTTGGTAAAATAGACATCCTTTTCTTCCTTGGAATTGAAGTAGTAACAATGGTTGACACTTGCATTAAGAATTATGGATGATAAAATTAATTATCTAGTATGAGAGAATTAATTATCTTGTATGGTAGATGAACAATTTACTTATTAATAATTGATGAACTAATTGAACTATGGAATATCAGAGATTTGATTCATGTTAAGATAGATTTGTCTCCTAATCAATTTAGTTTAAGTCATAAGTATATTGAAATAGATAAAGATTAATTATGGTTAAAACAGGCCTAAACCTAGTAGGGGACATTACAGAGCTAATGCATGGGTATTCTGTTGTTGTGATTGAGCACTGGTCCAGTACATTGTATAAGGTTAACAAGTAAGAGGTCAAAACTCAATTGTTTGCTGCTCTATTTTATCTTGCTAAAGACAAACGAAATTTGAATAAATCTGTCTATTGTTTGTTGCAGTTCTTAATAATTTTAAGTCTTAAACCTGCATGATAACTTGCAAAACAATGACACAAATCTGCAAGTCTGGAACACATATATCTTCAAACAAGAAACCCTCATTGCTATAAATTTTATTAAATTCTGCAAAAAAACAAACAAACATAAATTTGGGCTTCCAGACGTCCAGGTTCGCCCCAGATGAACTGGCTTGCCTGGGCATGAACCCTGGCCCAACCCAAAGGTGAACCGGACCAGGACCTAAATCCGAACCGGACTGGATCAGTACCAGGCCCTGAGCCTCGTGAACCCTGCAACTTAGTATATAGTTATAGCTGCTTTCATCCCTCATCTTCCTCTCTCAAACAGTTTAGGGTGGACCATAGTCAACCTGATCTCAATTGAGGTATGAGCGCAGAAGGAAGTGAGTAAATAATGGAGAAGGTTCTGTCTGACCAAGAAGAATGGTGCTGTTTTAAATGACATGGAAGTGACTGTAACTGTGTTAAGGTTGTGTTTTGATTCGAGCATCCACTTTAAAATTTTGAAAATGGTATAAAAACTTCAGATAAAACTTTCAATCACCTGCTAATTAGAGGAGAGTTCACGACTACCGATCTTTGGTGCTTTCATATTTCTTTACTTTCAATCACCTGCTAATTAGAGGAGAGTTCATGACTACCGATCTTTGGTGCTTTCATATTTCTTTGATGATTGCATAAAGTGCCATCAGAGATTTACTCAATTAACAATATTTTGGTCTTCCCAGTCTAATAATCTGAAGCTCTCTGAGTGCAAAAGGGCACGCTTAATTTGAGATTAAATATGAAGAAGGCTTATTCTAAGGAGTGTGCTAGTTTACATTAATTATATATATATATATATATATAATTAATGTAAACTAGCACACTCCTTAGAATAAGCCTTCTTCATATTTAATCTCAAATTAAGCGTGCCCTTTTGCTATATATTTTAATTCATTTCTAGCTGGTAACCAGAGTATGAAAAAAATCAATTTGAATGAAATAGAAGACATGTTTTCTTGTTTTTGTGATCATGTGTATTAAATCTTGTCTTTGTAAGAGAGTGAATCAATGGCAACCAACTTTATCACAAGTCTCAATCAACTAATCTTCTCTACATCCTTTGTACTGAATCATAATTTCTATGTGATAGAAGGTATTAATAGAGTTCATGCTTTTAGAAACTTGCTTGGAAAAAATTATATCTTTTATCGTAGTTTTCTTTTACATTTTTCTTTTGCCCATTTTTTATGATTTTGGGACCATCTTTTTATTTACGAAGATAGCTAGCATGTTTTGACAATGATGAATCATCAAGAGTAGAACTTAATAACTGGTCAAATGACCATTTATCAATTATTTTCCATCAATGCTCGTCTTCTCTAAGTTGCTTGCTGGTTACATCTATATATTGCTTCCCTTTTGATCCATTTCTTTCACCATCTTAAGGTTTGAAACATTTCAAATTTTTGGACAGAGTACTTTGACTGTCCATATTTAAAGGAGACTTGCATTTGAATGAGAAATTTTTCCAGTAGATCTACTGTTGCAAGTGTGATTTAACAGGCTAATTTGCACCGGTATAGGTAGAGGTTTATTGAAATCTATGTTTCCTCAAATTCCTACACTAAGTCTTAAGGCCCCAAAGGTCATCAGTAAAAAATCAATCTTTAACTAAATGCTAAGTTACCGGTTCGGGTTCGGGTACCGGTTCGGGTTCGAAGAACCCGGTACGCCGGTACGGCAAAATTTTGAAAAGGGGTTTGGGTTCGTTTGGGTTCTTTAGTACAAAAACATGTAAATTATATATATATGCAACCTATAAGCATGAATTAAGATTAGCATGTCACATAGCATCATATAAACAACAAAACCAACATAAACTTGTAATCGTAGCATCATGATCATACCATAACAGCATCATATACATCAAGTCTAATATCAAAATGATAAAATATTCAAGTATCATTGTTTCAACTTTCAACAATTTAAAGTTTGATCATTAAATGGATTCAAACTAAGAACATCCAAGTTTAATTTTTCAAACTGAGGACCTGGATTTTGCCGGCAACACCCCCAACGGGGTCAAGGGGCAGCGCCCCTTGCGGGGGTCTGGGGGCAGCGCCCCTTGCGGGGTCAAGGGGCAGAGCCCCTTGCGGGGTCGAGGGGCAGCGCCCCTTGCAGGGTCCCGGGGCAGCTCCCAGGGCGCGCTCCCTGTCGCGGTACAGGGCGGGGTCGAGGGGCAGCGCCCCCGCCCCCGCCGCCAACACCAAATCACAACCTTCAAACCCACACGGAACTCCATGGCGTGCATCAGTTTTCTGTTTTTTTAAAACGTCTAATTTTCTGCTTATTAAGGTTATAACTTTCACTTTTTACAAGGCGGAATTGAAAAAAAAATTAAATTTGCATTGTTTTTTGACTTTACAGGCCGCCCAGCCACCCAGGTTCGACTGGGTCTGCCCGGGTTCAACTGGGTTCGACCCCGGGTTCGACTGGGTTCGACCAGGGTCGAACCCACTTTGGGTTTTTCGAACCCTGGTCGAACCCAGGTCGAACCGGACCCGTACCACGGACCCGGTCGAACCCGGACCCGTACCAGAGGGGCCCAGAGGCGAACCCGGTAACTTAGACTAAATGTTTTAAATAGCTTTGGTGCCAAAATTCTTAACAATGTGTCAAAAGGCTCACACAAACACACAAGGGCTAATCTTGGAGTTCACTTGGAGTTCCCTTAAGTGGAATGTTAAATTGTGCTTCCATTTCTTTGAGAAAAAGCCTTCCCAACAGATTATCTATTGCATATTTTTACTTGCCAATGACAGATCTGTTGAATTAGTTAGCGCCCTGTTCTTTGCCAACCATCTGAAAAGGTCTTCTTGTGGATCTAAGCCTCACAAATTGACATATTATGTCATTTTTGTTAAGGGTTTTGATATACTCAGACAGATCTATGTTAACAATTTGTAATGTCCCCGATTTTTGAGCCAAGGATATAAGCAAGATCTATCAAGGGAATAAGATGATAATTAAGTATGAAGGGCAAAAAAGCTTAAGTATTGACTTATTCGTATTTCATTATTAGATGGGGTCACTTAAGGAATGCCTTGTAATTTACCTAGGCCAACTTATTAATTAAGGGGGGCGCTTTGTTCATATGGTTATACTCAATAACATTATGTTGACCATCCTTTCACTTAGGTGATCTTAATAAATACAAGCCCGAGTCGAAATTTAATTAAATGGAGTGGCTAAGGTTGGGGATGTAAATATTAAAGCCAAAGTGAAATATTAAACATTAAAGTTTGCGCTAAGATGATTATCCAATTTTGGAAGGAAAAGGCAACATAAAAGAGGAAAATCGTGGCTCTGGGGATTCATTCTTGATTATCAATTTTGTTGAAACATTCAGCTCTGAGCATCATATTGCTTCTCGAGCCTTAGGATGTCTCCCCTAATGGTTGCATGATGGTTTGGATGGAAACTTGAGCCATCCTTGTATACAGCGCTCCACTCTCATCATCCAGGCATGAGGAATTAGTCACAAAAGTTTGCAAACAATCAGCCGGAGGCCATCTAACTCTACAGGGTTATTCTCTCAGCTAGACGTCTTCTTCTTCCCTACCACAGATGCTATACATCATCCAATCTGCTTCAGAAAAACCATGGCATGCATTCAATTGTTTGAACTAATATAAAACCTCACACCCATGCTCAACCAGTTGGTTTCACGAAGGGCTGAAGATAGTTGGAGTGGTGGACACGGGAATTGGTATATAATGATTCCTAAAAGAATTCTCTATATTTTGATTTTTTGTAGAGGAACAATCAATTTGTAATTAGTTTCCTCTTAGTGCAATATCAATTCTATACAATTGAAGTCTACCAAATAATGAGAAATTTCAATAAATTCCAATAAATTGATGTGGTTAGATTTCTTAAGGAAAACCAATAAATTTTTTCACATGCTTATTAGCAATAGCCATGTAGGATATTTCAGTGGTATCAGAGCCACTATTCCTGCTAGCTTGTGTGGTAATCCCTATGCGTGTCAGTTTGGTTGTGATTAAAGCGTTTGCTTGTCAGAATTTATGGTTGCATGATACTTCTAATCAGTTGCATGTCAGTTTGAATTGCTTCTATGATCCCTTGTGAGGTTGGACTTCATAGATATTTCACCAAGAGTAGATCAGGACAACAGTAAGAAGCATTGGTAGAACAGGAACCTTTGTTGAACCAGACAACATGGCAGAGCAAAGGGTGTGGTAATGGACAACCAAATCTTCAGGATATTATGGCCCAAATGGCTCAGCAGCAGCAACAGATGATGCAAACTTTCATGCAGTCACTGCAGCAACTCCTTAATTCAATTGGTAATTTGAGGGTTCAACTGCAAGCACCAAGCCATGATGGTGAAAGAAGTGAGGTTGGGCGTGAAAATCAAGGAAGAACAGCCTCTAATGTTGTTATGACAGCGAGCACAAGGTCTGATTGGCCTCTTCGACTTGTGTTTTTGCCAAGGCCAACTGAAGAAGAAGTAGTTCCAGGGGTCGAGGATGAGGAGACTCACATCACCAATGATGTTATGATGGCTTATGATGACTACAAAGCTCTCCCAGTTGATGTCAAACAATTAATGAATTTAAATCAGTTTATGAATCAGCGGAAGGACAAGGCTCGATATCGCATGGAGAGACAAGAAAGGAGGCTTAGAGGGCAAACCAGGCAAGGCACTTAGCCGAAGGAGTATAAGGATGCATTAAATAAGGTTACCTTGCCTACTTTTGATGGAAGTGGGAAGACCAGTGCCAAATCGTGGGTGCATAAACTTGATACATTCTTGTCACTAAAACCTATGGAGGAAGACAAGGCCATACAATTTGCCACGATGCATCTGGAGGGTTCAGCATATGATTGGTGGCACCATGAGTTAGTATCATAGGATCATGCTTTGATACACTCTTACGAAGAATTTGTTAATAAGTTGATTGCTCGTTTTGACCGGAAAGATGTAAAGGTCTACTACAAGGATTTGGCTCAGCTTAAACATGTTGGTCATGTGGAAACATATATTAATGAGTTTCAAAAGATTTCTGTCATGGTTCCTGATATTTCAAAAAGGAGAGTGACTATGCAGTTTAAAGGTTTGAGTGACAGTCTAAGGGGGTTGGTCATGGCGCATAAGCCTAGTACCTTGCATGATGCCATTGGGTTAGCTCTTGACCTGGATACCTCACCTTCTTTTCAGCCACAAAAAGAACTTCAGGAATAAGAAATCAGATGATGAATTGGATGGGAAGGCTCCTATTCAGCCCAAGGACACATCTCCTAAGGTAGAAAAAGAGTTAAGAAGAAAGAATCTTGGGAACCAGGACACAAATGTCTTGGTAAGGGCAAGGCTCATCTTATTGAGGTGATACCTGATGTGTACAGTGATGAGGATAGTGAGCATGATGACGAAACACATGGTACAATTGCTTCCCTATCCGGTGGTTCTCGAGATCATCTTCTCATGTTAAGAGGGATTGTCAAAGGACAAGAAGTTGTGTGTATGGTGGACAGTGGTGCTACACATAACTTTGTTGATGAGGACTTTGAAGTCAGGGAAGGACTACAAGTAGAGGACTTTCCCGGATTCAGCATCATTTTGGCAGATGGATCCAAAATCAGCTGCACAAGAAGAATTCCAAGGTTGAGCATACAATTAGATGATTATACATTTGATGATGAGTTCTATGTTGTTGGTATTGGGGGGACCAAAATAGTTGGTATTTTTGAGCCAAGGATATAAGCAAGATTAATCAAGGGAATAAGATGATAATTAAGTATGAAGGGTAAAAAAGCTTAAGTATCGACTTATTCATATTTCATTATTAGATGTGGCCACTTAAGGAATGACTTGTTATTTACCTAGGCCAACTTATTAATTAAGGGGGGCGCTTTATTCATATGGTAATACTCAATAACATTATGTTGACCATCCTTTCACGTAGACGATCTTAATAAATACAAGCCCAAGTCGAAAATTTAATTAAATGGAATATTAAAGCCAAAGTGAAATATTAAACATTAAAGTTGGGCGCTAAGATGATTATCCATTTTTGGAAGGAAAAGGAAATATAAAAGAGGAAAATCGTGGCTCTGGGGATTCATTTTTGATTATCGATTTTGTTGAAACTTCCAGCTCTGAGCTTCTCCAGCCTTAGGACGTCTCCCCTAATGGTTGCATGATGGTTTGGACAGAAACCTGAACTATCCTTGTTAACAGCACTCCACTCTCATCATCCAGGCATGAGGAATTAGTCACAGAAGTTTGCAAACAGTCAGCCAGAGGCCATCGAACTCTACAGGGTTATTCTCTTCAGCTAGATGTCTTCTTCTTCCCTACCACAGCTGCTGTACAGCATCTGATCTGCTTCAGAAAAACCGTGGCATGCATTAAATTGTCCGAACTAATATAAAACCCCACGCCCATGCTGAACCAGCTGGTTTCATGAAGGGTCGAAGATAGTTGGAGTGGTGGACTCGGGATTTGGTATGTAATGATTCCTGAAAGAATTCTCTGTAGTTTGATTTGTTGTAGAGGAACAATCAATTTGTAATTAGTTTCCTCTTAGTGCAATATCAATTCTGTACAGTTGAAGTCCACCAAATAATGAGAAATTGTAATGTCCCCTATTTTTATTCCCGAAGGTTAGAACAAATTTAATAAAGGAATATTGAGAATAAATGAATAATCAAAGAATGAGCCCTAAAAAGCTAAAGTCTTGTGCAAAATATTTTAATTATTCGTTATGACTTAAGTTGGGGCCATTTTTAAGTTATAACGTTATCTCTCTTAGGCGACCTTACTTGGGGGTCATTTAATAATTAAAACAACTTATATTATTTGCCTAATTCACTAATGAGAATTCTTTTAGAGGCAATTGATGGTTTTTTTGGAGAGCATGGAGTGAATATGTAAAGGGGGTTGATGCATTAAGAGAGATCATTCAATCATCTATCTATTATTGTTTTATGAGCTCTGCAAGTTCTACTTTCTACAGGACGAAACCCCTGTATCTCAGGCTGGATGTAGCCCCAGGCCTGTGTTTGGCGATTTTTACTGTGTTTTCCCACAGTTTGGGGCAGCGATTCCTAGCACTCATCACTATTGCTGTATTTGAGAAAGATATTTCCAGCAATCAGAGGTAATTAAACATAGTTCTTGGCTGTCTGCAATTCACAGTCTGATCACAAATCGCTACTTGCATAAATCAGACATCAACAGCATCAGCAAATCATATTGTGTTCAGCCATTCTCAGCACCTCGTTTTATCAGCACATGTCAGGGATTTGGAACCAGATTTTAGAGTGATATTTGGTATGTCATATGCTCAATACTTGTATTGATTAATCAGAGGAGTTTAATGCAGTCCCTGGCTATGGAATTTATTTAATGGAAATTGTGTTGGAGAATCCTCATTGCATGTCCCTAGACATAACAGCAAACTGCCTGTAATTTGAAAGAATTTCATGAAATAAATTAGCATTCGGTTTGGCTTCTTGTTTATATCTGTGTGATTAGTTAAAAATCTCCAGCAAGCATGTTTCAGAAATTTCAATAAATTCCAATAAATTGATTTTGTTCGATTTCTTAAGGAAAAACCAGTAAAATTTTTCACATGCTTATTAGCAATAGCCAGATAGGATATTTCACAATTGTATGGAATTTTTTTTTCCTTCTTCCCAAAATTCAGGTCTTCAAAAGCCATTAAGTTGTCCTTTTCCTTTGTTTTCTTTAAAAGATCCCTGTTAATCAAGCAGCAAAAGTGCAGAAAATGCAAACACGAGAAGAAATCCTTTTTTTTTGCGAGCAAATTAACCTGTTTATATTAAGACATAAAAGTTCGTGACATTATTAAGACCTCAGAGTTCCTTTTAAATTAAGTTTTTTCTTTGACTATGTTCAATTGTTGATACTTACTTGATGGTGAGATGTTGTATGTCACTACATCATCTAAATATTTTAGTGTTTTTTTGTTCACCTTATGATAATGGCTTATTCGTCTAAGGTACCCTGTAAATTAGTATAAAATCGGTATAAAGAATTCGATATTTTCATACCCAAGGGTCTCAAAATTATTTTTCATTATGGTCAAGTCATCCCTGATTTTCCTCTTTAATTATCTTGTCAAATAATCAAGATCTGTAACAATTTGTTTTCAGTATGGATTTCGTCAGTTTCTGTAACTTATACTTGTTATAACTTTTTTTTTTGTTATTTATTCCGTGTTAACAGTTCCTTGTAATCCATTCTTTCATACAGATTATTAGCTCTATCTTTACATATAATCTTTTGATATGAAAATATAATGGAATATCAATTAGAATTCACTGTCTTACCTCCTAAGTAAATGGCCTTCTACGATAGGTGACCTGAAGACGTGTTCATTTTTCAATTTGAGATACCATACTGCTGTACTACCCAGATTTTGAAATGTATTCTTACATGTTTGGCTACCCGAATGGCTAATAAATTATACCACTTGCTTTAATAAATGCATTATTTCTCTTTACAAACATATAATAGAATCACAAATGCTTTTTAAACATCTGGATATAATATTCAAACTTGCTAGATATAGCTATAACAGTATTATGGGCAACTCTTTACTTAATGAAAAATGAGTTATTAGTTGACATTCAGATGAAGTGGCTTCCCATTCTACATATACTTATCGCAAAGAAATCATTAAGTTCTTTCAAGGGCACTGCTGCTTAGTGACTCATTAACAGGATACCATGCTCAGCCTTTTTGACATGTCACAGAGTAATGAAGTTTTTGCCATGTCATAGAGTAATGAAGTCATTGAATGCTGCTATGATTAAGCACTTTGTATATCTCTTCCTGTGTTAAACAGAACATCAAGTTGAGACCTTGTTATATGTGTAACAATTCCGCTGTTCAATTCTGGAGAAAGAATAAGTGTATTATTCTTCAAAGACCGTCCTTACATTTTTGCAAATAGTCACACGTTCATGTTTACAGTCCCAAGCAATAACTATTACATATTTCTTAATTTTGATTTCAGATGTTTCAAGAGAAAAATGTCCGATGGTATATGTTCAGAAATTTGTATTTCCATGATAGCAATATATATATCTTGCATTGGATTAGATGCCACATCTAGCAATTTGGATTTGGTGTTTTACCCAATTTCAGCACATCTTATTATGGCTCCCGACAATAGGAACTTAGGGCTCTACTTTGGAATATCAATGCTTTTACCAATTTGAGCTTGACCTATTTTATTTTACTTTAGACAAATTGGCGATGCATTTTTTTCAATTTTGACGCATAAAGGTATATTATAGGTTTCATTGCTAATCCTCTGATCTTGACCATGTGCTTCTCCTTTCATAGAAACTAAGAAATCTAATTATTTCAACCTCATGGAGACAGATAAATGTTATTTTCTGTCCTGTACTTTGTTTCTGGTATTAATGTTTGCAGTGCACTTCAGTGGCATCGTCATTCTGAAAAAAAATGCTTATTTTTTAATGACAGCACACATTTCTTTATTTCTTTATTTGCGTGTCTACTACTATCACTAAATAACTTCATTTTTTGGAGATAATGCTTAAGCAGTTTGATCACCTCCTTCACTGCACGAGTTTTGCATGGTCAGTGTGAATTATCTTTTCCGATCTTCTAGCCTTTGTTCTAACTTCATTGTTTTTGGCTCTGCTTGATTTATGTTCTGGATATTTTATACGATTTATAAGATTTATAAATGAACTTCTATTGTGGAAATCCAGTTGTGTGAGTTTCAAAAGATTATTTGCATGTAATATTATTTGTATTCAATGTTAGATAAATTTGTCTGCTCAACTGTGTCAATTGTTTGGTCTACAAGACTCGTGATTTGTTACATTCGTATTGCTTTAAAGTACAAAACCAAGGCGGGAGCCATTGCCTATGTTGCTGAATAATATTGTTTCCTCAAATCTACATTCTGATGTTCATGTAGAATATAATTTTATACTGCTCATAATTTAAGCACTAGGTTAGTAATTGCTGCATGCTTAAAACTCTTTAATAGTTGTTTGCATGGTCCTTTTTCTTGTTTGAGGAGGTACAAAGTTATGATTACTACCCTTAAATCTTACAGCATTTGGATGTTTGCAGTCCGCCAGAGTCCCAGTATTGTGATGGAGAAAGTCAACTTCCTGCTTCTGAATCCTCTGTTGTTCGTGTTGGAAAGATTTAGGAAATGACTGTTAATACTTAAATACTGTTCACGATTTTAAACTCTGTAATGTTCAAATGCTTATAGAGCAAGAGAATTTTGTAGTTGTAATGCTGTAAGGTGTTTTGTTGGCTGACTATAGGGATGCATAAAGTAATAGAGTATATTGTGAGCTGGTTATAGGGTTTGTTAAACACTCTTTGTAGCCATTTGGATTCTGCACTCACTGAATTGCAGATACCAATTCCAACTCAGTGTTGCTTGAGATAGGATTGAAGATGACATCTCTAGTGACTATATTTCAAGTTTTGTATCTCCACTTGGTGCATTGTAATGGCAGGAAAATGTTATGTATATAATTGTGTAATATGTAAATTGAGAGATTGTTCTTAGGTGCTTTAGGTGTATGGGAATGTCCATTTTGTCTCAGTTTGCTGGTTTCTAGTTGGCTGGATGGCACTTTGTGGAGGCCGTATTTGAGTTGGACACTCAAGCCTGGCAAGCATTGCACATTTCAGAAGCTGGGTTGTTTCCATTTGATGGCATTCCTTGTTTGATAAGATGGTCCGGAGTCATAATTTCTGTCAAATTTATGAAATTCTTGCCCTTCAAGAACGAGGGAAGATGTTAAATTCATCTGTACTTGATTTCCACTAATAAGGTCATGGTTCTTGTATGAATGCACATTTTTAATTTACTTTTTACATCAATAGTTTGTAGTAACCTCTCTGTGATGGTTGTGGAACAATTTGTTTGAATAGGTCAAGTGTTGGGAAATGACAGAATAGTACAGATTTTACACAATCGTTTCAATAAAAATATTGTTTTTCAAACTTCGCAGTATTATAGATAGGACTTTATTTTATTTGGAATCAAGCATCGTCTTGAATAGGCACTTTGGCCAACTGAAAGATAATGCCAAAATTTTGAACTGCCATAGATCATGCATTACACCACCAGTTGCCACGTTCTGCAGGTGGTAATTAATAGTTCAGGAAATAAAGTAGCATATTTAGGTTTGTTCAGTAACTTTGAGTTGGATTAGTGCTATCTTTAAAGAGGTTTCTGCGAAACACAGGAAAAGAAGTGGTGACCTGTTAATGTGCCACATAAGCATTATTTGTGCGAGTGGACACATAAATTCAAGGCTTGAAGGGACCCAAAGGGCCTAACAAAATTATCTTTAAGGACACGCTGGCAGTGCACTCAACTGGAGTGAAAGCGTTGAAAGAAGTGCCTATCAATGCATATAAGGCATGAGTTAAAATGGCTTTACACGATACAATTTATTTTTGATTCAGTGATCAATATAAATTTATAAAGAGATACATATAAATCATTTCTTTACAAGGCTATGAAAAGGAGTTATTTCCTTACTGGAATACCAGAAATTTGAGTATTTTAAAGTTGATTATAATTCTAAGACATGTTAGAGGCTTTTGTGAGGTTTACGTGAATTGGAATCCAATGTTTGGGTTCCAAAAGACCGAACACAAGATTGTTGTCATTGGAAAAAAAGGAACTCTTCGGATGGTTGCAAATGCCCAATGCAGGCATTTTCTCGTGTCACTAGACAATCTGTGTTGTATTACATATGTTTTTGACAGCAAAACAATCCAACGAGTTTTGGTTAAAAAACACGAGAGAGATTTGGATGATAGAGATGGTAACTATTGGTAACTATTGGCTGTGGTTTTAATTTAATATTTAAAAAACGAGAGATTATATAAGCTAAAAATGATTATATTGTCCTGGGTTGATACAACTTCGGGGAGACGCTTGGTGGAAAATAATCCATGAGGTGATTGATGTTGCTTGTATTAGTCAATAGAACTTTGGTGAGGCTAAATGATGCAATTAAGCTTGTAATGTCTAATTTGGGGCGTCAGGTTAGTGTGCGGCTGTGGTCCTTGTCTATGTTTTCAAATATGATATGAACTAGTTTTTGTATAATGGTATTAATGGTCATATGTAGAATTGGTATATATTGTTGCTTGATGTTCGAGCACTGCCCATGTTTAGTATAAATGAGTGACAATACGAGGGCAACGGAGCTTGGAGTGCTAAATCCTTGGTAACCTATCACCTCTTCAGGGAAAATAACAAAACCTGTTTTACCAGGACAAGTTAAGATTTGGGAGGAGGGGAGGGGGCGGAAAGGAGGCGGCTGGGTGGTGTTCTAAGTCCATATTAAACTATCACCTCTTAAAGGACAAGTTAAGTTAGGGGCGATTTTGCTCAAGTTTCTTCCAAATTTTTCTAATTCTCAATAGGTGATTCTAGATTTTTTATTATTATTATTAATATATGGGTTGAAATCGTGATTCATTTATATTCACAAGAGATTGAGCATTTGAAAGGTATCGATGGAGAATGTGATGGTGGTTCTTTGTCTAGGCTAATAATGAAACAGGAAAATGATCTAGAACTCAAAACCCCACAAAGGTAGTGACATTAAAGGGTCATATGTAGAAATAAGTAAATTCATGCGAGATTTATAATATGGAGTAGATTGTAAATTAAACTTCGCACAAAGAAGCATAGCATGGGCAATTTTGATGTCTTAAATGTTATTAACATGTGTAGCCCTCTTAAGAGGCAAAAGAGGGGGAAAATTGTTTACAAGGATGAACAATGGAGAAGTGAATTACCCACCAAAAAACAGAAAAAAGGAAGAAACAATATAGACACTCAATGCCTCTTATTTTGTTGCTTTGTTATGGTTGTTATTGTCCTTATTCTAATCAAATGGTAGTAAGTGGTAAGAAGGGAATACAAGTGTTCACTATCTTGTTTTAGGTCATCCCTATTACTATTGTTAGCTTTGGACGGTGCAAAATATGTAGAAAAATACACCAACTTTAACTTTACATTGTTTGAAGGGAAAATTTGCTTGCCTATATGATTTGATGCATCTATGGCCAAAACTTTGCTCTTCAAATCCCTTGGCATCTTATCCTTATGCTTGACTAAATTAAGGAAGGTAAGTGGCTAATTTTGATGCATACTTTTTTATTAACGATACCTGTATTACCTTGGAGTGAAAACTTGAATTTAAGGAGAGATAGCATACATTTCGGGGAAAGCTTTCTTTATTGCCTAGAAAGATTTGGTGGTCTAAATTGTTTGTATTTTATTTATTTGATATGTATTATTGTTTTGTGTTCTATCTCTTGCATTTGGACATGTAAACATTTTGATGCATTCTCTTTGTAATTTGATTGATATATTGGTGGGATCATACAAACATCTTAAAAAATTGTTTAGGTCATTCCTCTTACAAAGTCATTTGAAGTTCTTTGCTCAATAGGATTGAACTTATTTTCTTGATGATGCTTCATATTCACTCTCTAACTCACTTAAAAATAATATAATATTATCTTTTCTCATTTTATTTTTGAATTTTCCACATTTGTCTATAATGAATTTTGACATAATGCCTAAACAATTATCTTTGTATTATACTCGCTGCGTTCCCCCCTCTCTTTAGTGTGTTTAGAAGAATGCCTTTTACTTGTAGCTTGATAGCCTCTATTGTTAGAGGAACCTTTTTACTAGATAAGGGAGGTTATCTCTATAGTGTGTGACTATCAAACACATGTATGCATGAGAGGAATATGACAATGAAAATGTCGTAAAACATTCCTAGGTCTTAACATTGATGAAAACAAACTATTGAATGGAGGACTAGTATGAGTGGTGATTAGAAAATAGACTATTTGGATTTAAACAATTCAAGTTGTCTTGCTTGGTGCTCTTAATATTTGTTAGATTTTGCTAGAAACGAGAATCGAGCTAGGAGTTGATGTTGGTTGTTAATTAAAACTTATATTACTCTTCCACGGAAACAGATCCAACAATTTAAATTTTAGATTACTTAACCATGATCAGATAATAACATGAAAGAACACACACATGAAACACTAGATATGATGTGGAAAACTCAAAAATGGAAAAACCACGGAGAATGTTTGTTCTCAAAATAAAAACGGCTATTAGGGTGACATTGGTTAAGGTTATTTTTACAAGATGACTCACTAACATAAGTGCTCACTGCAAGTGGGCTCTCTGCCTAGCTAAAACCACCAAAAAAAGGAGGGCTCACTTCCCAAAGGAAGAAAGAAAGAATTTACCACAAAGGCACTACTGCCACTCTGCTGCAGTGCTGAAAGAAACCTTAGGCTCATTGCCACCCGTACCAAACAACATTAGCACACAACCTCACTGATCAACTACTTCGCATCACCAAAGATAGATCTTCCTTTTACATTCAACTTCCTTCTACATGAACTTTCTTATTGATATTACATTACAACCATATTATATATATATTGATCTCCAAGATAGATTTTCCAAGTTGGCCAAGGAGATAATAAAACACAATTCAAAATAGGTTTTCACTAAGCACTCCCGTGGTGGAGAGGAATGAAAAGTGGACTGCACCACAAATCAACAACACATTATCCAGATGCTGCAATCACCAGATCAAAAAATAGAGCATCCGAGGCTAATCGGATCGGGTAAGAACAATTCTGGAGCACAACAACACGTGTTGAATCAAAATAACAATGATACATGCATTATAAACAAACCTAGAAACACAACAAGAGAACTGAAAATGTAGAGCTCGTAAACTTTGTCAGACAATTATCATCAGCACAACAAACTTCTGGAGAACACCTTCCAGATCACCAAAACATGAGAGAAGAATCTCAAGACAATAATCCAACAATGTGCCAACATGTTGTGAATATATCTGCAATAAGTTAGAACATCTGGAGCAAAAATCAAACACTAGGACATAATCAATACATTGACATCAATGACAACCATACTAAAATTCTAATCAATTTCACATTTGCAACAATCTCCTTTGTCATTGATGGCAACATTCATCACCGACAAACAATTTCTCCAACAACATGTTCAACAAAACTTCTCAAAAACTCTTCAAACACTTCTCCCCCTTAGAAAGAAAGACTATATGCATATGCTTCCAAACTTCTCAAACTTCTCAAACATAAATTTCTCGAACTTCTCCCCCTTTGACATCAAGGACAAAGGTAAATAACAACACAACTCCCCTTAAGAGGAAGCCCCAAACATTAGCCCAAACAAAAATATGCATGAATTATTATGGACTAATGCATTGCCAAATGCACTTAGTTCAAACTAGGAAAGGGAATAACCCTGAACAACTGCCATAAATACTCAAAAGTATCTTTGCACAATGCTTTAGTAAAGTTATTTGCAACTTGCTCTTTGGTAGGTACATATTCAAGTTTAACATCATTGTCCAAAACTTTTTCTCACAAGAAATGATACTGAATAGAAATATGTTTTATTCTAGAATGCAAAAACGGGTTCTTAGAGATATTGATTGCACTTGTATTATCACACATGATCAAGATATGTTCATTAAACAATACACCAATATCCTTCAATGTTTGTTTCATCCAAAATACTTGAGTGCAACATGATGCTATTGCAATGTACTAAACTTTTGCGGTTGATAAAGATATAGAATCTTGCTTCTTACTTTAACCATGCAACTAACCGGGAGCCAAGGAAAAATGCTCCACCATTTTTACTTTTCCTGTTGTCAACACTTACTACCCAATCTACATCAGTATAAGCTTTTAGAGTAAAGTTTGATCATTTGGGATACCACAGTCCAAAATCTTTTGTTCCTTTCAAGTATCTAAATATCCTCTTTACTGCAACAACATGTGACTCTTTCGTTTCTTGCTGAAATCTAGCTGCAAGACAAACAACATATATGATATCTGGTCTTGTAGCAGTCAAATATAACAATCTTCCAATCATTAATCTGTACTTGCTTGCATCAATCTTATCTTAGAAGATTTATCATCATTAGTCAACTTGCATCTCGTAGTCATGGGAGTACATACTAGTTTGGAATTCCTCAATCCAAACTTCTTCAACAATTCTTTTAACATATTTTGATTGAGAAATGAAAATGCTTTTACTATTTTGATTCACTTGCAATCCAAGAAAGAAATTCAACTCATTAATCAAAGACATTTCAAATTCCTTCTGCATTTCACTAGCAAATTCCTTGCACATATCATCATTGCCACCAAAGATTATGTCATCCACATACAATAACAATTAAGATTACTTGATTCAACTTTGAAGTAGAGATTGTTGTCAACAGACCTTTTTTGAAAACTTTGATTTTGTAGATACTTATCTAACTTTCCATACCAAGCTCTAGGTGCTTGCTTCAATCCATACAACACCTTCTTCAATCTGCAAACAACATCCAGATCATCTGATAATTTGAATCCTTCTGGTTGTTCAATGTAGACTTCTTTCAATTCTCCATTTAGAAATGCTGACTTCACATCCATTTGATAGACTTTAAAATCCTTATATGGTGCAAAAGCCAAAAACATCCTAATAGGCTCCATTCTAGCAATATGAGTATAAGTTTCTTCAAAATCAATACCTTCAACTTGTGTGGAACCTTTGCATACCAATCTTGCTTTGTTTCTTACAACCTGATTGTCTTCGTTCAACTTATTCTGGAATACCCACTTTGTTCCAATGACATTCTTATCTACCAATCTAGGGACCAGTTCCCAAGTCCGATTTTCTCATTTTGATCCAACTCTTCCTTCATTGCTTTCATCCAAATCTGATCTTTGTAGGCTTCTTCAACTGTTTTCGGTTTGGACTCAGAAAGTAAACACAAAAGAACTTTCTCTTATGTAACTTTGATTCTTGTAATGACTTTGTTTTTATCTCCTATGATTTGATTCTTAGAATCATTTTTTTCCACATACCTTGGGGGGTTTGATATAGTTTCCAGAGCAACCTAAGTTTCTTTCAACTTCTCTTCATCTCTGTTTTTCTCTTCTCCTTTATCAAATTCATACCCTACTTGAATAATAGCTTCTTTTGAAATGTTCTCATCAACCTTCACATTTGCGCTTTAAACGATCTTATTCAACCTCTTGTTATAACATCTGTAAACCTTGTTTCTTGTAGAATAACCAAGAAATATAACATCATCTTCTTTGCTATCAAACCTTTCAAGATTTCCTTCATCTCTTTAGATATAACATGTACTTCCAAAAACTTTGAAATACTTCACAGATCGGATCCTCCCATACCATAACTCATATGATGTCTTCCCAAGCTTCTTTCTGAATAGAACTCTGTTAAGGGTATACACAATAGTGTGTATAACTTTTCTCTAGTGAACTTCTGGTAGATTAGCTTCCTTGATCATAGTTCTTGCTGCCTCTTGAATAGTTCCCGTTCTTCCTTTCAACTATGCCATTCTATTGAGGTGTCTTAGGAGCAGATAAATGCCTTTTAATTCCATATTTCTCACAAAAAGTATCAAACTCATCAAAAATAAATTCTCCTCCTCTATCAGATCTCAGACACTTAATTCTTCTATCAACTTCATTCTTAGTTCTAGCTTTAAATATCTTGAACTTCTCTAATGCTTCTAACTTTTCCCTTAGAAGTGCAACTCAAGTTATTCTAGAATGATCATCAATTAAGAGCATGAAATACCTCACACCTTGTAAACTCCTTGTTCTGGTCAGTCTACATAGGAATGTGTGTATCAGATCCAACAAACCGGTAGACAATTGTTCCTTTCCTTTGAATGTTCTTTTAGTATGTTTTCCCACTTGACATTCATTGCAAATACTATTATCCGGTTTAGTCAGTCTTGGTAAATCTCTCACAACTTTTATCATTCTAATCTTCTCCAAATTGTCAAAATTGATATGACACATCCTTTGGTGTCACAACCAGCTCTCATTGTTCTGTGATAATAAACAATGTCCTGTAGCAGCTTCTAATTGATACATGTTTTTACCAAATTTTTTTCCTTGCAACACTAATAGTTCCAGATCTCTTTTGGATCTTACATTCATCACCCTGAAAGACAACATTGTAACCATTTCCCACATCCCGTCCAATCCTCAAGAGATTATGATGCAATCCTTTTACATAGTGAAAATTGTTAGTGTTATGCTTTCCATCCAAGGTAATAGAACCAATTCCAACAATTTGAGTAGTATGATCATCTCCAAATCTAAGAGAACCACCATCATACTTCTCAAGCTTTACAAACTTCTGTCAACAGTCATATGATTTGAACATCCACTATCAGTCAACCATTAATTCCTATCTCTCCTAACATGCAATGCTGGAGCAACAGTCTCAACAATCTTAAAATTATTAGATTTAGGTCCATCTTTTTCTACCATGAATAAACAATCACAATCCTCATAATTTGACTCATCATTTGAAATACTAGCATCATCTCTAACATAGTAGGCTTTCTTATTGAATTTTCCTTTGTCATCCTTAAACTTTTGTTTTGATCCTCTTTCTGAACATCTAGATGCATAATGACCAATCTTTCCACATTTAAAACAATTAAGGGGTAACATACCTTTCGACTTGCAGGTTCCTCTCTTCAGTTTTCTCACAAAGTTTGCTTCCATCTCATCAAGGCTCTCATCATCTGAATCTTCAACTGCAACTTATGATGCTTTAGAGGCCGTCTCTGATTTTTCTTTGTTTTTGCCAATCTTTCTTGTCTCAAATTAGTCAAGTGCTAAACAACTGTTCTCTAGTGAATTTGGTTAGATCATAGGTATCCTCAATAGTAGAAATTTTATCACTGGAACTCTCCGATAAAGTCCTCATGATCTTCTGTATCACATCCTTCTCATCCAAGACAACACCAAGATCTGTAATCTCATTTACAACACTATCAACCCTATGAAAATAGCTTGCTACACCTTAACCTTTTTCCATTTTCAAATTCTCAGAAGTGACCTTAGTAGTCTCCATCTTAGATAGCTTGACTCTTTCATTTCCTTCATAAATACTTTTCAATCTTTTCCAGAATTCATATGCAGTGTCTAAAGAAACAACCTTTGCCAATTTAGTTTTAGATGAAAGCACTAAAGATAGCATACCTTGCTCGCTCATTTTCTTCATAAGCTTCAATCTCATCCGGTGTAGTAGGTCCATTTGCCAGTGCCAAATACTTAGTCTCCACAACCTTCTAGGTTTTGTAACTTAGGGAACTCAAATATCCTCGCATTTTTATTTTCTAGAAACTATAGTCGCATCCTTCAAAGGTAGGAATAGTCAATTTATGTGCCATTGGATCTCCTTGAGTGGTTAGTCTCACTTTCTAAGAACCAAAGATTTGATACCAATTGTTGAATGTTCTTGACAACTGAGAGGGGGGGGAGGGGGGTGAATCAATTGTCAATTATAACTTATATGACTCTTCCACAAAAACAGATTCAACAATTCAAATTTTAGATTACTTAACTATGAACATATAATAACATGAGATAACACACACATGAAACACAAAATATGACGTAGAAAATCCAAGAAGAGAAAAACCACGAAGAATGTTAGTTTTGAGAATAAAAACACCTGTTAGGGTGACACTGGTTAAGGTGATTTTTTATAAGATGGCTCATTGTAGGTGGGCTCATTGCTCGGTTAAAACCGCCAGAAAAAGGAGGGCTCATTACCCAGAGCAAGAAAAAAAGAATCCACCACAAAGGCATTACTGCCACTCTGCTGCAATGCCGGAAGAAACCTTAGGCTCATTGCCACTGGTACCAAACAACATCAACACACAACCTCACTGATCAACCTCTTCACCTCACCAAAGATAGATCTTCTTTTTACAATCAACTTCTTTCTACACGTACCTTCTTATTGATATTACATTACAACCATACTATATATATACCGATCTCCAAGATAGATTTTCAAAGTCGACCGAGGAGTTTATAAAACACAATGCAAAATAGGTCATCACTAAGAATCTCTGTAGAGGAGAGGAATGAAAAGTAGACCACATCACAAATCAACAACATGTTATCCAAATGCCGCAATCACCGGGCCAAAAGATAGAGCATCTATGGTTACCCAAACCAGGTAAGAACAATTCCAGAGTACAACATGTACCGAATTAGAATAACAAAAATACATGCATTAGAAACATAAATCCAAAAAAGCAACAAGAGAATAGAAGATGCGGAGCAATGCTGTCAGACAAACATCATCAACACAACATAGACTTTCAGAGAACACCTTCTGGACCACCAAAACATGAGACTACTTGAACACAACAAAGATGTCTTCTATCTGTTCTTTAGTGTTCACATAAACCAATCTAACTTCTTTTGCTTCCACCTTTTCCTTCAAAAAGTTATACTTGATTGATATGTGCTTAGTCTTAGAGTGAAATACTGGATTCTTTGATATGTCAATAGCTGTAGAGTTATCACAATGAATAACAACCGGATCATTACAACTCACTTGTATATCCTTCAACATTTGCTTCATCCATAGAACTCGAGTGCAATTAGTTGCGGCTGCAACATATTCAACTTCAATAGTAGATAAATAAATGCATGACTACTTCTTGTTGATCCATGAAACCAACTTCTTCTTAAGAAAGAATGCTACATCAGATGTGCTCTTCTGGTCATCAACATCACCTGCCCAGTCTGCATATGTATATGCACATAAAGTAAAGTCATCATCTTTAGGGTACCATAAACCATATTCAGTTGTTCCTTGCAAATATCGGAATATCCTTTTTATTGCACTTTCATGATTTTCTCTTGGATTACTTTGAAATATTGATACAATACTGACTGCATTCATTATATTCGGTCTAGTCCGAGTTAAATATAGTAAACCACCAATCATGGATTTATATCTCGTAGGATTTACTGGAGTGGATAGATCTTTAATTGACAATTTTTCACTTGTAACCATAGGAGTACTAACTGGTTTGGAATTTTCCATACCAAATTTCTTCAATAATTCCATTAGATACTTAGTTTGATAGATAAAGATGCCTTTGTCAGTCTAAGTAATCTGCAAACCTAGAAAAAATCTTATTTATCCAGTCATAGACATTTCAAATTCATTCTTCATATTATCAGAGAATTCCATGCATAATTTTTCTTCACCTCCAAAAATGATATCATCAATAAATACTTCAATAATCAGAATATCATCATTAGTGATCTTATAATATAGGTTACTGTCATCATCACCTTTTATAAAATCAAGCTTCAAAAGATACTTATCCAAACTTGCATACCAAGCTCTAAGAGCCTGTTTTAATCCATATAGGGATTTCCTTAATCTTTTAGCCATATTTTTGTCATCTGTCAGTAAAAATCCATTAGGTTGCTCAATAAAGACTTCATCTTCACGTTCTCCATTCAGAAATGCACACTTAACATCCATTTGATAGACCTTGTAGTTCTTATAGGCTGCATAAGCAAGAAACAATCTAACAACTTCAATTCTAGCTATTGGTGCAAAAGTTTCACCACAATCAATTCCTTCCTTATGAGAATATCGTTTGCAGACCAATCTAGCCTTGTTTCTTACAACTTGTCCATCCTCATTCAGTTTGTTTCTAAAATTCCATTTATTTCCAATGACATTCTTATTTTTAGGTCGAGAAACCAAGTCCAAGTATTGTTTTTTTCTATCTGATCTAATTCATCTTCCATAGCTTTAAAAATCTTGAATTTCTCAAAAGATTCAGATTTCTCCCTTAGAAAAGCAACCACATCATTCTAGAATAGTCATCAATGATTAACATGAAATATTTGTCTCCTTGAAAGCTTCTTGTATTAGCAGGACCGCATAGGTCAGTATGAATCAAATCAAAAATATCATTAGATTTATCAAGTATGCTCTTAGAAGAAGTTCTGATTTGCTTACCCATTTAACATTTCTTACATACCAGATTATGAGGCTTCACAATCTTAGGTAAATCTCTAACTGCCTTAGTTGAACTGATTTTTACAATGCAATCAAAATTTACATGACACAACCTCTTATGCCATAGCTAACTTTCATCAATATGTGCAATCAAATATGTTTTTTCACCGGAGTTCAAATGAAAGATGTTACCTTTTGTCTGTGTATCAGTTGCTATCTCCAATCTTGATTTGCTAATGATTTTGCACTTTCCATCCTTGAATTGTAATTGAAATCCTCTGTCTACCAACTATCCTACACTCAAAAGATTATGCTTCAGACCTTCAACATAATAGACATTATCAGTGTTATGCTTACCATCCAATGAAATGGTTCCTCTTCCTTTGATCATGCATGCTTTGTTATTAGCAAATCTGACTTGACCACCACCAAATTCTTGCAGGGTTAGAAACTTTCTTTTGTCTCTTGTCATATGATGAGAACATCCACTGTCTATTACCCATTCATCTTTGTCTTCAACTTTTGCTGCAAGGGCCTTTTCCTCATTTTTGATAATGGGTTCCGAATCATCTTCCTTCATAGCATAAAATACCCACTCTCTTCCATTGTCGGATCCACTAGCTGAATCTCTTGCCGGTTCTTCCTCTGAGTCATTAGTTACTCCTTCCTCATCAACATAGTAGCATGATTTGTTTTTGTTTCTCCTGTGCTTATGCTTGATATGATATTCAGGGTTAGGCTTAAAAGATCTTCTTGCTTTTTCTTCCAATTTTGAATTCCTTTCAGGACATCTAGATGCAAATTGACTTATCTTATTACATGCAAAACATTTGAAAGGAGATTTTCCTTCATACTTACTTCCTGTTGGACCTTTAGGTATCCTTCTAGCAAATAGGGCTTCAAGTTGGTCAAGCTCTTCACCTTCTTTCCTAATCTCTTCCAATTCCTTTGCATACAAAACTTTCCAATCTTTCTTGCCAGTTGATGATGCAAATGGCTTAAATACAGTATCAATCTTTGTAGCTCCAAGAGGACCAAATTCTTCAAGCTCAAAAGAAGATATATTCCCAACAAGAGTATCTCTATTGACAGAAGAATTATCTCATTAATTACAGTTACCTTCATCTTATATGCCGGTGGAAAAACCCTTAATTCTTTTGAAACAATTTCTTCCTCGCTCAGAGATCCACCACAACACTGAATTCCTAATACAATTTCATTTACCCTTTCCATGAATGCATAAATTCTTTCATCTTCCTCCATCTTCAAGCTTTCATATCTTACCTGGTAACATTCAAGTTTTGCAATTTTAACAGTGGGATCGACTTCATTCAGAGTCTCCAACTTGTCCCATATAGCTTTTGCCGATGATTTATCTGATAATCCCATGATCTGCTGATCTGATAAGGCCCTTAAGACAACTTCTCTAGCTCTGTTGTCATTTTCAATGTTCTTTTCCAAGTCTGCCGGTGCAGGATTGCCAGATGCCAGATCATGAGGAGTGCAACCTTTCTAAGCTATTTCCCATATTTCCTTTCCAATGCATCTTAAATGAGTCTCCATCTGAATTTTCCATACTCCATAGTTTGTTCCATCAAGCCCAGGGCTATCCTTCCGGTAAGCAATAGCTGAACTATTAGTTGCCATAGGATCTTCTTCAAGCGGTTAAGCTTATGCAAAATGAGGAACGGGCTCTAATACCAATTGTTAGGATAACCGGTGGACAATTGGGGGGGGGGGGTGAATCAATTGTCAACAGATTATGTGAATTAAAGCACTTAAAATATTTTACTGGAATAATCGATAAAGCATTACAACATAATTGAAAACCAGAGAATCAATACCATGCAACCATAACATATAACACCATGATTTGTACGTGGAAAACTCGATAAAGGGAAAAACCACGGTGGGAAACCCTACCCACAGTCAGATGATACTTCTGTAGAAAGAATATGATTGCAATAGGGGCTTGCACATGCAAGAAGACACACTGCCTAGAGTGCACTTCTCATCACAATGTAGTCTCATTGACTACAGAAGAGGTCAACCACCTCAAAATATTTGAACAACAATCCGAAAGAAGAACTGCCAATGATA
Organism: Cryptomeria japonica; assembly: GCF_030272615.1. Classification (NCBI taxonomy): domain Eukaryota; kingdom Viridiplantae; phylum Streptophyta; class Pinopsida; order Cupressales; family Cupressaceae; genus Cryptomeria; species Cryptomeria japonica. The sequence goes on along the minus strand of NC_081407.1, from coordinate 898,426,530 downwards.
GCATCAAACATGCCAGATTAAAGTTCCAGTTAAGCTCAATACCGGAGGTCTAAAACCTCTTACATAAACCCAACTCGATCACCTATGATCGACCAAATCCTTTGCACAAATGATTATTACATTATTCGCTCCTTGCCTATGCATACAATCTACAATGAGATCTTACATAACTTTTATACAAGCCCCAGACCTAAACAATTAAGTCGGCCACCCAAATGATAATTCTATAGATCCATCACATATTATTGAAATAAAATCATAAAACATGTTGGCCTAAGGCCAAACAAATATCATCCAATCAATAAAACATCCCGAAAGTGCATCAGAAGGATCCACCGACACGTTACATGAAACCGGTACATAACCTAGATAACACCAGACCTAAATTAGATCCACACACGCCAAAGCAATGACACCAATCAGTCGAGGCATAGACACAATCACCATCAACATCCTGAATCTCTTCTAGAAGATGCACCAACACCACTTATGCATTTCATCAAATATCTTCAATAAAGCTCTGCCGATGAAACCCTTACCAGACCTACAAAGCAGGCTTACTAGAATATAAGATAGCATATGATCATCAAGTCAATACCAACTGATTGAAACATACTTCAGAAGCATATAAACCATTCATACAAACTTATTCCATCATCAAGATCATACCGGTGACAATCAACTGATAATATTCCCAATCCAATCCTTCTACTGGAAGCTGGTAAACAACCATAGCAGCTAGTGTTCACATCAATGACAAAATATCAATTCAACACATAATCAATTCCTTGATATTGCCAACACAATCAACTTCACATTTGCAACAAATAGTCCTATGAAGTTAGCTTGACATCAGAAATATGAAAATAATTATCAAGTTACATGATTAGACAAAAGATAGAGGAGGCCAAAAGAAGTTTAGAATAACTCAAAAATAAAGTGGAACAATAGCCTATTCTTTCTTTACCTGACTTTATTTTCATAGTAGAGTATGATGCTATGAAATTTACAGTTGGAGCAATCTTGAGCCAAGAGGGTAGATCAGTGGCTTTCTTCAATGAAAAGCTCAATGAAGCCAAAAGAAGGTATTGCTCGTATGACTTGGAACTCTATGTGTATGCGGGAAAAACAGTTCAATGAAACTTAAATTGTGAAAATTATTCAAAGACTTGCCCACACACCCATGGGACTCTTGGTGCAAGTTATGGAGCCATGAGGAATGACTCAACTTCCCAAGGAGTGTTCCACGGTTCTCTATCTCACAAGGTCCCTCAAGCCAATGCCTTTGCTCTCAGATCACTGAGCAAAGTGATTTAGGGATGACGAATGCAAGAACGAGGGATTCTTTTAATCAAATTTAGTATGAATGCATCCTATTTATGCATGATTCTAGTAAATGAACTAAACTAGATGATAAGATGACAAGGTTAGTAAAAATACTATCCTAAGATGATATACTAGTTATATGATTTAAGCTAATGATAATAGAAATACTCTAAAATGCTTATTAGATTAATTTCTATTACAAAGAGGCTAATGCTTGTTAAAATTAAGTATAAGGATGATGCTAAAGACTTGGATGATAGAAATGGAGGAATGAGAGCTCTATTTATAGGAAAATAGGGCAATGGATGGTCAGGATTGAACGATCTAATCAAGGGCCATGATTGAAAGCTATCAATCCATGTTTTCAATTCTCACCAATGAAATGGTGATAATTGTCAATATAAGACTGCTTGAGAGGAGAGGTAAGAAACATTAAATGCTTGAAAAGACATGACGGTTACTTTAGGGGGTAAAGGTTAAGGTTAGGTTAAGGTTATCCATTGGATAAAGCTTTTACCCAAAGGATAAACTCTTGTGCAAAGGTTAAAGGGATACCCATGGTCAAAGCAATGAATGCTTGATGAGACCCCTGGGTTAGATGAGGGTTGAGTTAGGCAAAAAGTCTCTAACCATGCCACTAAGGGTTAGTTAACCATTGATGGTTTGAAGGCTTTGGGGACAAACTTGTAAGAGTCCTTCCAAATTTGGGGGTTTTCAACAAGTTAGCTTGTTGAAGGCATAAAGGCTTTAATGCCTTTGGAAGACTTTACTCCAAATTTGAGAAGTCACCTCCTCAAATTTAGGGAAAGGGGATAATTGATGGGTTAAGCTTAATTGATTAAGATTAGATAGGTTCTAAAAGAATTTAGGAAGAGGGTTAGGAGGCAAGTGGGAGATGTAGGAAAATGCAAGTGGGTGAGGAATAATATGATTTAAAATAAATTGCTATATTTCAATTTGGTTGCAAGTTGGGGATTTTAAATAAATTAGATTTATTTAAATGGGGTGAACTATTTAATTAAATGTAAATTTAATCAAAAAGTAGAGAGAAGGGATTTAATTAAATGAAATGATATAAAAAGCTTAAGTGAATTTAAATAAATAAATAGAATAATTTATTTAATTAAATAGAAGAATGTGGGTGATATAATTAAATTAGATTTAACTAAATAGAGGAATGAGAATAAAATGAACATTAAATATTCATTTAGGAATATGGTCATTTTTATACATTTACATTTTGCCCCTCTTTGAAGGGACGTGTGTGCACATGTTGATTCAAAGAAAAATGATGCGTAGTCAAAATTTAATTATGATCATGATGTCGTATCGAGATGTTTATGTTGTGCCCCAGATTTGATAAATGATGTTGATAATGTCCCCTCGGGAGATGAATAAAAAAATTGAAAATTTGATTTGAATTGATAAATTTGATTGCATTTTGAATTTTTGTCTCTATTGAATGCGTTAATTTGATTCATCTCCCGATAATGATGTTTGGTAGGGTTAGAAGTGAGACCACGAGCAATTTTCATGTTCCACTACGTAACCCTAATTTCCATTTACTCTATAAAAAGGTAAAAAGTGATTTATTTTGTCTCATTTGTGCTTGTTGACTTTGGAGAAAGTGACACTTGGAGAGAAAGTAAAGATGTCGATTCCCTTTGCTTCTCATCGATTCGAGCGCGTTCAGAGGTATCGGAGGCTCGCCACGTATGGACCACCGGTAAGTTATCATTTTTGACCCCTTTTTGATTTTTGTTTTGTCATTTTTAGTCAGGTTTTTCATTTTTTGTCGCGGAAATTAATGGTTTAGCGCGTCTGGTGTTTATCGTAGCGCATACGAAACAAAACGTAGCACGTAGAGTCTGATGAACTAGGGTAGCGTCTGGATAGGTTAGGATAGCGCAAGGGGGGGGGTAGGATAGCGCATAGACATAGTTTAGCGCAACGGGTTCACAGGATAACGCGTAGGGGGAAGCGGGTAGCGCATTGCTTAGACCTAGCGCTTAGGATTAGCCAGGGGTCACATGGGTAGGTTAGGGTAGCACGTAGGTGTGACCTAGTGCATCGGGGTAGGTTTGCAGCACAGGGCCAGATTAGGATAGCGCGTAGGGGGTTTTAGCGCTTAGGGTGTTTTGGGTGGCACATTGATAGATCAGGGTAGGGCATAGGTGAATTTTAGCGCTTAGGGTGCATTTGGTAGCGCATGGAGATTGTTTGATAGTGCATGCCCAATAGTGTAGCGCGTGGATAAAAGTTTTTAGCGCGTGGGCTGAAAAATTTGGAGAAAGTAGGATTTGGTGAGGATTATGAGGTGAAGAAAGATAGGTAGGTGTTTGCCAGTTTTTCTGGGATGGGTGTGATAGTTAGTCGGCGTGTCTGCTGTCGTTGTTTTGATAATTTGTCCGATATGAGTGTTGATGTGGGATTTTTGATAGATAACTTGATTTGTTTTTCAATGTTTCAAGTTGATATTGATCTGATGTTGATATTGATATGATATGATGTGGATCTGATATGGATTTGTGATGTGATATGAACTTGATTTGATATGCATTGTTTCAAGTTGATATAAATGTGGGACTTGAGTTGTTTTTCAAGTTGATATGGTTGTGGAACTTGAGTTGTTTTACAAGTTGATATGAATGTGGAACTTGAGTTGTTTTACAAGTTGATATGGCTGGGAACTTGAGTTGTTTTACAAGTTGATATGATCTGATATTGATATGGATTTGATATGATGTGGAACTTGATTAGATTTTCAATGTTTCAAGTTGATATGAATTGATTTGATGAGGAAACTGATATTGGACATGTTTTGTTTGTGACAGGAGCGGCTTGGGGTTGTGCAGTCGCGAGAGCGATTTTCGAGACCGTGGTCGTTGATACCACGATTGACACAGGCAGACAGGGATATCATTGAGAGGTGTGGACTATCCTCTTTGTTAGAGATGCCTCGGTATATCATTAACCGAGGTTTATTGAAAGCTTTGGCCGAGAGGTGGCATTAGTGACACCAACATCTTTCATTTGGCGACAAGTGAGATCACAGTGACACCTGAGGATTTCTACCGGATTCTGTGGATTCCAATGGTAGGTGCACTTTTACCATATGAGCAGACCGAGGAGGGCGGGACAGAGGCTCTTCGCTGGATATTACAGGATGATACGGTTTGCAGATATGAGATCCCCTGGCAGGAGCTCATTGATTTGGATTACACCCCTCTACCATCAGTGCTGGCAGGATTTATAGGTGGTTTCTTATGTCTTGATCGTAGGTCGAAGGGACTGGCAGTAGGATGGGGGTTGGTCTTGGAGGACATGGTGACACAGGGTCACCGATTTGCATGGGGATCTGCTATGTTGGCCCACTTATATAGGGATCTGCATCAGGTGGTTTACTTGGGATACAACAGTCTATCAGCTGGGGTTACGTTTCTACAGGTGTGGGCATGGGAGCATATTCCTGCAGCTAGGCCACTTGCAGACAGAGATAGGTCAGTTGGTCGTGCGTATGCCTATGGATATAGAGGGATAGTTGTCCATTGTAAGCTAGGCAAACTAGAGCATTGGAGGTGAGTGCTAGATGATATTGATACGGTCGTCTGGAGAGCGTATACAAATTGCGAGGTGTGGGCAGATGATGGGATGGAGATTCCCTATGTCTACATGTTCCGATTTCTGATAGGGCGGACGCTCTTTGTTATTGAGAGATTCTTCCACAACCGAGTGTTGCAGCAGTATGGACGATAGCAGGGGATACAATAGGGAGCATGCTTGTATGCTCGACGGAAGCAAGATGTACCAGATTGGGGACCCACTATTGATAGTGTGGCAGCGGTTAAGGAGTTCTTTCACCTAGCCGACCAGATATGAGACTATGCCTACGGGATAGTGGATGCGGGGATGACCGATGAGTTCACAACGCTTTTTGCAGCTCATGCGGTGGCCAGGATATCAGATCCAGTGGAGATGATTCTCGCTTTTGATGATGACGAGGATGAGAAGGCCGAGAGGCTAGGGAGACGGGGAGAGGAGGGAGAGGAGCTGAATGAGGGAGGTGGGGATGGTGGAGGTGATGACGGTGGAGATGGTAGAGGAGGTGGCTAAGGTCGGCATGGGGATAGGGGGAGAGTTGATCGGGGGAGGAGAGGGGATAGAGGCAGAGTTGGTGGTGACAAAGGGATACGGTTGGAGAGAGTAGTGTGGCGGGCTGCTGAGGATAGAGGGAGGGGAGGTTTGGCTATTGGAGTTGGTGGTGAGGAGAGGGTAGGAGAGGTGATAGAAACTGTGGGAGAGACAAATGATTTCAAATGGCCGGCCTAGAGGAGAAGGTGAGATGTTTTACCCTCACCAGTGTCGAGGACAGGTAGAGGGACAATGGGTACCACTACACAGGTACCCCTCCAGATTCAGATTCCTACTCACCGGGAGGATGCTCAAATTAGGTCCTTATAGTTGTCAGTGCAACATCTACAGACACAGTTGTTGGCCCATCAATGTCAGATTACTTAGCTTTCCCTAGAGCGGGATACAGAGAGAGCATTGGGGTTGAGCAGAGGAGCTTGCAAAGAGATTGTAGAGAGCGACAACAGGTGCCCCGATGCGAGGCACACTGAGGGAGATACGACACACGACCATGGCGGTCGAGTACTATAGGTGGTTGTATGAGGACCTAGTCCTCAGAGAGTAGAGGGCCCCTAACTTTAATGCTAGTCGGTCATCTCGGAGTCAGTCAGGGACAGAGAGTAGGGGTGTGACTGGGCCACCTCGACAGGATCCACCTAGAGATCCAGGTGCTGGGACATCTGCTGCGAGACCGTCACCCTCAGGAGATAGTCATACTTGAGAGACGTTGTCTCTATTGTATTTGGATCATTTTGTTGCATTTTGGGACAAACATGACATATTTTGATCATTATATATATATATGTCACCATTTGCTTTGATCCTCATGTGATGTGTTTCATGGATGATGCTTTCTATATGATTTTGATGTTTCTATGATGATGATGCAATGCTTAGATGCATGTGATTTGATATGTGATGAATATGATGTGATAATGCATGATGTTGTGAGATGTATCTTGGAAATGAGATGTATGATATTGATATGCTGTGAGATGTATCATGAAAATGAGATGTATGATATTGATATGCTGTGAGATGTATCTTGAAAATGAGATGTATGATAATGATATGCAACTATGTGCAAAATGATATGCAACTAATTGTAAAATGATATGCAACTAATTGTAAAAATAATATGCAACTAATTGAGCATCCTTATTCTTCCGTTTTGTCATTCCCGTATAGTCACATGTTTTTGCTTTCTTTTGTGGTTATCATCATTGAGAATTGATTTGTTGGGATATGTTGAAAATTTATACAAGCATAATGGTATAATTGAACCATAATGACTTGAAAAAAATTTACATGATTTTTGATTTTGCAAGATAGCACAAGCGTCAAGGTATAATTCAACCAAGACGACCCGAGTGAGTCTTGCGTATAAACAGACAAGATAAACCATTTGTATGCACAAAGTGGAATCATGTCTTCAGTGATATGTTTCGAATCACGTCTCGAGACAAGTATTTGCACAGTACAAGTGATCGCCTCATAGACAGAAAACTAAAAAAATATTGGAGTCCCCATTACTTTCCCGAGCTTGATGCACCGTTGAGAAAATGTAGAGGATCCGATAGTTCAAAAAAAGTTTAAGTGCCAAAATGGTCAAAAATTCATGCTAGATGCAAACATTTGATACTTCAGAAAATCATCCATCATGTGTTGTGAATCCTTTTAAGTGATCAATGTTTGTTCTCGTGATTGTTGATTTGTTGTTGGACAGGATGCTTTGAGTTTTCTGCAAGTTTTGATTTAGGATGGAATTTTTGATCAATGTTGCCCCTAGCTAATTGATGTGGATATGTACAGTGATTACCAAGCCATGGTAGATGATGAAATGGTATTTGGATTAACAAGGACAGTGACTACGCTAAGTATGTCCTGAAGAATGGTATTTTGATAAAGTGTTGGGTGATGGCCAATAGTGCTTGATTGTGTATATAAAAGGCTTGTGAGTAAAGATAGATAGAGGTGTTGTCTTCTCACAATAGCGCCTATTGCCAAGTTTTCACCAGTTGTTTTTATTGTACCTTTTTATTTGCTTTTTCTTTTTCTTGATTTTTGATATTTTTTTATTTTTCTGTGCATTAGACTGCTTAAGTGTAGTATTTCTTCAAATGGATGCTGTTAGTTGGTTCGTCGAGCATATCTCCTTCTGAAGTTAATAGCTGATAAGCACCTGATCCATAGACTGATATGATAACATAGGGACCTAACCAGTTAGGTTCAAACTTTCCTTTCTTTTCCCAATCCTGGTGATTTCTGGGATTTTCTTTGAGGACTAGGTCACCAATTTTAAAAATTCTAGAGATGACCTTATGATTGTAGCTTCGACACATGCATTATTGATATGATTTGAGGTGAGTATATGCATGTTGACGTTTTTTATCTAGAAGTTCTAGCTCTTGCAGTCGGTTTACTCGATACTCTTCATCTGGAATGAGGCCTTTCAAAGTACTCTAAGAGATGGAATCTCTACCTCCAGGGGTAAAATTGTCTCTGATCCATACACCAATGAATATGGCGTAGCTCCTGTAGGTGTGTAGATGCTAGTTTTGTATGCCCAAAGTGCTGGATTGAGGTACATGTGCCAATCTTTTTCTGCATCATTCACTGTTTTCTTGAGGATTTTTAATATTGTTTTGTAGGATGCTTCGGCCTGACCATTCCCTTGTGGGTAGTAAGGTGTAGAGAAACGATGTTGGATTTTGAATTTTTCACATAGTTCTCAGACATCTTGGTTCTTGAAAGGTCATCCATTATCTGTGATGATGGAACTTGGAATACCATATCTGCAGATTAGATAATTAAGAATAAAATAGGCAATTTGTTTCCCAGTCACTGTGGTCATGGGGACCGCTTCAATCTATTTGGTAAAATATTCTATTGCAGTGATAATGAACTTGTGTCCATTTGAAGATAAAGGATAGATTTTGCCGACTTAGTCCAGTCCCCACTAGCAAAAGGGCCAGGATGTTGTGAATGGCTACAGTTCCTATGTTGGTGCATGCATAAGATTGCCACGGATTTGGAATTTAGGACATTTCTTTGCAAAATGATAAGAGTCCTTTTCCATTGTCGGCCAGTAATATCCCGTTCGTAGAAGTTTTTTAGCAAGAGTAGGACCACTTGAATGTGTGCCACAGATACCTTCATGAAGCTCTTGTAAAGCAGAGTTAGATTCATTACGATCAAGGCAACGAAGAAGAGTACCATCTAGACCTCGACGGTACAAGGTATTAGCAGTGAGGGTATAACGAGCGGCTTGCCGGATAAAGTTGTGTTTTTGGTTTCGAGATAGGTCAATAGGTAGGGTATTGTTTTTAAGATAGTCGTATATGGGTCTGTATAACAGAGAGTCAGAATTGGTTAAGGCATAGATAACATGGGATTCAGAATGGTCATAGGCTGGGGAGAACAATTTCTCTACCAAAAACTCGTAACAAATCTGTTGCTCTGGAATTTGTAGTAGTGAAGCGATAGTAGCCATTGCATTGGCTGCTCTGCTGTCTAACCTTGGTATTTTCTCGAAGGTGATGTGTACAAAATATTGTTTTAAATCATCCACCATTCGTTTGTATGGTAGCAGCTTGTTGTCCTTCGTTTGATAGTCATTGTTGATCTGATTGATGACTAGTTGTGAATCTCCATAGACTTTCAATTCTGTGATTCTCCATTCCACAACCATTTTGATCCCTGTAACTAGTGCCTCATATTCAACAATGTTATTTGTGCATGGAAACATGAGTCTATATGATCTTGGTATGGTGTTGTAAGGAAGTTAAGTAGTGGAAACAACTTCCTACACTAACCTTGAGAGGAGGGTAATGCAAAACTTTTTCAGATTGTTACAACAGTTACAGAAAATAGAAATAGATATAATAGCAATCATACCACAACACAATGATTTACGTGGGGAAAACCCTTTCGGGAGAAAAACCCCACCCTCCAAAAGCAGCTCAATATTTTATTCAGCAATCAAAAACAGATTACAAAATACTTGCAGAGCAAGCTCTTCGCAGGAGTACCACTAATCAGAGATTCAGAGGCAACTCAATAGCCATGAGACTCTTACACACAACCTCTATCTCACACACCTCATAAATAGGAGATACAATACAAGAAACCATCAAACGGTATTACAAAACCATGGGCTAAAACCACCCAATAAGGTGTAGCCGACCTTATCTCCCTTCTAGATGCCCTATGACATGTTAAAGCACACATCAACACGTGTCGCTCCCTTTTACAGCTCATTTATGTATCCGATACAAATTATTTTTCCTATTTCAGGAGTACAAACTTCCGGAGGCCATAACTTGAGAACCGGGTGTCCGATTGACGAACCGTTTGAAGCGCCGGAAAGCTCGCGAAGTGCTCTATCACCTCGTAACCCGCTTCGCCAGTTATGGCCACTTTTCAGGGCATTTCAGAGCCTCTAAAGTCCCCAAAATTAAGTTTAAACATTTTATTGCACCCCTCCAAGACGAAAACTTTAATATCTTCAAAACTAGCTGTGACCTTGCGACGCAACTTTACCGGAATGCTTATCTAGCCAACCAGAAGCTTCAGGGAGAGTTTCGCACCATTTCGTGCTCAAATGAAAACTTACTATAAATAGTAACCTCACATAAATGCAAGGTTGAGACACCATTTTTCCCAACAAATCTCCCACTTGTCGAACACCTTGCATGAGCGGAAAGGAATGTCAACACAATGAATCAATTGCTAGGGGCCATAAGGCCCATAGACTCTGAACACCATCTGAACTTCTCTGTGCTCACAGCCTTAGTTAAAGCATCTGCAACATTCATCAAAGTTTTCACCTTAACCAGCTTCACCCTACCATCTTCGACCATATCTCTAACAAAATGATACTGAACATCAATATGTTTGGTCCGGGCATGAAATGTCGGGTTCTTAGCTAGGCTAATTACACTCTGACTGTCACAGTAAACTGTCACTGTACCTTGTTTTATTCCAATATCCGAACACAGTCTCTTAAGCCAAATGGCCTCTTTACAAGTATGAGTAGCTGCCATATACTCTGCTTCAGTAGTGGATAAAGCAACCACAGCCTGTCGCTTACTCATCCAACTAATTGCACCACCAAACAAAGTAAACACATAAGCACCGGTGGATCTTCTGCTATCAATATCACTTGCCCAATCTGAATCCACATAACCATGGATATCAAGGGAAGTCATGTCTCCAACTGAATTACCATGATAACACAAAGAATACTTTGAAGTACCCTTCAAATATCTGAAGACTCTTTTGACTGCATCCCAATGAACTCTACCAGGATTAGACATATATCTAGAAAGTACTCCCACTGCTTGGGCAATGTCTGGTCTAGTACAGACCACAGCATACATCAAGCTTCCAACCGCACTCTTGTAAGGCACTCTGCTCATGTCTTCCATCTCCAATGGGGATGTAGGACAATCTGAAATAGATAGTTTCATTTCAACTGTAAAAGGAACACTCAATGGTCTACAATTCTGCATGTTGAACCTCTGTAACACTGAATTCACATACTTACTCTGGCCTAGCCATAGCTTTTTGTTCGCCCTATCTCTTCTAATTTCCATCCCAAGAATGTGCTTTGCTGCACCAAGATCTTTCATTTCAAATTTAGCAGCGAGCTGAGACTTCAGTTCTGAAATCATACCTTTCCCTTTACCAATGAATAACATATCATCAACATACAATGCAATGAATAAGAAATGATCACCATAAGATTTATAATAAACACAGTGATCTGACTTAGAACGTTCAAATCCCAAACTCAACACATATGTATCAAATTTCTGGTACCACATCCTAGGACTTTGTTTGAGGCCATACAAATATTTCTTCAATTTACAGACCAAATTACTTTTGCCTTTCACCACATAGTGCTCCGGCTGTGTCATATAAATATCTTCCTCCAAATCACCATGAAGGAAAGCAGTTTTCACATCCATTTGTTCAACCTCTAAATCATAAGCAGTAGCAATAGAAAGCAAAAATCTAATAGACGTCATTTTTGCAACAGGAGAAAATATCTCACCGTAATCAACACCCTCAACCTGAGAGTAGCCTTTTGCAACCAACCTTGCTTTATACTTCTCAATGCTTCCATCTGAACCAATCTTTTTCTTGAACACCCATTTACAACCAACAGGTTTTCGTCCTTCAGGCAATGGTACAAGATCCCATGTATCATTCTTTTTCAAAGCTGCCATTTCTTCCTCCATAGCAATCTTCCAGGATTCTGCATCATTCATACCTAATGCCTCTTCTACAGATTTCGGTTCATCCACACTAGTATTCAGAGCAAAAATACATCTCCAATCATCAGGTGAATACCTTTTAGGTGGTTGTCTATGTCTTGTAGACCTTCGAACAAGCTGAGTTGGAGGTTCTTCCTCCTCTTCTGAAGATTCAGAGCTAGACGAGCTTTCCTCAAATTCTTGCCTATCTAGGGGTCTCGATTCAACTCTTTCAGGTGTAGAAGGAAGTTGAATCACATCTTCCTTTTTAGTCTGTTCTGGCTGCAATGTAACAGAAGGAGACTTAATTTCTCTAAAAATAACACTTCTACTGTGAATTACCTTTTGTGCAACAAGGTCCCAAAGCTTGTATCCTTTCACACCATAACTATATCCGATGAAGATACATTTCACAACCTTGTTCTCCAACTTTGTTCGCTTCTCCTTTGGCACATGTGCATATGCCTCGCAACCAAAAACTCTAAGATGTCTCAATGAAGGCTTGTGACCTGACCATGCTTCCATAGGCGTTTTATCAACAAGAGCTGATGTAGGAGACCTGTTAATCAGGTAGCAAGCAGTGGCAACAACTTCAGCCCAAAACTTTTGTTCGAGACCAGCACCACTCAACATACTCCTAGCCTTCTCCATCAGTGTCCTGTTCATTCTTTCTGCAACTCCATTCTGCTGTGGAGAATACGGAGTTGTCTTCTGCCTATTAATTCCACAGTCTTTACAGAATCTATCAAAATCATTAGAGCAAAACTCACCGCCATTATCAGTTCTCAAACATTTTATTTTCTTTCCAGTCTGCAACTCAACCATTGCTTTAAATTCTTTAAAACGACTAAAAACTTCAAATTTACTCTTTAGAAAATAAACCCATGTCCTTCTACTAAAATCATCAATAAATGAAACATAATATGTGGATTTTCCAATCGAAGAGACATCTACTGGACCAAACACATCAGAATGGATAAGATCCAAAACACCACAAGTTTTATGAGAACTCGAGTAAAACTGAACGCGGTTTTGTTTTCCATAAATGCAATGCTCACAGAAATCAAAGTCAAGGTTACAGTCATTCAAACCTTCAACAAGGTTTTTATTTTTCAAGGTCCTTAGACCCTTTTCTCCAATGTGGCCAAGTCTCTGGTGCCATAACATAGTCTTCTTTGCAGGTAACTTTGCTTCAGACGAAAGAGCACCCTTAGGTACCCAAAAACCATTTCCATCTGCTGAAGGTGAAACCTTCAAATCTTCCAGTGAAGTATCCGTAGATTTACTTTTTACAGAAGTGCTATTACACTCAACAGTGTATGCTTCGAGCTTATACAAAGTGCCAAACCTGACACCTCTAGCAACTACCATAGCACCCTTAATCATCTTACATCCTGCTTCAGAAAAGACTACCTACACACCCGCATCTATCAGTTTGCTCACAGATAACAAGTTTCGTTTTAATCCAGGGATATGCAACACACCATTAATCCTTTTTATTCTGCCATCAGAAAACCTGATTCTAACTTTACCTCGACCAACAATGTCTAGATGTGAATCATCACCCAAGTACACCTTACCTCCATTAAATCCTTCATATTCAGAAAACCAATCTCTATTGGAAGTCATATGAAAAGATGCACCTGAGTCAATTAGCCAGGCATCATTACCTGCATGAGTCGCCAAAGCCGCAATAAATGCATCGCCATCTTCCTTGTCGGACTCAGAATCAGAATCGAACTTTTTCTTTTTCTTCTTCTTTTCTTCTTTGCAGTCCTTACGGATGTGACCCGGTTTACCGCAATTCCAGCAAATGACTTTGGACTTTCCAGGAGATTTCGATCTCCCTTTGGATTTGGATTTGCCACGCTTCTCATTCTTCTTGCCTTTCTCTTTAGGTCTTCCACGAACGATTAGGGCTTCCTTTGAACTGATGGATACCTTCCTTCGCATCTCTTCACCGAGTAGGGCACCCACCACATCTTCAGATTTCAAAACAACAGAAGTACTACCGATAGCCATAACAAGAGAATCCCACGAATCAGGCAAAGAACAAAGCAAGATCTGACATTTCTCCTCCTCGTCCATCTTAACACCGACGGATACTAATTGAGCCACCAACATATTGAATGCTTCCAGGTGGTCTGCAATTCGTCCACCCTCTTCCATCTTCAAGGAATACAATTTCTTTCTTAAGAAAATTTGATTTAATAAAGATTTCACTTGATACATCTCACCAAGCTTAGTCCATAGCTTCTTTGCAGAGTTTTCTTCATGGACATTGATTAGAACAGAGTCTGCCAGGCACAGTCTGATTAGACCCTTGGCTTTTCGGTCCATAACATCATATTGAGCTGCCGCAGTAGGATCTGAGGGCCTTTGGACATTCGCATCAACAGCATCCCAAAGATCTCGATCTATTAGCAGATCTTCCATCTTCAGCTTCCACATCTCAAAATTACTTCCGTTAAATTTCTCCACCTCTATTCTCTCTGACGAACTCGCCATCTGAATATTCCTGCAACAAGATCAAAAAGTGTCTTCTGCACAAGCTCCCACTCAAATCTGGATTAGTTCAAAAAACCCAACTGCCCACAATTGAAACCAAAGGTGATCAGGCTCTGATACCACTTGTAAGGAAGTTAAGTAGTGGAAACAACTTCCTACACTAACCTTGAGAGGAGGGTAATGCAAAACTTTTTCAGATTGTTACAACAGTTACAGAAAATAGAAATAGATATAATAGCAATCATACCACAACACAATGATTTACGTGGGGAAAACCCTTGCGGGAGAAAAACCCCACCCTCCAAAAGCAGCTCAATATTTTATTCAGCAATCAAAAACAGATTACAAAATACTTGCAGAGCAAGCTCTTCGCAGGAGTATCACTAATCAGAGATTCAGAGGCAACTCAATAGCCATGAGACTCTTACACACAACCTCTATCTCACACACCTCATAAATAGGAGATACAATACAAGAAACCATCAAACGGTATTACAAAACCATGGGCTAAAACCACCCAATAAGGTGTAGCCGACCTTATCTCCCTTCTAGATGCCCTATGACATGTTAAAGCACACATCAACACGTGTCGCTCCCTTTTATAGCTCATTTATGTATCCGATACAAATTATTTTTCCTATTTCAGGAGTACAAACTTCCGGAGGCCATAACTTGAGAACCGGGTGTCCGATTGACGAACCGTTTGAAGCGCCGAAAAGCTCGCGAAGTGCTCTATCACCTCGTAACCCGCTTCACCGGTTACGGCCACTTTTCAGGGCGTTTTGGAGCCTCTAAAGTCCCCAAAATTAAGTTTAAACATTTTATTGCACCCCTCCAAGACGAAAACTTTAATATCTTCAAAACTAGCTGTGACCTTGCGACGCAACTTTACCGGAATGCTTATCTAGCCAACCAGAAGCTTCAGGGAGAGTTTCGCACCATTTCGTGCTCAAATGAAAACTTACTATAAATAGTAACCTCACATAAATGCAAGGTTGAGACACCATTTTTCCCAACAGGTGTGCCCGTCAGGAGTGATGAACAAAATGCCAACACCTGAGCCATGTTGAGTATAGGAACCATCAAAGTATTGGGTCCATTGCTTGGTGGAAATAGCAAAAACATCCCTATTTGAAAATTCAATCTCCATTGGTTGTTTATCTGGTAATGGTGCATTTTCCAACTAATCTGCAATCACTTGTCCTTTGATAGCTCATCACTCTATGTAGTAGATATCAAATTTGCTAAGAATCATTACCCATTTAGCCAATCTTCCAGTGAGAGCTGCTTTGCTGAGTAAGTATTTTAGAGGATCAATTTTTGCTACGAGCTTGATTGTATGTGCTAGCATGTAGTGTCAAAACTTTTTAGAAGCAAATACCACTGTTAGACAAGCCTTCTCAATGAATGTATAATTGAGCTCATATCCATTTAAAGTTGTACTGATGTAATAGATAGCTCGTTCCTTTCCTTCTTGATTTTCTTGTGCTAACAATGCTCCCAGTGATATGTCTGTTGTTGATATGTATAGAATAAGTGGCTTCCCTGTTATTGGTGGTACTAGAACTGGCAGGTTCATTAGATATTGTTTGATTTGGTAGAATGATTCTGCGCATTTGGCTTCCCATCTGAATGATACATTCTTATGTAGCAAATGATTGAATGGTAGACTTTTATCTGCTAGTTGAGCGATGAAACACCTAATTGACTGGAGCTGTCTTTGCAAGGATCTGAGTTGACTGATGTTCTTAGGTGGTGGTATCTCCATGATGGCTTTTACCTTTGCTGGATTGACTTCAATGCCCTTCTCTGAGACTATGTAGTGTAATAACTTGCCTGATGTAACTTTGAAGACACACTTCTTAGGGTTGAGCCTGACTTGAAATTTTTCCAATCTGTCAAAAATATTTGCTAAGATACTGAGATGTTCTGCTCAAGTAAATTATTTAGCTAGTAAATCATCCACATAGTCCTCCATGAAGGTATGCAACATGTCATGAAAGATTGTTGTCATTGCGTGTTGATAAGTTGCCCCAACATTCTTTAAGCCAAACAACATGACATTCCAACAGTATGTTCCCCAAGGACAGGTAAATGCTATTTTATCTTGATCCTCTAGGGCTATCTTGATTTGATTATAGCCCAAAAAACCATCCATTAGTGATAGCATTGCATGGCCTGTTGTGAGGTCTACAATTATGTCGATACTAGGCAAAGGAAAGTCATGCTTTGGACAGGCTTTGTTTACATCTCTAAAATCGGTGCATATCCCGATGCTGCTATCTGGTTTTGAAACTGGCACAATGTTGGAAATCCATTCAGCATAGTCGATAGGTTGAATAAATCCGACATCTAATAGTTTCTTTAACTCAACTTTGACCATGAGTGCTACATGTTGATTCATTTTCCTTAGTTTTTGCTTAACTGGCTTGGCTCTCGGAGCAATGGACAAGTGATGCATGATTAACTGTGGATCAATCCCGAGCATATCTTCATATGATCAAGCAAAATTGATCTTCTTTGCTTTGAAAAATTGGACAAACTCTATCTTTCTTCCTCTGTCAGAGATTCTGCTAGATGTATGTTTTTGGCTTCTTTTGTTGTACCAATGTTGATTGATTGAGTAGGCTCAATCAATATGGGTGATCGCTCCTCATAATGTTCAGGAAGAGTGTCAAGTCTCCCATTTTTGGGTGCCTTAAAAAGGTTTTCACCCATAGATGCGTCCTTTATTTTAACTTTTTTGTGATTTAGTGCTGCCATTGACTGGTTTTCAGTAGTAGATCCTTTATTTCATTCTTTTTTGCGACTGAGAGACTTGGCACTCCCCTGATTGCAGATGTTGTTACTTTGTTCACTGGCAGAGTCTGTTTCTGGGTTGACGGTACATAAGTAATGGATAATGGAATCATTGTTTGGGAAAATTGGCATGTCATGATTTTCAGGTTCATCCCAGTCTATGAGGTCAGGAAAGATAAGTGGTAAAGAGTCATTGGGTGGGTCAAGTTCAGTTGTTGTAAGTGTCAGGATGGAGATATCATCGTGGTTGGCCGAGATATTAAATAAGTTAATGATTTTGTCAAGGTCTTCGATGGTATCATCTTCCGTGTAAACTTGCTCATAATGTCGCTGCTCATTTTCCTTGGCGTCACATATATTTTGTGGACCAAATTCAAGTAGTCTAGGCTCTGTGCCTTGTTCTTCTTGAGATATGGGTGTATGACTGTCATTTGCAGCAATATCTTTAGTAACATTGGAACAACTACCCCATTCATATTCATTTGAATTAGTCTCAGAGGTATTATCCCAGATTCTGGTAGTGCTGTGGACTGGTATGTTGTAGGGTGAAAATAGGTCTTTGATGATTGATACAAGTCTGATAGTTTTCTCTGATTCTGTATCAGATCCTTCTTCTATTCTTTGCATTTGCTCATATACTATCTCTCATCAGGGAGTAATGATGTGATCAGGGAGGGATTCTTCGTTGTTTGAAACTGGTTCTTGAACATGATGTACTTCTGTCTTTTGATTGACTGATTTCTCTTGATGTTTCTTTTTTTCCCGGTATTCACGTTCCTTGTGTATTATTTCCGCTGATTCAAATAGTGCCTCCTGCCATGAGTCCTCCTTGTATTTCTTCTTTGCCTTCCACTGAGGTTTTTGGTATTTACTTGGTGTCTTCCTTGGTGGTAGAGTGTGTTGACAGCCCAATCCTATTTTTTTTTTTACAAAATTGTGAAAGAGGATCTAATGGTTCTGTGACGCCTTCCTGATGCTTGCCGATAGGTCCTTTGCCATTGTATCCCATTTGTTGCATGATCAAGTAGCCTTTTCCATACATCTATGTTGGTATAGCTACTTCCATAGTAGTTGTTCTATCTTCTTCCTCATCCTTGTATAGCCAACTAAGGATGTCCTTTTCCTCTAATTCATGTGCTAGTGTGCCTAGTTGGATAAATTTGCCATCAAACTTGGTGATGGGCTACGTTGCTTGATGTGTTGATATTGAGGTAACCCATGAGATTTAGGTGATGCTAGTAAGTTGGTTAAACACAAGGGTTTCAAAGAGTATTCTCCCATGCATTGCTCTTTGATTTTCATTTTCTGCTTGAAATCCATAGATAGTGATTTAGACTTTTCTTGCTGAAGATTTGGTGCTGAGGAACTTTGTTTTTCTCTATTATGTGGAACCAAACTGTCTTGGGCTGCCCCTATAGCATTACAATGTTGAAAAAGGTTATGATCTGCTGATATAGAAATCTCCTGTCTATTGTAGGGGAACTTAACACACTGGTGATAAGTAGAAGGTACTGCTTGCATTTCATGTATCCAAGGTCGACCCAATAAGATATTATATGTAAGGTCTATGTCTAAGACTTGGCATATGGTGTCCTTTTGTATTGGTCCTACTTGAATTGGCAACATTACTGTTCCTTTGGATGATCTTTCTTCATCAACATATGCTTTGATAGTGATCTTTTTGCGTGGATCAATAGATTGCTCAGAGAAGCCTAATGCACAGATAAGTTTCAAGGTACAATAATTGAGTCCAGCTCCTCCATCTATTAATACTCTTTTGACTTGATGTTTGTAGACCAAGACTTCAATGTGGAGTGGAGTATTATGAGGATGGCTTAATGAGATATTATCATGCTCAGAAAAGGTGAGGTTATGAGGCTCTGTCATGTGAGCCACCATGGCTTGGAATTTGTCAGTATCTAAATCTTGAGGTACATTTGTTTCCAATATTGCTTGCTCCTAGATGTCTTTGTGTTTTGGCGAAAGTTTCAACAACTCTAGTATAGATATTTGAGCGGGAGTTTTGCGCAGTTGACTGACTAGATCATATTGAATTTTGGGTATGGTGTTTATTGTTGACGTATGTGCCTTCAAGACATATTTTTGAGCTCTGGTGGTTACATTGACGGAATCATGTTCACGATTGTCTTTGATTGTAATGACGTTTACTTGATTGTTCTCAACTGATATATGATTGATGGTATTATTGTATATGTGATTGATACGAGCTCCACGTGTATTGTTTGAGGTTGAAGCTCCATCCTTGTTGTAGTTTGGAAGAGGATTATTAAAGGCACCATGGTCACCATTTGTCTTGAGACCATCGACTGTTAAATCGCCTCTATCAATCATGTCTTGAACAATGTTCTTCAGTCTCATGCAATCATTTGTTTGATGGCCTTTGTTGCTATGAAAATCACAAAAGTGTGAGTCATTCCACTAGGGTGGTTTGATTTGTGGTTCAAAGTTGTTGATTGCTGGTAAGGAGATAATTTTGTTTGCCAGGAGTTCTCTGAATGCTAACTCCAATGATTGCCCTAATGGTGTGTAGACGCATTTTGGAAAGTTGTTGGTGTTACCTCATGAGTTTGTATTAGGTCCTCGATTGGTGTTATTGTCTTGGGTATTGTTGGTGTTGTTCAGATGATCTTGATTGGTAGTTGGTGCATAAGTGTTAGTACCTTGGTTAGCACCTTTTTGATTTTTGGTAGCTTGAGGATTACTTGATAAAGCTAACATAGGTTGTTTGCACTTCGTATCATTAGGATCATTTCCTCCTTCATTTCCAGTGTTTTTGTTTTGGGTCCAGAACTTGGATTTGTCTAAGTTGTTGTTGTTTTGGTTAGTGTAATTAGAGTTGGATGAATTCGTCCCTTCTTTGAAAAATTTCAATGTTCCTTTCTTGACACATGCCTCCTCTACTTGGATGCCATTCTCAATCAATTTAGCAAAAGGTGGTATGCATTGGAGTTTGAGTATGTAACTCATCTCGCTATTTAAATTGTCGATGAAAATTTCCATCTTTTCCTTCTCAGGCACATCTCGAGGATACCTTGAGACCATTCGTTGCCAATGTTGAAGGAACACCATGAATGTTTCATTGTTCTTTTGTTTGGTATTGCAGACATCTAGCATGGTGATGGCATGTTGAATATTGTAGGAATATTGAGTAATGAATTTGTTGACTAACTCATCAAAGGATCTGACAGGAGGTGTGATTTTGGTTAACCATTCCATTGTTTGTCCTCCCAAGCTTCTTGGGAATAATCTCATTAAATAAGTGTCATCATGGGCAAATTCTAGGCTCATGGTGCAGAACTCCTGGACATGATCACGAGGATCGCTTTTCCCATCATATTTGTCAAATGTGGGAATGTCTGAATTTGGGGGAAAAGGTACCATGTTTAACCTCCTGTCAAAAGGATAAGGATAAATTTCATTCAAGGAATACCGTAATGTTGATTCTTGTTGCATGTCTTGCATCTATTTTTGCAGCATTTGTATTTTCTATGTAAGAGCAACCAAGGGTGCATTTGTTTTCTGAGGGAAGAGTTCTTCCCTCACATTGTTTCTAGTTTGGAATGGTGTGTGCAGTGGTATGTTTTTCTCAAGCATGTTTTGCTCGGGTAAATTCTACTCAGGTAAGTTTTGCTCAGGTATGTTTTGTTAAGGTATGTTTTGTTCATGGTTACAGGCTTCCTCCTCTCTTTGTCATTCTTGATAAGCATAATGTTGAGACCTTGTTCTAAATATGTCAGTATCGAAGTCTTTAGGGAGTTTAACTCCTTTGCTTGTGAGCATGAGTAGGCATTTTTCTTTGTCGTTTTCCAGAATTTTTGAAATGAAGCGCTTTTTGACACTCTTGGAGGAGTTCCTCATAAATTTCCATGTCTTCTAGATTTGGATATTTGAAAGGATTTGATAATCTTTGATCCATGCTGGACTCTGGTTGTGTTTTGTTTTGTTTGTTTTGTTGAGAGCGAATAACAACGAGCATCTAGTAGAAAATTTCTGTGACAAAGGGAACAAACTCCTCTTTGATGTTTTGCTCAGGGGTTGGTGGTTCAAATCGAGGTATATTGTAAGTGATGCACACTTTGAGGAAGAAAGCTGGATTGATCTTTCCTCCTTGATTTAGGTGTTGATTGAATGCTGATTTTTGACAGAATGCTCTACTTCTCAATGGTTCCTTGTCAAATTCATTTGTTTTGTCTTGAAGATACAAGCGCATGTGATGGAGGAATGTTCGATGAGATTTGAAGAGTTGGCGATTGATGTATACAAATTTATTCCATTTGGCAAGTTTCAGAGAACTGGGTTGTTGTTTCCTCAACTTATTGTTATGATAAATACTCTTTCTTCTCAGAATATGAGGATTAGTCATGCACAAGTGATCAATGGTTTCCTTTGATTTGTTTTGGATTCAAGATATCTTGTTTGGAAACTTAAGTTTTACTTTATCAAATGAAGGTTTAGATGCCCCCTCACGACAAAGCGTGTCAAATGACATGGAATAAGAGCTTTCCCGATATGGAAACTCGATTTGACAACTTTGAGTTTAAAACAAGTATGTTTTTGAATAAAAATCCATTTGATTGAAGGACCTTTTGATACATGTGATGGTGTTTCCCGATTTTGATAGGAGAGATGTGTTTTATCCCTTGACTAGTTTTTGGATTTGGACAACTTTGTTTTACGGAAAACTTGCTTTTGGAGTAGTTTTGATACTTTGATTTTGTTTTTTTGTTTGATGGAGTTCAAGATGAGGAAAGAAGGCTTCCTAAATTGTTTATAGATTTTTCAAAAATAGCTTCTGTTTTGCCCCCTGTTTTCTCAATTTATGCTATGCACTAAGCCGGAAACCCAATGCGCTACTGAATTTCCGCAAAGCGCTAGAGAATGAACTCCATGCGCTAAGTTGCCTCTCTGACGCACTAACTGGATTGTTTGAGTTTGTTTTTCTTTGAAAGGTTTATGCGCTAATATGGGCTTCTAATGCGCTAACTGTAGACTTCAACGCGTTAATTCTTGATCCGGACGTGCGAAGCTGTTGCTTCAACACGCTAGACTGATTTCAAAAAGCACGAAGGTTTGAGTTGCTAATTTGGATTTGATTATGTGCTAAATCTTATTATTAATGCGCTATGTTGAAGCTTGCATGTGCTGAACTATGGTTCAAAAGCACTAAGATGTTGCTCTTACGTGCTAAATTGCCCTGATAATTTTGACTTGGTGGTTTTCTGTGATTTTTTTTTGAATTTTTCCTCAACCGTGATAGATGATTTTCTGAAGTAAGAAATGAATGCACGACACAAAAGAGATAACCATTTTGCCTAGTCTAAACAATTAGTGTATGTTCTGCGAGGATGTGTTCAAATCCCCAATGTTTCAATAGGTTTGGATACAAAAAATACAAATCAATTAGACTCTTTATTCAATGACAATACCATAGCTCACTAGTCTCGATACTCCGTCAGCTCAAATAGCCTTGTCACCCCCTAGGGGGCGCCCATTTTTTTGCCTTTTGCCAGAAACTAACTCAAAGTGAATCGCTTCACAGTTGAGTAGTTATCTTGGGAGATATATGGTGAGTAATCTTGGGGGCGGATTCTTCCCCACCCTTGCACTATGATACTGCAAATGTTTGGATACTGACTTGGCTCAAAGTTTCTAATGCTAAAGTTCGTAATCAAGCTTCCCATTCGGCCATCAATTATAAAATCCATCAGGAGGCTTCCCAATCTTTAGAATAAAGGCTTTACGTATCATAAAGATACCAGGGGAAGGCTAATCGTTGCGTGCAACCATTGAAAAGGACTTTCGTCACTATCCACTTTTGATTATAGTGGATTGGAACACTTAGCATCAAAACCGTTCCCCACTTAGGTCATTCCCCTCACACCGGCTAAAGAATGGCTTTAAGAGTTTTTCAACTACTTGGGAGGGCAGACCTGCTAAAGGTTTTAATGCAATAAACATTGAAAGCGTAAGAGTGGTCTGGATTTTTGATCACCCAGTGAAGGGGAGAGCATATTCCTTCCACTTTCGAATCAAAGCACACAAGTGTTCTTTTTAACCTTTTATTGCAATGATTTGGTAAAATCTATATGGAGATATTGCTCCACAAAAACATGGTGTTCATTTTATCCCATCAAATCAGTGATTATCTGAGCTAGTAAAGGAACCTGGTCAACAAAAGAAATCGAAAAAAGGGAAAGAACTTCCCTCTTTAACTTGAAAACAAAATTTAGACAAGTGTGATTCTTTTTCCTTGCAAAAATTTAAAAGATTGATCCTTTTATACACCAAAGGAGGGTGAGGTTCTTTTCCAAGCTCTTTTTGCAAAAATAGAAAGTTTGTTGGTTCTTTTTAGCAACCCAAAGGAAAGTTTTCTCCTATGAAAGAAAGGAAAGATTTTTGTTGTGATTCTTTTTAAGTGCCCAAATGAGGTGTGAGCTCAATTTTAAACAAGAATTAAAAGAATTGAAAATTTTAACTAACTTTGCTAAGTTAGTAAAAACTTCAAACTACTTTAAATCCTAATTTTAAAATAAAATGGACTCCCAAATCCTGCAATGAAATTGTCAGAAATCCTGCAAAAACAACAATTAAATCTGTTAGCAAAATACTGGCTTTGTGGACTTTCACAAGTCTAATTCTGATCTCAGTTACAAAGTATTTCTTGTTCTCTATCTGTGATGCACTACAGAATACTCTGTATGCGCTACAGAATCATTCGGATGCGCTATCAGATAGACCTGACACGCTGGGATGTTTTCCAAACGCGCTATATAGTTAGGTTCCTGCGCCGAAACCTACAAGAGAAATTTTAAGAATTCTATGCGCTAAGTGAGGGTCTCTACGCGCTAGGATATGAGTCCCACGCGCCGAACAATATACCAGATGCACTGGAATGTTAACTAGATGCGCTAAGAAAAGTTCCCTACGTGCCGATTCTTGTTTCCCGTGTACCTGCAAAATTAGTCAGATTCAAAAACTGATTTGATTAATGGGGTTCTGCCCCACGGTGGGTGCCAGAAATGTATGCGGGAAAAGCGATTCAATGAAACTTAAATTGTGAAAATTATTCAAAGACTTGCCCACACACCCATGGGACTCTTGGTGCAAGTTATGAAGCCATGAGGAATTGTTGGCATTATAACAGACAAAGGGAGATTGTTGGCATTTCAATAAGGATATTGAGAAGGTTGTTGATGATTATGGATATAACTGATTAAGGATGTTTACTGTCTTAATATTATTATTATTTCATTGATGTCAAGAAATTGATTTTCTAATTCAGTATGATATTTCCATATCTTAAGAAGTATGATTTGGTGAGTATAAAGATGTCGGTAAAAGACACATAAAGAATGTGATGAATAAGGGGAGGAATAAGTTATTCAATGGACAACTATTACCGAGTTAGACAATGATGAGATCATGAGGTTTAGATTGTTTTGATATCCTACATATATTATTGTTTGTAAGGTTAATACTATACTATGTTACCGAGCAAAGAACCTAGTCGGTAAACCCTAAGGAACCTAGTCGGTAAACCCTAAGGTTATCGCTATCGGTTAATGAAGGTGAAATGTCTACCGAGTGAAGTTTAGTATTTATGGAGTTGCAACCGAGTAATAATAGAATGCATTGAATGAATAAAAGCATTATTTAATGAAGGAAGCTGATGAGCTGGAATTGATTAAATGATTGGTATGCCATGTATAAAGGTTGTTAAAGAATCTATGGCAATGGAAAATCGATAGGAAAATCTACAACTCAGATTGAACCGCAATACCCTAGCACAAGTTCCAAGAAATGTATGCAAGTTCGAAGGCGGGGTAAAACGTTTTTCAGATCGAAGGATACATTGAACTTGGTCAAGTTTGAAGATCTGATGGCTATGATTGATCATGGGAAATGTGATCAAGGAGATTAAGTGGTTGGTAAATTGTTTATAAATAAGGAACTATTGATAAACAATGTATGCGGGCAAGTGTAAGCACATGGATGCTACATAGTGATTACCGAGCACAGAGGTTTGAAGACCTGTTTTGATAACAAAGTATAGAGCCCAGCACAAGGACAAGATAAGTCCTATGACTAGATTGTATTGAACAAATAAAAATCCGCTTTAGCATTTTAGATGTGAAGTTGCAGATAGATTTTTATTACTGTTATTTTGTAAAGTGACAGAAAATCTCTTAACTGAGTGGACTTAACAGTCTTATTTGTAAATCTTCTAGCAAGGTGACATTCTAATTGAGTGTTTGAAATCCTTTGACAAGGTCACTTCTAACAAGGTGAAGATCCTAATAGATCTGAGGGAAACCCCTTAACTGGGTCACATCTAACAATGTGTTTGTAGTCTTTAACAGGATTTGCTTTTAACCGAGTATACTTTAGAAGAGTATATTTCTTAGTGGGTCCGAAATCCCAAAATAGTTTTTCCCTATTTGGGTTTCCACGTTAAATCTGGTGTTATGAGTGTTGTGATGTTTATATGCTTATGAGTTTGCATGTTTAGCAGTTTTGGTATATTACTGAAGTATATGTTACCGAGGTTGAATATGTTGTTTTTATGGAAGATTAAGTTTGTATGATTCACCCTCCCCTCTCATCTTGTTAGCTTGGCATCTGAACTAAACATTTAGTATCAGAACTATCAATTGGTATCAGAGCTTTGGACTCCAAAAGAAAATTTTTAAAGGTACTTGAGGCAAAGATCCAAAGATGTACAAGAAGGATGCACCGAAGCTGAACAAGTCAAGTTTCTCTACATGGCAGAAAAGGATGAAGCTGCACCTATCAGGAGTTGGAGAATATGTTCTATATTATCTGGAGAATGATTTCATTACACCTAGGACCTATCCATTGACAATGGAAGAGATAAAGGAAAAGCAAGAACCTATTCGAGCAATGATTGAAATAACATTTGCATTGATCGACTCAGAGTTTAATGATCTAGAAGGCTGCAATGATGCAAAGGCAATGTGGGACAAGCTCATATCTATGTATGGTGGTGATGAACATGTTCAAAGAGAAAAAGTGGACAGTTTAAGAGGACAACTTGAATCTATGAGGATGAATGAAGGTGAGAACATAACCCAGTACAATACAAGACTAAAGGAGATCGTCAATCAAATCAAAGGTGTAGGAGGAACCATGAAAGAAAAGGATATAACAAGTAAGTTGTTAAGAACCCTTCTACCAGCTTATGCAATCCGAGTCTCTGCAATCAATGAATTGAGGTTTGTACCCAATATGCCAGTTTCTTTAGATGCTACTATTGGTAAGCTACATGCATTTGAGTTAAGTAACTTTGATAACAGTGGGTCATCGGTAAATAAAGTTGAATCTGCATTTAGTTCTTTTCATCTTGGTGAATCTGATGATTACAATGATAGAAAGTATAAGTATTCTGAAGGGGATCATAGTGGAGCAAGTGAAAGATTTCGTAAGAACATGGAAGAAGTACACAAATTGTATGAGGAAATCAGAAAGCAAGAAGAGTTTGAAGCACTATTAGCCAGAAGGTTACCGAGAGGCAAATGTAAGTATAAAGGAAAACTACCTTTGAAATGTTTCAATTGTGATAAGATAGGACATATGGCTTCTAACTATCCTGACAAAGATTCTATTGAAAAGAGAGATTACCGAGATGACAGACAAAAAAATAATCATTACAGAGGACACCGAGACTTCAGAAGAAGAGATAGAAAGTCATGACTAATAGCCGATGAGGAATCCAATGATGATAAATCAGATGAAACTGATACAAAGGAAGTAGTTTATGTGGCTATCAAAGATGGATCAGATGAAGAAAAGTATGAAGAAAAATCCCTAGTATCTCACATAAATACTAATGATTCGTGGATCATAGATAGTGGATGCTCACATCACATGACAGGTGATAAACACAAGTTTGTTATATTAGAAGATTATGATGGAGGATATGTAAGATTTGGTAATGATGCACCATGTTCGGTAAAAGGTAAAGGATCCATAACACTTCTTGACAATGCTAAATGTAATGATGTTTATTGGGTTGAAGGATTGAAATACAATTTGTTGAGTGTAGAACAGCTAAACAACACATGTTACCGAATAGAATTTCAGGAAGGAATTGTCAAAGTTCGTGACAAGCATGGAAAGTTAGCTGCTACCGGGACACAAACAAAAGGTAACACATTTCACCTTGACTCAACTCGGAATAAGTGTCTATATGCAAAGATTGATGATACCTGGTTATGGCATAAAAGGTTTTGACATGTAAATTTTGATAATCTGATCAAAATAAGTAAGAAGCACCAAGTAAGAGGTCTACCGAGTCTTGAAAAACCTGAGAATGCTATGTGCTGAGGATGCTAGATGGGAAAGATGACAAGATCAATCTTTACAAGTAAGTCCTACACTTCTAAGGGAATTTTAGATCTTGTGCACACTGATCTTTGTGGTCCTATGAAAGTTCAGAGTTATTATGGTGATAAATATTTCATATTATTTGTGAATGATTATTCAAGGATGATGTCAGTTATGTTTTTAAAAGAAAAATCAGAAGCTTTTCAAATGTTTAAATGGTATAAGGCAAGAGTTGAAAATGAAACAGGAAGACAACTGAAATGTCTTAGATCAGATAGAGGAGGAGAGTTCACATCTGATGAATTTAACTTATACTGCAATGATCATGGTATAAAAAGACAAGTCTCTGCACCGAGAACTCCATAGCAAAATGGGATAGCTGAGAGAAGAAATAGATCTATCGTGGATTGTGCCAGAACCTTGATGATTGAAAAGAAAGTGCTATAAACATTTTGGAGAGAAGCAATAAGCACAACAGTTTACACCCTGAACCGAGTACAACTGAAGAAAGGAACTTTGAAGACACCATATGAAATCTGGTATGACAAGAAACCTAATGTAAGTTACTTCAAAATCTTTGGAAGTAGATGCTATGTACACAAAGATGATAGAAATGGAAAGTTTGATTAGAAAAGTGAAGAAGGAACATTTCTTGGTTATTCTTCTAGAAGCAAAGAATTTAAATGTTTGATCAAATCATCTAACAAAATAGTAGAAAGTGCAAATGTGAAAATTGATGAATTTGTAGAAAGAAATGATTAAGGAAACTCCAAAGAACTAGAAGAATATGAAGAATTTGTCTATGTTCAACTGAGAAGTCCTACGGAGAAGACTGCTGAAGAAAATGAAGATAATGTCCAGTTATCGAGTGATGAAGAAGATCATACAAAGCCTACCGAGCCTATATTAGCCAAATATGTCAGAAGACATCATGCAGAAAGTCAGATTATAGGAGATAAAGATGATCCAGTGATGACAAGGAACAAACTGAGACAGAACACATGTCTGATATCTGAATTTGAACTGAGAATAGTGAAAGAGGTATTTAATAGTGAAGATTGGATAAATGCTATGACATAAGAGATTGATCAAATCAAGAAGAATGACACATGGACATTGGTCCCAAGATCGAAGGATAAAAATGTAATCGGTACAAAGTGGATTTTCAGAAACAAGCTAAATGAAAAAGGTGAGGTCATTAGAAATAAAGCAAGACTAGTTTGCAAAGGTTATGCCCAAGAAGAAGGAATTGATTATGGTGGGACTTTTGCACCTGTGGCAAGAATTGAAGGAGTAAGAACATTGTTGGCATATGCTGCTTACAAAAATTTCAAGGTATATCAAATGGATGTCAAATCTGTATTTCTGAATGGTATATTAGAAGAAGAAGTTTTTATTGAACAACCTGAAGGATTTGTTGAAGACAAGAATAAAGATCAGGTTTGTAAATTGAACAAAGCTTTATATGGTCTGAAACAAGCACCTAGAGCATGGTATGAGAGGTTGCCCTCTTATTTAATCAAGATTGGTTTTATAAGGACAAGTGAAAACAATAATATGTACATGAAGAATGATGAAAATGGAATATTGATCTCAGCCATATTTGTTGATGATATTATCTTTTGTGGAAATAACTCTTTATGCAAGAAATTTGGAAATGAAATGAGCAAAGAATTTGAAATGTCATTAATCGGTGAGATAAAGTATTCTATAGGTTTACAGATACTGCAAATGAAAGATGAGATTTTCATTACTCAATCCAAGTACATAAAGGAAATCTTGAAGAAATTTGGAATGAAGGATTCAAAACGGGTAAGTACTTCCATGACTACCAACTGTAAATTATCAAAGAATGATGAATCTGCATCTGTTGATGAGACACTTTACCGATCCATGATTGGAAAGCTACAATATGTTGTTCACAACAGGCCAGATATAGCACATGCAGTAGGTATAGTTGCAAGATTCTCTGCAGATCCCAAGGAAACACACATGACAACAATCAAGAGAATTTTCAGATACTTGAAAGGCACTAAGGATTATGGCTTAGTATATCAGAAAGGAAATGACTTTGATTTAAAATTTTATACTGATGCTGATTGGGCACACAACATTGATGACATAAAAATCACAAGTGGAGGAGCTTTCTTTTTAGGAGAAAGACTAGTGAGTTGGCTTAGCAAGAAACAAGGATGTGTTTCACAGTCAACAACAAAAGCTGAATATGTTGCTGCAGCATTGAATTGTACCAATATAGCATGGATCAAACAACTGTTGGAAGGTATAAATGAGAAAGTTACCAAGCTAGTAACTATATTCTGTGAAAATACTAGGGCCATTAACATTTCAAAGAATCCTGTTATGCACTCTAAGACAAAGCACATCTCTATCAAGTATCATTATCTTAGAGAAGAAGTTCAAGAGAAGAAATTGGTGTTGGAGTATGTTAGCACAAAGGAACAAATAGAAGATATCTTCACCAAGCCACTGCCAAGGGACACTTTTGAGTATCTCAGAAGCAAGTTAGGGGTCCTACCCCTATCTTCTATTCATTGACCGAGTTCAGTGAAAGCATCAATTCGATGAATCTACAAAATATTATGTGTGGATTGATGCTGATTTACACACTTTAGGAGGTTTTCTAAAGGTATGCAGGAAACAATACAGGGAACATGAATTGTAGACAAAATGCTCTGACTGAGACTGAGTTGACACATAACAACAAGGAATTCACTTCTCAGCAGAAGAAATCATGTTTTAGTTCTTTACTTTTTGGCATTGTTGTCAAAGGGGGAGAAGACTGAAGAAAAGGGGAGAAGACTAATATATGGGGGAGAAATCTGATGATAGGAGGAGAGCATTTCAGAATCTCACAGCAATCTGAATCCGAATCAATTAGGTCAAATCAATTGGTTTGCCATCAATGCCAAAGGGGGAGATTGTTGGCATTCTAAGAGACAAAGGGAGATTGTTGGCATTTCAATAAGGATATTGAGAAGGTTGTTGATGATCATGGATATAACTGAATAAGGATGTTTACTGTCTTAATATTATTATTTTGTCATTGATGTCAAGAAATTGATTTTCTAATTCAGTATGATGTTGCCATATCTTAAGAAGTATGATTTGGTGAGCATAAAGATGTTGGTAAAAGACACATAAAGAATGTGATGAATAAGGGGAGGAATAAGTTATTCAATGGGCAACTATTACCAAGTTAGACAATGTTGAGATCATGATGTTTAGATTGTTTTGATATCCTACATATGTTATTGTTTGTAAGGCTAATACTATACTATGTTACTGAGCAAAGAACCTAGTCGGTAAACCCTAAGGAACCTAGTTGATAAACCCTAAGGTTATCGCTATCTGTTAATGAAGGCAGAATGTCTACCGAGTGAAGTTTAGTATTTACCGAGTTACAACAGAGTAATAACAAAATGCATTGAATGAATAAAAGCATTATTTAATGAAGGAAGCTGATGAGCTGGAATTGATTAAATGATTGGTATGCCATGTATAAAGGTTGTTAAAGAATCTATAGCAATGGAAAATCGACAGGAAGATCTACAACTCAGATTGAACTGCAATACCCTAACACAAGTCCCAAGAAATGTATGCAAGTTCCAAGGCAGGGTAAAATGTTTTTCAGATCGAAGGATACATTGAAGCTGGTCAAGTTTAAAGATCTAATGGCTATGATTGATCATGAGAAATGTGATCAAGGAGATTAAGCTGTTGGCAAATTGTTTATAAATAAGGAACTATTGATAAACAATGTATGTGGGCAAGTGTAAGCACATGGATGCTACATAGTGATTACCGAGTATAGAATCTTGAAGACCTGTTTTGATAACAGATTATAGAGCCCAGCACAAGGACAATATAAGTCCTATGACTAGATTGTATTGAGCAAATAAGAATCTGCTTTAGCATTTTAGATGTGAAGTTGCAGAAATATTTTTATTACTGTTATTTTGTAAAGTGACAAAAAATCTCTTAACCGAGTGGACTTAACAGTCTTATTTGTAAATCCTCTAGCAAGGTGACATTCTGATTGAGTGTTTGAAATCCTTTGACAAGGTCACTTCTAACAAGGTGAAGATCCTAACAGATCTGAGGGAAATCCCTTAACCGGGTCACATCTAGCAATGTGTTTATAATCTCTAACAAGATTTGCTTTTAACCGAGCATATTCTAGAAGAGTATATTTCTTAGTCGGTCCGAAATCCCAACAGTGGTTTTTCCCTATTTGGGTTTCCACGTTAAATCTGGTGTTATGAGTGTTGTGATGTTTATATGCTTATGAGTTTGCATGTTTAGCAATTTTGGTATATTACTGAAGTACATGTTACCGAGGTTGAATTTGTTGTTTTTATGGAAGATTAAGTTTGTATGATTCACCCCCCACTCTCATCTTGTTAGCTTGGCATCTAAACTAAACATTTAGTATCAGAACTATCAAGAATGACTCAACTTCCCAAGGAGTGTTCCATGGTTCTCTATCTCACAAGGTCCCTCAAGGCAATGCCTTTGCTCTCAGATCACTGAGAAAAGTGACTTAGGGATGACGAATGCAAGAATGAGGGATTCTTTTGTCCAAGGGGTTGAGCTTAACTGGTTAAAAACATTGGGTTCTCACTGTGGAGACCCAAGTTCAACTCCCAATAAGGACATCTAAAATGAATTATAAGTTGTGACTCTTGGCCTTCCATAAAAATGGGGAAGGTCTAGGGTCAATCTAATCAAACATAATAATAATAATAATTCAAAATACCGCGGCTTCGGCCTATTACCGATCAAAAAAAAAAAGAAAAAGAATGAGGGATGCTTTTAATCGAATTTAGTATGAATGCATCCTATTTATGCACGATTCTAGTAAATGAACTAAACTAGATGATAATATGACAAGTTTAGTAAAAATACTATCCTAACATGATATACTAGTTATATAATTTAAGCTAATGATAATATAAATACTCTAAAATGCTTATTAGATTAATTTCTATTACAAAGAGAGGCTAAATGCTTGTTAAAATTAAGTATAAGTATGATGCTAAAGACTTGGATGATAGAAATGGAGGAATGAGAGCTCTATTTATAAGAAAAATAGGGTAATGGATGGTCAGGATTAAAGGATCTAATCAAGGGTCAGGATTGAAATCTATCAATTCATGTTTTGAATTCTCACCAATGAAATGGTGAAAATTGTCAATATAAGACTGCTTGAGAGGAGAGGTAAGAAACATTAAATTCTTGAGAAGACATGAAGGTTACCTTAGGGGGTAAAGGTTAAGATTAGGTTAAGGTTATCCATTCGATAAAGCTTTTACCCAAAGGATAAACTATTGTGCAAATGTTAAAGGGATAACCATGGTGAAAGCAATGAATGCTTGATGAGACCTTTGGGTTAGATGAGGGTAGAGTTAGGCAAGAAGTCTCTAACCATGCCACTAAGGGTTAGTTAACCATTAATGGTTTGAAGACTTTGGGGACAAACTTGTAAGAGTCCTTCCAAATTTGGGGGTTTTCAACAAGTTAGCTTGTTGAAGGCATAAAGGCTTTAATGCCTTTGGAAGACTTTACTCCAAATTTGAGAAGTGACCTCCTCAAATTTAGGGAAAGGGGATAATTGATGGGTTAAGCTTAATTGATTAAGATTAGATAGGTTCTAGAAGAATTTAGGAATAGGTTTAGGAGGCAAGTGGGAGATGTAGGAAAATGCAAGTGGGTGAGGAATAATAGGATTTAAAATAAATTGCTTTATTTCAATTTGGTTGTAAGTTGGGGATTTTAAATAAATTAGATTTATTTAAATGGGGTGAACTATTTAATTAAATGTAAATTTAATCAAAAAGTAGAGAGAAGGGATTTAATTAAATAAAATGATTTATTTAATTAAATGATATAAAAGGCTTAAGTGAGTTTAAATAAATAAATAAAATAATTTATTTAATTAAATAGAAGATTGTGGGTGATTTAATTAAATTAGATTTAACTAAATAGAGGAATGAGAATAAAATGAACATTAAATATTCATTTAGGAATATGGTCATTTTTATACATCTACACAATGCATTAGTATAGTCCCTAAGGAAGTGGAGACATTATCTCTTGCCCAAGGAATTTATTGTTTTCACGGATAACCGTGCTCTGATTTTTTTGAATAGTTTAGAAAAGTTGAACCATAGACATGTGAAGTGGGTTGATTACTTGTAGGGTTACACATTCACCATTAAAAAACAAAAAGGGACAAGCCAACAAAGTAGCAGACACCCTAAGTAGGAGGTCAATATTGGTGCATGAGATACAACTCAAAAGTGTGGAGATAGAAGCATTGAAAGACATGTATGCTAATGATGAAGACTTCAAGGAGGTATACTCTATTTGCAAATAGTTTCAAGGTGTTTTCCATGATAAAATTTTTGATTTTTTGTTGCAAGATGGATATCTATTCAAAGGTGGTCAGTTACACATACCTAAGTGCTCCATAAGGAAAAAATTGATAAGGGAGAAGCATTGTGGAAGTCTTGGAGGATATTTCAGGATTGATATGACCTTGGATTAGGTAAGGAGATTCTACTTTTGGCAAAAAATGCAGTTAGATATCAGAAAATTTGTGTAAAGTTTTGCAATCTATCAAAGGGCCAAGTGTTCTACCTCAAATGTAGGACTCTACCAACCCTTACCTATAGCCAATAGACCATGGGAGAGTAAAACCATGGATTTAGTATTAGGATTTCCAATGACTCAAAGAGGTTATGACAATGTCTTTATGGTAGTAGACAGATTTAGTAAAATGGCTCACTTTATTCCTTGTAAATGCACCAATGATGCTTCCCATATTGCAGGGTTATTCTTCAAAGAAATAGTGAGGATTAATTGCCTCTTAACAATAGTTTTAGACAGGGATGCAAAGTTCATAGGTCACCTTTGGCAGAATCTTTGGGAGAAGTTGGGCACCAATTTTACCTTTAGTTCTGCCTATCATCCACAAACAGAAGGGCAAACTGAAGTAGTCAATAGGTCCCTTAGAAATTTTCTTAGGTGCCTCACAAAAGAACATGGACATCAATGAGATTTGGTTCTCCCATAGGCTGAGTATGCTTACAATGATTCCTTCAATACAAGTATTGGGAAAAGTCCATTTGAAGTAGTTTATGGCATGAGACCTAGAGGGGTATTTGAGCTTAGAGATTTGGATGGTATGGAGAAAAGGAGTGCAGAGGAAGAAAAGTTTGCAGTAGTTATGAGAGACATACATGAGAAGGCTAGGGAGAATCTAAAGGAGAGTAGTGAATGATATAGACAATATGTAGATTTAAAGGGAAGGGATGTACAATTTAAGGTAGGAGATCTAGTGTTGGCACATTTCAAGAAGGAGAGGCTACCAAAGGGAAAGTACACCAAGCTACAGATGAAGAAGATTGGGCCATGTAGGGTGGTCCAAAAGTTTGGAGAAAATTCTTATGAGATAGAACTCCATCCTAGAGTGGCTATCTCACCAATTTTAAATTTTGCCGATCTCTTTCCTTTGAAAGGTTCTAGGAATGCAGGTGAAGATTCAGGTCTAACAGAAGATGCAGATGAGGATTGGGCCAAGGATCTACCTCCAAGTGCACCAATGCAACTTGAATGCATTTTGGATACCATGGAAGTCAAGAGAACAAGGCATAAGGTCTATCATGAGTACCTAGTGAAGTGGCAAGGCCTTCCTAAGGAGGATTCCACATGGATGACCGAGGAGGACATAATAAAGCATGGGACCACAATCCAAGACATGATCTCAAAAGGGACTTGAGATTCTATTTTACCCCAGGTGTATGGTGCAGGAGCACCTAGAGCAGGCATGCCTCCAAGAGGCCATTTTGGCACAATGTTTTTGTCATTTCAGTTTAATCTTGTAATAAGGCCTTTTAGACCATTTTGGACTTTTTTATGTCATATTTGTCATTGTAGGGCCAGATTTAATGTGATACATATAGTTGTATCAACGTTTTATATAGGTTGGCATAGGTGTGTTTTATGGCTTTTGGGAAGTTCAACAGTCATTTATTCAAATGGTAGTATGAACCGTTGAAACATTTGAAAAAATATAAATATCACTTGCCTAGGTCGAGGCAAGGTGGTTGTGAATATTTTGATGCACAAGCAATAAACAAGACTCCATTTTTTTGCATTTGTCTCATTATTTTGCTACTATAGGGGCTCGAGAGTTCCGTACAGGAAACTAATTGACATAAACTAGAGTTGATTTGATAGAGGAATGAACTAAAAGTGTTTTGGCATTAGTTTGATTGGTTTTCATCAAGTTTGGAGTGTTTGAGAGAAAATTTGCTAAGACTGGGTTCACAAACCCTAGGGTCAAGGGTTTTGTAAACAATTATGCAAATAAGGCCATTTCATTGATATTAGACCTTGAAAATCAGTGGAGTGGGACTAGATAAGGTGTTAATGGTGTCAAAGGTGTTACTAGTTGTAGGGGTTGGAGTTAGGGCCCAGTTTGTGCAGGTCTAGGCCTAATATCTCTATATATTAGGCTATAATTGATAGGTAAGAGTAGGGTTTGGTGATAGGATGAGTTGGTGGTGCAATTTGGTGAGGGGAACTACATAGGGAACCCCACATGACATTTTTGTGACCCAAGAGTGAAGTTTGGAACTTTGGAATAGTAATATCACACACTTTCTTTGTTATAGTGACCTAATTGGACCCTAAAACAGAATTACTAGTCAATTATTTAGCCTTATATTTAAAAATAACCCTAGCCACAAATTAGATGTGTTATAAAATGGCCAAATGGGTACTCAAAAAGGTTTTCATTTCTATCTGAAGTTGTTCATACAAGAATTTATTCCCAAAAATATCTTTGAGAGGGCTATAAGGAATTAGGCCTAATAGCAGACAACACAATGTGGAATCCACAAGAGGAGTTTTAGTCAGTGAATACCTGCACTTTACTTGTTGTCATATATCTAAGGAAAATATGAAATAGTAGTTTTTAAAGGTATTGGGGCCTTTTCTAAAAGATATGAAGAGTGGACTAGTCTAGAGTAATGACCAGAG
Source organism: Cryptomeria japonica (assembly GCF_030272615.1). Classification (NCBI taxonomy): domain Eukaryota; kingdom Viridiplantae; phylum Streptophyta; class Pinopsida; order Cupressales; family Cupressaceae; genus Cryptomeria; species Cryptomeria japonica. The sequence continues at coordinate 898,390,075 of NC_081407.1, read as the reverse complement.
GAATTGAAGACCTTTAGGGAAAGGTTATTGGTTCAAGCATCATAACTGAAGACTTGTGCAAATTTGATTGATTGAGGATTCTCCACCCTTGCTCTGCATCAAGTTCCTCCAATGCTTGAAACAAATAAGGGGTCTAATAGATAGTTTTAATGGACACACGAGGCTGAAGGAAGTTTCATATTTCTTAAAAAAAGGTCAGTGAGCAGCCTATTCTTACATTGCTTGACTTTATTAAAGTATTTCAAGTTGAGTGTGATGCTAGTGTATCAACAATAGGAGTTTTTATTAGTCAAGAAGATAAACCAGTGGCCTATTTTAGTAAAAAATTGAATGATGCTAAGAACAAATATTCTACCTATGACCTTGAGTTTTATGCATTAGTTCAATCACTGAAGAAATGGAGACATTACTTGCTTCCTAAGGAGTTCATTATTTACATAGAAAACCATGCTTTGTAGTTTAAAAATGTAAAGTGGAAAATTTGAGCTTAGAAATTCACCACATGGAAGGGAGAAATCACTAAGTCAATTTTCACTTGAACCTTTACATTAAAAAGAGGGAATAAATCCACTAGATCCAAATCCTAAATCAGATAAGAACTGAATACTAAATGGATTGAATTGATTTGGGTTTTCCTCATTTGTAAGTTGAATCATTGAAATAGGTAGAATGCTGGAATTGGAGACAAAATATGCAGAAACAAGGAGCTACAGATTTGGGATTTTATGGTGCATCGAGATCTGAGAAGTTTGATATGATTCGGAGCTGCTCTATGAAATCTGCCAAAAGTAGCAGGGGCCGTGTGTTCGGACTAGGATGCCCACCCTCTTGGTCCTCCAAACTTTCCGCACGTCGAAAAGGGTTTTTCTGTCTCTACAAATAAAGCTTAATTCTAGGGGTACAACTGCGCACCTGCTTCCTGCACATAAAAGGAAAGGGAAATGTGTTGGGAATAAGGGTTTGCCTTTGGTCAAACCCTAGTTTGGAATCAACCTTGAATGAAATATCGCAAATACTGAAGTAAATAATGGAAAGATAACCTTAGATCTGGAATGACTAATAATGATGCTTTGCTTCTTGAATGTAATCACATATGTTGTATGAAATGACAGGAGCATGAAAAAACCCTAATTACATACACATGCTTGCAAATGAATGATGTAATGTTGCTCCAATGGATAGATGAAGAATACATGGTCTTGAAGAATGCTTGAATGCTTGAATGTAGTCTCCTTGCCTTATGATCATATCCACCTTATTGCCTTATGACCAAATGAGAGAGGAAGACCTCCTTATATACTTGCCTATCATCAAACATATTAATTTTATGACATAGGCTGACATGGGGAAAAGTTTCCCGCTCAAATTTGAGATAGGGCCAAGGGTTCAAATTAGGGCCTAATTAAGGAGGACTAGGGCTCCATGCCTTGTTCCTACCCCAATTTAGGTAAAAGACAAGGGGTCCAAGCAAGGTAAAGTGTGAAAATATAATGTTTATTGCTTGGGGGAGGCATAAATTGTTGGCATTACAATAAGTTTGTTGGTATGATGATATTGAGAAGGTTGTTGAAGATTGATGGTATAATTGATAAAGGATGATTACTGTCTTAATAATTTTATTTTGTCATTGATGTCAAGCAATTGATTTTTTGATTCAGTATGATGTTGCCATATCTTAAAGAGTATGTTTTGATGAGTATAAAGATATCGGTAAGTGACACAGAAAGAATGTGAAAATGAAGGTGAGTAATAAGTTATTCAATGGGCAACTATTACCGAGTTAGATAGTGATGAGATTATGATATTTTGATTGTTTTGATATCCTATATATGTGTATTCGAAGATTGAATAAGAAGGAGAAAAGATTTCATGCAATAGAATGAGTAAAGGTTTGAAACTATTCTATTTTACCGAGCAGGGAGCCAGTCGGTATACTCCAAGGTTATCGGTGTCGGTTAAAGAAGAAAGAAGTCACCGAGTGTTATCAGCAAGTAAAGCTACCGAGACAGTAACTGAGACAAATACAAAATGTCTACCGAGTAAAGTTCAGAATTAACCGAGTATCAATTGAGCAGTAACAAAATGCATTCGATGAATAAATACATTATTAAATGAAGAATGCCAATGAGCTGGAGATTTATAGAATATTGGAATGTCGTGCAAGAAATTTGTTAAGGATCAACGACAATGAAAATTCAAGAGTTAGATCTACAACACAGATTGAACGGTCATAATCGAGCACAAGTACCAAGGAAGGAATACAAGTTTCAAGGCAAGATAAAACATTTTTCAGTTCGAAAGATTCAATGAACCTAGTCAAGTTTTAAGATCTGATGGCTAAGATTAATCATGGGAAATGTGATTAAGGAGATTAAGCGGTTAGGTATTGCTTGTAAATAAAGAAAAGTTGATGAACAAAGTATGCAGGCAAATAGAAGAGCAATGATGCTGCAGAGGTGATTACCGAGTACATAAGATTGAAGATCTGTTCAGTACATAGAGTCTGCTATAACATTTCAGACGTGAAGTTGCAGATATATTTTATTACTGTTATTTATTTTTGTAAGTGACAGGAAATATCTTAACTGAGTGGACCTAATGTGTAGGGGAAAAAGTGACACTAAGCAAACATGCCCTAATCTCACTTTCAATCACACACTTGTGGAATACGAAAGAGCCTAGAGGTATCACACAATTGGCTACTTCTTTTTGTGGAAGAGAGAGCCACAGGATACCTATTAGGATTTCTATTCCTTTGTTGCAAATGATAGATAGAATGATGCAAGTTCAACTATTAACCCTAAAGTGTAAGTATGAACTAGTAACAAGATTGCAGAATTGAGATTAAACAATGGAAAGCTGTAAACACAAGGACAAGATAAGAATGCAGATGTGTACCTGGAGTTAAAATCTGAGTGAAAATGTTTGGGATGGGGGCGCGGGCGCCGCTGTCCTGATTCTGCTCTTGAAACTACTGTTTTGCAACCTGAAAAGCTGTCAGAAATGCTGAAACTTGCTGTCTGATAGAAGGACCAGGGCGCCCAGCGCCCCTGTCCCAGGGACCAGGGTGCCCAGTGCCCCTATCCTGGTAGGACCAGGGTGCCTTACGCCCCTGTCCTAGCTTTCTGGGCTGGAATTTGGTGTGAAGTTCAGTCTCCGTCTGCTTCCGTCGGATCTGCAACTTGCGGCATCGTCCGAATCCTGAAACCTGCACTTATATCTGAAAAGGTATGGTGGGTGGCTATATAGGGTTTTGCCTTAGTCAAACCCCCACTTTGGTGATTTCCACCTCCACGAATAGTCAAGTTGTATTGTAAAAGTAGTGTGTGTGTAGATCTTGTGTGTGTGCAAGATCCTAAAATGCAAGTAAGCAAACTAGAGCAACCTAGAAAGTAAACCCTAATTGCTTGTAAATGATAATGTAAATGCTCCAAATCAAGATGCAAAGTGATCTAAAGCATGAATACAAATGATATAATGAAGCTTATGCAAAGACATGAAAACAACATGAAATCATACCCAACCCCAAGGGAGGGGTACAAGCCAATCTTCAGTCGGTGATCCCCTATTGCTCTTCAATGCCTTCAAAGCCCTAAATGGATGAATGAAATTGATAAATGCTTGATGGATGGATGTTGAATGTTGTTGAAGTCTTCAAAGATCTGCTCTTTCACTGCATAGAAGGTCCCTGAAACCAAAAATTCCCATCCTTTCAAATGAAGAAAGAGAGTTCTTATGTATGAAACCCTAGGTCTTAATTTCAACTTTTGGCCGACCTAGAGATTGAATCTCCCGCCAATTTCTTGGGGTTAAGCTTTATTTTATGATTGGATCATGCTCCTAAAATTTTGGGAAAAATGTCCGGGACCGTGTGCACTCCGGGCGCCATGGTCCCGACAACTTTTCACCAAATTTTCAGGGCCATCGGATATGATGATTTTAGAGAGAATCCCGAAGTTACAGGTGATTTCGAGATGTTTTGACCCCCGAAATCAAGCCCCCAAGTTCAAAATAGGACCTAATTAGGGTTTTAGATTAAATGATGTATTGGAAGAATAAGATGAAAGGGGCACACTTTAATGAAAAGGGCCCAAATTTATGATATGGGAGATGATAAAATAGAACCCTAGACCTAATTAATTTAATTAATTAAGTACTAAAGGGGAAATGCAATGCAAAATGCAAAATGCGCCAAGGCGGGTGCTAAACTAGGTGTGAAATTATACCACCCTAGCAAGTGCGTACAATTTACGACGCTACACCTAATAGTCTTATTTGTAAATCCTTTAGCAAGGTAACATTCTAATTGAGTGTTTGAAATCCTTTGACAAGGTCACTTCTAACAAAGTGCAAGATTCTGATAGATCTGAGGGAAATCCCTTGACCGGGTCACATCTAGCAATGTATTTATATAATCTTTAACAAGATTGGCTTTTAACCGAGCATACTCTAGAAGAGTATATTTTCTTTGTGGGTCCTAAATCCCACAATGGTTTTTCCCTATTAGGGTTTCCACGTTAAATCTGGTGTTAAATGTGTTTTGATGTTTCAAGTTTATCAGTTTATGAGTTTGAATGATTTACAGTCATAGTTGCATATCAAGTAAGTTCTATCGAGGTTGAATCTGATTAGAACATTGAATTGTGAGTTTATCTGATTCACCCCCCCTCTCATTTAGCTAACAATTGGTATTAGAGCTAGAACTCTAAAAGAAAAGTTTAACATATTATCTGGAGAATGATTACACTACACCTAGCACCTACCCTATAACAATGGAAGAAATAAAGGCAAAGCAACAACATATTCAAGCAATGATTGAAACAACATCAACATTGACCGACTCAGAGTTTAATGATTTAGAAGGTTGTAATGATGCCAAAGCTATGTGGAATAAGCTTACATCTATGTATGGTGGTGATGAACATGTTCAAAGAGCAAAAGTAGACAGTCTAAAAGGATAACTTGAATCCATGAGAATGAATGAAGGTGAGAACATAATCCAATACAGTATAAGGTTAAAGGAATCTATCAATCAAATCAAAGGAGCAGGAGGAACTATTGAAGAAAATGATGTAACAAGTAAGTTGCTAAGAACACTTCTACTTGCTTATGTCATTTGAGTCTCTGCAATTAATGAATTAAGGTCTCTACCAAACATGCTAGTCTCTTTGGATGCTACTATCGGTAAGCTACATGCTTTTGAGCTAAGTAATTTTGATAACAGTGGGTCTTCGGTAAACAAAGTTGAATCTACATTCAATTCTTTTCATCTTGATGAATCTAATGATTACAATGATAGAATGTATAAGTATGTTGAAGGAAATCATAGTGGAGCAAGTGAGAGATTTTGCAAAAACATGGAAGAAGTACACAAACTATATGAGGAAATCAGAAAACAAGAAGAGTTTGAAGCATTATTGGACAGAAGGTTACCGAGAGGCAAAGGTAAGTATAAAGGAAAGTTACCTTTAAAATGTTTTAACTATGATAAAATTGGACATATGGCTTCTAACTGTCCTGACAAAGAATCTAGTGAAAAGAGAGAATACCGAGATGACAGACAGAAAGACAACCAATACAGAGGGCATCAAGACTTCAGAAGGAGAGATAGAAAGACATGCCTAGTAGTTGATGAGGAATCCAATGATGATAAATCTGATGGGACTGAGACAGAGGAAGTTGTATATGTGGCTATCAAAGATGGATCAGATGAAGAAAGGTATGAAGAAAAAGCCTTAATATCACACATAAATAATAATGATTCTTGGATCATAGATAGTGGATCCTCACATCACATGACAGGTGATAAACACAAGTTTGTTAAATTAGAAGATTATGATGGAGGTTATGTAAGATTTGGTAATGATGCACCATGTCCCGTGAAAGGTAAAGGATCTATCACACTTCTTGACAATGCTAAATGTGATGATGTATATTGGGTTGAAGGTCCAAAATACAAATTTTTGAGTGTAGCACAACTAAACAATACATGATACCGAATTTAATTTCAGAAAGGAATTGTCAAAGTTCATGACAAACATGGAAAGTTGGCTGCTACCGGGACTCAAACAAGAGGTAATACATTTCATCTTGAGTCAACTCTGAACAATTGTTTGTATCAAAAATAGAAGATACCTGGTTATGGCATAAAAGGTTTTGTCATGTAAATTTTGATAACCTGATCAAAATAAGTAAGAAGCACCGAGTAAGAGGTCTACGGAGCTTGGAAAAACTTGAGAATGCAATATGTCGAGGATGCCAGATGGGTAAGATGACAAAATCAAGCTTTACAAGTAAGTCTTACACTTCTAAAGGAATTTTATATCTTGTGCACATTGATCTTTGTGGTCCTATGAAAGTTCAAAGTTATTATGGATTCAATGAACCTAGTCAAGTTTGAAGATCTGATGGCTAAGATTAATCATGGGAAATGTGATTAAGGAGATTAAGCGGTTAGGTACTGCTTATAAATAAAGAAAAGTTGATGAACAAAGTATGCAACAAATAGAAGAGCAGTGATGCTGCAGAGGTGATTATCGAGTACAAAATATTGAAGATATGATTGAAGAACAGAGTGAGAAGCCCAACAAGGAGGAAGATAAGTCTTATGACAAGATTATTTTGAGCACATAGAGTCTGCTATAACATTTCAGATGTGAAGTTGCAGATATATTTTATTACTGTTATTTATTTTTGTAAGTGACAGGAAATCTCTTAACTGAGTGGACCTAATAGTCTTATTTGTAAATCCTCTAGCAAGGTAACATTCTAATTGAGTGTTTGAAATCCTTTGACAAGGTCACTTCTAACAAAGTGCAAGATTCTGATAGATCTAAGGGAAATCCCTTGACTGGGTCACATCTAGCAATGTGTTTATGTAATCTTTAACAAGATTGGCTTTTAACCGAACATACTCTAGAAGAGTATATTTTCTCTGTGGGTCTGAAATCCCACAGTGGTTTTTCCCTATTAGGGTTTCCATGTTAAATCTGGTGTTAAATGTGTTTTGATGTTTCAAGTTTATCAATTTATGAGTTTGAATGATTTACAGTCATAGTTGCATATCAAGTAAGTTCTACTGAGGTTGAATCTGATTAGAACATTGAATTGTGAGTTTATCTGATTCACCCCGCCTCTCATTTAACTAACATAAATAGGTCTCGATCAAGCATGAAGATGAGAACACTAAGGTGAGGGCCCAAAATGCGGTGAGAATTGCAAAGGATGCAATTTTAGGATGCTACATTTAGCCCCTGTTTTAGTAGGAGTATGAGCTTACACAAATACTCACAGTAAAGTAGAAGAAAGAGAGATGAAGAAGATGAGGAATGTGGAGAAAAATCACAAGGAGTATAAGACATCGCTAATTTAGAGGAACCAAGCCCCTAATATTAGGATCTTATCTCACTCAAACATATGCAAGAGCACACAAAATAGGAATAAAAAAAAAAACGTAGACAAAAGACACAAAAAACACACAACAATAGCTAAAGACCAAAAAAAGACCTTAAGTCAACTATCCGAAGAGACCTCAATATCAAAATGTCTCAACAACTAATATTATTCTTGAAAATTGCAATCTCATGAACACAAGTGATCATATAAAAGAGAAAAGCAAGCATCATCCATGAACTATTAATAGAAAAACTATGAGTTCATGAGAGGAAGAAGAGGCATCATGAATACATGCTAGATGTGTTTATCCAGGTGATCCATGGGAAGAATGATGAGAAAGGCATGCACTACTCATCCTTAGATGTTTTTATCTAGGTGATCCATGGTGGGAAATGACATGGACAACTCACCCCTAGATGTTTTTATCTAAGTGATCCATGTGGGGAGGAGAGTAAGTATAGTCTATCTATTTTTAGCTAGTTCCGCTCATCCTCGTGCGTGTGTGAAAGTGATGTCTGGTTTCAAGTGTATAGCACCCCGTGTAACAGTCTTTGCTCTATTTTTGAGTGTGCTTCAACTTTTTTAAGACATGTAAGGATGCATAAAATGAGGATGGAACATGAGGATGCAACAATACCATATTGATAAATGAAACGAGGATTAGGCATGAGGATGCAATAATCCGATGAATGATGGACAGATGAAACATGAGTATGCAACTATCCCATATTGATAATTGAAAGACAAAATGCAACTAGAAGGCCATATATATGCCCCCCTCCTTAAGATGTCAACATAGTCCTATGTTGATGTCTTAAGGAAGACAAAAATAAGGATACACACCTTCAACACCAAGGAGATATCTTCTAATCAATAATGCATGCATTCCAAGATAGAAAGAAAGACTCCTACGTAGGATTCATTTCTTTAAGCAAGGAAGAGATAATTGTAAAAGAGATATCTTGCAAAAAATGTAAAGGGATCCTTTTGAGGGATGTATGATTAACAAAGGATGAAGAGATATTTGCATAAAGATATCTATCTCAAAGAGTATAGGAGATACTTAATAAAGATGACATCTTGGAAGGATAAGAGGACTAAGAATACGCACCTTCTCCAAAGTGGATTCTTAGGATTGCATACTTTCACTAAGGAGAGATTGTTCATAAAAGATGCACCATTTCAAACAAGGAATGACATCAAATTATGAAAGATGCAACTCAACAAAGGAAGAAGACAATCTTTAGAGAGAGAGAGAGAGAGAGAGAGAGTTGAAACATTATTCTTGCCCCCCAAGCATGTAGTCAAGGACATGAAAGAGAGATCATCTATAAAAGGAACACTCTTCTAAAATAAGCAAAATATCCTCAACAGGGATGCATATCACAATATAGAAGGGTTCATTATGGAAGAAAGCACTCAATAAAGAGAAGAATTTGATGAGTGATTATAGACTTTACACACTAAGGTAGAGGTCCAATTAAGGATATGCACTTATAAGGCAAGGATAAGTTCCTTATTAGGGATACTTGTTCCCATAAGAGGGAGGTGCTCAACAGGGATATACACCTCCACAATCGATAAGTGATCATTACTAAAGGACCTACTTCACAAAGGTAAATTGAGAAAGGATGATTGAAATTATATTCTTTTCCCCCAAGCATGGAGACAATAATAAAAATACTATTATGTTTCTACCAAAGTATGATTGCACTTGGAATTGTACCATCTTGAGTGACAATGAGACCCCAATAAGTAAGATACCAGTGTCACATAATGAGGAGAAACATAATGGCATTATTTTCATTGATGTCAATTAGTGTTATAGGGATAACAAGAGGTTACAGAGAAGCAGGTAGCAAGTGTACATAACACAAAAACAAGTGATGTGCATGACACACAGGTTATGTTATACAACTACACAAATGTTGTAGGTTGCAAACAAAATGTGGGTGGGTTACAGAGTGCAAGTCAGCGTTGGTTCTGATCTATATATGCCACATAGTGCACCGGACCCATCGGGTTTGATCCAAGAGGACTGCAGACTTAGTTTTGCTCATTCATGGCAGTTTGACTAGTATGGCGGTTCGACTAAACGACCTCAGTTGCTTATTAGGGCATCATGTTTTATTGGAAAGAGCATCTTGGATTTGAGTGGTCCCCATATTTCCATGTGTTAGTGTCTTAGTGGTTTGCTTATGTTGTGTTGTATTCATGTGGGACCCGTCATGTATATGTCGACATCCCACTACCCCATGACGAGATCGAAATTTGCTGAATGACCTTGTGGGATAATGAAATTAGAAAAAAATGGTCTATCCCACCATCTAGCACTATGAAGGATGAAAGAGTGGTTACCTCATGGGATAACACATAAGTCTAAATGAAAGATGTCTTCCACTATCTCGCACGAAGAGAAGTCACAGTAAAATGAGCTCGCTGGGAAACAAGAGATGATGTAAGGGATGGCCCCCGCTATCCTACACCATTCAAGATGGATTGGCGATGGTCGCATGAGATAAGAAAATGAAGTGAGTGAAGGATCTCTATCCCACAGCCTATAGAAGGATGGAAAAAGGATCTCATGGGGTAAGTTAAGGCGGAAAGATGATGCATCCAACCCTCTCGCATGAGCAAAATGGGTATATGAACGATGATGCGGGGTGAGTTAAAAGGAAACATGGCGTGCATCCCTTCATCCCACAATGACAAATTTTAAGGTCATCATGAATATTTGAGGTGTTTCAGTTGACACGTTGGTAGCTCGATAAGGACGATAGTCCACATGGTGTTTGACTATAGTTGGCTAGGTGACTTGGATGTCATTTTTATGACACCTATGTATGCCGATAGGCACAAGGGTTTTACGTGGAAGCCGATCGACCTTGACCATCTGATCTAGATGAAGAATATGAAGACATGAGGCTCCCTGATGAACAAATAATGAATCAGATATGCAGAAGTCGGTGAGGAAGGATTCTGGTGTGGTAGTTGTCAATCTTTTTAGAGCAGGTCAGTAGAGGATGGAAAACACAATAATGATGACAAAGTTGCAGGCAGGTTGTGTGGCTCGAGGAAGGATTCCATATTGTTTTGGGAAGAGAAAGATTACTAAACTTAGTAATCCAAGTACAAAGAATGATATGAAGACATACATGATGCATTTAATTCAGGCATCTGATTTGAGAACAAATTGAAGACAATGAATAAAATCACTTGCAGTAGAGATCTCCAAGATAACCAACTTGTATAAAATATTCAAGTTTGTAGTAGAATAAATCTCTGACGATTGAATTCAACATGAGTTGTGATGAGATTTGATATTGGTAAGTGTGGTTAATGAGATAGTGACATGGGTGGAAATAGAAATATCTTGTCTAGTCAACTATGTATGCATTGTGCTATAGAAAGTTGTGCTACTTCCAAGAAAATTAGAAAAATATATATTAGTGAAAAAGTTGGAATAGAGTAAGAAAAAAAGTATTTTGCAAAGTGAAGCTGTAGCAGGAAGTAGAAGACATCCACAAAAACAGAGAAAGAACAGAGCTTTACGGATCGTAATATTGTAGCAGAGAGGAGAAGACAACCAGATAGAGGAAGGAGGAGAAATGAATGAAAAACTTCAGCAGGCAGGGAACGTCATTCTCAAGATATGAGAATTTTGTAAGTGTTACATAACTCATTTGTAACAAGGCCTTATCATTTCATTATTCACTTGATAAATCACTATAAATCTCTGAGTGGGTGCTCAGAGCAGGGGTAGGTGCTCATAAAATTAGGGATTGGTGCTGCTTGGGTTGGTTCCCTAAACATTGTAAACCGTTATTTACTGTGAGGCTGGATTGGGGTAGTAGACTCCAACAACTATTCTCACCAAGGTTTTTTCCCACATTGTGTTTTCCTTGTATATTTCGTATTATGGTTTGATTTGTGTGTGTGTATATGTTCTTAATTAATTTGCATTTTCAGTATTTGCACACATAGTTAAAAGTTTTAAAATACATTGATTCACCCCCCTCTCAGTGCCCATTTGTGTTCTTCAATTGGTATCAGAGCCTAGGTTCCCTTGTAGTAAAATATTTCTCTAGCTCGGGTAGATTCTTGTAATTGAACACAATGGCTAGGAATGGTTCCTCATATTCTAAAGCACCCATGTTTGATGGCACCAACTATGCCTTTTGGAGTAGAAGAATGGAGACATATTTGTCTTCCCTTGGGTTTGATGTCTGAATGTCAGTAAAAATAGATATACTGTTCCTCAAGTTCCTCCTATCGATCCTGATGCTAAAAGGAAATATGAGAGCAATGCCAAAGCTAAGAATGCAATCTTAAGTGGTCTATCAGATACAAATTTTTTCAAAGTCATGCATTGCACATCAACAAAAGAAACTTGGGACAAACTGCAAAGTGTATATGAAGGAGATACCAAAGTGAAAGAAGCCAAACTGCAAAATCTAAGAGTTCAGTTTGAAAATATAAAAATAAAAGAAGAAGAGAAGATAGCTGACTATCTGCAAAGAGTAGATGAGACCGTGAGTGCTATAAGAGGACTTGTAAAGGATGTTAAAGATGAAGTTACTGTCAATAAAGTTTTGAGATCATTAACCTCAAAGTATGACACAAAGGTCTCTGCTATTGAGGAAGCTAAAGACTTAAAGACATTCTCTATGGATGAATTATTTGGCTCTTTATTAGCTTATAAAATGAGAATAATAGGAGAAGAAATTTCAAAGAGAGAGGCTACCTTCAATACCACACATAAAGGAAAAGAACAAGCTACAAATGAGGAAGAAAATGATTTTGATGCTACTATAGAAAACTTTGTAAGGAAGCTCAAAAGAGGCTCAAGAAAGTGCAAAGGTAGGATGCCTTTCAAGTATTTCAACTGTGGCAAGATCAGACATTTTGCATCTAAATGCCCTTGTGGAGAAAAGGATGAAGATGAAAAGAAAAACATGAAGTGTTCTGGCAAAGAATAGAAGAGGAATTATTTTAAGCCGAGGAGAAGAAGTTTTAAGAGTAAGAGCAGTCTTTACACTTTTGAAGATGATGCCTCTGATGAAGAAAGTGTCTCTGAAGATTGCTGCAGTGAAGGTGAAAGAGAAGTTAATCTCTTTATGACACACAAAGAGTTATCTGATGAACATATTGTTGATGATGAAGAAGAGGAAATTGAAGTTGAAGTAGACCTTGAAGGTGAACTTACGAGTGCACTAGAAGAACTTAGAAAAGTAAGAAAAGAATATAAAAATTACAAGAATGGTGCTACCGAAGAACAAGATCTACGAAAGAAATCACTTGAAGAATCAATAACAACAATTTTTGATTTGAAGATCCAGTTGGAAGAAGCAAAGAGGATGTATGAAGTAAAAAAAATAGATTTAGAAAGAAAGGATAAGGAGTGTCAAAAGTTGGAAGAAGACCTTGTGAACTTAAGAAAGGAACTTGAAAAGTGCAAAGATGAACTCAACATAAGGATTAAGTATGGTGGCAACACTGAGGCACTTGACAAAATGTTAAGAAAGAAGAACCACAACAAGGACATGAATGGTGTTGGATTTGAAAATGGATAATGTTCTAACAGTAAATATTCATCAGACAAGGAGATACTCTTCACCTCTTCAAATGAAAGTGAAGTCAAAAACACCTTCATAGTCAGCAAGCCCAATGAGAAGAAGACATATGCTGCTGCTACAAAGAATTAGTCAAGGAACCAACATCCTGAACCTAAAAGAAAAGCTAATGTTAATGATGGAGGTTTCACAAAAGTCAAGGATAAAAAAAGGAAGAGCTCAAGAAGACCGAACTATGCTGCTCCAAGGAGACAAATGAGAAACAACTGTTAGGTCTCGGAGACAACTAAGAGGCGGGGGGGGGGGGGGTGGAGGTGAATCAGTTGTCTAATAAATTCAAACCAAAAACAACTTAACCAACTTAATGATTAATACCGGTAAACCAGTTAAGTATGCTGGTAGACAGTTTTAACAGTTAATTGCTATACCGGTAAAGATTAATGCATGAAACATAAACACAAATTCATCCACAACACATAACACCAATATTTGTATGTGGAAACCCTGTAAGGGGAAAAACCACGTGGGAAACCTTACCCACAATCAGATGATACTATTGCAGATAGTAAGTGTACATAAATGTGGTTTGCACATGCAGAAAGGCCAACAGCCTAGAGCTCACTGCTCAATCACAAAATGGGAGTCACACTGACCTCAGTTAGATGGTTAAATCCAATAAGAATGTACTGCACAAAATAGCATCTTCATATGCTGGATTCAGTACCGGTGTAATGCTGATATGCTTTCACAAAAACCTAGCTTCACCTTCAAATGATGTCTGTGTGTATTGCACTGCTTAATCTCTCATATACCTTCACACAATTCTTTTTCGCATTCCACACTTGATCTTACAAATAAGATCTTACATTTATACCATAACCTAAGACCAATTTTAGTAGGTTGGCTCTACAAGATATTGCAATAAAAAACATTTTACAAACAATATAATATCCGATGCAATAATAGATTGAACATGTCAGCTTAATGCATTTACAACAATAATTATTCATCTCCATAGCGTGCCATGCTAATCTGGAAAAGATAAACCCGTCGGTGTAACCCTAGACCTATTTGCCGGTGAAAGCAAATATGCAAATATAAATATACCAATGATTAATTTATTAAGATAAGATGTCCACATGATGTCTTCGATATTACCAAGTGTCTTCCATATCATTCCAAGTGCCGATGATCATTATATCCTGTCGGTGAACCATATACCAGTAATTGTGCAATAGTTACTTGCTTGCCGGTGAATGCTGCTGGATCTCCAAAGTGCTAGTGTTTTAGTAGGTGTTGACATCAATGACAAAACCATAACAAAATACCAACAATCTCCCCCTTTGGCATTGATGGCAACACAAGATGGAAAAACCATCAAAGTGCCAAAATAGAAATGCCAAATACCAAAAACCAACAATCTCCAAAAAGATCATAACCAAAAATCAAAATACATACAGAGAGTAATAGTCTCTCCCAAACAACAATCTCTCCCCCTGAGAGCAACATGTGTTATCCAAAGTTTTTTTAATACAAATCTCTCCTCAAAAGATAATGTGTTTTTCCATAGAAATCTCTGCCCCTTTGACATCAAATGCCAAAGTTATAACAAAAATAAGTTCATATACAAAATACCAATCAATTCAATATACCAACTACTCCCCCTAAGAAGTAGCTTCCTCATCAAAGACCAGAGTAAAAGATTTGTCTGTTAGTTCTGCCGGTTGATGACAATCATCAACTATCTAAGTCTCTACCAGTGGTGGTATGACTCCAAGCTGATCTCTGAGATATTCAAAAGTCTCCTTGGGCAAAGGTTTTGTAAAGATATCTACAAGCTGTTCTTTAGTATTCACATAAACCAGTTTTATCTCATTTTCTTCAACTTTTTCCCTTAGAAAATTTAGTTTGATAGAAACATGTTTTGTTTTAGAATGTAGTACTGGATTCTTAGATATATCAATTGCTACAGTATTATCACAATCACAATATATAGTAATAGGTTCCTTGCATTTTACCTTTATGTCTTTCAACATTTGCTTAAGCCATAGTACCTGTGTACAGTTAGTTGCTTCTACAACATATTTTGATTCCGCTGTTGATAAAGATGTACAACCCTATTTCTGACTCAACCAAGAAATTAGTCTATTTCCAAGAAAGAATGCTTTGCCGGTGGTGCTTTTTCTATCATCCACATCTCCTACCCAATTCGCATTTGTGTATGCACATAATTCAAATTTTTCATCTCTAGGATACCATAATCCAAGATTTATAGTGCCTTGTAAGTACCGGAAAATCCTTTTTACTGCTGATTCATGATTTTCTCTAAGATTACTTTGAAATCTTGAAACAATACATACTACATTCATAATATTAGGTCTGGTTTGTGTCAAATATAGTAAACCTCCTATCATAGGTTTGTATCTAGTTGGATTAACAGGTGTAGATTCATCCCTTTGAGATAATTTGTCATTTGTAGTCATAGGTGTGCTTACCGGTTTAGAGTTCTCCATCCCAAATTTCTTTAGTAACTCTTTCAAGTATTTGGATTGACTCAAGAATATACCTTTATTAGTTTGTGAAATCTGCAATCCTAATTTTTTATTTATTTCTCCAATCATAGACATTTCAAATTTTTGCTGCATTTTAATAGAAAATTCCTTACATAAACCATCTTCTCCTCCAAAGATTATATCATCAACAAATACTTCTATAATCAAGATGTGATCATTAGTTATTTTGTAATATAAATTGCTGTCTACATTTCCTTTAGTAAAACCAATCTTTAAAAGATACTTATCCAATCTTGCATACCATGCTCTTGGAGCTTGTTTTAATCCATATAGAGCTTTTCTTAACCTACAAACCATATCATTGTCATCTGTCAAAGAAAATCCATCAGGTTGTTCAATGTACACTTCCTCTTCAAGATCTCCATTAAAAAATGCACATTTAATATCCATTTGATAAACTTTGTAGTTCTTGTGTGCTGCAAAAGCCAAGAATAATCTGACTGCCTCAATTCTAGCTACCGGTGCAAAGGTTTCATTATAATCAACTCCTTCCTTCTAAGAATATCCCTTACACACTAGTCTTACTTTATTTCTGACAACCTTACCATCTTCATTAATTTTGTTTCTGAATACCCATTTGGTTTCAATTACATTTTTATCTTTAGGCCAGGGAACTAATGTCCAAGTGTTATTTGTCTCAATTTGTTCTAATTCTTTTTCCATAGCTTTAATCCAAAATTTATCTTCACATGCCTCATTAAATTTGAGAAATAAGACATACCTCTTCATTTGCCAATCTTCCTCTTGTCATAACTCCTTTAAACTTGTTTCCAATTATCTGATCTTCAGAATGATTTAGTCTTACATATCGGGGTGTCTTTGTTTGCTGTTGTTCTTCAATTATTGTGGAATCCTCAGATGGTACCAGGGTAACTGGATCTTCATTCTGTACTAGTGGATTTAGTGTAGGTTCATTTGTCACAATTTCTGTTGCCGGTTCAGAGTCTATATACCTTGAAGTTCCTCTGAATTGTTCATCAATTTTTACATTTGTACTCTCAACAATTGTCGGCAATCTCTTGTTAAAACATCTACATGCCTTGCTCTTAGATGAATAACCAAGAAATATTCCTTCATCACTTCTAGGATCAAATTTTCCAATATACTCATCTCTTCTGATATAACATTTACTTCCAAAAATTCTGAAATACTTAAGAGTAGGAGTATTACCAAACCATAGTTCATGAGGAGTCTTACTAGTTTCACCTTTTATGTGAACTTTGTTGAATGTATAGACCGCTGTACTGACTACTTCTCTCCAATACACATGTGGTAAATTTGCTTCTGATAACATACTTCTTGCTGCATCCAAGATAGTTCTATTTTTCCTTGCTGCATCCAAGATAGTTCTATTTTTCCTTTCAACAACGCCATTCTACTGTGGCATCCGAGGTGTTGATAGCTGTCTTCTGATTCCATTCACTTCACAGAATGTATTAAATTCCTTAGATGTGAATTCTCCTCCTTTATCTGATCTTAAGCATTTGATTTTCTTATCTGTTTCATTTTCAACCATTGCTTTGAATAGTTTGAACTTTCCAAGTGCTTTTGATTTTTCTCTGAGAAAAGTAACCCAACACATTTTAGAATAGTCATCAATGATTAGCATGAAATATCTATCACCTTGTAAGCTTTTAGTTCTAGCTGGACCACATAAATCAGTGTGAATCAAATCAAGAGCATTATTGGATTTTTCTGGAATACTTTTGAAACTAGCTCTAACTTGTTTTCCAAATTGACATTCCTTACATATTGTATTCTGAGGTTTGACAATTTTAGGTAAATCTCTAACTGCCTTAGTAGTACTGATCTTTACCATGCAATCAAAGTTTACATGATAGAGTCTCTTATGCCATAACCAACTTTTATCTATATGTGCAATCAAGCATGTCTTTTCACTATTATTCAAATGAAAGATATTACCTCTAGTCTGATTACCGGTTGCAATTTCCAAACCAGTTCTATTCATGATTTTGCATTTTCCATTTTTAAATTGTAACTGAAATCCTTTCTCAACTATTTGACCAACACTTAAAAGATTATGCTTTAATCCTTCAACATAGTAAACATTGTCAGTGTTATGCTTACCATCAAGAGATATTGTACCCTTACCTTTGATTGAACAAGCTTTGTCATCTCCAAATCTTACTAAACCTCCATTGTATTCTTGAAAGTTCAAGAATTTACCTTTGTCTCCTATCATATGATGTGAGCATCCCGAGTCAATGATCCATTCATCCTTTACTTCAACTTTAGTTGCTAGGGCTTGTTCTAACGGTTGAGCAGTAGGTGCCGGTTGATCTTCTGTTATAGCAACAAAAACCCATCCACTATCTGCTGGATCCTCATCATAATCATCAGTCACACCTTCATCAACAATGTAACAAGATTTGTCTATATTCTTCTTAAATCTGTATCTCTGATATCCAGGATTAGGCTTGTATGTTCTTCTAGCTTCTTCTCTTAGTTTAGCATGTCTATCAGGGCATCTCAAAGCCATATGACCAATCTTATTGTAGTTAAAACATTTAAAAGGTGCTTTACCTTCATACTTACTTCCAACTAGACCTTTAGGCATTTTCCTTGCAAATAGTGCTTCAAGTTCTTCAAGTTCTTCATTTTGTTTCCTGCTTTCTTCAAGTTCTCTTGCATAAAAGGCTTTCCAATTAGATTTGTCAAATGATGGAGCAGATGATGTTGATGCTTTAAAGGCTAAATCTGTCTTTATAGTAGCAACATGACCAAATTCTTCAATTTCAAAAGCTGAAAGTTTCCCAATCAATGTATCCCTAGTTACTGATGTATTAGGCATTGTTCTCAACTCATTTATAGTAGTAACCTTCATTTTATATGCTGGTGGCAATCCTCTTAAAACTTTTGAAACAATTTCATCCTCACTTAAGTTTCCTCCACAACATTTAATACCCAAAACAATTTCATTTACACTTTCCATAAAAGCAGAAATTCTTTCATCTTCTTCCATTTTCAGATGTTCATACCTGACCTGGAAGCTTTCAAGTTTTGCAATTTTGACTGTGGAATCTCCTTCATTCAGTGTTTCCAAATTATCCCAAATAGATTTAGCAGTAGACCTATCTGATAGTCCCATGATTTGTTGATCTGATAATGCGCTCAAAAGTGCTTCTCTTGCTTTGTAATCATTTTCCTCATCTTTTGTCAAGTTAGCTGGACTGGGCTGACCTGGTACAACAAAAGTATAACCATTCTTTGTAACTTCCCAGATGTCTTTTCCAATGCAATTCAGATGTGTCTCCATTTTGATCTTCCATATGCCATAGTTCGTTCCATCAAGTTTAGGACTGTCCTTCCTGAAATAGTTAGTAGACATTGGATCTCCTCAAGCTGTTAAACTTCTGCAAAAGAGGACTAAGCTCTGATACCAATTGTTAGGTCCCTAAGACAACTGAGAGTGGGGGGGGGGGGGGGTGAATCAGTTGTCTAATAAATTCAAACCAAAAACAACTTAACCAACTTAATGCTTAATACCGGTAAACCAATTAAGTATGCCGGTAGATAGTTTTAATAGTTAATTGCTATACCAGTAAAGATTAATGCATGAAACATAAACACAAATTCATCCACAACACATAACACCAATATTTGTACGTGGAAACCCTGTAAGGGAAAAAACCACAGTGGGAAACCTTACCCACAGTCAGATGATACTACTACAGATAGTAAGTGTACATAAATGGGGTCTGCACATGCAGAAAGGCCAATAGCCTAGAGCTCACTGCTCAATCACAAAATGGGAGTCACACTGACTACAGTTGGATGGTTAAATCCAATAAGAATGTACTGCACAAAATAACATCTTCATATGTTGGATTTAGTACCGGTGTAATGCTGATATGCTTTCATAAAAACCTAGCTTCACCTTCAAATGATGTTTGCGTGTATTGCACTGCTTAATCTCTCATATACCTTCACACAATTCTTTTTCGCATTCCACACTTGATCTTACAAATAAGATCTTACATTTATACCATAACCTAAGACCAATTTTAGTAGGTCGACTCTACAAGATATTACAATAAAAAACATTTTACAAACAATATAATATCCGATGCAATAACTGATTGAACATGTCGGCTTAATGCATTTACAACAACAATTATTCATCTCCATAGCGTACCATGCTGATCTGGAAAAGATAAACCTGCCGGTGTAACCCTAGACCTATTTGCCGGTAAAAACAAATATGCAAATATGAATATACCAATGATTAATTCATTAAGATAAGATGTCCACATGATTTCTTCGATATTACCAAGTGTCTTCCATATCATTCCAAGTGCCGGTGATCATTATATCCTGCCGGTGAACCATATACCAGTAACTGTGCAATAGTTACTTGCTTGCCGGTGAATGTTGCTGGATCTCCAAAGTGCTAGTGTTTTAGTAGGTGTTGACATCAATGACAAAACCATACCAAAATACCAACAACAACTTCAACAATGAGTGGTATGTACCTCAATTCCATGGCTACTGCTATACATGTAATACTTATTGTCATAGAATTGCTGATTGTAAGCTTATGCATATGTCTCCTCCTAGTTTTGAAAGTAGAAATCAATTTGCTGCTCTTAGAGATATGAATGTTATTTGTTATCGTTGTAATGCGTATGGTCATAAAAGTTATGAATGTAATAGAAATGTATCCCAATCCTATAATAGATTTTAAATTAATCATTCAATATAAATATAAAATAATATCATTGTCAAAACCTGGGCGACATTGCAAAAAACTGTAAGCTTAGGACAACTAAGCAAAAGAAGACAGTGTCAACATTTGAACCAAATGAAAAATTAGAACAAAATGGGATAACGGAAAGAAAGAAAGAGACCAAACAAGTTTGGACAGAGAAAGAACTAAACAAGAGTGAATCAAGCTTGATTATTCAAACTACCCTACATGCTGAAAGAAAAAACTTGTGGGTAGTAGACAATGGCTGCTCCAATTGCATGACTGGAGACAAGAAGAAATTTATTAACTTTGAATATTGGACTTGTGGTTCAGTGAGGTTTGGAGATAACTCATCAATCAAAATCAAGGATAAAGGTATATGAAACGTTGATGGAAAGATAAAAGCACATGATGTTTATTATGTGGAAGGTCTGAAACACAATTTGCTGAGTGTGAGTCAAATGTGTGACAAAGAATATAAGTTTACATTTGATTCCCAAGACTCTGAAATTAGAAAAGAGAGTAATGAAAAATTGATTGCAGAAGGTAAAGGGACAGAAGACAATGTATATAACTTAAAGGAATGCTTTGAGTCTCAATGTATGATAGGACAAGTTGATGAGAGTTGGCTATGGCATAGAAGACTAGGTCACATCAATTTTGATAACCTTGTTAAGGTAAGCAAGAAAGGGTATGTAAGACACACCACAAATTATTAAGCCAACAAGAACCTTCTATGATGAGTGTCAAAGAGAGAAGCAAACTAAGGTAAGCTTCAAAACTAAAGAATACTCAACTACAAGGTCACTAGAGCTTGTGCATACTGATTTGTATGGGCCTACTAGAACAAGAGCCCTAAATGGAGAAAGATGCTTTATGCTACTCATAGATGATTTTTCAAGGATGACATGGGTCACCTTCCTACAAGATAAATCACAAGCATTTTAGAGATTCAAGGTCTTCAAGAAAATGGCTGAGAAGGAAAGTGGATACAAGATGAAATGCTTAAGGTCAGACCGAGGAGGTGAGTTCACATCAAATGAGTTTGAAGACTACTGTGAGAGGCATGTAATCAAAAGACAATATTCGGCCCCTAGGACACCACAAAAAAAATGGTGTTGTGGAAAGAAAAAACAAAATAGTTAATGAAGTGGTGAGGACAATGTTAAATGAAGCCAATCTGCCTGATGTCTATTGGAAAGAGGAAGTACACATTGCTGTATACACCTTAAACAAAGTACAACTAAGGGTAAACAAAAATATGACACCTGATGAACTATGGTATGATAGGAGGCCCTCAATCAAGCATTCCAAAGTGTTTGGAAGGAAATTATTCATCAAAAGAGATGAAGATGGACTAGGTATCTTTGAATCAAGATGTGATGAAGGTATCTTTTTAGGCTACTCTACTCATAGCAAGGCATATACGTGTTTCAACAAAAGATTTAAGAAGGTAATTGAGAGTGTACATGTGAAAATTGATGAAGATCTACATAAACGCAAAAAGACCACAACGAATCAGATTGAAGAATCACATAGTGAAGATGAAGATCAATCTGAGAATGAACATGAAGAAGAGGCACCTAGAAAACCCCCAAACAATTATGTGCAAAAGAATCATCCTGAAGATCAGATAATTGGCAACAAGAAAGAAGGTGTGTGATTTAGAAGGAGAGCAAGGAACAATGAGCAAGTAAATTTCTGCCCCATGATAGAGATGGAACCCAAGACATATGATGAAGGTATCAAGAGTGAGAAGTGGATGAAGGCTATAGAAGAAGAGTTGCAGCAGATTGAGAAGAATGAAACATGGGAATTGGTTCCTAGACTTGCAATTTTTTTTTTATTGGGACTAAATGGGTCTACAGGAACAAAATGAATGAATGCAAGGTAATAAATAACAATGCAAGGCTAGTATGCAAGGGATATTCTTAGATAGAGGGAATAGATTTTGAGGAAATATTTGCACCAGTTGCAAGGCTTGAAGCTATAAGGATGTTCTTGGAATTTGCAACCTTATAAGGATATAAGGTTTATCAAATGGATGTCAAATCTGCATTCTTGAATGACAATCTTGAAGAAGAGGTCTACATAGAGCAACCTGAAGGTTTTCAGCTACATGAAGATGAGAAATTTGTCTGTAGATTAAAGAAAACATTATATGGTCTAAAGTAGGCACCTAGAGCATGGTACTCTAGGTTGGATAAGTACTTAAATGAGCAAGGTTTCAGAAAGGGAAATATTGACAACAACTTGTATGTCAGGGTTGATGGAGACCATATGATCATAGTTATGGTATATGTATATGACATCATCTTTGGAGGTAACAAAGATGTTCTATGCAAATAATTTGCTGATTAGATGCAGTCAGAGTTTGAAATGTCCATGCTTGGAGAGTTATCATATTTTCTTGGGTTGCAAATATCATAATAAAATAAGGGTATATTCATTTCTCAAACCAAGTGTTCTAAACAAATGCTAAAGAAATTTCAGATGGAGGACAACAAACCGGTTAACACCCCCATGGTGAGAAGATGCAAATTAATCAAAGATGATGAGTCACCTAGTGTGGATCAGACCTTGTATAGATCCATGATTGGAAGCCTGTTGTATCTTACAACATCAAGGCTTGATATAGTTCAAGCTGTGTGCATGGTTGCAAGATTTCAAGCATTTCCTAAGCAATCACATGTCAATGCTGTTAGGAGGATATTCAAGTATTTGCAGGGAACACTCACTTATGGCATCCAAAGAAAGGAGATTTCACTTTGCAAGCCTATACTGATGCTAATTAGGTAGGATGTGTAGATGATAGGAAGAGTACCAGTGGTGGAGATTTATTCCTTGGAGATAGGTTAGTGTCATGGCATAGCAAGAAGCAAGAGTCCATTTCACTATCAACTGCTGAAGTAGAGTATATTGCAGCCGTTGCATGTTGTTCTCAAGTTTTGTGGATGAAGAAAACTCTCAAGGATATCCAGGTAGAGTTTTCGGATCATATTCCCATTATGTGTGACAACTCAAGTGCAATCAATATATCAAAGAACCCTTTCATGCACTCTAGGACAACACACATTGTAATCAAATATCATTTTCTTAGGGAAAAGGTTGCAGAGAAAGAAGTGGGTGAACTCACAAAGCTGGTTCCCACTTTTTGGTACATCCTGATTTTTGCTGAAATCATACATTTTTTGGAAAATATAATTATTTTAGCTTTAAGAGGTCCCATTGAAAGTAATTAATTGAAGAGAGTTAGATCAAAGGCTCTTAGATCAAAATTTCTTGGATAGAACCTCTCTACTTCTAAATCATACTTGCAATGGAGTCTCCTTTGCATCTATCAAATGCTAATAAAAAACCAATTTTACATTAGCTTTTGAGGGGTCAAACGAATTCATTTAGAAGTTTTGTTTTCTTGAGGATTTAGTCCTTATTATAAGCTTTCCAAATAGTATAATTTTTAATATATTTAAGTTTATTAATATATTTTTATTTTATTTTTTATGAATGTAGGTTTTTCACCGGCCATGAACTTCTTTGTTCAATGCATTGGGAAAAATAGCAAACTAATTCAAAAAAATTCTGAAAAATATCTATGCCCTAGGTATTGATGTCTTCTTTCTAACAAAAAAAATAAAACTTAATTTTGATATATATAGAGCAAGTTATGTGTTCAAACGTACACCTATATCTAAATTATAATTAGTCGGACTTCAAAACTTAATAAAATAAAAAATATTCAACATATCACTATCAAACCAACTGCATGCCCTGGGTATTGATGTTACAAACCAAAATTTAAAAGAGATAATTTTTTATCATTTATAGAAAAAAATTTATACGTTTCGGGATGCACATCACTCTTAAATAATGTTGTTTCCTGTAAAAAACTACTTTTGAGGGAGATGGAAAAATCAATAAAATTTTATTCAAAAAAATTTGAAAAAAATATATTTAGAATCTACAAAAAGGATGTTACAAATCACTAGTTTACATCATCTTCAAATTCTTAATGATTTAAAAGTAATAGGTGTCGGAAAGTGAAGATTTTTTGCAAAATGTTCATCTAAGTGTCAAAGTTGGTCAAAAAGTGGGAACCAGTATTGTGAGTTCACCCAAGTGAAAGTTGAATATGTATCCACCGGTGAGCAAATAGCTGATATCTTTACTAAGCCATTGCCTAACGACAACTTTGAATATCTAAGACTGAAATTGGGTGTTCTTCCACCCACCTACAACACTTGAAGGTTTTTAGTGTAGTTTGTGGTTTAGGAGGAGAACTTTCTGCCTTGAATCTCATGTACAGTCTCAGGGGGATTTAAATTTTTTTTGTAACCAGGAGTACTAGCACTTCTCTTATTATTGTAATAATGGTTCATCTAGCTACATGAAGCATAGGTCAAGAAGTTGTAAAGTTCTAATGTATTGCAGATGTGTCATGATCTAACTTGGAAGTTCCATTTATTACTATAGAAAATCATAGGGGGAGAACTTGCACAATTGCAGTTGGTGTCGAAGGAGTTGGACACTTCACCCTTTCCCATTATTGTAAAAGGAAGAGAAATTGGTCATAGTGCAAGTCTTCAAGTGTGTTGACAACAATGCCAAAGGGGCAGATTGTTGGCATTGTTATCATTGATGTCAATTAGTGTTATAGGGATGACAAGAGGTTGCAGAGAAGTAGGTAGCAAGTGTGCATAACATGAAAAACAAGTGATGTACATAACATGCAGGTTATGCTATGCAACTACTTAAATGTTGTAGGTTGTAGATGAAATGTGGGTGGGTTACAGAGTGCAAGTCAGTGTTGGTTCTGATCTATATATGCCACATAGTGCACTGGACCCATCGGGTTTGATCCAAGAGGACTACAGACTTAGTTTTGTTCATTCATGGCAATTGGACCAATATGACGGTTCGACTATATGATCTTGATCACTTATTAGGGCATCATGTTTTATTAGAAAGGGAATCTTGGATTTGAGTGGTCCCCATTTGTTCACATGTTAGTGTCTTAGTGGTTTTCGTATGTTGCATTGTATTCATGTGCGACCTGTCATGTATATGCCGACATCCCGCTACCCCGTGATGAGTTGGAAAGATCCTGAATGACCCTACGAGATAACAAAATTGGAGGAAAATGGTCTATCCTACCATCCCGCACCATGAAGGATGAAAGATTGGTTACCTCGTGCGATAACACACAAGGCTAAATGAAAGATGTCTCCCCCTATCCTGCACGAAGAGAAGGCGAAGTAAAATGAGCTCGCAGGGAAATAAGAGATGATGTAAGGGATGGCCCCCGCTATCTCACACCATTCAAGATGGATGGGTGATGGTCACGCGGGATAAGACAATAAAGTGAGTGAAGGATCCTGCTATCCTGCAGCTTGCAAAAGGATGGAAAAAGGATCTCATGGGGTAAGTTAAGGCAAAAAGATGATACATCCCACTCGCTCACATGAGCATAATGGGTATATGAACGATGATACAGGGCGAGTTAAAAGGCAAAATGGGGTGCATCCCACCATCCCACAGTGATAGAGTTTAAGGTCATCATGATCGTTTGAGGTGTTTCAGTTGACATGTTGGTAGCCCAATAAGGACAATAGTCCACATGGTGTTTGACTATAGTTGACCAGGTGACTTGGATGTAAATTTGATGAAACCTATGCATGCTGATAGGCACAAGGGTTTTACATGGAAGCCAACCAACCTTGACCATCTAATTTGGATGAAGAATATGAAGACATGAGGATCCTTGATGAACATAGAATGAATCAGATATGCAGAAGTCGATGACGAAAGATTCTAGTGTGGTAGTTGTCGATATTTTTCAGAGTAGGTTGAAAGAGGATGGAAAACACATTAATGTCGACAGAGTTGCAGGCAGGTTGTGTGGCTCGAGGAAGGATTCCAAAATTTTTTGGGCAGAGGAGGATTACTAAACTTAGTAATCTAAGTACAAAGAATGATTTGAAGACAGACAAGATATATTTTCTTCAAGTAGACGATCTGAGAACAACTTGTAGATAGAGCATAAAATCACCTACAATAGATATCTCCAAGATAACCAACTTGTATTAAATATTCAACTTTGCAGTAGAAGAAATCTCTGACGATTGAATTGAACCGGAGGTGTGATGAGATTTGATATTGGTAGGTGTGGATGATGAGACAATGACAGGCGGAAATAGAAATGTCTTGTCTATTCGACTGTGTATGCATTGTGTTGTAGAAAGTTTTGTTGTTGCCAAAAAAAGGAAAAAAATATATATGTTGGCAAATGCACACTCCAATGAGATATTGTAGGTGATTGAAGGTTTTTTCATTGATGGCAACCTTACAATCCTATGACACTAGTGTTAGGCCCAATATGGAAAGCTAATATACTGAGAAGGGAGGGGTGAATCAGTACTTCAAAAATTTTCTTCAATAATAACTTTACTGTTATGCATAAACCGAATAGTGTAGTAACATAATATAAAGCTAAAAAAAATAGATAAAAATCATACATGATTCACTCCATAAAACATATATTTTGGTTACGCAAAAAATCTTGGTTAGAGAGAAAAACTGTGGTGGGGATGGCACCCACAACTTCACTACTGCAATAATAAAGAGTGCTCGGTTAGAGCTACATGTTTTAGCTATTTCTGATAGCTTACCCTATTAGGAGTAACAATATATGTTAGATCTACCTTGCTAAAGGATTTTACAACACTTAAACTAAAATGCTACACCTGGTTAGAGGCTTTACAATTTATAGACTTGATTAGAGT
The DNA here is from genome assembly GCF_030272615.1 of Cryptomeria japonica. NCBI lineage: Eukaryota > Viridiplantae > Streptophyta > Pinopsida > Cupressales > Cupressaceae > Cryptomeria > Cryptomeria japonica. Next base: position 898,363,044 of record NC_081407.1, on the reverse strand, counting down.
CTTTTACCCTATTAAAGGTTTCTCTTACAATTTCAAAATATTACAATAAATCATTACAAATATATACAACTTTACATCTGGAATATTATAGCAGATCCTATGTGCTCAAAATAGATTACCTTGCTTATAACATACCTTGGTAACCCATATATTAACTCGGTAAACCCTTTTGTTTACTCTGTTCTTTGACTGTTCTCTGAAAACCTTCTCGGTGACCTGTGTCTCTGTAACAGTCTTCTTACACTCATGCACACACCTTTTAATTCTTAACTCATGCTCTATAAATAGATCTCTTATGTCGGTGATCTATTCATTGCTTCAATCTTACAAACATGTTTTATCGAATGAATAACCATGCAAAATATTTCATTGGTTAGATGACCTCAAAATCATACACAATCTTTAAGTGCAATTTCCAATGTGATAACGGTTAGATGTTCCTTGATCTTGTAACATGTTTTCATATGTATGTCCACGTTCAATGAATCTGGTAACACATTTCACTCAATGTATAACAACTCGGTGTGTCATCTTTGCTGCTCGATAGACATGAAATGATACTCGGTAGATAGCTCAGTGTATACTACGTTCTAAGACTACTTTCTTCAATAACCGACTGGACTGTGCATACCGACTGAATATCTCGGTAGAGATAACTGACTAGAGTATATAGAATGACTTTGAACATAAAACTAATGGCAACTTGATAAGTAGTAACAATCTCCCCTTTTGACATTAGTTGAGATGTTTGACAAAAACTACTTTCAAAGTTATAACTCAATAATCTATATACTTGCAAAATTTGACTATGCTGACAGTATATACAATAGTCAATGAAATAGTAAATCCAGATATACTCCCCTTGTTGATATACTTGTACAAAATGCTGATTTTGCATGCTTGGAGATCAATGTTTTGTGTGCTGCTCTTGATCTTGCTTACTGTCCTGTTCACTGCTTGGTTCATTGCTCTTAGATACTCTACTTGCTCTGCTCGGTATACTCCCCATGTATACTATACTCCTTTGTTTGATACTTTGAATACTACACTCCCCCAATACTGTATCATATCACTCCCCTGATACTATATCATATCACTCCCCTGATACTATATCATATCACTCCCCCTTTTTGACAAACATCAAAACTTAATTACCATTCGGGGGTGGTAACTGGTCAAAAATGGATTTGTACTTGGTCCGTGCTTTAGTGAGAGTGACAAAGAGTGCAATCTTTACACTATCCATTAAATAATTCTGTGCTTGAATATCAACCAATAAGGATATTAAACCATCTAGAGTGCTTACCTCTTGTGTAGTAGATAAGGAGGTGGCTCAGTTGATCTGTTCTTGGACGGATGAAAGATGAGGAAGGAATAATGTCTGAAGTGTCATTATGTCCATCCTGATCTTGTGTTCTTCATTTCTTAGGTCCAATTGTTGAGCCATGAGCTGATGTAACCTTGTATAGAAATTGTGAACTGAATTTGGCTCTGTGGTCAACTTATTTTAGAGATCGGTGATCTCTTTCTCAATTGCCTCTATTTTACTCTTAATGTCTTTAATGAATAAAGAAAATGTCCAGAGTTTCTGAAATAAATAAAGAATGTGCTTGAGTTGAGGAGTCAACTCAGCAATAAATTTGACAAGTTTAACTTTGCCAATAGCTATAGCTTTCTGTACCTCTTCTATCATTTTTGCAGTGAGCTCTTTGTCTTTTAACTTGCTCAAATACTCTGATGTATCTACTCCAGATATCTCTATCTTTGTTAGGAGTTCATCCAATTGAATGTGGATGGCTGCATCTATAGACACTGTAGCTTCATGTAGCATATCTATTAAGAGTGCTTTCACCTTCTGAAGTACCTTATTTTTCTTTTGAATCGCCATTTGCTTCTCTTGTTCGGCCTTTGGTTCGCATAGTTCACCGAAATCAATGAGTGCTTGCCCCTTTAATTTTGATATATCTATATTGGGCAACACTATTGGTTTTGACAAATCAACTTTAAAACTATGCTTTTTCATCTTCTTTTCTTTACCTTTCACCGATGGAACTAAGACAATGGCTTGTGAGGCTTGATGACCCTCGGTAGGTTGCTCGGTAGAGGCAACACTTTGGTCAGTTTCTTTAGCCTCTATAGAGTCCTTTGGTGTCTCGGTACTTGGTGTCTCAGTTGCAACTTTCTCAGTGCTAGAAGGTGCTTGAGATGTCTGTTCTTGAGTAGTACCTTCTCCTGTTGTAGACTTGTGGCCTTCAGTGCCTTGCTCCATGTCCTAAGGGGTTTCGGTTGAGACAGGTTGTTTGACCGGTGGATAAGGCTGAACTTGTTCCAAGACTGATTCACTAGATACACGTTTTGCATATGCATTGCCTTCTATCATTTCCTATTCTGGTGCCTCTAAATCCATGACATCTTCATCTATTTAAATGGTGTCAGCAAGGTCTTGCTCGATAACATTAGGATCTTGCTCAGTGACATCAACAATTTCAACTGTAGCTTGCTCACCGACATCTTTGATTTTAAAGATTTCCTGCCATTTTGCTTTTGTCTCATTTTCAACTTCAATATATAGCCCATTCATCAGTTTTAAGGCTCTTTGTTTGACAAGAAACTTTGAGTTGTAGGTTGTCAAATGTTCTTTTATTTCAGCTACTGACATGTCAGGAAAGAGATGAACCAGACTTCTTTCTCTGATCTATTTCTTCGAGTCCATGCATACTTCCACCTATTATCAATATGCAGATAAAGTTCATTTGGAAGTGACTTAGCTAGTTCCAATGGAGCTAACTGAAATTTTAGAAGTGTGCAGATGACAACTTCTTCAATTTGTCTCTTCTCATCATTATTTCTGGTTTCATATTTAACATATCTGAATGATCCAAATCCTCCATATTCTTTCAGATTAGCATAGAAGTTTTCAACACTATGTACATTTACCTTCTTGCTTTTGAAAATTTGAAATTTGCTTTGATCCTCTGATTCGGTATCACTAGACTCTTTTGCCAAAATGAGTCTCCGAGTAGATTTCTTGTAGGTCTTTGTTACCTTGGGAATAGTAACACTCTTTGTTTTCTTACTCGGTGAAGCTGCAGGTGCTCTAGTGTTAGGTCGCTTTGGAGGTGGAGTCGGTGAGGCCTTTGATGTGTCCTGTTTCTTTCTATTCAACACTTTTCCGTTAGGCAATTCAGTGCTCAGTATTATAGCTGCCTCTTGGGCTTTAGATTTCTCTTTGATAATGGCAGTGGTGCTTTTGACAGGTGTAGAGGAAGAGTCTTCTCCAAATTTCTCTAATAATGCCTTTATCATCTTTGTTGCCTTTCTTGTAGCTTTGGGTACTACAATGCTCATTTTTAATTTTTCCTTTACTTCCTCATAGGTTCCATACCTCAGCTCGGTAGCATGTCTTGGGAATGTAAGAAATGCATCAATTTACTGTTGTGTGATGTCAAAATCAATCTCGTAACCCATCGGTGACAAAGATTGAGTTCTTGGTTCCACAACATTCACATAACAGTAATCAGTGTCAACTTCAAAACATATGTCATTTTTTATATTTCTCCACTAGCTGGGGTGGAATCCTATACCTGTAGTGCATTTTTTCTTGAAATTTACTGAAGTAATCATCCATAATATCATTAAAATTATCACCAAACTTCTTGATGAAGTCATTAATCTGATGGGTGATTGGTCGGTGTAGTTCCCAAACAACTTTACCAATGGATAGAAAGAATTTTTGAAAATAGAAAAACATGCATACAAGTAATGATCCAAACTTTAGTGTATTTGCCGAGTTGTTCTTCTTTGGCTTCCTGATGGTGTTCAGATTCTCAAATAGTTTTTTCAGGAACACCTCACATAGATCAATTTTCATTCCCTTTTTCACAATTTTGTATGCTAGGTCTACTGCTGCACAGGGTACACTATTTTCCCTTGCTGATTGGAAGAAATAGTAACCTATAACTCTTATGGCAAATTTTAGTTCTTCATCTGTGACTTTGTTCAATTTTAATTCTCTGCAATCTGATTTCACTCCGGTTAAACTGATCAATTCCTTCTGTGATATCATCTTTTGGGCTCAGGCATGATCATAAATGGGGTAACCGGTAATCAGATGAATGATTTCCTTGGTAATCTTTAATGGTTGCTCTTCTAGCCACATGAAATCATCGTGAACGCTGCTCAGAACAAACTTGACCCACTGGGGTTTGAACACACGGGGATAGGTTAGGGCTTCAGTTAATCCCTTGATCTTGATGTGCTCATACTTGCTATTTAATTTACCATCTGTGCATAATTCATCATAGGTGTCTTTAATTTCAACATGACTGAGTTCTTCAACATGACATTTGGTGAAGAATCTCACATCCTTGACTAACAACATTCTATCTGGGATGAGTGAAAAAGCGGTTTTGTCATCCGGTTCTTATGCAACTTTGGGAGTGAAAGAGTATTTTAGTGAGGGCTTCTCTACATTCTTGACAACAATGGGATATTGGATCTTAGGCGCCATTTTAGATTTCAGATAAAAGCTAACAAAGGATCCTTAGGGTTTCAAGATTTCAAATGGCAGACGCTTCACACTTAAAAAATAATAGCAACTAGATAAGATCGGTAAACCAGCTTAACAATGCATTGAGATTGATGTAAATACCTTTAATTTTCTTTGTAGGAGGTTTGATCGCCTTAGATTCGCTTTGCTCTGCTCTCTCGAAAACTTGGTGAGTTGAAAATGACCGTGAAAATGCCTTTAAGTACACAATATGCCTTATCGGGCTCTATGTAGGTTAGGTCAAAAACATTAAATGCACTCAGTTCCACTTAACTTTCTTTCCTTTTTCCGCTTTAACGGAGTAACAAAACTTCCTTCATTCACCGACTTGACAGGCTTCCTGTATTCACTGACTTGATAGGTTTCCTGTAAAGTACTTCAAAAGACTTTGATAGAATTTCAAACTTACTATTACATCTTAATTATGCAGATTTTAATTAAGTACATAATAAAATAGGAACTGTTAAGATTTAACCTTGATAGAATGCAGTCCCTTCATACCTTTACCAATTAATTTAGAATAGGAGCACCTAACTCGGTAGGTAAGGTGATTTCTTCATTCGACACAATTTTCTTCTTTTTCCAAATCATCTTTAATTTGTCTTTTATTTCTTTAGTGTCTTTTCTAGGTTGATCTCTGCAATCTCTAGCTAAGTGTCCAACTTTGTGACAATGAAAACATGCCATACAAGATTTCTCCATGATCTTCGGTTGTACATCCCAAACCTTATAAAATAGTTGGCACTTATATGTCCATATCCTTGTATTGTAATCCCATGGTACTGCAGAATATTGTCGGTAAGGATTTGTGTGAGTTCGGTAACCTCTAGCATTTGCTCGATGTGCATACCATATATAGTTCTTTTACTTAAGACAACACTTCTCGGTACTATGTCCATATCTATTGCAGTTTTTACAAAACCCTTTGAATTTTGCCTTCTGATAATTGTTTATAGACTTTGTCCTACATTGTTTAGATGTGTGACCATACATATTGCAATTGTAACAATAATCATTGGACTTAGTGACATTCGGTTGCTTACCTTTTCTGATTTGGCACAATTTGGCAGTGTGACCTTGATTTCCATAGTAGTTGCAAATAGGCTTCTTTCTTTTGATGTTGTTATTGTTTGCAGCTTGCTTTGATGATTCTCCGCTCTCGGTAGTATGAATTCCCTTTTCGGTAGAGTCTTTTTTTTTGTAACCGAGTCCTGCATCATTGTTGGGTCTTCTTGTATTCAGTTGCTCATCCAACATCTTTGATACTTCATAACTCTTCTTCAGTGTTTCTTTGGATTTCTTCTTTGTTTCAAGTTCATCGGTCGACCTTGATACTTCAAGTTTCAATGCTTGATTCTCATCATCCTTCAAAATTGCTTCATGATGTGCATAACCTAGTTGATTTGACAGATTTTGGTGAATTCCAGTCAACCTTGTGATTTCATCATTCTTATCAGATACTAAGACTTCAAGTTGTTGTTTCTCTCTTTGTAGATCTCTTACTTTATACTCGGCTGTCCTTAATGCATCAAGATTTTCTGTCATCTGTGTGCTGAAATGTTCATGTTCTCTTTTTATTGCTTTTAATTAATCAGCCAGTGCTTTGTTCTTTTCTCTCAATACTCCAATCATTTCTTCAGTTTCTTTAGATATACTGTTCTCAGATGATGTCTCAATTTGTTCCACTAACTGTTGATAGTCCTGCAAATCATTAGATAATCTTCTTCTTACTTTCAGATATTTTTGCATTTGCCTTTGCATGTCTGCAATCACTTGATTAACATGATCCAACTCTTCTTGCAGATACACAATCCTCCTACATTATTTATAGCCTTCCATTGATAAGATCTTTCTCTTTAGGCAGTTAAACCCTTTTCCAAGATTGAAGCTCTGATACCAATTGTTAGGCTCAATATGGAAAGCTAATGTACTGAGAGGGGAGGGGTGAATCAGTACTTCAAAACTTTTCTTCAATAATAACTTTACTGTTATGCATAAACTGAATAGTGCAGTAACATAATATAAAGATAAAACAAATAGATAACAATCATACATGATTCACTCAACACATATATTTTGGCTACGCATAAACTCTTGGTTAGAGAGAAAAACTGCGGTGGGGATGGCACCCACAACTTCACTACTGCAATAATAAAGAGTGCTCGGTTAGAGCTACATGTTTTAGCTATTTCTGATAGCTTACCCTATTAGGAGTAACACGATATGTTAGATCTACCTTGCTAAAGGATTTTACAACACTTAAACTAAAATGCTGCACCTGGTTAGAGGCTTTACAATTTATTGACTTGATTAGATTCTTTTACCCTGCTAAAGGTTTGTCTTACAATTTCAAAATATTACAATATATCATTACAAATATCTACCACTTTACGTGTGGAATGTTATAGCAGATTCTATGTGCTCATAATAGATTACCTTGCTTATAACATACCTCGGTAACCCATTTATTAACTCGGTAAACCCTTCTGTTTACTCTGTTCTTTGACTGTTCTCTGAAAACCTTCTCGGTGACCTCTATGTCTTTGTAACAGTCTTCTTACACTAATTCACACACCTTTTAATTCTTAACTCATGCTGTATAAATAGATCTCTTATGTCGGTGATCCATTCATTGCTTCGATCTTACAAACATGTTTTATCGAATGAATAACCATGCAAAATATTTCATTGGTTAGATGATCTCAAAATAATACACAATCTTTAAGTGCAATTTCCAATGTGATAACGGTTAGATGTTCCTCGATCTTGTAACATGTTTTCATATGTATGTCCAGGTTCAATGAATCTGGTAACACATTTCACTCAGTGTATAACAACTCGGTGTGTCATCTTTGCTGCTCGGTAGACATGAAATGATGCTCGATAGACAGCTCGGTGTATACTACGTTCTGAGACTACTTTCTTCAATAATCGACTGGACTGTGCATATCGACTGAATATCTTGGTAGAGATAACCGACTAGAGTATATATAATAACTTTGAACATAAAACTAATGACAACTTGATAAGTAGAACAATCTCCCCTTTTGACATTAGTTGAGATGTTTGACAAAAACTACTTTCAAAGTTATAACTCAATAATCTATATACTTGCAAAATTTGACTATGCTGACAATATATACAATAGTCAATGAAATAGTAAATCCAGATATACTCCCCTTATCGATATACTTGTACAAAAATCTGATTTTGCATACTTGGAGATCAATGTTTTGTGTGCTGCTCTTGATCTTGCTTACTGTCCTGTTCAGTGCTCGGTTCACTGCTCTTGGATACTCTGCTTGCTCTGCTCGGTATACTCCCCATGTATACTATACTCCTTTTGTTTGATACTTTGAATACTACACTCCCCCAATACTGTATCATATCACTCCCCCTTTTTGACAAACATCAAAACTTAATTACCATTCGGGGGTGGTAACTGGTCAAAAATGGATTTGTACTTGGTGCGTGCTTCAGTGAGAGAGACAAAGAGTGCAATCTTTACACTGTGCATTAAAGAATTCTATGCTTGAATATAAGCCAATAAGGCTATTAAGCCATCTAGAGTGCTTCCCTCTTGTGTAGTAGATAAGGAGGTGGCTCGGTTGATCTGTTCTTGGACGGATGAAAGATGAGGAAGGAATAATGTCTGAAGTGTCATTATGTCCATCCTGATCTAGTGTTCTTCATTTCTTAGGTCCAATTGTTGAGCCATGAGCTGTTGTAACCTTGTATAGAAATTGTGAACTGAATTTGGCTTTGTGGTCAACTTATTTGAGAGATCTGTGATCTCTTTCTCAATTGCCTCTGTTTTATTCTTAATGTCTTTAATGAATAAAGAAAATGTGCAGAGTTTCTGAAATAAATAAAGAATGTGCTTGAGTTGAGGAGTCAACTCAACAATAAATTTGACAAGTTTAACTTTTTCAATAGCTATAGCTTTCTGTACCTCTTCTATCATTTTTGCAGTGAGCTCTTTGTCTTTTAGCTTGCTCAAATACTCCGATGCATCTACTCCAGATGTCTCTATCTTTTTTAGGAGTTCATCCAGTTGAATGTGGATGGCTGCAATTGTTGACACTGTAGCTTCAGGTAGCATATCTATTAAGAGTTCTTCCACCTTCTGAAGTACCTTATTTTTCTTTTGAATCGCCATTTGCTTCACTTGTTCGGCCTTTGCTTTGCATAGTTCACCAAAATAATTGAGGGCTTGCCCCTTTAATTTTGATATATCTATATTGGGAAACACTATTGGTTTTGACAAATCAACTTTAAAACTATGCTTTTTCATCTTCTTTTCTTTACCTTTCACCGATGGAACTAAGACAATGGCTTGTGAGGCTTGATGACCCGTGGCAGGTTGCTCGGTAGAGGCAACACTTTGGTCGGTTTCTTTAGCCTTTGTAGAGTCCTTTGGTGTCTCGGTACTTGGTGTATCAGTTGCAACTTTCTCAGTGCTAGAAGGTGCTTGAGATGTCCATTCTTGAGTAGTACCTTCTCCTGTTGTAGACTTGTGGCCTTCGGTGCCTTGCTCCATGTCCTGAGGGGTTTCGGTTGAGATAGGTTGTTTGACCGGTGGATAAGGCTGAACTTGTTCCAAGATTGATTCACTAGATACAAGTTTTGCATATGCATTGCCTTCTATCATTTCTTGTTCCGGTGCCTTTGAATCCATGACATCTTCATCTATTTGAACGGTGTCAGCAGGGTCTTGCTCGGTAACATCAGGATCTTGCTCAGTAACATCAACAATTTCAACTGTAGCTTGCTCACCGACATCTTTGATTTTAAAGATTTCCTGCCATTTTGCTTTTGTCTCATTTTCAACTTCAATATACAGCCCATTCATCAGTTTTAAGGCTCTTTGTTTGACAAGAAACTTTGAGTTGTAGGTTGTCAAATGTTCTTTTATTTCAGCTACTGACATGTCAGGAAAGAGATGAACCAGACTTCTTTATCTATTTCTCCGAGTCCATTGCATACTTCCACCTATTATCAATATGCAGATAAAGTTCATTCGGAAGTGACTTAGCTAGTTCCAATGGAGCTAACCGAAATTTTAGAAGTGTGCAGATGACAGTTTCTTCAATTTGTCTCTTCTCATCATTATTTCTGGTTTCATATTTAACATATCTGAATGATGCAAATCCTCCATATTCTTTTAGATTAGCATAAAAGTTTTCAACAATATGTACATTTACCTTCTTGCTTTTGACAATCTCAAATTTGCTTGCATCCTCTGATTCGGTATCACTAGACTCTTTTGCCAAAATGAGTCTCCGAGTAGATTTCTTGTAGGTCTTTGTTACCTTGGGAACAATAACAATCTTTGTTTTCTTACTCAGTGAAGCTGCAGATGCTCTAGTGTTAGGTCACTTTGGAGGTGGAGTCAGTGAGGCCTTTGATGTGTCCTGTTTCTTTCTATTCAACACTTTTCCCTTAGGCAATTCAGTGCTTAGTGTTATAGTTGCCTCTTGGGCTTCAGATTCCTCTTCGGTAATGGCAATGGTGCCTTTGACAGGTGTAGAGGAAGAGTCTTCTCCGAATTTCTTCGATAATGCCTTTATCATCTTTGTTGCCTTTCTTGTAGCTTTGGGTACTACAATGCTCATTTTTACTTTTTCCTTTACTTCCTCATAGGTTGCATACCTCAGCTCGGTAGCATATCTTGGGAATGTAAGAAATGCATCAATTTACTGTTGTGTGATGTCAAAATCAATCTCATAACCCATTGGTGACAAAGATTGAGTTCTTGGTTCCACAACATTCACATAACAGTAATCAGTGTCAACTTCAAAACATATGTCATTTTTGTATTTCTCCACTAGCTGGGGTGGAATCCTATACCTGTTGTGCATTTTTTCTTGAAATTTACTGAAGTAATCATCCATAATATCATTGAAATTATCACCTAACTTCTTGATGAATTCATTAATCTGATGGGTGATTGGTCAGTGTAGTTCCCAAACAACTTTACCGACTGATGGAAAGAATTTTTGAAAATAGAAAAACATGCATACAAGTAATGATCAAAACTTTAGTGTATTTGCCGAGTTGTTCTTCTTTGGCTTCCTGATGGTGTTCAGATTCTCAAACAAGTTTTTCAGCAACACCTCACATAGATCAATTTTAATTCCTTTTTTCACAATTTTGTATGCTAGGTCTACTGCTGCACATGGTACATTGTTTTCCCTTGCTGATTGGAAGAAATAGTAACCTATAACTCTTATGGCAAATTTTAGTTCTTCATCTGTGACATTGTTCAATTTTAATTCTCTGCAATCTGATTTCACTCCGGTTAAACTGATCAATTCCTTCTATGATATCATCTTTTGGGCTCGGGCATGATCATAAATGGGGTAACCGGTAATCAGATGAATGATTTCCTTGGTAATCTTAAATGGTTGCTCTTCTAGCCACATGAAATCATTGTGAACTCTGTTAAGAACAAACTTGACCCAATGGGGTTTGAACACACGGGGATAGGTTAGGGCTTTAGTTAATCCCTTGATCTTGATGTGCTCATACTTGCTATTTAATTTACCATCTATGCATAATTAATCATAGGTGTCTTTAATTTCAACATGACCGAGTTCTTCAACATGACATTTGGTGAAGAATCTCACATCCTCGACTAACAACACTCTATCCAGGATGAGTGAAAAAGAGGTTTTGTGATCCGGTTCGGATGCAACTTTGGAAGTGAAAGAGTATTTTAGTGAGGGCTTCTCTACATTCTTGACAACAATGGGATCTTGGATCTTAGGCACCATTTTAGATTTCAGATAAAAGCTAACAAAGGATCCTTAGGGTTTTAGGATTTCAAACAGCAGACGCTTCACACTTAGAAAATAATAGCAAGTAGATAAGATCGGTAAACCAGCTTAACAATGCATTGAGATTGATGTAAATACCTTGAATTTTCTTTGTAGGAGGTTTGATCGCCTTAGATTTGCTTTGCTCTGCTCTTTCGAAAACTTGGTGAGTTGAAAATGATCGTGAAAATGCCTTTATGTACACAGTATGCCTTATCGGGCTTAGTGTAGGTTAGGTCAAAAACATTAAATGCACTTGGTTCCACTTAACTTTCTTTGCTTTTTCTACTTTAACCAAGTAACCAAACTTCCTTCATTCATCGACTTGACAGGCTTCCTGTATTCATCGACTTGGCAGGTTTCCTGTAAAGTACTTCAAAAGACTTTGATAGAATTTCAAACTTACTATTACATCTTAATTATGTAGATTTGAATTAAGTACATGATAAAATAGGAACTGTTAAGATTTAACCTTGATAGAATGCAGTCCCTTCATACCTTTACCGATTAATTTGGAATAGTAGCACCTAACTTGGTAGGTAAGGTGCTTTATTCATTTGACACAATTTCCTTCTTTTTCCAAATCATCTTTAATTTGTCTTTTATTTCTTTAGTGTCTTTTCTAGGTTGATCTCTACAATCTCTAGCTAAGTGTCCAACTTTGTGACAATGAAAACATGCCATACCAAGATTTCTCCATGATCTTCGGTTGTACATCCCAAACCTTATAAAATAGTTGGCACTTATATGTCCATATCTTCCACAACATTCACACCATATCCTTGTATTGTAATCCCATGGTATTGCAGAATATTGTCGGTAAGGATTTGTGTGAGTTCAGTAACCTCTAGCATTTGCTCGGTGTGCATACCACATATAGTTCTTTTACTTAAGCCAACACTTCTCGGTACTATGTCCTTATCTATTGCAGTTTTTACAAAACCCTTTGAATTTTGCCTTCTGATAATTGTTTACAGACTTTGTCCTACATTGTTTATATGTTTGACCATATTTATTGAAATTGTAACAATAACCATTGGACTTAGTGACATTCGGTTGCTTACCTTTTTTGATTTGGCACAAGTTGGTAGTGTGACCTTGATTTCCAGAGTAGTTGTAAATAGACTTCTTTCTTTTAATGTTGTTCTTGTTTCCAGCTTGCTTTGATGATTCTCCTCTCTCGGTAGTATGAATTCCCTTTTCGGTAGAGTCTTTTCCTTTGTAACTGAGTCCTGCATCTTTGTTGCGTCTTCTTGTATTCAGTTGATCATCCAATATCTTTGATGCTTCATAACTCTTCTTCAATGTTTCTTTGGATTTCTTCTCTATTTCAAGTTCATCGGTCAACCTTGATACTTCAAGTTTCAATGCTTGATTCTCATCATCCTTCAGAATTGCTTCATGATGTGCATAACCTAGTTGATCTGACAGATTTTGGTGAATTCCAGTCAACCTTGTGATTTCATCATTCTTATCAGATACTAAGACTTCAAGTTGTTTTTTCTCTCTTTGTAGATCTCTTACTTTATCCTCGGCTGTCCTTAATGCATCAAGATTTTCAGTCATTTGTGTGCTGTAATGTTCATGTTCTCTTTTCATTGCTTTTAGTTGATCAACCAGTGCTTTGTTCTTTTCTCTCAATACTCCAATCATTTCTTCAGTTTCTTCAGATATATTATTCTCAGATTATATCTCAATTTGTTCCACTAACTCTTGAGAGTCCTACAAATCATCAGATAATCTTCTTCTTACTTTCAAAGATTTTTGCATTTTCCTTTGCATGTCTGCAATCACTTGATTAACATGATCCAACTCTTCTTGCAGATACACAATCCTCCTAGATTATTTATAGCCTTCCATTGATAAGATCTTTCTCTTTAGGCAGTTAAACCCTTTTCCAAGATTGAAGCTCTGATACCAATTGTTAGGCCCAATATGGAAAGCTAACTAAGACTTCAAGTTGTTGTTTCTCTCTTTGTAGATCTCTTACTTTATCCTCGGCTATCCTTAATGCATCAAGATTTTCAGTCATTTGTGTGCTGAAATGTTCATGTTCTCTTTTCATTACTTTTAGTTGATCAACCAGTGCTTTGTTCTTTTCTCTCAATACTCCAATCATTTCTTCAGTTTCTTCAGATATACTATTCTTAGATGATATCTCAATTTGTTCCACTAACTCTTGAGAGTCCTGCAAATCATCAGATAATCTTCTTCTTACTTTCAGAGGTTTTTGCATTTTCCTTTGCATGTCTTCAATCACTTGATTAACATGATCCAACTCTTCTTGCAGATACACAATCCTCCTAGATTATTTATAGCCTTCCATTGGTAAGATCTTTCTCTTTAGGCAGTTAAACCCTTTTCCAAGATTGAAGCTCTGATACCAATTGTTAGGCCCAATATGGAAAGCTAATGTACTGAGAGGGGAGGGGTGAATCAATACTTCAAAACTTTTCTTCAATAATAACTTTACTGTTATGCATAAACTGAATAGTGCAGTAACATAATATAAAGATAAAACAAATAGATAACAATCATACATGATTCACTCCATAACACATATATTTTGGTTACACATAAACTCTTGGTTAGAGAGAAAAATTGCGGTGGGGATGGCACCCACAACTTCACTACTGCAATAATAAAGAGTGCTCGGTTAGAGCTACATGTTTTAGCTATTTCTAATAGCTTACCCTATTAGGAGTAACAAGATCCATTAGATCTACCTTGCTAAAGGATTTTACAACACTTAAACTAAAATGCTGCACCTGGTTAGAGGCTTTACAATTTATAGATTTTATTAGAGTCTTTTACCCTATTAAAGGTTTCTCTTACAATTTCAAAATATTACAATAAATCATTACAAATATCTGCAACTTTACATCTGGAATGTTATAGCAGATTCTATGTGCTCAGAATAGATTACCTTTCTTATAACATACCTCGGTAACCCATATATTAACTCGGTAAACCCTTTTGTTTACTCTATTCTTTGACTGTTCTCTGAAAACCTTCTTGGTGACCTCTATGTCTGTGTAACATTCTTCTTATACTCATGCACACACCTTTTAATTCTTAACTCATGCTGTATAAATAGATCTCTTATGTCAGTGATCCGTTCATTGCTTCGATCTTACAAACATGTTTTATTGAATGAATAACCATGCAAAATATTTCATTGGTTAGATGACCTCAAAATCATAGACAATCTTTAAGTGCAATTTCCAATGTGATAACGGTTAGATGTTCCTCGATCTTGTAACATGCTTTCATATGTATGTCTAGGTTCAATAAATCTGGTAACACATTTCACTCGGTGTATAACAACTCGGTGTGTCATCTTTGCTGCTCGGTAGACAGCTCGGTGTATACTACGTTCTGAGACTACTTTCTTCAATAACCGACTGGACTGTGCATACCGATTGAATATCTCGGTAGAGATAACCGACTAGAGTATATAGAATAACTTTGAACATAAAACTAATGGCAATTTGATAAGTAGTAACAACCGACAAGGCAATTTACCGACACTAGCAAGGTTAGACTCCCCATCGACACATAGACCACCAGTGAAAGGAAGCATACCGACACAAAAATTGACATAGTAGATGGTATTTTGAAGCAGTACAGGACATTGAATTTATATAATCCATTTTGTAAGTCAGTGAGACTTCCCATTTTGTAATTGAGCAGTGAGATCTAGGCACTTGGCCTTCCTGCATGTGCAAGCCCCTATTGTAGCAGTAATATTCTCTTATTGGCCAGTAAGTGAATATTGTGGGTCACAAATCCCACAAAGGTTTTTTCCACACTGGGTTTCCTCGTTAAACTACTGTGTTATGGTGTACTTTTCATGTGGTTGCTATTATCTCTGTTTATTGCATTATTTTCTATTTATTGGTATACAATATTGATATGCTTTACATGTTTTAAGTTAAGAAAATCATTAAACCGGTTAGATACTGATTCACCCCCCCTCTCAGTATCTGTGGGAATCCTAACAATTGGTATCAGAGCTTGGTCCTCTATTTTCAGAAGCCTAACAACTTGAGGAATATCTTGACACCGATAGAGATGGAAAACTTGATGAAGCAATTAGAAGGAGATCTCTCAGACTATGATGAAAAAAAGTTGAAAAATATCAAACTTGAAGATGATTTAAAAGCTGCACAGGATATTATTCAAGCACTTCATGTAAATCTTACCATTGCAAGAAACAAGAGAAGAGAACTTTGTGAAAAGATGCAAAATGAGAATGATGAAAAGGAAACTCTTAGTGATCTGATGAATAAGCTGAAACAAGAAAACATGACAACAAAGAATGAGATGCAGGATATGACTATGAGATTTTGTAAAGAAATTGAAGACAGAAAGAAGAATGAAGAAGATTTGACTAGAAGACTAAGTGATGCTGCAAATGAAAATACAAGACTTAGTAAAGAAACTGATATGTTGAAGACAGTTCTGATGCATGCACATAATGACTCAAATGAACTCATGAGACAAAAAAATATCTTGGAAGGAGAACTGGCTGCTACAAATCAGTACAAAGAAAAATTCAAGAAAAGCTCAGAAGAACTTGGTGACTTGCTGAAGAATCAATAACCAAATGGTGACACTAATGGCCTTGGCTTTGAAGCTGGTGAAAGCTCCAGTACTGCAAACACACAGGATCATGGCAAACCGGTAAGACAACCTACTGCTTATAAATTAAATGGCAAATGCTTTAACTGCAACAAGTATGGTCATAGAGAAAATCAATGTAGATCTAGAAATTATCAAAGCACAAATACACCCACCGGTCAATGTTCAAAATGGAACAAAGTTGGTCATAATTCAGAGAATTGCAGAATGAATGTAAGATGTTATGTTTGTGGAAGATTTGGACACTTATCTAGTCAATGCAAAACACAAACTGACATAGGATATGGGAAAGCTATTCAAAAAAATAATGTGACTTGTTATGCTTGTAACAAAATTGGACATATTGCTAAATTTTGTAGAAGCAAGTCCTCATCGGCAAGTAATAATGGTGCTAGTTTGAAAGGTAAAGAAAAGGTTGAAGAAGTAAAGTAGGAATTCTCAAAATAATGGATCAGGAAATTAGAACTAAATGGTGATAGGACCACTCCTCCACCGACAGAACAGAGTAACACACCACCGGCAGGAGACTCTTCATCTAATTGAAGAAAATTCATTTGAGGGTTTGGCAATCAAAAGTGAAACATGCTATAATTCCCTCGGTTGTTGGTAAGAAGTTGAAATTACTTCTATACCGGCAGATAAATTAAGCGATTACTTAACCGACAAGCATTAAATGTGGTGGTTGGCAACAATAACATTATAAATAAGTGTTTTGGCTCCAATTTCATTTCATCAAGCATTCAAACATTTGAAGAGCGTGAAAATTCCTGAGAGAAGGCATTCCAAGCAAAGAAGAGAAGAAATTCATCAAGCAATCATCCTTAAGGTAGATAAAGGTATTTATATCCATGGCTTCTTCATCTGTTCTTGAATTCATAGCAAACCCTACTGTAGTCGAAGTGATTAAACGCCCAAGACCCATATTCCAGTTAGTTCCTGAGATTGCCAAGAAAGATGATAATGTTGGTGCATTTTCTCAAATCCCCAAAGGAGTAGTTTTTACTAAAGACCCTAGAATGTACATTCATTGTCACATAGAAGAATTAGGTGATTAGGAAATCAAGAGCATGTATAAAATTGTAATTTGTGATGAAACCGGTAATGTCAAACCTGAGCACAAGATAGTGGAAACCCTAGGTTTCACTAAAATTCTTAGTATTCCGGATTTCCCTAAGGATGTTATAAGGATAGTTCTAAGCAGGGTTCATGGTGAATTCTTCTGGTTGGACTCAGTTCATAAAATTACAAAAGAGGCAGTAAAAGTTGTGACAGGGTTACCTTCCACCGGTAACAGGCCTGATAAAATAAAGAAGGTCTCAAATGACCTAGTGATTAACCTAATAGGTGCAACATTTGAAAAGAGATCCTTAAGAGTAAATGATGTAACCGACATCAATGTCAAATTCATTAGCATGATTTTAGGCTACAAAACCACACATGCAAATAGGTTAAACTCAGTCTCTAGCCTATGCATAAAGAGTGCGTATGATATGATTAAAGATAATGCAAAAATAGATGTGTGTGAATGGTTGAAAGATGAACTTATTGACAATCTTGGAAATATAAAGAAAGACAAAAAGGGGACATTTAGATTTGGAAACCTACTTGTCTATTTAATGCTGCACATAACAAAACAAGTGCCCGGTATTGGTAATAAAAATCTTGGTTTTGATTTACCGGTAGGCAAACAATTGTCTAATTTACTAAATAACATGGGTGAAAATAGAGAAAAGAATATAAATGAGTACTTTCAGGCATTGAAGGCCCGGATGAATACCAGAGTCAGATTATTACAAGAAATTGTAAATAAGTATAAGGATGAAATATGCTTTGTTATTAAGAAGGATGAGATTTGGATGAAGGCAGTTATCCCAAGAACCATTTGGGTTACTGAAATGGGTTATGAAATTGATGACCACATAATTGAAACATATTCAAAAGCCCTCCTGGAAGCACCCAAGGAACCTAAAGAAGAGGTATTTGGCAGTGCTGAGACTATTGAAAATCAATTCCAATCAAAGAAAAGGGTAAAGAAGGTGGAAGCAACAGTTAGAAGAGGATCTAGACAAGCTAAAGCTATCAAAGAATATGTACTTAAATAAACTGGTATTACTGAAGATGAGTTAGAAGCACTATAGCCAGAAACTCACCTTTCACCGGTTGCAACCTCTTTGGAAAGTGATATGCCAACTGCATTTAAAAGAGGTGAGAAAAAGGGAACCTTCACCGGTACCTACACCTTCTCATAGAAGAACCAGATAGAAACAACAGGCAGTAAGGCCCTTGGCTAGAAAAATAACCCCAAAGAAGAAGTTAACACCCAAGAAGAAGACTCAACAAACCATTGCTCCAATTGACAAACTTCTAGATGAAATAACAGAGGATGAAAAGCTGAAAAACATCAATAAATTATATGATTCATTATCAACTGATGACAAGGATAAAGTTGAAAATAGTGTAATTCTACACTTGGACATTTACAAGAAATTTTTAATGCAATTTGTAGATGAATTACCGACAGAATTGTTTAAAAGACTTGAAGCTAGAAGGCAAGCTGTTGTAGAGCTTGATAAGAAAATAAAAGTTGAATAACTACTTACTGTTTATCCTGTCAACTCACCAAAAGAGATAGATGATCTGATCTCTGAGGCTAACCGGTCAGTATTTTCAACTGCACACTGACATGTAGCACTTATGGTTGGTAGAGTGAATGAGGTAGCAGAGGAAACTGCTAATGCATGGGATATATTCCTTGTAGAGAAGGAAAAGCAGGAAGAATATAGAAACCCTAAACCCATCAAATTATATCAGAAGGATAAGGATAAGGGAAAAGGCAAGGTTGGTGGACCACCTAGCATAAAAATAAAAGATAACTTATCTCCACCGCCTTTGGATACTCCACTGGTAGTTACCACTAACAATCAACCGGCTAGTGAGAGTATGGACATACCACAAGAGGACACCAATCCCAATTCTGAGGTGTTATATACAGTGGTCATTGAAACATAAAAAGTCAATATTGTGGTAGATAAGGATACAACTGGGAAAACATATATGGCTAATGAGCCACCGGTAACAAATAGTGCAGAATGTAAACTGACAGATGACAATACTGAGCAACAAGCTTGCTCTCAACAACAGGTTCATACAGAGACAGTGCCATCGACATTAGCTGAGCAATCCAAACCTTTGCTTAAAGAAATGGAAACACAAACTGACCTACCAGAGGTCACCACAAGCAAGGAAACTGCTCCCACCGACGAAATACATATTGTTGGCTCATCAAATATAGAATTCAAATAAACTAATGTAACAAAAGTTCTTTTAGATTCCATAAAGAAGATAACAAATTGTAGCTCACAAGCATACAAGGCAATAGATGATACCATTCCAATTTTGAAAAAGATATCACCTAAATGTAATGTAGATAATAAAGACTCTTTGAGTCAACTTAACACTTTGTCTAAGTATATTACTGACAACACTGTGATAGTTGAACAAATAAAAGAGGAAGCATTCAAGGAGAGACTAGAGAAGGAAAAACACAAATTCTTTGAGGAAGAAATAAAGAAGTGTACAAGGCAATTTGATACATTTTTACCGGAACTGTGCAGAACATTGAAAAAATTTAAAACTTTGTACAGGGATACATGTAAAACTAACTTTTTGACAGTTGATATAGACAAGAAGATCAACAAGATACAGGAGGATATAAATCAACTAGCTGATAATTTCATTAATTCATCTGATTCATTATCAGTTTTTGAGTAGACAATAATAGGTTTTGAGGAAGAACTACTAAAGTTGTAGAGAGAAGGAAAGAATAAAAGGAAAGGCTAAAGATCTAAAATGGAGACTTAGTCCAAAATTGGACTACCTAGCCTCCTTAAGAAGAGAAATATCTGATGCTTTGATTCAAGGATATAAAACACCGGTAGAGCAAATGCAACACCTCACTGGTATAGTTCAGAGGATAGAGGCCGCAATAAAAGACAACAAAAAGTTCATTGAAAGCCTGAATCTGGTTTTGGTAGATCTTTTTCAGATTGTAACCAACCGGTTACAAGGGTGAAATTGGAAACCACACTCAATTGACACTTTGACAACCTTTGTCATTGATGCCAAAGGGGAAGTAGTGGAATGAGAAAAATATTTAGTAAATGACTCATCAACTCAGGGGGAGTACACATTCTTTTGGTACACAATTTTGGTAATTCTGGCAGATTCTTTTTGGATAACAATTTTTGGATTTTTCTCATGAATGTTGCCATCAATGCCAAAGGGGGAGATTGTTGGCAAATGCACACTCTAATGAGATATTGTAGGTGATTGAAGGTTTTGTCATTGATGGCAATCTTACAATCCTATGACACCGACAAGGCAATTTACCGGCACTAGCAAGGTCAGACTCCCCACCGACACATAGACCACCGGCACCGGCAGTGAAAGGAAGCATACCGACACAGGAGCCGATAGGAATTTTGTTTATAATATATTTTGTTAATTATTGTAAAATCATTGTAAACTGACTTGGCAAGTTGTAAAATGACTCATATATATAAGAGTTCATTGTGGAACATTGTAGGTAATAATAGAAGAAGATGGAAGGAGATTATTAGGCAAAATAAGGTAGACCTATTATGCGAATTATAGGTTAAGGGTTTATGTATAAGCAAAGCTATAAACCGGTACTGGATATGGCATAGTAGATGCTATTTTGAAGTAGTACAAGACATTGGATTTATATAATCCATTTTGTAAGTCAGTGAGACTTCCCATTTTGTAATTGAGCAGTGAGCTCTAGGCACTTGGCCTTCCTGCATGTGCAGGCTCCTATTGTAGTAGTAATATTCTCTTATTGGCCAGTAAGTGAATATTGTGGGTCACAAATCCCACCGAGGTTTTTCCCACATCAGATATCCTCATTAAACTACTGTGTTATGGTGTGTTTTTCATGTGGTTGCAGTTATCTCTGTTTATTGCATTACTTTCTATTTACTGGTATACAATATTGATATGCTTTACATGTTTTAAGTTAAGAAAATCATTAAACTGGTTAGATACTAATTCACCCCCCCTCTCAACATATGTGGGAATCCTAACAATATAGCAGTGAAAAAGTTGGAAAAAAATAAGAAAACAAGTTTTCTGTAAAGGAAGTAGAAGATATCCCCATAAATAGAGAAAGAACAGAGCATTTTGGAGAGTAATGCTGTAGCAAAGAGAAGAAGACAACTAGACAGAGGAAGTAGGAGAAATAGAGGAAAAAATTTAGTAGGCAGAGAAAGTCATTCTCAAGATATGAGAATTTTGTAAGTGTTACAAAACTCATTTGTAACAAAGCCTTATCATTGCCTTATCATTGCATTGTAACTTGATCAATCACTATAGATATCTGAGTGGGGGCTTAGAGCAGGTGTAGGTGTCATAAAATCAGGGGTTAGTGCTCCTTGGGTTGGTGCCCTAAAGTTTTAGGGATTGGTTCCCTAAACATTGTAAACCATTATTTACTATGAGGCTGGATTGGAGCAGTATAGTCCCACAACTATTCTCACTGAGGTTTTTTACCACATTAGGTTTTCCTTGTATATTCTGTGTTGTGGTTTGATTTGTGTGTATGTATATGTTCTTAATTAATTTGCAGTTTCAGTATTTGCACACATAGTTAAAAGTTTTAAAATACATTGATTAACTCCCCTCTTAGTGGCCATTTGTGTTCTTCACATAATAGGAAGTTAAATGTTATGTAAAGGGAAAAATATGAGAGTCCAACTCATTGCCATATAGTATTTGAATGGTACAAGTTACAATAAGTTGTTGAGTTTTATCTACTAAATTATGATATTCATTAGTAGCATGGCCAGGGATTTGATGATAGTTGCTAAAAGAAGAACCGTGTTGGTTTTTCTTACTATTCTTTCTTTGATTCTTAAAGGGAGAGTAATCAAGTTGGATTTAAGAAGTTCATACATGATACTTTCTTGTTGTGATGAGAAGTTGTAAGATGACAGATTTATTAGATAATGAAGGAGGGGATGTCAACAAATGAGGACTTTGGAAACCTAAATATTCTTGGGAAAAGTGTGGTGTAGATTTATCATGACCATCAAAACTTTGTTGCACACATCCTAAACCACATCCATTATGTGCATGCATAGATGATGCAATGTCTAGAGGAGAGGGTTCATTCATAGAATAAAAATCTAAAGATCCCTCATCATCATCAAGACATGTGTTGGAAGGAGAGGTGAGTTTTGATTTAGAATAAGTTTGGATAAATAACACAAGGATCCTTAAAGGCTTCCTCCTTAGATTGAGGGATTTTATACCCATTGATGGAAGGCATAAAGTCTAATGTACCTCAATTATTTGCTAAAGAGGCATCATTGATAGGATATTGTGTTGTTGAATGAATCATAGTATTAAAGGGAGAAAGACATCCTACTTCATCATGAACAACATCATAAGGATTAGGATCAACCTCGATTCTGTGAAGTTTATTGTGATTTATGAATTTGATTGTGCGATGAAGAGTAGAAGGGACTGCTTTCATAGCATGAATCCACAATCTACCTAGAAGAAGGTTATAATTAAGATGGTTGTGCATGACATGAATAGGAGTAGGTAAAGTCACAAGTCCTACTTTGATAAATAATATGACTATACCAAGCACCTCTCTAGGAACATTATCAAAGCCACAAACACAAAGAGGATCGGGTTAAATAGAAGAATGCTCCCAATTTATCTTATCTACTAAGTCAACATGACAAATGTTAAGTGATGACCCATTATCAATTAAGGTACCTCTTATGTTGTCTTCATAAATACAAGAAGTAATCATAAGGGGATAATCTCTATTTCTAACCTCTATAGAAGGCAATTCATCTTGTGAGAATGTGATATAATTTGGTTTAGAAAAAGGATGGGGAACCATTTTATGAAAGGATTCTTGGATCAACTTATGGTATGAAGGTGAAGTTTGAAACAAGTCCCAAAGGGATATCTTCTCTAAGATAACATGGAGTTTCTCAACAAGATCCTAATCAATGTCCTTCTTATAATGAGAGGGAGAAGAAAGAAAAGTGAGAAGAATATTAGGATCTATCTTTTTGATACAAGAATTAAGTGTTTGATGTATTTCGGAACCATATTTTTGTTCTAATTGTCTTTCCATAGATTCTATTTCACATATGTATTTTGCAACTTTTAGGATATTGGGAGGTTCCTTGGGTTTAGGGTTTTCATAACTAGAAACATGAATGGTATTGACTTGATTAGGCTCTTTATTCTTCAAGGATACATATTTACAAGGGAGAGCATTAAGGAAATTGCTAATGATTTGATCCTCTTGCGTCAAATTATCCTCATGGGGGAGGTAGATTTTAGGATAAACATCATTCTTCAAAGATTTATCTTTAGGAAGGAGACCTTTGAAAGGAGAGCTCACAACCTCTTCTTGCACTAATGTGCCCTCATTTGAAGGACCAGATTTGGGAGAGGGTAAATCAATGTCCATCAACACTTCTTCTATAGGAGAGATATGATATATGGAAGGTAAAGTGATATAAATGAAGGCGTTTATGATACCATCCTCTTGATATAAGGTATTATTATAGGAAAGAAACTTTTTAGGAGAAAGATCAACATCAATTTTTAAAATTTCATCCTTAAGAGGGAGAGTTGTAAAAGGAGCATGAATAATCTTTTCTTGCACCAAAATATCCTCATGAATATGAGAAGATTTAGGAGAGGATCTATCATGGTTCATTAGGGTGTCATCTCTAAAACATAAAGTTTGATAAAGAGGATTGTCCACCACATAAACTTCTTTTATCATAAAAGATTCTTCATAAATAGAATTGATAGAAGGTAAAGGTTCATAAATTAGATTGTCATGCATGACAATATCCTTGTGAATTATTGGAGATTTAGAGGGAAGGATGAAGTCATCAAGAGTTTCATCCATCACATCACTACTAAATGGCTTACGTACTATGTTGATTAACCTTTGGAAAAAGGATGGTTTAGAAGGCTTAGGATAAAGGAAACCATCAAGGGCCTCCTCAAGATCCTCTCTACTATATACTTCTTCAAAAGGATAGTCATTATAAGAAAATGGATTGTCAAAGGCATGACAATCTATTAAAGAGTAATTTGACATTTTGAAAAGAAATGCTAACTATTGCAATGAAATGAACTAAAGCAAGACAATCCACTCTGCTGGTTCCCACTTTTTGGTACATCCTGATTTTTGTTGAAATCATACATTTTTTAGAAAATATAATGATTTAAGCTTCAAGAGGTCCCATTTGAAGTAATTAATTGAAGAGAGTTAAATCAAAGGCTCTTAGATCAAAATTTCTTGGATAGAACCTCTCTACTTCTAAATCATACTTGCAATGGAGTCTCCTTTGGATCTATCAAATGCTGATAAAAGATCAATTTTACACTAGCTTTTGGGGGGTCAAATGAATTCATTTGGAAGTTTTGTTTTTTTAAGTATTTAGTCCTTATTATAAGATTTCCAAATAGGATAATTTTAAATATATTTAATTTCATTAATATATTTTTGTTTTATTTTTTATGAATGTAAGTTTTTCACCGAACATAAACTTCTTTGTTCAACACATTAGGAAAAATAATAAACTAATTCAAATTTTTTTTTGAAAAATATCTATGCCCTAGGTATTGATGTATTCTTTCTAACAAAAAAAATAAATTGAATTTTGATATATATAGAACAAGTTATGTGTTCAAACGTACAACTATATCTATATTATAATTAGTCGAACTTCAAAACTTAATAAAATGAAAATATTCAACATACCACTATCAAACCAACTACATGCCCTGGGTATTGATGTTACAAACCAAAATTCAAAAGAATTAAGCTTTTATCATTTATAATTTTTTTTAATGCATTTTAAGACGCACATCACTCTTAAAAAATGTTGTTTGTTGTAAAAAACTACTTTTCGAGGGAGATAGAAAAATCAATAAAATTAAAAAAAATAAAAATTTAGAATCTATAGACAAGATGTTACAAATCAATAGTTTACATCAGTGAAGGTTTTTTCAAAATGTTCATCTAAGTGTCAAAGTTGGTCAAAAAGTGGGAACCAGTATTGTGAGTTCACCACAAACATACAAAATGAATAAAACAATATTTTTTTGTTTTTTTAATTTTTTATTTTGAAAAATATGAAATGAAATTTGAAATTTGAAGTTTGAAGTTTAAAAGTTGAAATTTGAAGTTTAAAGTTTAAAAGTTGAAATTTGAGAATTGAATAATGCAAAATTTTAGAAAAATGATTATTCAATTGAATAAGCAAATTGATTGAAAAAATAATGAGCAATAATGCAACCTCCTAGGAAATTGAAATTTAAAACTAGAATTATGTAAAAATAACCTCTTAATTTAAAATTAAAATTATCTAAAAGAGATTGAATTTTAAAATTAGGGCCTTGTGAAAATAACCTCTTAATTTTAAAATTGTAAATTTTGGAATTTGAGAATTAATTTAAATTTAAAAATTAGGGCTCTTTTAATTAACCTCTTAATTTTAAGATTTAAATTTGAAATTGTCCACAAGAAATTTAAATTTAAAATTATGGCCTTGTAAAAAGAACCTCTCAATTTTATAATTAAATTTAAAATTTTGAAATTTGGGAATTGAAAGAATCAATGCAAAATTGGGAAATGCACAAGGTTAATTTAAATTTAAAAATTAGGGTTTGTTTAATTAACCACTTAATTTTAAAATTTAAATTTGAAATTATACACAAAAGATTTAAAATTAAAATTAGGGCCTTGTAAAAAGAACCTCTTAATTTTAAAATTGAAAATTGAAATTAACTCTATGTTAGGATTCCCACAGATACTGAGAGGGGGGGGTGAATCAGTATCTAACCGGTATATATAATTTCTTATCTTAAAACATGCAGAACATATTATAACAGTGTACTAGTATGCAAGAAATAATGAAATAAACAGAATTAAAAACATCCACATGAAAAGCACGCCATGACACAAGGATTTAACGAGGAAACCTGGTGTGGGAAAAACCTCGGTGGGATTTGTGACCCACAATATCCACTTACTGGCCAATAAGAGAATATTACTTACAAGAGGGGCCTGCACATGCAGGAAAGCCAACTGCCTAGAGCTCACTACTCAATGGGAAGTCTCACTGACTTACAATATGGATTATACAAATCCAATATCTTGTACTGCTTTACAATAGAATCTATAATGCCTGATCCAGTACCGGTTACTTCTCTGCTTCTTACATAGACCCTCTAACCTATATTTCGCATAATAGGTCTACCTTAATATTTCGCTTACATCACTTTCTTAACTTTAAAAAAAAAAAAAAAAATGTCTACAATGATCTCTTTTATATAAAAGAGTCATTTTACAACATGCCAAGTCGGCTTACAAAGTTTTTACAATAATAAACAAAATATAATATAACAAAATCCTGTCGGCCTTTGTGCCAGTATACTTCCTTTCTTTGTGCCAGTGCCGATGTCCTAAGTGCCAGTGTAGAGTGTGATCGTTGATGCCGGTGAACTATCTTGCCGGTGTAATGCCTTGCTGGTATAATGCCTTGCTGGTGCCATAGGATTGTAAGGTTGCCATCAATGACAAAACCTTAAATCACCTAAAATGTCTCATTGGAGTGTGCATATGCCAACAATCTAAGATTGAGATTTGGAAATTTGAAAAATTAGGAAATGAACGATATTAATTTAAATTTAAAAATTAGGGTTTGTTTAATTAACCAAAAATTTTAAATTTAAATTTGAAATTGAGATTTGATCCAAGATTGCAATTTGAAATTTGAATTGAAATTAACAACCAATTTTAATTTTTTTAGGTTTTTGCAATTAACCACTTAATTTTAAAATTTAGTTGTGAAATTTGCCTTGTAGATGAAAATTTGAATTTTGAAATTGAAGAGCACTTAGATATGAAATAATTAATCCAAATTAAGCAATTCACAAGCTCAATTTTGAATTTCAAAATTAGGGTTTTAGTGAAATTAACCTCTAAATTTTAAAAATTTGTAACGAAATCAAACTTGTAAATAAAAATTTGAATTTTAAATTTAATACACTCAAATCTAAAAACAAAAATCAGAATTAATGGTGTAAGGAGTCGGGTTCACTAAAATGTAAAGTGGAAAATTTGAGCTTAGCAAATTCACCACATGGAAGGGAGAAATCACTAAGTCAATTTTCACTTGAAACCTTTACATTCAAAAGAGGTAATAAATCCACTAGATCCAAATCCTAAATGAGATAAAGATTAAATACTAAATGGATTGGATTGATTTGGGTTTTCCTCTTTTGTAAGTTGGATTGTTGAAAAAAGTAGAATGTTGGAATTGGAGACAAAATATTCAAAAACAGTGAGCTATAGATTTGAGATTTCATCGTGCACTTGAATCTGAGAAGTTTGAGATGATTCAGATCTGCTCTGTGAAATCTACCAAAAGTAGCAGGGACCATGTGTTCGGACCAGGATGCCCACCCTCTTGGTCCTCTGAACTTTTTGCACATCAAAAAGGGTTTTTTCATCTCTAAAAATAAAGCTTAATTCCAGGGGTATAGTTGCACACCTGCTTCCTTCACACAGAAGGAGAGGGAAATGTGTTGGGAATAGAGGTTTGCCTTTGGTGAAACCTTGGTTTGGAATCAATCTTGAATGAAATATTGCAAATACTGAAGTAAATAATGGAAAGGTATACCTTAGATCTTCAATGATTGATAATGATGCTTTGCTTCTTGAATGTAATCACATATGTTGTATGAAATGGCATGAACATGATAAAACCCTAATCACACACACATGCTTGCAAATGAATGTTGCTCCAATGGATAGATGACGAATATGCAACCTTGAAGAATTCTTGACGATGAATGCTTGAATGTGGTCTCCCCACCTTATGATAATCTCCACCTTATTGCCTTATGCCCAAATGAGAGAGGAAGACCTCCTTATATACTTTCCTATTGTCAAACATAGTAATTTTCCAACATAGGCCAATATGGGGAAAAGTTTCTAGCTCAAATTTGAGATAGGGCCAAGGGTTCAAATTATGGCCCAATTGAGGAGGACCATGACATGGTGCCATGGTCCTAGTAAGGACTAGGGCGCCACACTCTTGTCCTACCCTAATTTAGGGAAAGGACAAGGGGTCCCAACAAGGTAAAGTGTGAAAATATGATGTTTATTGCATGGGGGAGGCATAAATAGGTCTCGATCAAGCATGAAGATGAGAAAACTAAGGTGAGGGCCCCAAATGCAGTGAAAATTGTAAAGGATGCAATTTTAGGATGCTACGATAAACAACTAGCAGAAGTTAAATCAAAGGCATGCTAAATGGGTAGAGTATCTTCAAAATTTTAACTTCGTATTGAAGAATAAAAGTGGACAAACAAATAAGGTTTCTGATGCATTAAGTATAAGGAACTTGTTATTTCATGAAATTCAGACTAACAATGTGGGGTTTGGTAGTTTGAAAGAGATATGCAAATGATGCAGATTTCAAGGAAGCATTTAAAGTTTATAGTAGTCCTATCTACAAAGATAGAGGACCATGGATGTACTATATGTTAAAAGAAGGTTTTCCATTGAAAGGAAATAAATTATGCATTCCTAGAGGTTCTATGAGGAATAATTTATTGAAAGAGAAGCATTGTGGTAGCCTTGCAAGACACTTTGGACAAGACAAAACTTATTTGTAGCTAAGCACACATAATTACTGGCCAAAGATGTAGACCGATGTTAAGAAATAAGTGGAGAGATGTACAGTTTTTCAACATGCAAAAGGAAGAAGCCAAAATGTTGGTTTGTATCAACCATTATCAGTTCCATCTAGACCTTGGGACTATGTAAGAA
This sequence comes from Cryptomeria japonica, assembly GCF_030272615.1. Lineage (NCBI taxonomy): Eukaryota > Viridiplantae > Streptophyta > Pinopsida > Cupressales > Cupressaceae > Cryptomeria > Cryptomeria japonica. The sequence continues at coordinate 898,334,126 of NC_081407.1, read as the reverse complement.
TGGATTTTGTTTTGGGATTGCCTAGGATTCAAGGGGTAATGATTCCATATTTTTAGTTGTGGATAGATTTTAAAAAATGGTTCATTTCATTTCATGTAAACGAACTAGTGATGCTACTCATATTGCAAACTTATTTTTCAAAGAAGTGGTGAGAGTGCATGGTATTCCACGACTTAATATAATATTTGACAGGGATTGTAAATTTGTGGGAAATTTTTGGAGGACTCTTTGGAAGAAGTTGGGAACACACCTTAGTTTTAATTTAGCCTACCATCCCCAAATAGATGGCCAAACTGAAGTTGTTAATAGAAGCCTTGGGAATATATTAAGATGTCTAGTTGGGGGCACACTTGGCAATTAGGATTTAGCATTAGCACAAGCTCAATTTGCATATAATTTCTCTCCAAATAGGAGTTCAGGTTTCAAACCATTTGATATTGTATATAGTATGCATCCAAGGGGGGTATTTGAAATTCAAGATCTTGGAAATGTGGAAAAGATAAGTACCAATGGTGAAAACCTGTAGAAGTCATATATAACCTTCACGAGGAGGTTAAGATTAATATAGAAGAAAAAAATTAGCAATAAAAACAACACGTTGATAAGAAGCAGAGAGAATTGCATTTTCAAGTTGGGGATCTTGTTTTGGCTCACCTTAGGGAAAAAATATTCCCTACAGGTGAATACACCAAATTGAAAATAAAGAAATTTGGTCCTTGTAGAATCCTCAAAAGATTTTCAGCCAATGCCTATGAAATAGCCCTTCCTTTAGATTTGGGCATTTCACCTATTTTAAATGTTGTTGACTTATATCCTTACAAAGGGGATGAAGACAAAGGTACAAAAATGATAGAACTAATAGTCAACCAGGGACAATAAGGAACCACCTCAACTCCATTACAAATCAAATGCATTCTTGATCAATAGTTGTTGAAAAAGATCTGTAGAAAAGAATACTTCAGATATCTGGTGAAGCGGAGCAATGATCCTTTAGAAGATTATTTTTGGTTAATTGAACCATAAATCACCAAATTGGGTCATTCAGTTGTAGAGCTCATGAGTAGGAGCTCATGCTTCATTTTTGTGCTTCAGGAGTCTAATGAAAAACCATATCCCTGCCAACATTTTTTTCTTTCATTTCTTGTTTCTATTTTTTATTTTGTTTCTGATTTAGGAAAGTTTTATGTTGTTAGTCTCTATTGTTAATGTTCATATTTTCTCTTACTATTTATCATGGACGAGATACTTCCTATTCCTTTATGTCACCACCTGGGCATATAGTTTTTCCATTGGTTGATGACAATTGATCGACAATTTCTAGTCTTGGTTGAAGACAGTTGATTGAAAATTTATAGCATTGGTTGTTGACTCTTGTTAGAGAATATCTAGGTTGATTAGTTTAAAGGGGACGAAGACTGCATTCATGAGGGTTGGACCATTAAAACACAATGAAAGATTAGCAAAATCAAGTGAAGGGGAGACCATTTGTATGAAGCCAAGAAGGAGAGGTCGACGATTGTAGAGTGTGATATTGTAGACAAACTGAGTGGGGAATATTCAAATGGGTTTGACTATGGGGTTATCAAACCTATCTCTGTTAAGGAAAATTATGGTTTAATTTTTTTTTTTATTATAAGTAAACAAGAAATTGAATACTATTCCTCTACATTAATAACCAGTCGTTTTATATGTTTTTTACTAAATTATGACAATTCATTTGCTTGTGGGTTGGTTTTCTCTCATTAAGGTCTTTAATGTTGCAAGTTCATGTCACATATGATTGTTATTGAATTGTTAATGAAATATCTATCATGAACCTAAACTTCCTATCATTATTCTCTCTTTCTATTTGAAGAAGTTGGGAAAGTACAACTTCTAAGATCCCAAGAGTATCTGCAAGCAAAATACCCGTCACAAGAGAATATTGGAGACAAAACACAGAAAAGGCTCTGAAGAAAAAGATTATCATTCAGAGAGGGAATGAATAAGAAAATTACAATACAATCCTTATGAAAGGAGAATATGAAACCCTAAAGATGTGCAAACCTAAAGAAACCCTAAAGGGATAAAGAGTATTTAATAATTAGAATAATTATTAAATATCTACAATATTATTAAATGCCTAAGTTTAGCTTAAGCGTAGAGTATAATAGACTAATAATTAAACAAATAATTATTAACTAATACAAGATAACTCTAACACCCCCCTTAAGATGAACTTAGGGAGTAGCTAAAAAACTAAATGCCGGAAAGAAAAATGCAACTACATGAAGAAGGCAAAACAATTTGGGTCCCGACAACAAATCCTGATGAGGTACCCAATCACAACCAAATCTATATGAAATGGAGAAATAGAGAAAACCACATGGGAAAAAGCATGCAAAAAAAACATGAAGGAAGGAAGGCCTCAATGAGAGCCCCCAAGGACAACTTCCTTCACCCTAAGCATAGAGCACAACTGAAGATAACGTGGAGATGCAAAAGGTTTAGTGAAGATGTCAGCAACCTGCTCCTCTGTAGGAATGTAATCCAAGATGAGAAAGCCATCTTGAATCAACTATCTGATGAAGTGCATGTGAAGCTCAATGTGTTTAGACCTCTGGTGCTCCATTGGGTTGTGAGAAAGGTGAATGTCACTCTGATTGTCACACCAAAGAATAGTGGGACTGTCAGGAGGGAACCCAAACTCAGTCATCAACTGTCGAAGCCATAAAACCTCCTAACTAGCTAACACCATTGCTTGGTACTCAACCTCCGTAGATGATAATGCAATAGAAGACTGCTTCTTGCAAGACCATGTGATATGACTAGAACCAAGGCAAAAAACAAAACTAGAAGTAGACTTCCGATCTTGAGCATCACTTGCCCAATCTGAGTCAGTGAAGCCAACAATGTGAGGGGATCCTAAAGTATAGTGAATGCCAAACTGAGTAGTGCCCTGAATGTACCTCAAAATACATTTGGCTGCTTGCCAATGGCTCTCATGAGGATCATGGGAGAACCAAGAGACAAGACCAACTGCAAAAGAAAGATCCAGTCACGTATGTGTTAGGTACAACAAACTGCCAACCAACTGCCTATATAAGGTAGAATCCACATAAGGTGTAGAACAAGTGGTAGACAAAACAACACCTAACTAAAATGGTGTGGGTGCAGGTTTGCAAGTAAGCATGTCAAATCTATGAAGCATATCAAGAGAATACTTCTGTTGAAGTATGGAAATCCCATCAGAAGACTAAATAACCTATAGGCCCAAAAAATAGTGTAGAAGGCCAAGATATGTCATATCAAACTGCTCCATCAAGGCTTGTTGAATATCCTGAATCAAGGAAGATGAGCTACCAGTAATGATAAGATCATCAACATAGAGCACAAGAATAACTATATCATCCCCCTGACGCTGAATGTATACTATAGGATTGTAAAGACAACATGTAAAGAGTGTGGAGAGAAAGAAAGAGTCCATCTTCTCATACCAGGCCTGAGGAGCCTGTTTGAGACCATATAATGAGCATCGAAGTCTGCAAACCAAAGAGGAATCCTACACAAATCCTTGAGGCTTCTCCATATAGATCTCCTCACGAAGGTCTCCATGCAAGAAAGCACTCTTCACATCCATCTAAAAAACTATCCATCCTTGTGAAGCGGCCAGAGAAAGTACAAAGCGAATAAAATTCATCTTGGCGATAGGAGAAAAGGTCTTGAAGTAATCAATACCCTCCATTTGAGAAAAACCCTTCACAAAAAGATGAGTATTATACTTATTAATAGAACCATCTGCAACATACTTGGTACGGTATACCCACTTGCACTGAACCAACTTTCTTCTTTTTGGAAGAGTACAAAGATCCCAAGTATGATTCTTCATAAGGAAGAATACTCCTCATCCATGGCCCTATCCCACTCTCGATGTCTTGTCGCCTCTGAAAATTTCTAAGGATCATCCGAAATGGCATGACTTAGAAGACTAGAACCTGATGTCTATGCATGAGTACGACGAGTGTCAGAAATATCACCTGCCATAGAACCAACAACATCAACTGTAAACCAGGCCCACTTGGGCAAAGGCTGAGTGGTGGGTGGTGGTGATGGTGGACCATCATCTGCATCATCCTCAAAGAAGAAGGAATCCTCAAAAGATGAAGAGGGAGGAGGAGGCAGTGAGGGAGAAGCTGGTGATGGAGAATCCATCGGAGGAAGGCGCTCATCAAACTGGACATCCTGCCTAAACAAGACCTCTCGGGAATCAGGATCAAACAACATGTACACCTTAACATCCTCACAGTAGCCAATACAAATGAGTGGTCAACTCTTCCTCTCCATGGCTTTCCTCTGAGCATATGGAATAAATGCCCAAGCCTCACTACCAAACACTCAAAATGAAGAAAGATCAGGTTTGACATGGGACCAAGCCTCCTCATGAGTCAACTGGTGTAATGCCTTATGAGGCATCCAATTCTGAATATAAGTGGCACAATTAACTACCTCAGCCCAAAAAGCAGGCTGCATAGAACGTGACTGAAGCATACAATTGGCCATCTCCCTTAGTGTTCTATTCTTTCTCTCAGCAACACCATCTTGCTGAGGGGTATGAGGAACTGATAACTGATGCTGCAAACCATGCTCTGTGTAGAAATCTATAAAATCCCGATTCACATATTCTCTCCCATTATTTGTGTGTATCCTCTTCATAGAAAGACCAGATTGCTTCTCTACAAATCTCTTAAACATTCAAAATGAATCAAAGACATCAGACTTGTACTTAAGAAAGTACACCCATGTATGTCTGGAGAAGTCATCAATGAAAGTGAGCACATACTTGGACCCTGAAAATGATGGAGTCAGAAATGACATAAGATCATTGTGGATAAAATCCAAGGGTGCCTTAGCACGAGTGGCTCTTCTTATAGGAAAAGGATCATGGTGATGATTGCCAAGTGCACAACCTTGATGTACACCATCAGTATAGGATATCTAAGGGAGCCCAATAACAAGTGCCTGTGTGCTCATCTGCTATAAGTATCTATAGTTGACATGGCCAAAATGCTCATGCCAAAGTTTTCTCACTGAGTCTGCATGTGCTACAAGAGAAACACCTGAACCATCGGAACTCTAAAAGCCATCAAACTAGTATAACCGAGAATCAAGATCAACACTGCCAATAGCCACAACCAAATTAGGATCATGGAGGTCTCTAATAACCACATCATGTGGTGAGAACTCAACTGTTTTACCAGAGCAAGAATGACAAATCTGATAAACAGAGAGGAGGTTTGTCAAAATGTCAGGAACCAAAAGAACATCCTAAAAACAACCACCTATCAATAGAACATAACCCAAACCTGAAACTGAAAGTTGTGCTGAGTCAACAACTGCAATCTATAAAGTAGTACTGTGTGCAAGTGAGGTAACAAGCTGCGGTGAGAGTGGCATATGGTGAGAAGCCCCAGAATCAATAATCCAAGTGGATGCAGAAGGAATAGCTTGTGCAAAAAGAACATGTCCTTTCCTAGTAGAAGAGGAAGATGGAGGCTGAGGAGTAGAGATATGATGCCGCTGCATGGCTGCCTCCAAAGCCTCTAATCGTTTCCAACAATGAGAAACTGGATGACCTTATTTTCCACAAAAACTGCAAAGTTCATTTGATTTCTTCTTAGTCTTAGAGGAAGACTCACCAGACTTAGAAGAGTGCTCCGGTTTGGGATAGGACTTCGGTTTGTAATCAGACTTAGGTGATGGCTTGGAGGGATGCTCACTGTCGGCTGAATCCTTCTTAGGCTTTGGTTTCTACTTCTTGTTCTCTTTAGATGTCTAAGAAACCAATTCTTTCAACTTTGATCCTGTGAGAGTATCCAACTGAGATAGGTGAGCATGCTCACGAGTCAAGCAATCACAGTTTACATCAAAAGTAGGCATGGTGAAGCGTGTACCCAATGCGTTCATAGTATAATAAAATGTGGAAGCAAATATCTGATAGGGACCTCGAAGCTTAGAGAGAATCAGGTAGATAGACTTTGGTTCTGTCTTATTTTTACCACAAATGTGTAGGATAGATCTGGTGGTTTTAAACTTGTTTAGAAAGTCCTCAATGTGAGGAAAAGACTCAGGTAACAAGGAAGAGAGCTCTGCCTCAATCTATAATGCTCTAAACTCATTGATAGTACCAAAGAGAGTTTAAAATTTGGACCACATAGCCCGAGGAGTGAGCAAACCATCAAGGTGAAAAAACAAATTGTTTGAAATATTAAGGAGATGACACCCATAGCCTCATCCATCTTATTTCGGTGCTGAATAATCTCAAAAGGATGGTGCAACAATGACTGATCCACATCCAAATAGGACCACAACCCTCTTGATCTGATAAGCCTCGTCATACAAGCTTTCCAGAGGTGATAGTTCTGGGATGTAAGAAGCTTAACTGAAGAATCTGTCATGTGTACTTGTACCTGAACTTGAACCCGCTCTTGACTTTTTTTAATTAAAAGATCTTTCAAACTAGACAGAAGATGTAGAAGGGTTTTTTTTTTTGAGTTTAAGTGTTCTGATTTTCAAAAGTAAATTACAAAAAATAGTAAAAAATTAACACCCCCACAATATGTAAAACAAAAAACCAGTACAATCTGAGAGCCAAAAAAGAAGACAAGAGAAAAGAAAATGTGTCAGACACTATCTTGTGTACCTGATTATTTTTCTGGAAAAAATAACTCCAAATTTGAAAAGGGCTATCCAAGACCTTTCTGATGCCTATTTGTTTTTCAAAAACGGAGTCCGTTTGCCCAAGTTAAGGCTCCTGGAGTGCAGAAAAGAGCGCTGAATTGGATGGTAGAAAATAGGTAGTAGATGAAAAAATCAAAAACTCTCACCTACATATTTAGGTAGAGCTCAAAAATATCTTTCCGGTGCCTATTCACTTTCGAACATCCGACTCTGTTTGCTCAAGTTATGACCAAAAAACCAACTGCCTCTCAAAAAGGGCCTCCAAGGAACAAAATCCCTCTCTGCTAGTGGTAGGGAGGTGGTGCCTAGGCGGAGTGGCAGCGGAGGTGTGAGGCAGGCCGGGCAGCGGAGCGGCTGGGCAGTGGAACGCTGAGCAGGAGGCGTGGAGAGTGTCGGGCGACGGAGTGGCCATCAGGCGGAGGCGGCCTAGGCGGCGGAGCGGTTGAAGAATCGCCTGTGGTAACCATCGACTGCAGAGCTGACCGCGATGGTTTAATAAACTACCAACGGCTGGCGGTAGTGGTAGCGGCCTGGGCATGCCGTTAAAAGGCTCGAAAAAATGATTTTTTTAATTTTTTGTCTTGAAAAACGTGCCTATAAGGGCAAAAATCATTTTTTTTCAGAGCTAAAGTTGTCCAAACTGGACAAATTTTATATGAAAAGGGTTTTCTGGGTGTTCTGAGCTCAATGGTGAGGTCCGTTTGAGCTCAAAATACCTAGAAAGAAAAAGATACCCCAGATCCAAACTTAAAAACTCTGAAAAAAACCTGAATTCCTTGCCTTTATAGAAAATCTTCTGAAAATAAGTCAGGAACAAGTAGCAGTAGATGTAGGCTCTGATACCATGAAGAAGTTAGGAAAGTACAACTTTTGAGATCCCAAGAGCATCTACAAGAAAAATACCTATCACAAGAGAAGATTGGAGACAAAACACAAAAAAGGCTCTGAAGAAAAAGATTATCATTCAAAGAGGGAATAAAAAAAATTACAATACAATCCTTATGACAGGAGAATATGAAACCCTAAATATGTGCAACCCTAAAGAAACCCTAAAGGGATAAAGAGTATTTAATAATTAGAATAATTATTAAATATCTACAATATTATTAAATGCTTAAGTTTAGCTTAAGCGTAGAGTATAATAGACTAATAATTAAACAAATAATTATTAGCTAATACAAGATAACTCTAACAGTATTGTCCCTAATTTCACGTCTTCTATCGGTTCAAATTGGTTGTCATCATATTTAAAAGATTCCATAGAAGCATATGCTTCATGGTTGGGTGGAAAAGCATGTTGATGATGTTCTTGGTTGGGGTATTCTCACATGGAGGTCGCATGTTAGCAATGCTGGTCAAGATTGTTCATTTATGTACTTGATGTATTTGAAAATTTGTTCTTCCTAAGGAAATAGTTTCCTAATGCTTTGTTAGCCTTTGGGCTTATGTACTCAATTTTCTGGTTTAAATCTAATTTTTTCTCTATTATTAAAATTTGAGCAAACTGGTTCAATTTATATTTTATTATGTTTAATTTTATATTAAGGAGGTCCTTACAACAATGCACTCACATTTTATTTTTCTTGGGTATTTCTAACCCTTTGTATTGAATTTTCACTGGGCATATAATCCAAAGGGACGGACTTACATGTAAAATCCCATAGACTATTTTTGTAAATTAAAAAAAAAATGATACAACTTTTGAGTGTGTTATCTAGTAGGTTTGTATGTTTTTCATTGTTTTGTGAAAAAAATGATATAGTTACATAGATTTCTCTCTTAACTTTCTAATTTTTTTTCTTTATATTTTAAATATGTTAACAATTTGATATTTAATTTATTTTACTAGTGTTTCCATTTTTTCACGTGATAGATAAATATCGTATATCATATAGGTATACATCACATAAATCACATACACACATTTGCATCCAAAACATGTTAGGAAAATCCATAGAAACATATGCATACATATCATATCCATCCATCCCGCATCACAAACATATTAGATCATATGCATCATCATAATCATAACACCATAATCATCATCCATCACATCTAAATAATAATGTCCATGAAGAGTCCATAATAAAGTACACACACATATCACATCCAAAACCGTGTCTCATATATATATATCAAAAAATCAATGTGTCCAATTATATTACAATGATACCCTCTAACGGGTCAAAATATGTCATACATATATGTATATGAGTGCTAACCTGCACTCTCTCTGTCTCCTGTGCCTCCTCATGGTCCTGCTGGTGATGGTCGAGGTGCTCTCATGCCCATTGAGCCTCGTGACTATACACTTTGTGTCCTGTGTGACCGAGTACTCTCGACATAGGACACTGCTCTCTACTCTACCATCACAACCTGATGATAGAGATCCCTATAATACTAGATCTCTCAACCCATCCTCTCTGCCTGATGCTTGACACCTATAATCTCTACAAAAATGGGTCCCAACCCTCCAGGAATTAGAAGATGTCAAGCCACATCCTTCTCCCCTCGCAGTCTAACTACCTCCACCTCTGACCTGCTCAACGTGGCTCTAAGAGTCTCCAGCTCATCATCCATCCATTGCATCTCATCTCTGAGCTACCCTATAATACCACCACTCCTTGCCTCCTCTACAATCCTCTTAGCCTCATCTGCCTCTATCCTAATGCTGTCTCTCTCTGAGATGGATTCCTCCAAGTCCTGTCATAGAGCATCTCCCTCCTCTCTCAGCCACTATACCTCCCCTTGCAGGCTGTCTACTCGGGCCCTCTCATGATCTTCTGTCTATTGCTCAGTGGCCAACTGATCCTCTAGGTTCTGTGCCCTAGCCTTCTCCATGTCCCGCTCCACAAGAGCCTGATCCAAAACACCTTGTGGTACCTGCCCTACGAGAACTCCTTTCTCTCCTGCCTGTGCCTCCTATCCAACTAGTATGTCCATCAACTCGACTCCATCTCTTTCTCTCAGATCCTATGGAGGCCTTGCAACCTATGCTACGAGTGCTTGAACTTGTAAAGGCACCTCCGCATGTGGTACCTATTGTGCTCTCCCGTTTTCATGTTGGGGCATCCTTTTTCTATCTTTTACCTGTTGGCATTTGCATGAAGATTACATTAATGATATGTTATGTTGTCATTGATGTCAATTGAACTGGTAATGATATTCCTGATATTGTTGTTATTGTTGATATTGTCTTGTAACTGGTAGGAAGAGCTTTGTGAAGGATATTGTAAACCGGTATGTAAGTTTGTGACTTGAATCGGTAATCAGAGTAAAAGATTAAACCCTTTCTATGTTATGTAACCGGTAAACCCTACCAGTTGTTTTTGTTAAACCCTAACCGATTAAGGTTGTTGAATTGGTTATGTTGGTTTATGATATAATGTTGAGCGGTAATGATGGTGACACGTAAGGTCATTGTATGAAGACAAGGTCAATTATTTTGGCGTGTTTATTTGTTTGTTTGTCTAGGGAATGAGCAAAGTGTATTGCATCTAATGCAAAGCGCGTGATGAGTTACTAAGCTTGATGAAGCGGTAATCAAGGAGCGGTTAAGGTTTTCTTGATTGATGTGTAGAGATTGCTATGAAATTCAACGATCATGCTTGTACTGATTTGTTTGTAATCTTGGTGAGAGGATTAGATTTGTGTTGTGTTACCAACATAATTGATTTGTATTTAAGATCGATGAAGTTGTTTTGTTTAGTGTTGGCAAGAGTTGGTAGAAATCAGTTGAGTGTGTGGTTGCTGAACCGGAGAATGAGTTTGCAGTTTGAGTAAAGGTAGATAGAAGCTTAAATGGATCTGATCAAGAAAGTGTAGTGCTATTCAGACAGATCAAGAAACTCTTGTTGTTTTCTAACAATTACAGCATAATTGAAATCCCCTAACCATAAGCTCTAACAAGCTTGGTTACTTATTAAATCCTCTAACAAGGTGGTCCATTAGATTGGATTTTCAAATCATCTACTGAGGTTACTCCTTTCAGGGTATTTTCTTCTTACAAGGCATTTGTAGTCAATCCCTTAATTAGGTGATTCCTAACAGGATCAGTTCTTAACATGACTTTTGTAAAAGCTTTAATAGGCTTGGCTCCTAACAACGCAAACTTTAGAAGAGTTTGGATATTATCTTGTGAGTCCCATCTCACCGTGGTTTTTACCTATTTGGGTTTTCCACGTATAAATACTTGTGTCATGTGGTGAATGTTTTTGTGGTTATGATCTTATGGTTGATTTGATTGACTACTTAACTATTTATGATAAGGCATGATAACCAGAAGCATTGGGAAATGAAGCATTGGCATATGATAAAACATTTAGATGTTTACAAGTTAAATGTTGTTTACTGTTAAGTTGTTGTAATAGTCAACCGATATTCTTATGAGTATTGATCTTGACAGTGGTATTTCATTGATAAGCTTAATTTGTATGTTTGAGTTTGAGTTTGGGAAGTTTGTATCAGTTTTTCTATTTACTGATTCACCCCCCCTCTTAGTAATCTACCAGATACTTATTCTTTCATCATACCATCAATTGGTATCAGAGCATCTAAGGTCCTCTAAGGTCCAAGCCTAACAGCTTGAGGAAAAGATCTGCTAGATCATGATGAAGAAGGAAGGTTCAAAGTTCAATAGAGAAAACTATAGGATATGGAGCGATAGAATGAAGATTTACATCAAGAGTTTGGGAAGTCAGTATTGGGATCATGTAGATACTAAGTATATTGCACCTATTGGGACTCTGACTGATGATCAAAAGAAAGAACAAAAAGAAAATTATCAAGCTTTGGAGGCTATTATCAGTTCCCTATTGGATGCTGAATATGCAGATGTTCATGGTCTTGAAACTTCATATGAAGTGTGGAAAAAACTTGAAGAGATTTATAGCGGTAATGAACATGTTAAGATTGCTAAAGAATAGAGTCTAAGAGGAAAGTTTGATGACACGAGGATGTTTGAAGGTGAGAATATCCAGTAGTATGGTCAAAGGATAAAAGAGATAGTCGGTGAAATTAAGAGTGCAGGAGGGAAAGTGGAAGATGCCACAGTAATCAGTAAGGTATTAAGAACCCTGCTACCAGTCTATGCTATTCGAGTTGCAGCTATTCAGGAGTTGAAGTCCATTGACAAAACTAAGGTAACCCTTGACTCCATCATTGGAAATCTTACTTCTTTTGAATTAAACGGTTATGATGGTAGTGTACAAAAATCTGAGTTTGCATTTAGAGCTTCTGTTTCTAACTCCTCTATGAGAAAAATTAGAGATACTAGTCATGGTTATAAATCTAGATCCAGCAGAGATGCTGATGATGAAGACAGTTTAGTGGAGCTTGAAGCATTATTGGCAAAGTAGTTTCCTAGAGGCATTGGTAAATACATAGGTAAATTACCTTTAAAATGTTTTGCATGCAACAAGATTGGTCACATAGTGGCTAATTGTCCTAATGGTGAAAATGAACACAAAAGAGATATATTCAAGAAGTATAAGGGTAAAGGCAAAATAGATTGTCTTATTGCTATTGATAATGGTATCACTGATGAAGAATCTGATGGTGATGCTAGTGAAGATATTGTGTTTATAGCTATTAAGGAAGAGATATAAGACTAGAAGGCATTAGTATCCAGGATGGATAACTCTGATGATTGGATCATTGATAGGGGTTGTTCACATCATATGACCGGTGATCCGAGAAAATTTATTTCCTTGTAATAATTTTATGGCGGTGTTGTTAGATTTGGCAATGACTCACCTTGCATGGTTAAAGGTAAAGGAGTTATTTCTCTTAATGGGAAGAGCAGTGCTGATGATGTCTACTTGGTTGAAGGACTAAAACACAATCTTTTGAGTGTGGCACAATTTAATGACAAAGGATACCCACTGGAGTTTAAAAATGGTATGTGCAAAATCTTTGACAACAAAGGTGAATTGATTGCAACTGAAAACAAACTAAAGGTAACCTGTTTCACCTTAATTCTAAAGTTAGCAACTATTTTATTGCTAAAATAGATGATAGCTGGCTTTGGCATAGTAGATTTTGTCATATAAACTTTGATAACATTGTTAAAATGAGTAAGTCCAAGACAATGAAAGATTTGCCTCAGTTAGACAAACCGGTTAATGCTCTTTGCAAAGAATGTCAGTTAAGAAAGATGGCTTCTTCAACTTTCAAAAGCAAATCCTTTTCAGCAGAGCACTTGTTAGATTTGGTTCATACAGATCTTTGTGGACCAATAAGAACAAAAATAATTCAAGGTGACAAATATTTTATGATTCTCACCGATGATTGCTCAAGGATGATCTGGGTCACATTCTTGAAGGATAAGACTGAAGCTTTTGGTAAGTTCAAGGCATTTAGGGCCTTAGCTGAGAAAGAGAGTGGTAAGAAGATAAAATGTCTAAGGACAGATCAAGGCAGTGAATTTACTTCTAAAGAATTCACTAGGTACTGTCAAGAGAATGGTATCAAACAACAACTTTCTGCACCAAGGATACCATAGTAGAATGGTATCACAGAAAGGAACAACTGGTCAGTTGTTGAAGTTGCTAGGACAATGTTGATACAAGGAGGTGTAGCAAAAAACTTTTGGAGAGAAGCTGTCAGCACAACCGTCTACACAATGAACCGGGTTATGGTAAAGAGAGGTAAAGAAAAGACTCCTTATGAATATTGGTATGAAAGATCACCTGATGTTAGCTATTTTAAGATATTTGGAAGCAAATGTTTTATTAAGAGAGGTGATTGCATTAGCAAATTTGAGACTAAGAGTGATGAAGGCATATTTCTTAGCTATTCCACCAAGAGTAAGGCCTACAAATGTTTTAACAACCAGACACAAATAATTGTTGAGAGTGCTGATGTTTGAGTGGATGAATTTATTGAAGTCTTAGAAGGAACCGGTTCAAAGAAAAAGGATGAAGATCTTTGTATTTTGTTTTTGGAACCAGTAACTGTGAAATTTGAAACCGGCAAAGCAAATTTTGATGCACCAGTCCAACCGGAACAGATAAATTCAGAAGAAGATGATGACACTGAAGAAGCTGAACCTAAAGATAATGATCATGTTATTCCTAGATATGTGAGATTGAATCACAATCCTGAGCAGATTATTGGAGATAAGGATGATGGAGTACTAACCAAAAGAAGAATCAGAGATAATTCTTGCATGATCTCCACCATTGAACCAAGAACTGCTAAGGAGGCATTTGGTGATGATCATTGGGTTAAAGCTATGAAGGAGGAATTGGATCAAATTGAGAAAACCAACACTTGGACCCTAGTACCTTGACCGATAAATAAGAATGTTATAGGTACTAAATGGGTATACAGGAACAAGTTGAATGAAAATGGTGTTGTAGTTCACAATAGGGCAATATTAGTCTGCAAGGGTTATGCGCAAGAAGGAGAAGATTATGGTGAAACTTTTGCACCAGTAGCAAGGCTAGAAGGTGTCAGAACTTTACTTGCATTTGTAGCCCATAAAAAGTTCAAGGTATATCAGATGGATATTAAGTCTGCATTTTTGAATGGGATATTGGAAGAAGAGGTATATATAGAGAAGCCAGATGGTTATGCTTTGACTGATGAGAAAGACGTCGTATGCAAATTGCATAAGGCTTTATATGGATTAAAGCAGACACCCAGAGCATGGTATGATAGGCTTCATACACATATAATGAAGATAGGATTTCTGAGAACCAGTGATGATAGTAGCATATATCTAAAGTCTGAAGGAGATGAAATACTAGTCAGTGAAGTATTTGTTGATGATATTATATTTGGAGGTAATGATGTCATGAGAAACAGTTTTGCAGAGGAAATGGAAAATGAGTTTGAAATGTCTTTTGTAGGGGAAATAATTTTTTTCATAAGCTTGCAGATATAGGAAATGAAGAATGGTATTTTCATTACACAGTCTAAGTATGTGAAAGAGGTTTTGAAGACATTTGGCATGAGTGACTGTAAACTAGTTGGGACACCAATGGTTACAGGTTGTAAGTTGTCCAAGGAAGATGAATCTAAGTCTGTTGATGAGAAGGAATACAGGTCAATGATTGGCAAATTGCACTATATTGTTCACAGCAAACCGAACATAGCCCATGCGGTTGGCATAGTTGCTAGATTCTAGAAGAATCCTAAGGAGACACACCTAATAGAAACCAAGATAATCTTTAGATACATGAAAGGTACCGTTGACTATGGATTATGGTATCCATATGAAGGAAACTTTGAATTGAAGGCATACATAGATGCTGATTGGGCAGGAAATGTTGATGACTAGAAAAACACAACTAGTGGAGCATTTTTTCTTAGAGGAAGGCTTGTTTCATGGAGTAGTAAAAAGCAGATTTGTACCTCACAATCTACTGCTAAAGCTGAGTATGTTGCAGCTTATATGAATTGCACATAGGCTATTTGGATGAGGCACATTTTGGAAGGTTTTAAGATGAATATTTCAAAACCTATAAAGATTTTATGTGATAATAAAAGTCCCATAAATATTCCCAAGAATCCTGTTTTGCATGCACAAACCAAGAACATTGAATTGAAGTATCATTTCTTGAGGGAAAAAGTTCAGAGCAAAGATGTTATCTTAGAGCATGTTTCTACCAACGAGCAGCTTGTAGATATTTTTACCAAACCTCTGCCTAAGACTACTTTTGAGTATCTTAGAAGTCAGTTAGGGGTTGTCCCTCTTCATGAAGTTAGTTGAACATGATGTTGACTGCATCAGTCCCTGAATCACTTGCATAATTTTACAAGGGTTGGTGTAGAAGTGGATGTATTCCACAGGGGGAGCATCAAGTTGTAGTATGTTGTTGATGCATAGTGAAAATTTAACATTACATATTTTACTTTCAATTTGGAATTGCTGTCAAAGGGGGAGAAGAATTATGTGATTATGGGAAGGAAAACCAGTGATAGACTGAAGATAGAGAGAGCATGTGAATACTTGGAAAGTAAACCAGGATTCCTATTCATAATCAAAACATCAAAGCAATGGTGTTGATATTGATATTATTGTTGATCTCTAAACCCATCCTCTCTGCCTGATCCCTGACACCTATAATCTCTACAAAAATGGGTCCCAACCCTCTAGGAATTAGCAGGTGTCGAGCCACATCCCTCTCCCCTCGCAGTCTAACTACCTCCACCTCTGACCTGCTCAACCTGGCTCTAAGAGTCTCCAGCTCATCATCCATCCGCTGCATCTCATCTCTGAGCTACCATATAACACCACCACTCCTTGCCTCCTCTAGAATCCTCTTAGCCTCATTTGCCTCTATCCTAATGCTGTCTCTCTCTGAGATGGATTCCTCCAAGTCATGTCGTAGAGAATCCCCCTCCTCTCCTAGCCGCTATACCTCCCCTTGGAGGCTGTCTACTCGGGCCCTCTCATGATCTTCCATCTATTGCTTAGTGGCCAACTAATCCTCTAGGCTTTGTGCCCTAGCCTTCTCCATGTCCTGCTCCAAAAGAGCCTGATCCAAAACACCCTGTGGTACTTGCCCTATGAGAACTCCTTTCTCTCTTGCCTATCCCTCCTATCCAGCTAGTATGTCCATCGACTTGACTCCATCTCTCTCTCTCAGATCATGTGGAGGCCCTGCAACCTATACTACAGGTGCTTGAACCTGTAAAGGCACCTCCGCCTGTGGTACCTGCTGTGCTCTCCTGTCTTCACATTGGGGCATCCTTTTTCTATCTTTTACTTGTTGGAATTTGCATGAAGATTACATTAATGATATGTTATGTTGTCATTGATGTCAATTGAACCGGTAATGATATTGCTAATATTGTTGTTACTGTTGATATTATCTTGTAACTAGTAGGAAGAGCTTTGTGAAGGATATTGTAAACCGGTATGTAAGTTTGTGAGTTGAACCGATAATCAGAGTAAAAGGTTAAACCCTTTCTATGTTATGTAACCGGTAAACCCTACCAGTTGTTTTTGTTAAACCCTAACCGACTAAGGTTGTTGAATTGGTTATGTTGGTTTATGATCTGATGTTGAGCGGTAATGATGGTGACACGTAAGGTCATTGTATGAAGACAAGGTCAATTGTTTTGTTGTGTTTATTTGTTTGTTTGTCTAGGGAATGAGCAAAGTGTATTGCATCTAATGCAAAGTGCACGATGAGTTATGGAGCTCGATGAAGTGGTAATCAAGGAGCGGTTGAGGTTTTCTTGATTGATGTGTAGAGATTTCTATGAAATCCAATGGTCATGCTTGTACTGATTTGTTTGTAATCTTGATGAGAGGATTTGATTTTTGTTGTGTTACAGACCTAATTGATTTGTATTTAAGGTCGATGAAGTTGTTTTGTTTAGTTTTGGCAAGAGTTGGCAAAAATTAGTTGAGTGTGTGGTTGCCGAACCAGAGAATGAGTCTGCAGTTTGAGTAAAGGTAGATAGAAGCTTAAATGGATCTGATCAAACAAGTGTAGTGCTATTCAGACAGATCAAGAAACTCCTGTTGTTTTCTAACAATTACAGCAGAATTGAAATCCCCTAACCGGGTAAGCTCTAACAAGCTTGGTTACTTATTAAATCCTCTAACAAGATGGTCCATTAGATTGGATTTTCAAATCCTCTACTGAGGTTACTCCTTACAGTGTATTTTCTTCTAACAAGGCATTTGTAGTCAATCCCTTAACTGGGTGATTCCTAACAAGATCAGTTCTTAATAGGACTTCTGTAAAAGCTTTAACAGGCTTGGCTCCTAACAGGGTGAACTTTAGAAGAGTTCATATATTATCTTGTGAGTCCCATCTCACCGTGGTTTTTACCTATTTGGGTTTTCCACGTATAAATACTTGTGTCATGTGGTGAATGTTTTTGTGGTTATGATCTTATGGTTGATTTGATTAACTACGTAACTATTTATGATAAGGCATGATAACTAGAAGCATTGGGAAATGAAGCATTGGCATATGATAAAGCATTTGGATGTTTACAAGTTAAATGTTGTTTACTGTTAAGTTGCTGTAACAGTCAACCGATATTCTATTGAGTATTGATCTTGACAGTGGTATTCCATTGATAAGTTTACTTTGTATGTTTGAGTTTGAGTTCGAGAAGTTTGTATTAGTTTTTCTATTTACTGATTCACCCCCCCCTCTCAGTAATCTACCAGATACTTATTCTTTCATCATACCATCATTACCCATCGCCAATTTTGCCGCTGTGTAAAAGGGGAAAAATATAGATGCTTAAATTAATTAAATTAAATATTTAATTAATTTATCCTTTCTACATGATTAATTCATTTAATTATGTTATCCTTATTGTTCTCAAAATTAGTTAAATTAAATTTAATTAATTCTGTCATTATAATCCAATAATTGATTTATCAAATGAATTAATTATTCCCCTATTTCTTCTAAAGTCACCCAAATCATTAATTCTTCTAAGTCCCACTTAGTTGATTAATTCTAATTAATTAACTTGTCCAAAGTGATTCCTACAAATCACTTCTTCTAATCCTCAATTAATTCTTCTAGAAGCCTGATTATCATTATTCTTCAATGTTAAATTCCTCCACTCATTCTCTCTCCTCTTGTCAAATTCTCCTAACTTATCCACTTGCTCTCTAATTCTCTATTAACCCACTTAATCCCTCTCACTAATCTTTTGCACATTCCTAATTCTCATTATTAGGAATAGTCAACCATTTGCCGTAAATGGTTTGTCCCTTCTCACCTTCCAAAACCTTAAATGCATCAACTTTGGTCATTTGAAGGATTTCAAATTTATCTATTTCCCAATGCTCCCTCACTTCCAAAGGAAATTTTAATTCCTTTTCTCTCCTCTTTCTCCCATGTAATCCATTATTTGAGATTTTTTAATTCTCTTATCTTCCCCCAAGTAATTTTAAATTCCTTTTTATTCTCCCAATATACTTGGTTATCTCTTCCCTATGTACCTCAAGGTGTGTGGAGACAAGAAATGCCTTTATGACAAATCTCTTGAATCCCACACCTTGTCCTCTCAATACCCTCCATCAATTTCCTTCAATCTTGACCCTTCATTCCAAATCAATCTTTTCCCTCCATTTCTCCCTTCTCAAACCTATAAATTGGGGTCTCATTCCCTTCATTTCATATCCATCATTTGTATAATCTCATCTCGCTAGTATAAGCTTAGAATCATATCCATAGCATAATCACTATAGCTAAATTAGGTTCCCATACTTATCCATTTCAATAATCCATCCAATCATCCATCAAGCTATTGTTTTTTGTATTGTGGAGAGCATTCCACATACCCACCTAGGACCAATCCAATCAAGCTAAGGAGGGGCACATTGTTGACTTCACCGAAGGTCCAATTAGAGGAACTAGTGGCTACATTGTGAAGGTATAAAGGTTTCTTGGTATTTACTTGAATGTTTGTGTTTATTTTGATTTAATCTAAGCTTTATTCAATTGCATTGTTTCCCCTTGATTTAGAGGGTTTGAGCTAAGAGGAATATATGGAAGTGAAGATGAAGCTGAATAAGGAGTACAATTCAAATTAAAAAAGATGCACAAGAAGAGATCTTGAGAAATTCATGTTGTTAACAACCATCTCCAAGATTAGAAAAGGCAGAAAATGGAAATTTCCACATTTAAAAAAAGTATTAACCCAAAAGAGGTTATTGATTTGATCAATGACATGGAGGAATACATTAAGTTCAAGAAACTGAGAGATCTTGATAGGGTAAAATTTGCAAAGACCAAGTTAAAAGGTCATTTTAATATTTGGTGGAAGGAAGTACAACTAGAAAGAAATAAAAGAGGAAAATAAAAGATAACAAGATGGAATCAAATGGTTTAAAAGTTGAAAATAAATTTCATTTCTATTGATTATGAGCTAGAGTTGTTGAAGAAGATGCAAGGTTTGAAATAGGTAGGTAAATCTATCAAAGAATACAAAAGAAGAGTTATATACAATATTAACCAAGACATGCCATTATAAGACCAACAAAAAGAAGGTAGCCCATTATATAAATGGGTTGAATCCAAGTATTCAAGGCAAGCTAAGTTTGGTAAGGATGACCACTATTGAAGATGCTTATTAGTTTTCTTTAAAAGTAGAGGAGAAGTTAAATAGAAGATTTGAAAGAAAGCAAAAATGAAGGGGTCATGATAGAGGTATTAGTGAAAGATCATAAGGAGAAAAAAATGAAGACCAAAATAAGAATGAATAAGCTAGATGATCTAAATTTGTATGGAGAACTCAAGTAACAACACTAGCTGTGAGGAGCTGTGGTATTCCAAAAATTGGAGAAATTGGTAAAACTTGTGAAAATGAGCTATGAGCCTTCAAAATTCATTAGAGTTGATCTCTAGAGAAAAATATGTACATTTACATGAATGTGAAAGGTCACCACATTCTTTGGAATTTGAAATGAATAGTTGGATGGGGAAAAATAACATAAAAATGATATTATAGTAAAACTAGAGTATTTTATCCACCCCATAATGGGGTCATAACTCATAGCCCAATGGCCAAAAAATGAACTTATTTATGTTGAATATCTCAGACATTCGAGAGGGGGGGTGAATTAGTTGTAAATTAAAATTTATTTTACTTTTCACATAAAAACAAATATGGTAAACTAATCTCAGATTACTTAACCGTTAGTAGAAACACACATGAAAGAATACACACATGAAACACTAGATATGATGTGGAAAACCCAAAGAAGGAAAAAACCATGAAGAATGTTAGTTCTCAATAAACACCTGTTAGGGTGACACCGGTTAAGGTGATTTTTACAAGATGGTTCACTGCCAGAATGCTCATTGTAGATGGGCTCACCGCCCTATTGAAACCGCCAGAAAAAGAAAGAGGGCTCACTGTCTAGAAGAAGAAAGAATGAATCCATCACAACTGCCACACTGATGAAATGTCAAAAGAAACCTTAGGCTCACTGCCACCAGTACCAAACAATATCATCTCACAACCATACTGATCAACCACTTTACAACAAAGATAGATCTTCCTTTTCAACCAACTTCTTTCTATATCTTTCTATGTGTTTTTCTTATTACAATCATACTTGATTAATATTGATCTCTGAAATAAAATTTCCCAAGTTGGCCAACAAGAAAATAATTCACCAAAACATAATTTGAAATAGGTCTTCACTAAGCATTCCCATGGTGTAGAGGAATGAGAAGTGGACCATGCCACAACACATTATCAATCAAGACAACACATCACCCATACACCACAAATTCCAAAGAAAAAATAGAATCATTCAAGGTCAACCAGATTTGAAATGATCACATCCAAAACAACAACTTTGGAGCACACCAACACATGCCAAATCAAAATATCAAAGATAAATACATGAATAACATAAATCCGTAGTCTCATCAACATAACTGGAAATGCAGAGAAACACATATCTCTGCAAACTCTACCAGAAAACATCATCATCACTGCATATAATTCTAGAGTACACCTTCTAGACCACCAAAACACAAGAATAGAATCTCAAGGAAATATCCAATGACATACCAACATTTCTTGAACACATGTGCAACATATCAAAAATGCGGAGCAAAAACCAAACACTGAAACATAGAATCAATACTTTGACATCAATGACAAGCATACACATATATCAAAATATTCACATTTGCAACAATTTATATCGTCAAAAAGAGTTTGAAGAGATATAGATTCAATATCTTAGAACAACAGTGGTTCTAAAGTACCAATGACTGTATAAACCCCAAATTCTACTCCAAAGACATCCAAAAATACATTTTTTTGAGATGTAGAAAAAGACTGGAAAAAATTAGTTTTTTGAGATTTTCCATTGTGGATATGCAAAGGCCTCCAAAATTATCTTTAGAAGTTAGAATTAAAAAATAGATAATTCTTACAAACATTGTGACCAAATAAATGGTGACCAAAGATGAAGATGAAGGTTTGGATGACGATTTCTTGTAACTTGTTTCCAATGTGGAGAAGAAGGGTATCAACCATATGAGTGTCCACAACATGAACAAAGAATAAATATAATACCTAAAGTAAATATATGAGTTGCCAATGTAGAGGAGGAGGTCAAAATTGAGCATTATGAAGATTCAAAAAGAGAAGTTCTGGTCACAAATAAATTCATGCTAAATGAGGAGAAAGATTCAATCCTAAGGGAGAGTTTATTTCAAAAAAGGTGAAAATGTGAAGGTAAAGCTTGTAATCTTATCATTTATAGTAGTAGCACTAATAATCTTGTTTTAGAGAACATAATTAACAAATTATAGTTTTAAAGAAATTCCACATCTATATCAGAATGCATGGTTATAGAAGGACCACAAAGCCTTGGTTGATGAGCAATTTTTTGTGAAGTTCAAGAATGGGAATTACCATGTTGAGGTATTTTGTGATATCATGCCTATGGATGATTTCCATATATTATTGAGGAGGTCATGATAATTTTATCATGCAGTGATGGACATGCTAGCAGTTAATCCTTGACAAAGAATGGAGTACACCACAAGTTGAATCCCTTAGAGGAGGTGGAATAAAAGGTATGTAGTAGTAGAAGAATTTATTTGGGTGATGGTAGAAATTTTTACATAGTATGAAGCACAAGTATATGTGCTATTATTGATTCTTGAGTTTAATAAAGAAGAACATGAATATATACCAATAAAAGTATTAAATTTGTTAGAGTGTCATGAAATTGTCTCAAATAATATACTTAAGTTATTTCTAGTGGAGAGAAAGATTATTCACTAGATAGATTTGATACTAGGAGCTAGTTTTTCAAAAAAGACAACCCATAGAACGATTCCTATAGAGAATGAGGAGCTAAGTAGACAAGTTCAAGAGCTATTGAAGAAAGGATTGGTTCAAGAGAGTTTGAGTCCATTTGTATCCTTGTAGTACTAGAGCCAAAGAAAATTGGAGATTGGAAAATGTGTACTGACTCTCAATATATTAACAAGATTATAATAAAATATAGATTTCCACTGCTAAGAATGGATGACCTTATGAATTGTTTGAGGGAGCCAAGTACTTCCCCAAGATTGATCAAATGAGTGGGTATCATTAGATTAATATTAGAGAAGGAGATGAGTGGAAGATAGCCTTCAAGAGGGCTTGTACAAGAGGTTAGTCATGCCATATAGGCTAACTAATGCATCAAGCATATTATGTGGCTTATGAATGAGGTATTGATTTTTTTTTAGCAATTTTTTTTATTGATTGTTTAGATGAAATTTTAGTATTCATTAAGATGTTGGAGGAGCACTTGGTGCATATTCAAATGGTTTTTGAGAAGCCAAGGAAAGCTAAGTTGCTGGTTAATCTAAAGAAATGCAGTTTTGTGAAGAAAGAGTTGGTCTATTTGGGATTTGTGATCTCATCTACGGGTCTTAAAATGGACCAAGAAAAAGTGTGAGCTATAATTGAGTGGCATAAACAAAGGAGTGTTATATAGTTAAGGTGATTTAACGGTCTATCAATTTGTTATAAAAAAATTATTCAAAATTTTAGTAGTATTTACATGATGCACCCCTAAAAGGAATAGAAAGGAGTTGACGTGGAGTATAGTGGTAGTGAAGAGTTTTGATATGTCGAAGAAGAAAGTCATAGAGAAACCTATTTTGGTGATTCCAAATTTTAGTAAGGTATATTAGGTAGATTGTGATGCTAGTGATAGCACCATATCAGTTGTTTTGAGTCAAGAAAGTAAGAATCTTGCCTATTTTAGTGAGAAGCTTAATGATGCCAAGGAAAATTATTTTATCTATGATTAGGAGTTTTATTTTATATTTTAGGCATTTAAGAAATAGAGGCATTATTTTTTCCAAAATATTTTGTTTTATATACTAATCTTCAATATTTATAGTATCTTAATAGTCAAGGAAAGTTAAATTAGAGGCACTTAAAATGGGTCGAGTTTTTGCAAATTTACACTTTTGTTTTGATGCATAGGAGTGGGAGGTTAAACAAAGAACTTGAAGATTTTTTAAGTAGTGATATGTATGGAAATGAGATCCTAGGCTTATGGGTGCAAACTAATATCTAAAATCTCCATTGTAAAGCATTGGAACATGATTTTTCTAACTTGAATCTTGAAAGGGGAGTTAGGCACTTGAATTATATTTCTTTGTTGCAATGGAATTGAGATTGTGAAGTATGTGTTGAAGATCTATGTTTGATGATAGAAAAATGATAACTTTCAGCAATAACAATAAATTAAAGAACAACAAACCAACACAACAAATCAGATCTAGAAAGAGAATACAAAAAGGAACCTATAGTGACAATTTGGAGTTGAAAGTGCTAGACATAGGTGCTAACTGCCCTAGTCTTAGGGGTGTCCAAATTGACAGAATGAAGCATAAATACAATCAAGAGGTCTTGTAGGTTTGTCTCCCAAAATTCCAGCTATAAAGTGTTGGACACAAGTGTTGGGTACCCTAGTTCATGTCTTTTTGCCTATTTGGAATCTAAAAATGTCTAAATTTTTTTTCTCTAAACTCATGTAACACTCTTTATTGTTAGATTTGAACCTACACATGAAAATATGAGAAAAGTGTTGCGTCGTATAGGGGATTTCCCAACTCAAACCAAATGTTGGTGTTCCCACCTCCACAACAATTATAATTGATGAAAAAGAGAGCTTATCCTTAGAAGGATAGAGACTAAATGATAATGAAAATGTTGAAATAAAATGATTATACCTTAGGAATAGAAATGGTGGCATTATAGTGCTCTTTAGAGTAGTACTGTAAGTGTTAATGCAATAACAAGATAAAAAAACATAATCAACATAAAATCATAGTTGAATTTAGAGTGTTGTAGCTTGCTGCTCAATATTGAGTACTTAAATTTGATGTTCTTTCTCAATAACATTTCCATTGTGATTGTAGCTTGTCCCTTATGAATAATAAAAAATGTGATTTATATAGGGTTCATAAGGTATTTTTGATAAAAAGTTGACATAAAATGGTCAAGTACCAAAATCAAGATCAAATTTGAAAATTTGAAGGCTGACACTAGCAATGGTAGCAATTTAAAGGAAATTTTGGAGGGACATGATTGTTAGATGCCTCAGTCCCACCAAAATAGGGCCTCCAAAAGGGAAACATGAGTGTTAAGGTAAGTGATGTTAGATATGTTTCTAATTTAAGTATTTTATGACAATTAAATTATAGGATTGATAATTAAATTATAGGCTAGTGTATTAGGGTTAAAATCATCATAATTAATCAAATTATAAGAGAGAATCACAAACTCTAATCTAATTAGAATTAATCCTAAATAACACTCAAATAATGTAAAATCAATTGAATTGAGAAAATGAATCTAATTGAGACTCCCTCAATCGATTTGACAAAGCTTCCATTTCTCTTCTCCTTAGTTGTTGTTGAATTGGCTCTTAGGTATTGCACTGATTTCCTGCATAGATTAGCAACTATTTCAAAGACTATGATTCTAGATTGAATTGAGAAAAAAGGTTGAATTTATAGATTTTCAACACAAAGGAGGTGAGAAATAGAACTCAAGTGCTGATTGATAGTCAACTGAAATTGATTGATCAGTGAACTCAATAGATTGATCTGTTAACTCATTTGATT
The DNA here is from genome assembly GCF_030272615.1 of Cryptomeria japonica. Taxonomy (NCBI): domain Eukaryota; kingdom Viridiplantae; phylum Streptophyta; class Pinopsida; order Cupressales; family Cupressaceae; genus Cryptomeria; species Cryptomeria japonica. The sequence goes on along the minus strand of NC_081407.1, from coordinate 898,308,813 downwards.
GGGAGTCAACTAAATAGATTGAAGAGTGAACTCAATTGATTAGCTAGTTGACTGGGCTGATTGGGAAGATGACTGATTAGATGGATTAGAAGATCGAATTGATTGATTAGTCAGAAAAATCTGATTTTGAGTGAAAATGGGTGTTTGAAGAGTTAAATGAGTAAACTAATTAGTTAACTGAGTAAACTAACTAGTTAATTGATTTGATCAACCAATTATGATTTTCAACATGTGCTATAGGAGAATGACTTGAAATTCAATTTCATTTTGATTTGCATTTGAATTTGGGTTTTCGAATGTTGAAATTCACATTTGGTGAAATGTTAATTTGATGAGATGAAATTAATTGGAATTAGGTGAAATTCGAATTTGGGAAAAGATGAAATGAAATTAGATGAAATTAATTGGAATTAGAATTTGGGGAATTGGAGGAATAATTAATTAATTTAAATAAAATTATTTAAACATTGGAAATGTGCTTAATTAAATAATAAAGATTATTTAATTAAGGAATAAATCACAATTAATTAAATAATTAATATTTAATTAATATTTGAGATGGGTTTGAATGACGAAATGATTAAAGAATGGAAATTGGATAATTAGTAATGTATAATGTGATGATTTGAATTAGTAAATTAGCTTAATTAAATAATTAAAGAATTACTTAAATAAATAGAGGAAATATTAAGTATGCGATCAATGAGACATTTTTAGGTGTCTACAGCAAGGAGAGAGACCAAATAGAATTAAATGATCTAGGAGAAAGCACATTGAAGTAGGGACACAAATAGAATGTGAAATTTTAACTTTGGATATAATTTACGATACTAAAAGTAGAAGGAAAAACTTGTTGACAGGGATGAAGATAGAGGTTGTTGGGTTTGATGAACTCAAGAGTTTGTATCTATAAAATATAGCATTTGTAGGGTCTTGGAGAGCTTTCTTCAAACTTGTTACTTTGGATTAGATGAATGGGATGCTATTTATAGGAAGCTAATTTTGAATTTTGAGGAGTTCTATGAGAGAGAACATAATCAAGGAGAAAGTGGAGTATTGGTTGGACACTTTGGTCGAGATAAGACCATTTCTCTTGTCAGTGAGAGTTTTTATTGGAAACACTTACCCCAAGATGTGAAGAATTTTGTACAAAATTTCATATTATTCTAGATGACCAAAGGAGTAAGTCAGTACATTGGGAAATATCATCTATTACATGCACCATAGAGACCATGGGGAGATATTAGCTTGGATTTTGTTCCTAGTCTACCAAGGACATAGAGAGGACATGACTCAATATTTTTGGTGCTTGATAGATTTTAAAGGATAACACATTTCATTCCATGTTAGAGGGCTAACTATTATATTCACATTGTAGAATTTTTTTACAGAGGTGGTAAGATATAGGGTCTACCAAAGAGTATAGTTTTAGATAGAGATATCATATTTGTTGGGTACTTGTGGAGGACATTATAGAAGATGTTGAAGATAGATTTGAAATTCAAATTTGAATAGCTTCCTCAAAAAAATGTAAAAATAGAGGTGGTGAATAGAATTTTGGGCAACCCATTGATATGATCAATAGGAGATAAGCCCAAGGGATGAGATTTAATTTAACCATAGGAAAAAAAAATCCTATAGACATTTTTGTTGAATTAGTTGAATGGATTGGAATGTTGAGAGGGGGGTTTCAATCAATATTCCCACAATAACTAAAACTTTCCCACAATTTCTAAACATTTTACTAATATATCAATTTCATCAATTAAGCTCATCGATATGAAAAAGTAAATTATGCAGAATAAACAAATAACATAGTCACAAAATGAACATTGGATTTTATACATGGAAAACCCAAATGGGAAAAACCATGGAGAGTGTTAGCTCTCAAGATAATATAACTAGTTATATGGTGTTTACAAAAGAGGTGGCTCACTTCCGGATGGCTCACTAAAAATGACTCATTGTCAAAATTCTCACTGCAATAGATATAAATGAACTGAGAAAAAATGCATCTCCTAATGCATGGGGTCAGTTCCTGATTAATCTCAGATAAAAACTCACAAAACTTACAATAGATCTGGTAAAGGATCATTGTACCACTGTCCACAATTACTTGAAAAAAGTTTAATAAGGGATTACTACATTTCTTTTCCAAACCAATCACTTGTAGCTAATCCAGTAAAGGATTACTACAACACTATCTACACACTAACTCTTCTATATGTTCCTTCACTCGTATACTTCTTACACTACAACTTCTTTGCTGTCCACAACTCTGTCATTCACATACCTCTTACTCTGCTATACCACACACACTCTTCTTTTTATCTCATACCCTTCACACACTCCACTTTTTTTTATCATACACACCTTCTATATATATACTGGTAAGATCATACACTGAGATAATATATCAGCCAAACACAAATGATTTATACAGTAATAAGCTTCTCAGATCAACACGTTATCTAATAAAGCCTTGACAAAAAATATGATAAAAAAAGTTGGCCTATACTTGATCTCGTATATACTTTCTTCACATAATTCATTTACTAAAATGAGCATCTTAATTAACAAGACAAAACAGGGGTCTACCGAACTCATAGATATGAACCCATAAGCACAATACTCCAAGCACAACAACTCCAAACTCCAAGATATAGATACCGCAAATACCACAAATGCTGAAACATAAATCGTGATAGATACAAAAGATGCACAACTGATATGACTGCTACCACTGATATCGAACCTCACACAACTGATATTGAAATAGGATGCCAACCAATATAAGAACAACACAAGATTCTGGAGATGAGGATCTTTCAAAAATGATTTTAGTAGATCATCTATGCCTTATTGCTTCATATCATGTTCATACCAATCTGCAATACCAAAAATGCTTCCAACAATATACATCAGATGTGGTATGCTAACTGGTCCTAACTGGATTACTCGATTTGACATCAATGACAACATTCACATAAATCTAACAATTTTGTCAATAGGAGTAATGGTAAACACCCATTTTAAATTGTATATGGGTATTTCAAGGAATGATTTTGAGTTAGGGAAGATAAATAAAGGAGAAAAGAGTAGCACATATGCTAAGTAATTTGCAAAGCACATGAATAAATTGCATGAAGTAAGAAACCGCATTACTAAGATGAATTTTTAGTAAAAGAGAAAGGCATATCAAAAGTAGTTTTTTAGAGAATTCAATGTTGCTAATGAAGTTAAGTTCATGTGAGGAAAGAAAGGTTTTTGAGGGAACATATAGTAAGTTAAAATTAAAGAAGTTTGGACCATGCAAGATTGTAAAGAAACATGATTTAATAAATTAATATGAGATGAAGTTACTAAGTGGAATTAACATATCTGCCATGTTCAACATTTTTTATTTGATAGAGTATCATGAAGGAAGAATTGAAGAGGGATCAACTGAATCATAGTGGAGCATTTTGACATCTACTCCTAAGGAAGAAGACATAGAATAAATATTGTGTAGTCATGTGATAAGAAGCACAAGAAGTAGGCAATATAAAGAATATATGTTAAGTGACAAGGAAGGCCTATTGAAGATTCATCATGGTGTCTATGGAAGAGGTTGCCCATTTTCTTTTTCCTCAAGGATTAGAGATGTGACAAGGTTTAACTTGTCAAATTACTTTGGGTGTCTGATATAAGAGCACCTAGTGGTGTAAGGAAAATCTTTCATTGCCCAAAATCAATTATATTTTCCTTTTATATTTTAAGTTTATTTAGTTTTTTTAGAGGCCATGATGATACTTTAGAGATGAAGGACAATTAGAAGTTTGAAAATTCCAAAATTATCACCTACTATCTTTAGTAATTTGACTATATAGATACGTATGGACTTGAAAAACTTACCTCAAGGAGAGGAATTGAAAAAATGAATAAATAATCATCTCAATATTAGAAGTCATTTAGGAGAGATCAAATAAAATTTTCATTTTGGAAATTTTTTCCTATAAAGTTTAAGACTCAAATTTGAATCCCTTAAAATCCTTGTAAAATCTAAAAAAGTGAACTTAATGATCTTTAGATAATTTTTGTGTTGTAGATCTCTTCACAAGATTTCAAATGATATATATTATAATAATAAATTAGATGCTTGAGTCAAAAGTTATGACTCTTGAAAGTTGTGCTACCAAAAATGAAGTTTCAAATGAAAAATATTTCTAGGCAAGAAAATGAATATTTGGACTTTTGGGAACCAATGAAAGGGGAGTTACACTTTCCATAACATTCTAAGATGGTTATTGATTCCAAATAAACAAGTGAGTGAAGGCTATAGAAGATAGCTCTATTAGTATAGACCGTGGCTTTGAATTGCAGATTTTTCTTAGAAGGTTGATTTTCTTTGTGTTAAGTTAAGCCCATGTGGCTATAGCATTGTAATTTTTGAATATGTTATCTTAGTTTATTAAATAAATCAAAAGTGATATATTTTCCATCCCAAAATTTTTCATGTTAATATTTGTTATTATGCTATGTGTGAGTGTTGGGTGGAGTAGGCCTTCATCATCACCTTTTGTCTTACCTCATATAAACTCACCAAGTGTCCCAAAACTTATCCATTGAGTCCTATATCCATTTCACTCTTAGAGGGGTAGTTATATTTTCGCTCCTATGTTCTCACCTCACAATATTAATCTTAATCTTGACTTTTTTGATATCCAAATTGAATACTATGTTTATTATAATATATACAATGATCTATTTCTTTTTATCACATTGTATGCCAATGATATACTAATTTTTTGATAATAGTAAGAATGCGATTTATTAGTTGTAGTCTTATCTTTCAATATAATTCGACATGGAGGACTTGATATTTCCCAAGTATGTCTTGGGTTATGAAGATCAAAAGAGAGGTAAAACAAAAATATTTTTGTTAGGACAAAGTGTGTGAAATTTATGTTGGAGATAAATTTTTAATGTCACTTTATAAGTTATTAAGTGTTCAATTTTAGTGGAGGCCAAGTTATTTGTAGATCTATGTCCATCTACATCTGATGAGATAGAATACATGGATCAAGTGACTTATACTATTTTTATTGAGGGTTTGATGTATGTTATAGTTTGTACAAGACCATACATTACCCAAGCAATGTGAGTCCTCAGTTGCTTCATGATTAATTATCAATAAAATCATTAAGATATAGTTAAGAGTATTTATATACCAGTGCCTAATAAGTCTGAATACTTTATTTATTATCATGGTGTTCCTTCAAAGGATGAACACTCATTGCATATTCATAGATTTATAGATTCAAATTGCACAAGAGATGTTGACATCAAAAGACCTACCAATGAATATGTCTTCAATTTATCTGGTGGAGTTGTTATTTGGATGAATAATTGGTCTAGGTTATGGTTATTTTCTCCACTATAGAGGTTATGTATATGGAAACTACTTATGCCTATAAGGATTTTATCTAGCTTAAGATATTGTGTTTAAATGTAGGATTAGGTCAAAGAACTATTAGAGTTCGTTGTGTTAGTCAACGTTTAATTTATCTAATAGAGAACCCATCATTTCATAAATTTACATAGTATCATTTAGTTTAATACAAAGTACTAGATGGGAGGGCGATGCTATAAATAGTTGACCAATTGTTAAATGTTGTATATGTATTAGTGAACCCATTGAACACAAAGAAATTTAGATATTGTAGTAAGTCTATGGCCATCTCAAGCCTACCAAATTATTAATAGTGTTGATATTCTCTTTTCTCTTACAATTTATTTAACAAGTTGGAGAATGATAGAAAAGGCATCTCAACCTTGCATCCTAGTCTTAAGAACAAAAATACATCATTTTTAGGGTAAATAGGTGGTTTATTTTGACACCCAAAAAAAGGTTTAAATTGGATCTAATTGAAGCAATCTAGTTGTGATGATATGAATCTCTTTGAGAACTTAAACTAAGAAATTGGTTCAATCAACTTTTTGAATCAAAATTTATAGCCTTTGGAAGATAGGCCTCCCACATAAACATGTAAGAGAATATATGAATTAGAAGGGATGTATAAGAGATAATTATACTTGTTAACCAACTTATAATGCATCTTATGACCATCATAAAACATATTTGAATGTGTTGGTTCCCAAATCAACAGATTGGAAAGTTCTAAAAGTATGCCAGGCTTTATGATCAAACTTGCCAACTGACTTGAACAACTGACGGAGTGATACCTTAGAATTACTCACTCCCTAGACTTTAGGTTCTGCAGGACCTATGCGGGTGTACCTATTCACCAACTAATTTATTCAGGCTGATGGTTTTTATAACATATTATAATTCACACTGTATTCTGATTCTAGTGTTTATCTCCAAGTGGCAATTGCTTTTGAGATAAATTTATTTATTCTTTAGCATCTTCTATTTATTCCTACTTCCTACTTTTATTTCCTACTTATATCTTCAAACTAAAAATGAAAATGCAAATGTTTTAAGTAGGATTAATTGTAATTTGATGACTGATCAATTCCTTCCCTCCTCTTGGGCTATAGAGTCACTAATTCTTATAATTTCATGTATAACTCCTACGAGACAATTTTTAAATCCACTGTTGGAATGGATCTGTCGACTATTCCAATCTCTAATACTGTTCCACTGTCTTCTTATCACAACACGTAGTCTAACTGAGTTTGAATTTTACTTGAAAAGACTAGCAAGACAAGAATCATAAGGATAAGAAGGTCTCAAATGAATCTTGTTTTTCTATCTGCTACAATAATGAACAGTCTTTTGTAAGGAAATTTAAGACATCAATTACTTGCTTGAAGTAATAATCACAAGAGAACCGATAACTAGAATAAAAGATTTCTTTTAGCACATTGGAATTGAAAACACTTAGATCATTCACTGGGAATAAAATTTGCAAAGTAAAAAGATTGTCTTCTATTGATTGTTGAGACTGAACATATTACATACTTATAGAAAATTGAGGGGTCAAGCCCCTTCAAAGAGTCTTTTAAGATCAAACTAAACATGTGATAACTAAATGCTCTGATGCCTTATTAAACAAAAATGAACTTTGGTTAAATGATCAACATATCCTTGGCTCAAAGATGTATGGCAATATTCATTGATGCCTCTGATGAGACTCTTTACAATGAACATCTCTTCTACACAATTGATAGCTGTGCCCGGGTCTTCATTTTGTGCCGCTCTCATTGCATCACATAGATATTTCTAGCATTCCTGTTCCCACATTATTTTCTCCTTCAATATCCCATCCTTAGTTATAAGAGAGGGTATGCCATGCCTTGTAATTGTGGTAAAAAATCTGGACTCCCCTATGAGTTGATCTGCAAATCTATTGTGAGCCTCTATTAATTCCTCAATTTCTCTAATGGCAACTCGATCTCGGTCACTTCTTTCTTGAATTGCATCAAGTAATTCTTCCAACCGATCATCCAACCTCTCATGCTCTATGATAGAAAAAATGTTTTTTGAGCATGTATTCCAACACTTGTCTATCCATATCATCATAGCTTTGAACCTTTTTTGAATGAATATTAACATAACATCAGATTTGACATTAGTCAATTGACTTCTTAACTACTGGTTTTCTTCTTTTAGTTGACTGTTGTTATCCTTTAGCTCGATTGGTTTCCCCTTTTGTTCTCTTTCCTCTCCATATCGTAGGGTTGTCCATTTTAAGAATGACAAAGCACAATTCAAAACAAATTTTATAGAGTTTAGGAAAGGGCCTTGATTGCTTACTTGTTATTTACCCAGGTGCTATAGTTTGATCCCCTGTCTTCACTTGTTTGTAGTGCTCTATTAATTTGCTTTGTGTCTGCAATTGTCTCTCTCAGAGGATTTCAACTATGTAGCATTAATGTCACCTTTGATGACTATTGCTCAATAAATTTTGAATTTCAAATAACCTGGTTGATGTGACAATTTCATTTTATCGACGTGACTTTATATGTCAACATATTGTTAGGACCTAAGTGGTGTGTCACCTATGGGGATGTCAATTAGTCACCTCGCTTGGCTCAGCTTGATAAGTTTTAGTCTTACTGATCCAATTTTGTAACCCTTCACCTTACTGTTCTTTGCTCATCGGATATACTCTTCCTGATCTCTTCTACTTTCCAGATCCTCTATCCTTATGATTGTCATTGGGAGTCACAACGATCAAGCGCTATCAATGTCATGGTCACAAAAGAGTTTTTTGGCCGATGGTGATTTTCTTGCTGATGCATATTATCCAAGCTTGTAATTGTTTATCATTATCTCCTTATCGGTGTGACTCTTGAAGTCGGGCCACCTTTTCATTTCTCAGCTCGTTTGGACAAGTCTGGCTGAAGACTCAAATCTTCATTGTTACCATGTTCGGGGAAAGAAATTACCTTCAAGCTGATACCTTTTATGTTCTTGTTATCGAGATGACTTGCCTATTTGGTTTGTTCTTAATTACCTCATTCCGATATTATCTAGTCATGTTGATCATTGGTCTTTTCGTTGTAACTTGCATCGGAATGACTTAAGCCAATGGACATTTGTATAATTTCATCGACATATCTTTCATCATTGGGTTGTCCTCTTGGGATGTCACTTTGACTTCGTGCCTCATGTTGATATCAAACTCATCGATCAGACTCCTTCTGACACCCTTCCCTTATATCTCCTATCGGGGTGACTTACAAAGTCGGTGTGGCTGCTATGGTTTCATTCCAACAACATTAGTCTGTCTGATGCTTTATAATTCCCCTCATCATTCTTTTCAGGCCATGTCATGCTCACCCATATCATTCATCGGTACAAATTTTGTCGTCGGTATGACCTTTGTGTATTTTCTCTGACCTTACCAATCTTTTTGATGTTGTATCCATCAGACTGATATTGCCAAAAATCCCTCATGGTAGTGCATCGGTGTGGTGTAACTATTTTGTGCTCTCTGAAGGAAGTATTCCCATCGATAATTCATCTTGTCCATTTGTTGGTATGCTTTATGCTGATGGAAGTGCTGATTTTCTTTCCACAGTTTGACCTTTTATCAGTATGACTTAAAATGTTGTTGGACATTTCTACTGTTAGGATATGTTGTTGTCATTGATGTCAACATATTCCTACTCTAGTGATTGTAGATTGGTTTATTGGGATTATGGTTTGGTGCATGGAGTATTTCTAGTATCATTATATTCTTCTGTATTGGTTTTGGTGATCCAAGAAGCTTAATTGATCATATCATATGATTCGGGTTTGCAGTTTGTTTTTCTGATCAGTGCTTTGCAGAGTTTAGTATTCCCTTCGGTATATTCCAATGTGATCAGATCTTGAGCTGAGTTTTTGGGACATTTTTTGGGATGGTCTTGTGTATCTTCAATTCAGATAGTTTGTGATTTGGTGCTCTGCAAGTTACCTTTCTTCATGACAGTTGCTGCTGTTTGAGTGTTCCTGCCACCTATCGACCTCTTCTCCACCAATACCAGATAGAAGAGAAAGTACTTTAATTTAATGCCATTAGGATAAAAGGCTTTAATCAAGTCAAATAAATGGTATGCAACTGTATCTATTTGGAATGCATTACCCAAACATCACAATCGATCAATCGCACACGAAGTTCCACGAGTGTCATCTTTTTGAAATCCTAATATGATTTCTATCTCGTCAACCTCTAGAGGAGCCACCTGACTTGGGCCCACCCAAACCAAGATCCATTCTTCCCACTTTTCAAGAATGTATTTCTCTTCACTATCTTGCAGTTTCCCTCATGAATTTTTAATTATAGTGCAAAGTTCTTCACGAAGGACACCACCACATCGTCTAGAGTCTATGCTTCAATTTTTTTCTTTCATCCCATGGAGGCCAATAGTCCTTTGTCTGAGGAAGTGCTTCCTAAATAGTCAGTGGGGGGAGAGCTAATGCTTGAAATCACCCTTCTATTGGGAGATTGTGTACATAGCCTCTTGGTCTTCTGAAAGCTGAAAATTACTTCAAGTCCGCCAACTCTGGTTCCACACTATAGAAATTTTTGGATATTGACTTCCAAATATCCTTCGGTGCAAAAGCATCATTCTCATAATAGAAAAAAGGTTCTCCTTGCATGAACACATTGATTTCCTCCAAGCGTGGCCCAATAGGTTTCGTAGGAAATCCAAAACCAGTTAGTCCCTCCGGACATAAATTAGAGATGTCACATCACACACTTTAGACATTGTTTGTTTGTATTGCATACTCTCTATCTATTTATCATCCTTTAACACTTTCCTCTGCTTTTCTCCAATTGCTCTCTTCTAGGCAGCTGATGAGCTTGTTTCCATGTCATTCAAGATAATGCCTGCTTGCTTTCTTTTATGAAATTTGCTTGCAGATGACTCTTCAGCTTGTATGTTCTACTTCTGTACAGATATAAATTTTAACTCACGCTCAGATAATAATTAAATAAAATAAGCATTTGTAAAGAAAAGATTTAGTCATTCGATGTTACATATTATCTGACAGAAAGATCCTAGACAATTCTTGGAGAAAGGAAACATCATTGATAAACTTTTTTGCAAATTACACTGAATCAAATAAATTAAAAATGTTTCATGTAATTTTTAAAGGTAGAACTCGTTCAATGCTTTCATGCACCGACGACAAAGCTGTCTGACCCACACCATTATCCATAATAGAACAAATCAATATAATAGGCTATTATAAAGAATATATACAAAAATATGAAAGAACATTAAATTACCATTACAAACCCATAAACCATTAAATAGTGAAAATATATATAAATTTGTAAATGTCTCCCTACAAACACCACAACCATAACCAAAACAAAAAAAATTCTTACTCGCAAAAACGAAGTAGCTTGTGAGTTGCAAGTCTAGAACATCTCTCAGATGACCAAATTGTTTCTTAATTTTGTTCTTCTGATTAGTCAATGGATTTAGTTTCATGTACAAGTTTTCTATTTGAAGCCTTCTATTTCCCTATATTTGAGACTTAATAAAATTCTTGTGAGTAGGAAATTGATTCAGGAGTTACATGTGAAGAATTTGGCAAAGTAAATGATGACAATCAAACTCAAATTTTATCTGTCTTGAAAGCCTTTTATCCTGATGGCATTAAATTAAAGTTCTTTCTCTATTTTCTGGTGATCTCTGGAGCAGAGGTTGCTTTGCATCGACCTGGGATACATTTAACTTGTGTTGTATCTGCAGAAATATGTATCATAGGTCAATGCAATGGAACCTCTACTCCACCAATACCAGATAGAAGAAAAAGTACTTTAATTTAATACCATCAGGATAAAATGCTCTCAAGACATATATTAGGTATAAAAGGAAGCCTACCCTGTCATTTGAAGGGGTCTACCTACAATTCAAGTGATCTCTTAATTATAAAATCAATTCAATTCCAAGTGAACAAGCAATCAAGCATTGAAGGAGAATTCAAGTTGGTGTAGGTGCATTTGGAAGACCAAAGGACTCAATGAAGCCATTAAATACTTTTGAAGGTCTTGGGAGTGAAGCTCCAATCAATTATGATGTATTAAGGTCCATTATGGTCTTTAATGATGAAAATTGTAATAAGTTTGTAATTTGTCCTAAAGGGCCTGGTAAGGACCTTAGGACCAACAAAAAGATGTAATAGGAATTTATGGCTTAGGGAGTCTACAAGAGTTTAGGCAAGTTCAATAAATCATTTCATGACCTTGTGTGTTAGCAATTAAGAGTTTTTGATCAAATGGTTGATGTAATTCTTTGTACGGTAGAGAATGCTGGTGTACGGACTAGGACAAGCAATAACAACAAATTTTTGTTTTCTTGAAATTTTTTGGTGTTTTGGCTTATGGTAACTTTGTCTTGAGTGTGTATTGGAATTCCTAATGAATTGAAGAGACCTTGAACATCTTATTTGTAGGGAAGATGCACTGATAATCTATTTGTCTTAGACTTTAGACTAGTTGCATTGACTATTCTAACAGATTTGTGCAATTTGGCATTTGATTTGGTTGATTTACAATGAGAATGGTCATTCCATGAATGTAAAAGGCCTAATATTCACGGTATGGCACTCCTCTAACATGTATAATAAATTACTAATAGGTTGATGTGCAGATTGGGTGGAGAACCGGGGTGCTCACCAAAACAACGAATGTAAGAAAAGAGAAATTGCTTGCTAAGGAGCAGTAGTAGCAAATCCGTCTTAAGGAGGGGCACATTTTATGATTGATAGTGTTTAGACATTTCAAATGAAAGGTGAATCCATCATTATTTGGATGGTATAGTGTTTGGAAGAGGGGTATATGAGAAACCCTACTTTTAAGGGTTTGTGAGAGGCTAAATAAGGGATTTTGCATCTAAGAAGGTTAAAACTTGTAAATAATTGCATTTCCTTAGTTTTGAATCATATAGTTTCCAAAGAAACCTTTTGATAGTAGATTCTATGTACCATCCTAATCCAAAAATCATTCATTTTGTCTACATCCGATAGTCATTGCTAAAATCAGTTTAAAGTGTATTCATTTAGGGACCTTTCATAAAATATTCTCAACTTACACATCATAAAAGGATCTTAAAATATTCATTGTTTATAATGATAAGAATTTGGTTGTTCCATGCACCTTCCTTTACTATTTTAAAAATATCATCGACCAAAATATTGTGTAGCAGTAGTATGGAGTGCATTTCATCTATTTTATGCCTAAATATTTCATCATACCACCTTCTTTTCAAAGGCGACTGATCGATTGCATTATTTGGGTAATGCATTCCAAATAGATATAGTTGTATACCATTTATCTGTCTTGATTAAAGACTTTTATCCTAATGGCATTAAATTAAAGTTCTTTCTCTATTTTCTAGTGATCTCTGGAGCAGAAGTTGCTTTGCATCAACCTGGGATACATTTAACTTGTGTTGTATTTGCGGAAATATGTATCCTAGGATGATGCAATGCAACCTCTACTCCACCAATACCAGATAGAAGAGAAAGTACTTTAATTTAAAGCCATCAGGATAAAATGATTTCAAGACATATATTAGGTATAAAAGGAAGCCTACCCTATCATTTGAAGGGGTTTACCTACAATTCAAGTGATCTCTTAATTATAAAAACAATTCAATTCCAAGTGAATAGGCAATCAAGCATTCATCAAGAATTGAAGGAGAAATAAAGTTAATAAAGATATTTAATAGAGGAGATATTTAATAAAGATATCATCTTTTAAATTAAGAAATGGGCAGGAGATTAAGAATACAAACCTTCCATATTGCACACTTCAAGGTATATTCAAATTACAAGTTACATTTATAGGGTCTATCCTATTTGAGCTAGCTACTATTTCAACACATTCTAACACATGTATCTATTTCTATGCAATAATTAGTAGTAGCTACATAGACTAGCATGGTACATAAGTTCTTTTCTAATAGTGCCCTTCATATGCAATTCTTTCAAGATTATTTAGTTGTATCTACCTTCTTAGGTTATGCAAATGGAGATTAGATTAGGTTATGTATGTACTTTCTTGCTCTATAATTCTCATTGTGTTTAATACATTTTTATCCCTTTGGTGAAAAAAAGGATGTTGATGATAAATATCTATGTTGTCTATTAGTTGATTCCCATGACAATAAGTGGTTAATGCTGATACAAAGTAACACTAACAGGAAACTTTGATGACAATCTAATACACATCACTGTTGAACTTACCCCTATCTCATATAACCCTATGTTGGCTAGGCCCCACAATAATTAGAAGATCCTAATTACTACTGTCCTAAACCTTGCATTGATCGTCATAATTTCACAGTGAGTTGAGTTAATTAGTCCATTAGCGAGATTGGGAAAGAGTTTGGTATTGAGTTAGGTGTTGGTGGAAGGTTTAAGGAGGTACACTATCATCATAATTAATGTTAGAGAGTGTTGTGTGAAGAAGAATGGCCACGAAAGGAGTGACTGTCCTAATTGCTTGAGACTATCACAAAAAGTGAGTGTTGCAGTAGTGAATCTTCCTTTGACCTTTGTGTGTTTGGGAGGGTAAAGACCCATGGTGGTATATGTTGAGTGGTTGGGAGGGTAAAGACCCACATATCGACTATCTACTTTGACATCCTAGGATGGTGTCCACCTACTCTAAAACCTTGTGGGCCCTCTTTGTCTGATACTAACATATACATAACATGTGCCTCTCATATAACCCTATGTTGGCTAGGTCCCACCATAATTAGAAGATCCTAAGTACTAAAAATACTAGATTCTCCCCTAAAAGATTGTTGAGTCATAGAAGGCCTAGCTTGATAGCCCTATAGTCTCTCATACCTAAAATACCCTTGTGTCAATGATGGTCACATGTGACTACCCTATGGCCCCTACTATGCTCTAGACCTTTGTCCCTAATATTGATACTATTGGGTTTTTCTTTGTAAATCATATAGTAAGTCTAAATTATCCTTTGAAGGATGGGGAGGCCTATGGACACTTTAGTCCCTTCATCAAGGTTACAGACTTCTCATGCCTCTTGTGTCCTCCCATGTACCTCCTTTTCCATAAGAGACTTTGCCATAGCAACCCTAAAGTCATTTGGATTGGCCATGTGTAGGAAAACTGAAATTTTGGGCTTTCCACCCCTAATGAATTAATTGACAAGTAACTTGTCTTGAATGTAATCTGCAAACTACAAGAACTCCAAAAACTAACTCTCATGTTGAGCCACTATGAAACCTTATTATGTAAATTGTGAAACTCATCTATGCATCTCTGTCAAAAATATTTTGAAATAGAATACACTTTGAAGCACTCCAAAATGGTATCTGGAGAGGGTTTCCAATGTGAGTTGGTGCATTTTATCCTCCTAGTGCCACAAGGTGGAATCAAGTCCTCTCAAAAATTGCATTGAAAATTATGCCTTTAGGTTTCTCACATATAGATGTAACCCAAAGCATAATTCCAAGCTAAGTAACCAAGACTTATCCTCAACCCCATTTGTGGATCTTAAAAATGTAGAGGATTGGAAATGAAGCAACTCTCGAATATGATCCTTTGGCTCATGATATGTGCTTGCTATAGTCTATACCTCTTGTATTTATGCATGATGAGGCTAGGTAATGTGTATTGATCAATATTCTATCTCCTCTATATTTATTTCCCAAATTCAAGGTGAACTCCTAATAAGCTCCCAAGATGCAAGTATATGCTCCTCTACTACAAGTGGATCCTCATGGCTTGTAATATTTGAGGACCATACCCGGGCTACTCATCTTGGTGAAAACTCTCAAAGTGATATGACCCTTCCTTCCATTTCCTACACCCTATTTTCTAACCCACACCTCATAACCTTTACCTCACTTCCTATCATTATTACCTTCCATCTACCTTTCATATCCCCTATCTTAACCTCCTCCACTTTCATACATCGTATCCTAAACCTTAACCTCATACACACTTACTTTTATTTCACCTACCTAACCCCATTCCATCCTTCACATCCTTTTATCTCCCCCCATTCACTTTCCTACCTTCCAAACCCCTAACATATCCTAACTTACACTTTCACCATTACATCCTTCATCACTTACCTCCTTATCTTATCTTAACCCACACCTCATAACCTTATACCTTTCAGCTTCCATTTTATACCACCTTCCTAACGGTACACTTATGCTCCCTTCCAAAACACCGACAAAAAATAGCACTCGATCACTACACAGTGCTCTCACGGTTTTGCAATAGGGATTTTCTGTCACAACCATATATACCAGCATCCATAATTAGGATATATTTTACATAATGGTACTCGATCATGCAGGTTTAAGTCATCCCTCTCCTTAATTAGGATATATTTTAAATATGGAAATTAGTGTTAATTTGTTTCAAGCTTACTATATTGTTCATTATTTAAAATGTAGTGTTTAATTAATACATGATTGTAGGATTGTTCAACGGTTTAGGTCTTGTAAGAAATTCTTCTTTTAAATTGATCATATCATATTATAGAAACCTCTCACCATCTCTGCTATTGGCAATTAATCTAATAAATCTATAATAAACTTTGAATCTAAATATTTGAATATGTATAACAATGAATTTGTTGATTATACCCTACCTTTTTTCTTCAACTGGATCTTGTAATGCCCAATTTAGAGTGAAATGATGATAATTAAAATGGCCGCCCTGACAAACACATTCCTGCAGGGATTAAACCGGCACAGGAAACCTATGTCCACCTCCCTCCTTCGTGTTCATCAGGGGATGGACCAACAATAACTTCTCAACTTACTAGACCCCCAGCCATGACTTCTTGAGCACGTAATCGATCTGGATTCTTTTATCGGAATCGGCATGGGAGGAACCACTTCATTCCGTGGCTAGAGCATTTGTGGCATAAAGGTCCTACCGGTAACCAACCATTTGACTCGATTTGGTTTATTCCATCATAGTGTCGAAGCATCTGTCCAGAAGCGAGATGTGGGAAAGGAGCGCAATGTATTATGACAAGAAGCTATCTCCTTCAAACATTCGAGCGGTGACTGCAATTAGGAGGTCGAGCCCTGACGTCATGTGAATTAAATTTATTCTTTCCCCCTCGTCGATCGAGCACATAAATGACCTGATCTGATCTCTTTGTCCCGCAGTCATCCAATCAGCATATTTTGTAATGGCAAAGGTGGGATGAAGAGGCAGGATTTTGTAATGGCAGAGGTCGACGGGACGAAGAGGCGGGATTTATGAAATGACTTGGTGTTTTTTTTTTTTTTTTAAAGTAATACCCGCGGCCATCAGAATTTCAACGAACGCGGACACTTTTTCTAAAAAAACACAAATGTCATTGCCAATTCCTTCTCCGTTGAAACCAAATGTTGCATTATCGTCGGAATTCCGACAAAATCGGGCGTTTTTTCAAAAAAAAATCAAATTTGATCACAATATACCTTCTCCGTTGGAATTTTAGGCCAAATGTATTAGTGTCATTATGCAAAGTTTTTGTATTTCAACAACTGTAGATGATTCTACACAATACCACTAATGTTATGAATACGAAGGTATGTGGAAATGGAATCTCTAGGACTGTGTGATGGTCTTGCCATGGTTACATGCTAAGCTCTACCCTTGTGGGAGCCCATTTACCCCACATATAACACATTTGTTATCCATGTTTTTTAATTAATAAAGTTTTAACAATAATATCCTCATTTAATAGGTAAATAATGATGGTATGATGAAAGAACAAGAATCCGGTCAACTACGAAGGGGGGGGGGGTGAATCAGTAGATAGAAAAACCAATAAAACTTCACCAATCTCAAAATCAATCTCTCAAAGTAAACTTAGAACTATCTATGCAATATCTCTGTCAAGATAAAAACTATCAAACTAAACTGACTGACTGTTACAACAAATAATAGTAATAAACATGTAACTTACAAACATCCAAATGCTTTTACTGAGGTAAGTAAAACTTCATATCATATTGCTTCTGGTTATCATGAGTTATCAAAGTGGAATAAGTAGTTAAGCAAATCAACCATAAAAAACATTCACCACTTGACATAATATTTTTGACGTGGAAACCCAAATGCAAAAAACCACAGTGAGATGAGACTCACAAGATACTATCTGAACTCTTCTGCAGTTTGTCTTGTTAGGAGCCAAGCCTGTTAAAGCTTTTACAAAAAGTCCTTTTAAGAACTGATCCTGTTAGGAATCACCCAGTTAAGGGATTGACTATAATGCCTTGTTAGAAGCAATACCCTATGAGGAGTAAACTTTATAAAGGATTTAGAATCCAAGCTAATGGATCACCTTGTTAGAGGATTTGAATAACACCAAGCTTGTTAGAGCTTACACGGTTAGGGGATTTAACTACTGTAATTGTTAGAAAACAATAGGAGTTTGCTGATCTGTTTGAATAACACTTCACTTGGTTGTTCAGATCCTTTTCATGCTTCTATATGCCTTTACTCAAATTACAGATACATCATCCGATTTGGCAACCACACACTCAATTCAACTTTTCCAACACACTACACTTAAACAATTCATCAACCTTATAAACAAATCAATTAGGTCGGTAACACAACAAAAACCTAATACTCATAGAGATTACAAACAAGTCGGTTCAAGTATGACCGTTGGATTACATAACAATCTCTACACATCATTCAAGAAAGCCTCACCCGCTCCTTGATTACCGTTTCATCAAACACAGTAAGTCCTCACGCGCTTTGCATTATATGCAGTATACTTGCTCATTCCCAAGACAAGAAACCATTACCTCAACGCGCCAAAATCACTTTGAAACTCTCTTCATACAATATGTATACGTGTCATAATCATTACCACTCATCATCATATCATAAACCAATATAACCAATTCACCAAACTTAATCAGTTAGGGTTTATAAAAAATAACAGGTAGGGTTTACTAGTTCAACTCTCCAATACTTAGCAATACCGGTTCACTCCATAAACTAACCTAGTGATTACAGTTTCCTTTCACTAGATCTTCCTACCGGTTACAAAACAACTTTATAACAACATCATTACCTGTTAATTGACATCAATGACAATATAACAAATCATTAATGCAATCTTCATGCAAATGCCAACAATCTCCCCCTTTGGCATTGATGGAAATACAAATATCAATACTATTGATTGTTGTGATTGTGAATAGGAATCCTGGTTTACATTTTACCATGTACTCTCCTTGTCTTCAACTTGTCTTCATTTTGTCTTCATTTACTAGCTGGTTGTACATCATACAATTCTGCTCACAATAATCACATAGTTCTTCTCCTCCTTTGACAACAATGCCAAATAGAAAGTAAAACATGCAATGTAAAACTTCCATATGCAACATCAACAATCTACAACTTGATGCTCCCCCTGTGGAATAACGCCACTTCTACACCAATCCTGCTGTAAAATTCTGCAAGTAGCTCTGGGATTGATGTAATCTACATCATGCTCAATTTACCTCATGAAGGGGTACAACCCTTAGTTGACTTCTAAGATACTCAAAAGTAGTCTTAGGTAGAGGTTTAGTAAAGATATTTGCAAGCTGCTCCTTGGTAGAAACATGCTCTAATATCACATCTTTACTCTGCACTTTTTCTCTCGAGAAATGATACTTCAATTCAATATGCTTGGTTCGTGCGTGCAAGACAGGGTTCTTTGAAATATTTATGGCACTGGTATTGTTACATAAGAGATTTACAGGTTCTGTAAACATCATCTTAAAACCTTCCAAAATGTGGCTCATCCAGATAGCCTGGGTACAATTCATATAAGCTGCAACATACTCAGCGTCAACAGTAGACTGTAAAATACAACTTTACTTTTTGCTACTCCATGAAATAAGTATTCCTCCTAGAAAGAATGCTCCATCGGTTGTGCTTTTCTAGTCATCAACATTACTTGCCCAATCTGCATATGTACTCTTTCTCATTAACAGATGTGGCCTCATCTTCCTTATACTGTTTACAACCTGTAACCATTGGTGTCCCAACTAGTTTACAGTCACTCATACCAAATGTCTTTAATACCTCCTTCACATACTTAGACTATGTGATGAAAATACCACTCTTCATTTGCTGTATTTGCAAACCTATGAAATTTTTTATCTCTCCCACTAGAGAAATTTCAAACTCACTTTTCATTTCATTTGCAAAGTCATTGCTCATGTCATCATTTCCTCCAAATATGATATCATCTACAAACACTTCACTAAATAGTATTTTATCTCCTTCAGATTTGAGATATATGTTGCTGTCTTCACTGGTTCTCTGAAATCCTATCTTCATCAGGTGTGAATTAAGCCTTTCATAGCATGCTCTCGGTTCTTTCTTTAATCCATATAGTGACTTGTGCAACTTACATACCATGTCCTTCTTGTCAGTTAAAGCATAAGCATCTGGCTACTCAATGTATACTTCTTGCAGTATTCCATTCAAAAATGCAGATTTTACATCCATCTGAGATACTTTGAATCCTTTATGAGCTGCAAATGCCAGTAAGGTTCTGACACCTTCCAGTTTAGCCACTGGTGCAAAAGTCTCACCATAATCTTCTCCTTCTTCTTGTGCATAACCTTTGCAAACTAGTCTAGCTTTGTTGCAAACTACAACACCATCTTCATTCAATTTGTTCCTAAAAACCCACTTAGTACCTATCACATTTTTATTTACCAGTTGGGGTATTAGAGTCCAAGTGTTGTTCTTCTCAATTTGTTCAAGCTCCTCCTCCATATCTTTAACCCAATGATCATCACCAAATGCTTCCTTAGCAGTTCTAGGCTCAATAGTGGAGATAATGCAAGAATTCTCTCTGATTCTTCTTCTGGTTAGCACTCCAGCATCCTTATCTCCAATAATCTATTCAAGATTGTGGTTGAATCTCACATACCTCGAAAAAAAATGATCATTATCTTCAGGTTCATCTTCATTATCATCATCTTCTTCTGAATCTACATGTTCTGGTTGAATTGGTACATCAATAATTGCTTTACTAGTTTCAGGTTTCACAGGTTCCGGTTCCAAACACAAAATGCAAGGATCTTCATCCTTTTTCTCTACACCGGTTTCCCCTGAGACTTCAGGATACTCATGCACTCGAACATCAACACTCTCTATGCTTCTCTGTGTTCGGTTGTTAAAATATTTGTAGGCCTTTACTCTTGGTGGAATAACCAAGAAATATACCTTCATCACTTTTAGCCTCAAATTTGCTAACATAGTCACCTCTCTTAATAAAATATTTTCTACCAAATATCTTGAAATAACTAACATTAGGTGATCTACCATACTAGTATTCATAAGGAGTCTTGTCCTTACCTCTTTTTACCAAAATCCTATTCATTGTGTAGACAGCTGTGCTAACAGCTTCCCTCCAAAAATTTTTCGCTACACTTCCTTGTATCAACATCGTCCTAGCAGCTTCAACAACTGACCGATTGTTTCTCTCTGCAATACCATTCTGCTATGGTGTCCTTGGTGCAGAAAGCTGCCGTTTGATACCATTCTCTTCACAATATCTAGTGAATTCCTTAGAAGTGAATTCTCAGCCTTGATATGTCCTCAGACACTTTATCTTCTTTCCACTCTCCTTTTCAGCTAAGGCCTTGAATGCCTTGAACTTACCAAATGCCTTTGTTTTATCCTTCAAGAATGTGACCCACATCATCCTTGAGCAATCATCAATGAATATCATAAAATATCTATCACCTTGAATACTTTTAGTCCTTATTGGTCCACATAGGTCTGTATGAACCAAATCTAACAGATGGTCTGTTGAAAAAGACTTGCTTTTGAAAGTTGAGGATTTTATCTTTCACAACTGACATTCCTTACATAGAGCATTAACCAGTTTGTCCAATTGAGGCAAACCTTTCACTGTCTTTGACTTATTTACTTTAACAATGTTATAAAAATTCAAATGACAAAATCTCCTATGCCAAAGCCAACTTTCATCTATTTTAGCAATTAAATAGTTGTTGACTTTAGGATTCAGGTGAAATAGGTTACCTTTAGTCTTCTTGCCGGTTACAATCAGTTCACCTTTGCTCCCATAGAATTTGCACATGCCATTTTTAAACTCCAATGGATATCCTCTGTCATTGAGTTGGGCAACACTCAACAGATTGTGCTTTAGACCTTCAACCCAATAAACATCATCTGCACTGCTCTTTCCATTAAGAGAAATAGTTCCCTTACCTTTAACCATGCAAGGTGAGTCATTACCAAATCTTATAACTCCGCCATCAAATTCCTTCAAAGAAAGAAATTTGCTACGGTCACTGGTCATGTGATGTGAACAACCACTATCAATGATCCAATCATCAGAATTATCCATTCGTGAAAATAAGGCTTTCTGATAAGATGATTCTTCTTTAATCGCTACAAACACAATGTCTTGATTAATATCACCATCAGATTCCTCATCAGTGATACCACCATCAACTACAATAAGACAATCTCTCTTTCCTTTTCTCTTGTACTTCTTGAATTTGTCTCGCTTGTTCTCATTATCACCATTAGGACAGTTAGCAACTATGTGTCCAATCTTGTTGGATGTAAAACATTTCAAAGGTAATTTACTTCTATATTTGCCGGTACCTCTGGGCAATTGCTTGGCCAACAATACTTCAAGCTCAACTAAACTGTCTTCATCATCAACTTCTCTGTTGGATCTAGATTCATAATTGTGACTGACATCTCTACTTTTTATCATAGATGGGTTAGAAACATAATCTCTAAATGCTGATTCAGATTTCTATATACTACCATCATAACCATTTAATTGAAAAGCAGTAAGCTTACCAATGATGGAGTCAAGGGTTACCTTGATTTTGACAATAGATTTCAACTCCTGAATGGCTGCAACTTAGACAGCGTAGACCGGTAGCAGGGTTCTCAATACCTTACTAACTACTATGGCATCATCCATTTTTCCACCAACACTCTTGATCTCACCAACTATCTCTTTTATCCTCTGACCATACTGTTGGATATTCTCATCTTCAGCCATCCGCATATCATCAAAATTCCCTCTTAGACTCTCTTCCTTGGCAATCTTTACATATTCATCATCACTATAAATCTCTTCAAGTTTCTTCCATACCTCATGTGCAGTCTCCAGACCATGAACATCAACATATTCAACATCAGATAAATAACTGATAATAGCCTCCAGTGCTTGATTGTTTTCTTGTTGCTCTTTCTTTTGATCATCAGTCATAATCCCAGTAGGTGTAACATATTGAGTATTAACATGTTCCCAGTATTGATTTACAAGACTCTTGATATAAATTTTCATTCTGTCACTCCATATCCTACAGTTCTCTCTATTAAACTTCAGACCTTCCTTCTTCATCATGATCTACAAGATCTTTACCTCAAGCTGTTAGGCTTAGACCTTAGAGGACCTGAGAAGCTCTCATACCAATTGATGGTATGATGAAAGAACAAGGATCAGGTCAACTACTAAGAGGGGGGGAGGGGTGAATCAATAGATAGAAAAATTGATAAAACTTCACCAATCTCAAAATCAAACTCTCAAAGTAAACTTAGAACTATTAATGCAATATCTCTGTCAAGATAAAAACTATCAAACTAAACCGGTTGACTGTTACAACATATAACAGTAATCAACATGTAACTTACAAACATCCAAATGCTTTTACTGATGTAAGTAAAACTTCATATCATATTGCTGCCAGTTATCATGACTTATCAAAGTGAAATAAGTAGTTAAGCAAATCAACCATAAAAAACATAACCACAAAAACATTCATCACTTGATACAATATTTTTGTCATGGAAACCCAAATGGGAAAAACCACAGTGAGATGAGACTCACAAGATAACTATCCGAACTCTTCTAAAGTTCGCTCTGTTAGGAGCCAATCTTTTTAAAGCTTTTACAAAAAGTCCTATTAAGAATTGATCCTATTAGGAATCACCCGGTTGAGGGATTGACTATAATGCCTTGTTAGAGGCAATATCATGTGAGGAGTAATCTTTGTAAAGGATTTAGAATCCAAGCTAATGGATCACCTTGTTAGAGGATTTGAATAACACCAAGCTTGTTAGAGCTTACCCGGTTAGGGGATTTAACTGCTGTAATTGTTAGAAAACAACATGAGTTTGCTGATATGTTTGAATAGCACTTCACTTGCTTGTTCAGATCCTTTTCATGCTCCTATCTGCCTTTACTCAAACTACAGATACATCATCCAGTTCGGCAACCACACACTCAATTCAACTTTGCCAACACACTACACTTAAACAACTCATCGACCTTATAAACAAATCAATTAGGTCGATAACACAAAAAAACCTAATACTCATAGAGATTACAAACAAGTCGGTTCAAGTATGATCATTGGATTACATAACAATCTCTACACATCATTCAAGAAAGCCTCGACCAATCCTTGATCACCGCTTCATCGAATTCAGTAACTCATCACACGCTTTGCATTATATGCAGTATACTTGCTTATTCCCAAGACAAGAAACTGTTACCTCAACGCTCCAAAATCACTTTGAAACTCTCTTCATACAATATGCATATGTGTCATAATCATTACCACTCATCATCAGATCATAAACCAATATAACCAATTCACCAAACTTAATCGGTTAGGGTTTTTCAAAAACAACAGGCATGGTTTACCGGTTCAACTCTCCAATACTTAGCAATACCGGTTCACTCCACAAACTAGCCTACCGGTTACAGTTTCCTTTCACTAGTTCTTCCTACCAGTTACAAAACAACTTTACAACAACATCATTACCGGTTGATTGACATCAATGACAATATAACAAATCATTAATGCAATCTTCATGCAAATGCCAACAAATAAACCATTCTTCTCAAACCAGTACCCCTAACTTCAAAAATGATTTTAGTGATATAAGGATGCTTTTCATGTTGTTAGAGTGTAAGGATTTGGTTGATGGAAAAGTTCATGAAAAATGACTACATGAAACACCCATGGAAACAGTTAATTCATTGGAATAAATAGTTCCAACATAATGGAGATAATGGATCACTTAAGTTGGTGAGTGGATTAGTGAAAGGAATTTGTTATTTCTAGCTTATAGATTCATCTTAAGATTTGGGTGCTAATTTTGGGATGGTTTTAACTAATAGCTTCCAAATGAATTGTTGTTGATTTCACATATTGATTCTCCTATTTTTTGAGTTCTTGATATGGAGGTTTCATCATGGGTTTTGTGGGTATTGTTATTCTACTATAATTGCTTTATTTTTCTTATTTCTAATACTTTTTGTAAAGGCTAGACTCTGCAAATGTATTGCAGCCTTTTATTACTAAATAATACATTGAGTTATTTTGGAGTGTAAGTTTTTCTTTCACTGTGTTATAATTTGTTGTTTTATGCTTTTTTTCTAGTAACTATGTATGATCAATTTAACATTTGCACGCTCTCTCTCATATATTAGTATAGAAAGTGTGTTCCACACCTCTACTTTCTTTGGAGAAACAAAAATAGAAATAAATAAAAATAAAATTAAAAATAAACTCAATGCAAAAATTCTCCCAACATAAATCTCGTTTCTCTTTTACTTAAATAAACAAGATTGATCTAAGCATATTTCAATTGAAAGAAAATAACTTCATTAATTTTATTTTGTTTCTGGGTGCCACTTTTTAGATGGTTCTAAATAATAGTTTCTTAATGATTATTTGATGATTTCATGTATATCTACTATTTATTGAGTGTTTGAGATGGAGGTTTCATAGTAAGTTTTGTAGGTATTATTGTGTTGCTACAATTATTTTAGATCTCTTATTTGTAATGCTTTTGTAATTGCTAGACTCTACAAATGTGTTATAACCATTTGATTACTAAGAATACATTGAATAGGGTTTTCATTAAGTGTAAATCATTATATTATATGTTATATTGCTTAATGTTCATTTCCTTGAAACTATATAATCTATTTCATTTTTGTACACTCCTCATAGATTCACGTAAAATATATGTTCTGCATTTATTGTCCTTCCAAAAAAAGAACAAATAAAAAACTATACAAGAATCAAATGAAACCAAACAGAATTAAAAAAAATTCCCTATTGAAAAATCAACCTAAATATACTAATTTTGCTATTACAATAATATATAAACTTATTCAAAATAAACGAACACCATTAAGATCTGGCTCCTTTTTGGCTTAAATTACATTAAAACTAAAAAAAAAAAACCATTACAGAGTACAACACACGATACCCACATCATAAGTTTATTTCTCATCTCATTTCTCAGTAACCTTACAAACTGTTAGGGCATGTACAAGTGTACACCCTTTTTCTCAAATCACTTTCCCATTCTCTTTGTATTTCCAAAGGGTTCCGACAAGTTGGGTACGTTCACAACGATTCTTAACCTTCCTTACATTTTCCATCACCATCAAACCTCAGTAAAACAGCTTGATGTATTGTAAAAAGCAGACGTCAGTAAAACAGCTTGGTGTATTGTAAAAATCAGACGTCATAGATCTTAAAATGGTAAGGTGGTCTACAGAGTAGAGAAAGCAATCAAAATCATGTGTACGTCCATAAATACATGGTGTGGAAAGAGCAAAGAATATTTGCCAGCACACCATGTGAAAGACATTAATGGTACAATGCCCGGTGGATATAAATTACCTGATTAATGCAACTCACTTCACTGCCTGTGTACATTCTTTAGCAACCCTCGTGATCTTAATACCATGAGAGGGATGGCTCACCAAATCTCTAGTGCTCCATATGCCATTGTTCGTTATACGATAGACAAAGCCCATCATAGATAGTAAACTCACCATTTGTGCCCATGTTCACTTCACCTCTTAAACTTACCATGTGGATAAGAGCAAAGATCTTCACTGTGTGAGACCTCCATGATGTACTTTGGGCCTCACAACCAACCTCCATCAGTGGGGACATCTGTGGTCACATGAACTTTGTATTGTGGGGTTTACTCTAAATTCTTTGTATTGTGGGGTTTAGTCTAGAATTCTGATCAAATAGGTGCTTTTCCTCTCGATGTAGAATGTTAATGGGCTTAGTTGTAATGGTCAATAGTATAATTTTATAAGGAATGTTTTGTTAGTGTATGTGGGTAGTTGTTGTTGTTGTGATTTAATGGTTCTATTTATATATCATTTGGTTAAATAGTGAAATAGTTAATAGGGATCTAATATTTCATCCACACTATTAACATTAAAGTGGTTGAGTTGTATATTTGAAATGAGTAAATGTTAAATTGAGATTGTGTTTTCAATTTTTGGTTGCTTTTAAATTGTTTGTTTGTGTTGTATTGTTTAAACTAAAATTGAAGCCATGTTGGTGAATGCATTTCATAGCTTGTTATATTAGGATCAATGTTCGTCACATTTGTATACCTACACACATTATGTTGATATTGTTCACAATATGTATGAAAAGAAATTGAATGTCAAAATGGAAGGTACCTAGTATTTGTTATAATACAATGATATTTTGATTTGAAATGCTCTTGTGCTTCTTTTATGTTAATACATATCAATGCTCTTACTGATGTACCCTTGATTGTAATGATATAATATTTGAAGATTTGTTTGAAAATATGTAATCTTAAGTGCTAATTTGAAAGTTTTACTAGTAAGTTGATGAACAACAATTGAGTTTTCATTTAAAGTTGGCTAAGGGAAGTGAATTTAGGTTTTGATTATGACAAATAAGTTTGTATGAATGGTTAAATTGACAAAGAGAAGTGAAATCAAATTTTGATAAAGAGAAATAAGATTGTTCCAACCTATGTTACCAAAAGTGCAATAGAAAGGTTTTGTTGCATTTTTTAATGGGTGAAACAACATTTCCATAATAAATGGCCATTTTTAACCCTAATGATGTGTTTCTCACTATTGCCACTTGGATTTTTTTCACATTCTATTTTTCCACAAAGTTTGTAAGAAAGAATTGTTTATTTTTATAAACTTCTAGAATTATCCTTCCTATTATTAGATTTCCACAACCCATGCAAATATTATTTGTAA
This sequence comes from Cryptomeria japonica, assembly GCF_030272615.1. NCBI lineage: Eukaryota > Viridiplantae > Streptophyta > Pinopsida > Cupressales > Cupressaceae > Cryptomeria > Cryptomeria japonica. Next base: position 898,281,283 of record NC_081407.1, on the reverse strand, counting down.
TATCAAGATTTGATTATGTATGAAATTTTAATCAATCAACATTTTAGATTAGTGTCCATGATCCATCATTAGGATGAAAGAGAGTTCAAGAAGTTGTAAGATCTCATCATCATCTTACATATCCTTCTGGCTTTTTTAAAAAGCTTTAAAAACTATGTAATAATTTTTATTTTATACCCTAATTGTTTTATTTTAATTATTTTTCTTACCATTTTAATAATATCTTTATTTTTAACCACATCTATTATCTTTTGGGTTATTTTAATTTTGATTTTTAGGTTTATATGTATCCTAAATTAATTTAGAAAGTTGTTTTAAATTTAGATATTCTTTTTAATTTTTATATTTTAAAAAATGTATATGTATATAAAATTCCTTTCTTGTCACCTCGTTCTTATTTCTTCTTTTTGATAACACCCTTTTCAACAATTTCATCTAAAGTTTTCAAAAAGTGATAGGATCTAAAGTGGATTTAGACTTTAAAGACTAGATTAGTTAGAAAATAAAAATAAAAATAAATTCAATCAATTAAATTGATTAGAAGATAAATTCAATCAATTAAATTAATTAAAAGATTGGAATAAAAATAAATCTAAACAATTCATATGCTAAAATCTTAATATAAACACAACACCAATACATTTATTTCTTGTTAGTATTTCTGAATTTGATTGTGTATATTTTTTCCATCCACGTTTTACATCACATAGTGTGATCCATCATGAAAATGATAGAGAGAAGAAAAAAAATGCACTTTTCCTCTACAATTTTATATGTTTAGATTTTAGACGACAGAAAAGCAGCTACAAAATGGTGGGCACGCTCGTTTAGCAGTGGGATTGTAGCCGGCGGCGTTGGCCATGCATCATTGTCCCCCGTCTACCTAGTCTTTATTCACAGGTCACGACGATGTAGAGTGGACCCTAATTCCTCTGTTCAATACAAAAATGATAAATATAAAAACCCTTGTGCTCGGATCTATTCATTCATGAGAATTGTGCCCATTGCCCTCTAGATCTGTGCATTCATCATCTTCCTCTTGATTCTGCTACCCTTTGCAATTGTCTCCCTCACAAATTTAATAGTGTTTTGATAAGGAAGGAGGATTGTAAGGCATGAAATTTTGAGTTAGATTCTTTGCTATTATTGACCTTACATGTGTTCTATTCTGAGTCTGTTTGTTTTGTCAAAAATTAATATAGAGCTCTCGGATCTTCGGTTCCTTTTCTTGATGCCTGATTAAATTACTTCTGAAACGCCCACGAGAAGTGGCCTCCCTGCCAACAGACAGTGATTGTTAGCCCATTTCAGTACAAAACTCTCTCAAAAAGTTTGAATACAAGGCTATCAGCTTCTCTGTGGCAAGATTCATTTGAGATTTCTTGGCATGTTCTTAACCCTTGTGCCAGGCAGAACCAGTTGGAAAAAAGACTCATAATTGTTTTGAATAACGTGTGAAATGCGTCTGACAGCTCGTGAGCAAGATTACTACGATGGGTACTAGAGATATTCACTAGAGAGACTCTCACCCAGTTTGCAATTTCTAGTACTAGGTGGATATATGCTCATAGAAGGTTTAGTATTCTCACTGCACAAAAGGGTTTGCCCACTCCAAAAATGGCGCCATGTCAGATTCTTCTTGTTTTGCTCTTAGGTCTCTCCCTCCAATTCTGCAATTGCAGCAGACAGATAAGAGGTGAGTAAAATCATTAGAACTCCTCTATTTGCTAAGTTTTCATTTTCTTGAACTATATTTTCATTTGAGTAGACTCTTTACTTCTCCAAACCTAAAAGTTCGCAAAAACTTTTAATGGAGAATGTTTCTGGATTTGCTGTGTATGTTTTTCATATTGACGTTTCAGATCATATCAAATGATTTTGTATGTTTTTCATATCGACACTTGGATCACATTCACATCGACGTTTCGGATTACAGTGTGAATGTTTTCTACATCAACGCTTTGGATCACACTCAGTGATCTGTAAAAAACAAACACAGCTAGAGTGGATCCAGAAGCAATCTTGATGGAGTGTGAAAAAGTAATACAACTAAGAACTTTGTATGTCATATGCTCATGCATCTCTGGTTTCTTTCAGATGCAGCTGAGCAGCAGAATATTAGAGGTGGTCATAGACTATTACAGGACACCTATATGCCTTCTGGAGCCCCCTCTGCTAATCATGATGTAAGTACTGTTCTAACACCAATATAGGTTGTCCATGCATGGGGAGAAGTGCATCAGTGTTCTAATTAATTTAAATATATTTGCAGGAAATGGCTGGTGCTAAAACACAGTCTTTCACAAGATTGACAGATGAAATGGTGGAGAAAAAACCCACATCTGAATTGCCTTTGTCTGGGAAGCAGAAGCAGCTCAACATGAAGCTCAAAGGTGCCAGTAAACTCCAGAATGATTTCAGTAATTCGTCTTCAAAGAAATTCATGGCTGTCCCATGGCACAAACCGCCTCCTGACAAATACGACCATGGGCCAACTTTTCATGTCGATTACAGTGCACCAAAAACACACCCTCCCAAGAACAATTGATGATTAGTACTACCATTATTCTAGCTGCTGTCATTCCAGTGAGATACACTAAGCTGTACGCTTTGTAACTAAGACAAAGAACTATGCTCATGAGATTACACTAATTCAATTACTTGGCTGTGCCAAATAGCTTTCTTTTTGTACCCAGTTGGAGAAGTTGATTCTTCATAAACCATATATATAATTAGGGTTTTCAGCAAAACTAATGTTCATTCCATCATGCAAATGAGTGGACATAAACTAGGACGTACACAGCTAAATTCTTTCAGATGCAATGCACGTAGAGTTCTTTCTGTCTCTTTTGTTTAATGATCATGTCACTGTTTCCTAATTCTGATTTGTGTTCCATCAAGTCAAAACGCTCAAATTGCAATATGCTGTAACTGTCGGTCAAATATACAAAATGGGTCTTGGCATCTTGGATTTTTGGAAGAGAATGCTTTCTAATACAATCAATTATAATGTCTTATTGCAGGACATGAAGCTCCAGATTCTTTCATCATCAACACTTCACCTAAACTAAAGGCAATCTCTCAGGCAAAGCCTCTCAATTCTGAATATCTTACTTCATTAGCATGTTGTGTGAGTTTTCTATCAAACTTTTCCTTTCACAATCCACCAACCTTTCATATTACATACTGTGATAGAAATTACTGCTGGAACACTTTTCCATAAACAGTAGAACGTGTAAAACTTATGTTTCTATATTTATCAGAACTTTCTTGTCCATTAATACAAAATTGGGTATTCTGCATGTACGTTTTCAATATACTTCAGGAGACAGAAATCCTGAGGAAAAGCTTATCTAAGTCCAGAGAAAGAAGCAGCAGCAGGAGGAGAAGCTTTTTGGGCTCTTCACAGTCAGCAGAAGATAGTATGAATAGTACTGCTGTCTCTTCTCCCCCAGAGAATCAATATTCAGCAGGAGGAGAAATCATGGAAATGGATTATTCTCCTGCACATAGGAAGCCTCCCATACACAACGAAGTATCATTACCTTGATAAGCATATCTTAATGAATAGGAAAATACAAAGAAAGTGATAAAATAGATGGTATAGTTATGACATAGGCCCAACTATGGAATTGTTGCCTTGTTGACAAAATAACTCTTATCTATTGGGCCATAGCCAATACCCATGGGCTCTACAACTTGTAAGCAGGATCAGTCAAGTGAGGGTGATGTGCAGTCCCATTCTGAACATGAAATATTTTTCTATTTTTAGCATATAAAATGGAAGAAACTATAGCCTTTTGTCTATTTCTCCTATGTATATGCTAACATGAACTCCAATTTCAATACAGTTTGATTTTCTTTATATTTTGTAAGCCAATGTGAGGATCAAATATAAATGGATATGTCACCTGGAAATAAATCTGACGGTTTTTAGTCTTATATTTTTTTCTTAGACATGCTTTTCTTGCTTCCATTTTCAACAATAATTTGTCTGCCCTTATATTTGGTAAGTTATTGTCAACCCTAAATTTATGTGATGGTTCTGAAAAGTCTGATGATTTATAGTTTTTGTCTGTCTTTCAATTTCAGCACGATTTGATTGTCTCTACATTTTGTAAATTATTGTGAATCCTAAATATATTTCATATTTGTGTTTCTGCTGGGAAAAAAAATTGATGATCTAGTGTTATCTTTTTCTCTTAGATATAGATATATTTGCTAATTTGTCTTCCACTTTCAACACAATTTGATGGGGTCTCTATATTTATAAGTTATTGTGAACCCTAAATATATTTGATGGTGTTGTTTCTATAATTGTCTAGGAAAAGTATGATGATATATAATTTTTGTCTTTTTCTCTTAGGCATATGCTACCATGTCTTCCAATTTCAACACAACTTAATGCCTCTACATTTTGTAAATTATGGTGAACCCTAAATATATTTGATCATGTTGTCTTTGAGTTGTCTAGGGAAAATCTAATGATGGAGAGTACTCTTTTACTCAAACCTCTTTTTTATTTTGTTTGTACTCTTTATTTGTGACTTAAATTTAGATATTGAAAATGCGCCTTTTCAAATCCATCCCATTTTTATAAATCAAGAACTATTGTCTTTTATAGCTAATAATAAGACTTATTCATAAAAAAAAAAAATTTGAACCTTTCACTTCATTTTTCTTATTCTTTGTCTTGTATGAATTACTTATAAGCTATGTAATGCCAAATAACAAATTATTATCATATTTAAGTAATTTTTTTTTAAATTAAAATGTATTCTCAAATATCTATTCAACAATTTATCAAAAAGTATGTTTTGTATTAATGATAGAGACAACTCTATTGACAAAAAAAAACTTTTAAACAAATATATCATTTAATTATTTCTTTAATGATAACTAATTATTTTTTATTTTATTTTTCATAAATTTAAGTTTAAAAAAATTATATTATTAATATAATACAATTTATTTTATAATAAAAATATGAATAAATTAAAAATAATATAATTTTTATAATAGACATTATTTTATTATAAATTAATATTAAAAAATAATTTCATATCATTTATATATATTTTTTAACTCTAAACTTAATTTTAATATATAATCCTTTCATTAAAAAATATCAACTAGACCATTAGACTAGGTCTCCATACTACTTTTTTTTTATGTATAGGCCAAGACTTGTGATTTACATGCAAGGTGGAAAGGCTATTAATGGAGGAAGGATGTCTTACATTACATTCTCTATTCTTTTTCTCTTTTTAAATATGTATTTTTTAAGAATAGAGGAAAAATACATGCACCATATGATAGCATGAGAGGAAGCAAGACAAAATACATGCACATCTTGATGATGGTTCATAGAGTGTGACTCAAAACGTTGATGCAAAAATCACTTACACAATTGAATCTAGAAAAGTAATTGATCAACAACATAGATTGTGGAAATCTCACAAACCTTATGTATTATATTGTTTGTCTTTATTTATTTATTTTGGTTAATGTTCTTAACGAAACATTTGTTTTTATTTGTAAAGTTTTTATATTTATAAAAGTTGTGAGGATTAAAGTATTGATGTTCATAAAATGTGTTTAAATGTACAATAACATATTTTAAAGAAAAATAAACATAAAAGTAGTATTTATATAGTCTATGATAATAATTGAGAATGTTTCAATGTGTAATTATGTAAGAGTATTATTACAATTAATGATGAGAGGATGCCAAAGACAATATATACAAGAAGTTATGCCAAAAAATTAAGACCTATAAGATAATTTACTCAAGATTGAATAATTCAGTGTCTATTGCTTTGATTTCACTTTGACACTTCTATAAACGTGATCTTTAAGCCTACAAGTATAAACCTCTATGTGAAACTAAACCTTGTCTATGGGTATAAATTGAATTGAACTACATGCTAGAGATTTGTTTATCTTGATATATCTAGAACTTTCATATAAAAACTAGTGGTGTTGATAAACACCATTGAAAAGTTTAATAAGCCAGAATTGTTATCCATTGTTTAAATTATTGTTGTTGATTTAATGGTTTAATACTGTTGGATATTGTTGCTGCTAGGATATGTCGTTGTCATTCATGTCAACACATTCCTATGTTTTGGTGTTTTAGAGAATTGTTTTGGTGATCCGATGATTGCAATGAGTTGATATGGTTGGTTTATTTGTTTGCTACGCTGAATCAACTAGAGATACATCATTATTTATTGATTACATGATGTTATGTGATGATTTGATTGTGTTGAGGATTTTGGTATGGAGATTGGTTTTCAGTGGTCAGTGTTGCATTGTTCTGGTGTTTGATTTATTATGCTCCGATATGATCATATTGTTGGCAATTGACACTCATCTGATGGCTTTTGATGGTTGATTATTAGTTTAGGGTTGTCATTGATGCTGACTCTTCATGGAGATTCGATTTAGTAGCCATAATTATTCTTAATCGGAAGAGGATGTTAACCGGTAGCCAATTAACCGATGTTTCAGGATGAACATAGCAGTTTTGGGTCTGGAAGCTTTCCAGTGATTGCAGTGCATTTAATCATGTTTGGGATGATGGGGCCAACATAGAAACATCATTTTATTATTGTTTTGATACTCCACATTTATCTTTGGTGATCCAGTCAAGCTGACATGTGATTACACATTACACTAGCAGGCCGACATGGTAAATGACCTATTTTATGATTGCTGGTATATAAGTTTGGTGTAGATGATCTTTTTGGTGCGTGTTATGATTGTATGCAAGTGAGTGGTGAGTGAGAATCCATTTTGGTGCAGTTTCACGTGCGCATTCTTGATCCAGTAACTCACTGAGATAGTGTACATGACAGAACATAACAGATCAACAGATGTGACCCAGTCAGTATATTTGGCACTCAACTGGAACTTATCCAAGCATTGTAGATGCTATTTCTGAGTTTATTTTGCTGTAATTCATCATTGTAACCAATCAGTAAGGAAGTGAGCCTTCCAGGGTTGTATCCCTTATTGTATTTAAGTAGTGATCTCTAGGCAGTGTGCTTGAATGCTTGTGCATTCTATCTATTGTAATATTGTTTTTCTACTGGCCATAGTGGAATAATATTGTGGGTTCAAATCCCAGTGTGATTTTTCCCATTTGGGTTTCCATGTAAAAATCTGGTGTAATGCTTTTGTGGTTGCTCGTTCTATGTTTTTGCATTTTAGTTTCATTTGTATGCTTCCGCAGGTTTAAAGTTAAGTTTGGAAATTTGCTAATCGATAGATCACTGATTCAGCCCCCCTCTCAGTGATTCCTAAATCCAACAATTGGTATTAGAGCCTAGTTCATCCAAGGAAGCTTAACCGCTTGAGGAAGGTCCGAGAGATTGACTCAATGAATTTTGATTTTCAGAGATAGCTCAATGTGGCACTTGAGGATCTTGATGTAGCTAGAAATGAGATCAGTTCTTTGAAGAGAAATATGTATGTTGTTGATGATTTCATTAGTGACTTGAAGAATCAAGTGAGCACATCAAGAGACAAGAGGAAAGAATTGATAGACAAGCTGAAGGAGAAAGAAGATCAAATCATGAAAAATTAGGGTAAAGCTGATGAATGTGACAAGCTTGAGAGAGATAATGTTGCTTTAAAGAATGAGATGCAATCCATTATAGTGAGACTAACTAAGGAGATTGAGGACCAAAAGAAAAATGAAGAAAATTTGGCACAATCATTGAAGGAAAGAGCTGATGAATGCTTCAGGCTTACCTATGAGAATGATCAGTTGAAGATTGAGTTGACACAGTCAAGGAATAATGTTCAAGAACTTGCAAGACAAATTGCTGACTTAAGGGATGAACTTGCTACTACTAATGACTACAAAGACAAATTCAAAGCTAGCTCAGCAAGGCTTGATGAGATGCTGGAAAGTCAGAGACATTGAAAGGACATGTGAGGAATTGGATTTGAGAAAGGCGAATCCTCTAGATTTGGACAAGGCAATGCAAAACCTGATCAGAAGAAGAGCAAGAATCCTTCGGTAAGATAGCCTAATGCTCATCAATTCAATGGTAGATTCTTTACTTGCAAAAAATTCAGTTATATGGCGAATCAATGTAGAAGTAGGATGAATAATTGAATGAACAACATGAATAATTCTCCTACCTTTATGGTTAGTTCTTCATATGCAATAATTATTTTCACAAGTCAAATATGTGTAGAGCAGTAATGAATAACTTCCAAAACAAGAGGTGCTATTCTTGTGGGATGTTTGGACATATCTCTAACAAGTGTAGGATGAGACCAAATCAGATGAACTTCAAACCTATGCAAAGGAATGTTGTTTGCCATGCATGTAACAAAACTGGTCACATTGTAAAGTACTGCAGAAGCAAGAATGGTGTTCTAGTAGACAAGAAAAAATCAGATGAGAAGGAAAAGGTGAAGGTAGAAGAAATAGAGACAAACATGAGAAGATGTGGATCAGAAAAAAGATGAATCTAAATCAGAAAATGGATCTGCATCCGAATTCAGTGCATGGTTTTCATCTGCTAACTAGGGCTTTATGCTTTAGTGGGAATTTTTCATGTAGATTTTAGGAACCCCCTCTTCGGTGATTTGCAATCAATTCTAGAAGGTTGCAGAAGGCATAGATCATATGTGTAGATGTTATCCGAGAGTTTCAGAGAGGATTTAGTGCTCCAATAAGTGACTCTGTGAAAATCATGGTAACCAGTTGCAACATTTATTACAAAGGAAAACTAGGTTTTGAAGGATAAAAAAGGCATTTCAAAACTTCATTTGTCACAATGTGATCAAGTGAATAGTACTGAGAAGGAGAGAAAACCTATTTGGCGATTTCAACAATGATTTCAGCTACTCTAAAGTGAATTTTAGCACCCGATTGCGAATCAAGGTATTTATTTGTTCAGACTATCTATTTTTGCAAACCCTAAGTTTGAAATGGCTTCAACTTTTGGTATTGCTGCCCCTTTGGTCATGGAGATTAAGGATAGGGCTAGACTTGTATTCAAGAAACACCCTTTCAAGTTGGTTGAAGACGATCCGAAAGGTGCATTTTCTTCGGTACCCTATGACGTCCTTGATAATGATGATATTAGGGCTTACATCCATTTTGATATAGAGGAGCTTGGTAACGCTAACATGTTGAACCTATATAACAAACACTTGGCAGATAGTTTGGGAAATCTCAAACCAGAATATAAGGTTCTTTAGGAAAAAGGGTTTTTCGCAGTTCGTTCATTTTTCGATGTTTGATGAAGCAAAGTGGATTCAGTACATTCTTAGCCGAGTTCATGATGAGTTTATATGGCTTGACAGGCCCCAAGAGTACCAAACATGTATTCCGAGCCGTGACATGCCTCAATGAAGTACTCGGTCTGAGGAAGGTGTCGAATAACACAGTGATAGCCACTACTAGTTCCAAGTTTGACAACAAAGAAATGACCATAAATGCCATTCTAGAGCATGGTGTGAATTTTACATCTATGGTGGTTGGATACAAAGTTTACTAGTCTAGTAGACACAACTCCATCTCTGAAACTGCCATTTACTCTACATATCAGATGTTGAAGAATGACATGAGGTATGACCTATGTACAGTCCTCCTGAATGAGTTGATAGGTAATTTGAAGAAGATTAAGAAAGATAAGAATCACACTTTCAAATATGGAACTCTTCTTATTTGCTTGGCCTTATATTTCTTGAATGGGATACCCAGTGTGAAAGGAAAGGTCTAATGGGCCTATGATAGACCGATGGCTATGCAAATCAAAGAGGGGTAATGAGGAATATGAGATGCTATAATGAGAATATTTTCTCTCTGGGGATACTTCAAATCTTTCCAAGTTGCAATGAAAAAAGAGAGAGAATCCCTAAAGAGATTGTTGAGAAGTATGAGAAAACCATTTGCTTCATGGTAGATAAAGATCAATGTCAAATGAAAGTCGTGGAGATTAGAATAGTGTGGATCATGCCCATGGGGTATGATGTTGACTCTATCACTCTCAAGGCATATGCTCAACACTTACTGAGTCAACTGGTGGATCCTAGAGAAGGAAGATTTGGAACATTCAAGGAGAAAGACCTTGAATTGCATAGACAATTAATTGCCCTTGATAGGAAAAGGAAAGTTACAAAGATGGCTGAGGAAGTAGCAACATAGATGGGGTTTACTCAGGAGGAGGTGAAGCAGGCAAGAGAAAAACACGCACAGAAAGAGGCCAAAGAGGAAACCAATAAGCCTAAGGTTGATTTGGTTCCCTCCAAGGTCAAACCAAAAGAGACTAAGTCCGACCTTGCTACAGTGGTATCATCTTCAGGACCTAGCCCATTTGGGAAAGGTGCATTGAAGAAAAAGGAGAAGCCCAAGAGGACTTATGTTGGTGTGTCTTCGGTGGCCTTTGAGATAGAGTTTGATGAGGAAGCAGACAAGGCAAAGAAAAGAGGTGAATTTGCAAGAGTGGTGAGGAAGCCGCAGTCCGATGGAGCCTAGCAAAGCAAGAAAGCCAAATCTGATCTTTCTCCTACCGGAAGGCCCAAAAGGGGTAGACAGGTTAGGAGTCAACTTGACAAAGACCTTGAGTCTAGTGACCTGCAAGGTAAGTACACAATTGTTCCTCCACTGTCAACAGACCAGCTAATAGATGAAATAATAGTTGATGGGAACTTAAAGAATCTTGGAGCTTACTATGAGAGTCTAGATGAGGTTGATCAGAGGAAGGTAGAAGAAGTTGTCTTATATTTGCACAATTTTAGCAAAACATTGATTGAGCTAGAGAAGAGCATCCCTAAGGACCTATACAACCTTATTGATGTAAGGAGACTAACGACCAACAGAACTGACAAGGAGATAAAAGAAAGAGAAGTAATAAATGTTTGCACCTGTTTCACCCATGATGAAGTTAAAAGACTCATTAAAGAAGCCAACAAGAAAGAATTCTGAAGCAAGAACAAGGTAAACATGTTAATGATTGGGAAGGTGGAAGAGGTGAGGAAGGAGACATAAGACATCTGGAGAAAGATAATTGTGAATGATCCTCTGTATAAAGATGCATTCAAGTCTTCTCACCCAAAAGAAAAGTAGGGTGTTCCCAGTGATCAGAAGTGTGAAACTCGGATTGAGGGACATCCGAAAGATCAAGGTAACACAACACTTGATGCTAAGACCAATGATAATCCTCCGGTGACAGACAACTCAACAACCCTTGAGACCCAAAAGGATGATACTGCACTAAGTGACAATACTGGTGCAAAAGATAAAGGGGATGAGACAGAAAGAAAGGATGTTGAGAGTGTAAAGGTAAAGGTTGCAAAGTTTGACAAAGGCGAAGGAGTAATTGATCTGACAATTATCACTCCTCCAGTTACTACAACCCCACCTTAGATCTCCATTAATCTAGATGGTCCTGTCAACCTTGGACATATGTCCCTTGTTGAGAAGCTCATGCTTTCAACTGCTTTTCAAGCTCAAGCTATCCAGGATATGGTAAAGCCTAAATCAAAAGATAAGAAGCTCATTTTGATGTCGGTAGATGTTTTGCAGAAGGTGGCTCCTAATGTACAATTAGATTCCAATGCCAGCCCCTCCGGTAAATTATTGCAATTGATTAACAATGTAAATACTAGTTTTGATTCTTTAGAGAAGTCTACTACTAAGAGAGTTTTGGATAGATTCAAGGATGTTAAGATGCATAGATTCCAGAAGATCATTGAGGATGATAGGGTGAGGTTAAATAAAGGTCTGCAAGTTATTTTAGACACTCTGATAGAAGGTGGAAAATTATACAAGTCTTGTCTAATTTTTCTTGAATTCACTGTAGATATAGACAAGCAAATAAGTGTTTTCCAGGGCAAGCTTGCTAGTATTTCTCAGTCCTTTGATCCCAATGTCACTCCAACCAACAGTGTTGAAGGACAAATTTTGGCTCTAAATGATCAGATCTCAAGGCTTGATGTCGAGAAGGACAAAATTTTGATGAGAGTAGGTGAACTCCGGAACTTAATTGCCCCCCAGTTGGACACCATGCTAAGCAATAAGCTAGATTGCATGAAGGCAATGACACAACCTGTGTCATCCAATCTGAGGGAAGTAGATACTCATGCCACTATATTTAGTGAATTTATTACTATTTTGGATAGCTTGAAGAGCGGGTGGGATACTCACCTAGGATCCTTGAAGACCATTTTCGCTGACATCTTCAAGTATTTGTAAAATCTCCAGCAAATATCTCTGTATATAAGTTTTGGATAGCACCCCATCTTTGAAATTGATGTCAAAGGGGGAGAGAAATAGTGAAAAACGTACAGTATTGAAGAGTGGAATTCTTTGTCTAAGGGTGAGCCTTAGAAATTCTTTTGATTATTTTAATCCAGTGTACAGTGCTCAACACTTAGCCATTTTTTTAAGAGTGTTGCCATCAATGCCAAAGGGGGAGATTGTTGGAAATTGATACTTATCTGATGGCTTTTGATGGTTGATTACTAGTTTAGGGTTGTCATTGATGGTAACTCTTCTTGGAGATTCGATCCGGTAGCCATAATTCTTCTTAACCGGAAGAGGATGTTAACCGGTAGCCAGTTAACTGGTGTTTCAGGATGAACAAAGTAGTTTTGGGTCCGAAAGCTTTCCGATGATTGGGCCGACATAGAAACATCATTTTATTATTATTTTGGTGATCCACATTTATCTTTGATGATGCAGTCAAGCCAACATGTGATTACATGTTACACTAGCAGGTCGACATGGTAAATGACCTATTTTATGATTGTTGGTATATAATTTTGGTGTAGATGATCTTTTTGGTCCATGGTATGATTATATGCGAGTGAGTGGTGATCGAGAATCAATTTTGGTGTAGTTTCATGTGTGCATTCTTGATCCTGTAGCTGACTGAGATAATGTACAAGGCAGAATAGAGAAGATCAACATAGGCGACCCAATTAATATATTTGGCACTCAACCAGAACTCATCCAAGCATTGTAGATGCTATTTAGGAGTTCATTTTGCTATAATTCATCATTGTAACCAATTAGTAAGGCAGTGAGCCTTTCGGGGTTGTAGCCCTTATTGTATTTGAGCAGTGAGCTCTAGGTAGTATGCCTGAATGCCTGTGCAATCTTCATATTGTAATATTGTTTTGCTACTGGCCATAGTGGAATAATATTGTGGGTTCAAATCCCACCGTGGTTTTTCCCATTTGGGTTTCCACGTAAAAATTCGATGTTATGCTTTTGTGGTTGCTTGTTCTATGTTTCTGCATTTCAGTTTCATTTGTATGCTTTCGATGGTTTAAAGTTAAGTTTGGAAATCTACTAACCGGTAGATCACTGATTCACCCCCCATCTCAGTGATCCCTGAATCCAACACATATCTTGTGTTACAGATTTGGGAGAGTGTTTGGGATGTTCGTGTGTATCTTCATTTTAGATGGTTCATGATTTGATGCTCCACAAGCTATCTTTCTTATCAGAGTTGGTGTTGTTAAGTGTTCTTGAGTGTTAGCATGTTGATCGATGAAGATTTGAATAAGTGGTGTTGGCTCAGCTATTATGGATGGTTCTAAAATGCTTGATGGTGTTTCCTAATCATTCCTATTTGTTCTAATGGTCCACATTGATTATTGTGAGAGTTTTTGATGATCTTATGGGTCTGGTGATATTCTTCATGTTATGCAGTATTTTTGGTGGTGTAACATGTTGTAGTTGATCTTGGTGAGATTTCCAGTGGTGGTGCGTATTTGAGGAGTTAATTTGAGTCCATGCTATATTGTTTATGAAATTGTATTGGTCTAGTGGTTGATTTATGTATCGTGTGATGTAATTTTGTAATTAGGTGTTAAGGGTTTGGCTGACCTTGTAGTCAAGGTTGATAATTTTTATAAATAGGTGTTATATTTGTGTTTTGGTGATGTATGGTTGTAGAGTGTGTATTATCACAGAGTGGTGTATGTGCAATCCAGTGAATTCATCTTTCGGTGTGGTGTGTTGAGCAAGATTGGTGAAGGGCAGACATATGAGCTTAACCAAAACTGTCATCAGGCATTAGCAAATGCTATTTTTGCAGTTCATCTTTTCCAGATTGTAGTCATCTTTGTAACCTATAGTGAACTCTCCCTAAGGGTTGTAGCATTCTAGGTCATTTTAATTTAAGAAGTGAGCTCTAGGCAGTGTTCTTGAATGCATGTGCATTCCCCATTGTAATATTTACACATACTACTAGAAAGTATCATCTCATTGTGGGTAGGTTCCTAATGTGGTTTTTTCCTTAACTGGGTTTTCCACAAAAAAAAATATTGGTGTTATGTGTGTTGCTGTCATTGTTGTTATCTTTCTTTTTGCTATAGTTGATCAGATCTGAGATTGTGCTTAATTGATTTAATTTGGTGCAAACTGATTCACACCTCCCCTCTCAGTTTTCCTTCCTTGTTGTTGCCAACAAGTGGTATCAGAGCTAGATCCTTTGGAAGAAGCTTAAGTGCTTGAGGAGATCTGAGATAGAAACCTATGTGTTGAAGAAGGAGAGTCCTAGATTTGAGGGGCCTAATAATACTATATGGAAGGACTAGATGAAAGTTCATCTGAAGTGTCTTGGAGAAGATTGTTGGAAGATTACAAAGAATGTCTACATTGTTCCTCCAAATGGACCGGTTACTGCTGATGAAATCAAGGAAGCTGAACATAACATAAGAGCTAAGGAAGAGTTGTTGAGTGCCCTGACCGATTCAAAGATGACTAATGTAATGGGTTTGAAGATTGCGCATGAGATATGAAAAAAGTTAGAGGTCTTGTATGAAGGAGATGCACAAGTTAAAGTTGCTAAGTTGCAGAGTTTGAAGGGAAAGTATGAGACATTGAAGATGAGAGAATATGAGAACATAACTTCCTTTATGGCTAAAGTGAACGAGCTTGTTATGAAGATCAAATGTGTCGGTGGAACTCTTGAGGAAGATGAGATTTTTGCTAAGGTGTCGAGATCCTTGCCGTCTTCTTACAAAGATAAAGTTTCTGCTATTGATGATATTCAGAGTGTGACTACCATGACAAGAGACATGTTGGTTGGTAAGCTAGATACATTTGAGTTGAGCGAATTCGGAGAATCACATGGTAAATCTGAGATTGCATTTAAATCCTTTGTATCTGGGAATCATATATATGGTCCGAGAGAGAGTTCATCTAGGGTTTCAAGATATGAAAGATAGATGAAAGAGATGGAAGAGTAAGAGAAAGAGTTGGATGAGATTGAAGCACTTATTGCTTGGAGATTGCCTAAGGGAGCTAGTAAGTATGATGGAAAGTTACCTTTGAAATGTTTCTCTTGTAATAAGATAGGACATTTTTCTTCTAGGTGTCCTAAAATAATGTCTAGGTATGATAAGAATGAAAGACATGATAGATTTGATAAGCATGATAGGTATGAGAAGCATGATAAGTATGACAAGCCTTACAAGTCCTACCAAAAGTACAAAAATCAGAAGAGATGCTATTATGTTGCTAATGAAGGTGTGACAAATGAGGAATCAGACAATGGGAATTCAGGAGATGAATTTGTATTTATTTCTATCAAGGAAGATGATCCAGTACCAGTGAATCCTACAAGCTACACTGTTGAGGAGAAATCTTTGGCTACTAAGATTGAAGAGAAAGATGAATGGGTGAATGGGTAATTGATAGTGGTTGTTCACATCATATGCCAGGTGATAAAAGTAAATTTTTGAATATGGAAAGGTATGATGGTGGTATAGTAAGATTTGGAGATGATAAAGTTTGCATGATTCATGGTAGAGGTTTTATATCTTTTGATGGTAAGAATAATACTGATGATGTCTTATATGTTGAAGGTTTAAAGCATAATCTTTTGATTATTGGACAGATGGTTGGCAAGGGATATGATTTGCAATTCAAGAATGGTAAATGCAAGATTCTGAATGCCTTCGGTATAGAGATTGCAATAGGGACTAAAACTAAAGGTAATATCTTTCACTTGAATTCCGGTGAGAAAAGTTATTTGATTACTCAGATTGATGAAATTTGGTTGTGGCATAGGAGGATGTGTGATGTTAGTTTTGAATGCATGATAAGGATAAGTTCTACTAAAGCTGTTAGAGATTTGCCTAAGATTGTGAAGCCTTCTAATCTGATATGTAAAGAATGTTAGTTGGGAAAGAAAACAAGAACATAATTTAAAAGTAAACTGTATACATCTAATGGATTGTTAGACCTTGTGCATACTGACTTGTGTGGTCCTGCAAGAGTGAAAGGCTGCAGGGTGACAACTATTTCATGTTGCTGATTGATGACTACTCTAGAATGATGTGGGTGACTTTTCTAAAGGAGAAATCAAAAGCATTGGATAAATTCAAGATATTCACAGCAAACATGGAGAATGAGATAAGGTTGAAGCTGAAGTATTTAAGGTCTGACAGAGGAGGAGAATTCATGTCCAGTGAGTTTGATACATTCTGTGAGAGAAATGGAATTAGAAGACAATTATATGCTCCTAGAACCCCTCAATAGAATGAAGTTGTTGAAAGGAAGAACAAAACAATCTTGGATACTACCAGAATGATGCTGATTGAAGGAAATGTTGTGCAAACCTTTTGGAAAGAAGCTATTAGCACTGCTATTTACACTTTCAATTGGGTGCATATAAAAGGTGATTCCAATAAGATTTCTTATGAGCTATGGTTTGGTCATGTTTCTACAATTAGATAATTCAGAGTTTTTGGAAGCAAATATTATATCAAAAGTGATGAGGATATAGGAAAGTTTGATGCAATATGTGATGAAGGAATCCTCTTGGGATATTATACTAAGAGCAAGGCCTACCAATGCTATAATAAGAGGTTGAAGATCATAGTGGAAAGTACAAATGTGAAGGTAGATGAATGTTTTGGGAAGTGAATCAAAGCATGCAGATATGAGATTGATTATTAGGATATTGTTTCAAAGCCTATATAGACTAAGATGCTGAAGCAAAATGCTCTATTAGAGATAGTTAATTTGGATATTGTTGCTGCCGGTGAAGAAGTTCCCTGAGAATCAAAAGGATCTGAAGACTCTGAGGTATGTGAAAATGAATCATTCTAAGAATCAGATTATTGGTGATAAGAACAAAGGTGTGATGACTAGAAGAAGACTTGTTGCTGAAGAGATATGCCCGATTTCTAAGATTGAGCCTAAAGATGTTGCTGAAGCATGTAAGGATGAGAACTAGATAAAAGATATGGAGGAAGAGTTGAATCAGATAGAGAAGAATAACACTTGGGAGCTTGTTTCGAGACCTAAATACAAGAATTTGATTGCTACTAAATGGGTGTTGCAGAATAAACTGAATGAAGTCAGTGAAGTGGTAAGAAACAAAGAAAGATTGGTATGTAAGGGATTCTCTCAGATGTAAGGTATTGATTATGAGGAAACCTTTTCTCCTATAGCTAGAATTGAAGCTGTTAGATTGCTTCTTGCATATGCTACTTACAAGAATTTCAAGGTATATCAGATGGATGTCAAGACAACCTTTTTGAATGGTGATCTTGAGGAGGAAGTCTACATTGAGCAACCAGAAATATTTTCATTATCAGATGAAGGAGATATGGTATGCATATTGAAGAAAGCACTGTATGGACTGAAGCAAGCCCTTAAAGCTTGATATGTAATATTAGATAAGTACTTGATGAAGTTGCGATTTTGTAAAGGTACCGCTGACAATAATTTATACTTTAAAGTTAAGAATGATAACATTTTGATTGTTAAAGTGTTTATGGATGACGTTATTTTTGGAGGAGATGATGATTTGAGTATGTAGTTTGCTGATGATATGCAAAAGGAATTTGAGATGTCTATGATAGGTGAGATGAAATTCGGTAAAGGTATTTTCATTTCTCAATCTAAGTATGTGAAGGAACTATTGAAGAAATTTTGGTTAGTTGATGGGTGTGTGCACCAAGATGGTGTGCAAAAAAGTGGACACAATTTTTTTTTTGAAAAAACAACAAACGTGTACGGAGTATTTCAAATTAAAAAAACCCCGTATGCATTTAATCTCATTTTACCGAGCCTAAACGAAGATAAACCACGTACGGGGGTTATAGTATACTAACCGTGTACACGGTTTATTTTTTAAAACCCCATACGCGGTTTTAGTTTGTAAACCACATACGCGCTTCTTTGTTAATAATTTTTTTTTCATTGTGACTGACTAGGTCATTTTAACCCACGACCGCAAGAGTGAAGTAGGGCTTGTAATACACAAAATTGTGCATGGGATCACCAAATTCACACAAAAATTCCATGGAAAGAGGTAAGTAATGTATCTTATTTATTTATTTTACGCCATTGATGACTTTTATTTGCAATTTGAATTTAATTTCATTGGTTTTGATTAGTTTTTTTAATTTTTTGTTACGAATATTAGATTCTGAAAATGCTTCCCCCCAATGAGACACACTTGAAAATTAGGGCAAAACCCATAGGATAACCCACAACCAAACCCTTAGGATACACCTCCAACTCCTCCTGTAGACCGTTCACAAGATACATAGGAGGATTTGATAAACCAGTTAGCCCAAAACACTGCCAAAATAACTAGATTGGTGAATAGATTGAAAAAATCTGAGCATGAGCATCATGCATCCCTTGCCACTACCCTAGAAACATTGGCTATTAGTGCCAATGCAGTTTCCAGTCAAATTACAAAATGGGGAAGCTATAGGGATAGATGTCATGCTTTTTATGTTGATGGGTTGTCATATAATGATGTGAAAAAGAAAAACATAAGTAAAGGACAATTATGTTCTCTTTTTGTTGATCCTAAAATGGGTGAGACCTTAACTCTTAATACAAAGAGGTTTCCTATACACTAGTGTAGCTATTTGCCGTTGAAAACTGCTTTTTGGGATAGGTGGTGGATGTTCTTTGACCAACCACCTTGTAATAATCATGAGGTTCCATTATATTTTTTGAGGAAACTATATTGTGAGTTTATCCTCAATGGTTGGCCAAACTATTTTGATATGAGAGAGTTTGATGGTAGAGGTGGCAGCTCTTCCTAAGATAGACCTGGAGCCTAGAGGGTACTAGACCCGCAGAGTCACATCCCCCTAGCACCCAAACTCGTGGTACATGTGACGATCTTAGTATCCCTGCAAGAGTCGATGGAGCTATAGAATCTTCAGGCAGCCACAAAATTGATAGATGTCATCAGTCAGCATGGGACATAGTTATCACACCCTATGGGCCTGGACGATGATCCATTAGTTGAGCCACCTGGCCTTGGTCAGCCCATTCAACATGTGTGTCCCAATTGTTCAGGTATATGCTCTAGGATGGATGTCAAGGCTAGTATAGATGGTTCCACATCCCATCTATGTATGATTTACGGGAGTAGATGTCACACTAACACTGCAGAGGATGTGGCACTAACTGGTGATTTGATGGATATGGTGTTTGGTTGTCAGACACAGACATAGGTATGTTGATTTGAATTGATAACATTTTATTTATCAATCACTTAAAATTTTGTAAATGAATTTTTATTTATAGATTTATTTAAATTGATACAAACAATATGCATTTTGGGATGCAGTAGTGGGTGTTAATACACTATCTGATATTCCTCCCACAGTTGTTGCAGCTACAGCTTCGACGCCAGAGGTATAAATTTTGTAACATGTTAAAATAGAATAGTACTTTGAAGTCAATTTTTTTTATAAGATATATTAAATCTCTTTAATGCATATTTATTTTGTGTTTTGTAGGCGTTGTCAAGGGACCTAATGTCCCAGATTGATAATGTCACGTTCTCGACGATCGATTTTGGCCTAGAAAGCTATGCGGTATCATATTTTGCACACCTTATTTTATGTATTCTTTTGATTGAATATGCAAGTCATTTAATTTTAGATTTGTTAAATTATGTTTAATATTATCTAATAATATCTCTTGTGTTAATTTTGTTTGTTTTAGGGTACCCCACGTGTGTCTAGGACTCCTCTTGAGCAAAAGAAATCCTTGAGGACGCCTAAACATCAAAAGGTAATTGAACACATTTTCAATTGACACAATTATTTGTAAAGGTTTAAATTGTCTTAATTGGAACTTTTAGATTGATTAGTGTTTTTTTTCTGTTTTATATATAGCAGCAATTGGGATTTGTAGAATTGTTCAATGCACCTAATATGCTAGAGGATCGAGAGAGGGAAGAGGTATGCATCTCTACTTTATTTTCTTGATTTGATTATTATATGCATGTGTACATGTGAACTTTAGATAAATTCTAATCTTATCATTTTTCATACAAGAAATACCCATAACTGCTTCATCAATGGCGAGTCCTCCTAAGTCTACTGGAGAAGCATCTCAGGCTCCAATACACTTTTATTCTATATATTGTAGATTTTTAGTGTTTTTGATCTATATATATATATTGATCGGTAAAAGGCTGAAGCCTAATTTCTTTTTATTAATTATAGAAAATGATTACATACTCCATTCAGTGTGGGCACCAATAGGAAAGAATGGAGGAAGAAAATGTCTGGTCTCACCCAGATCCCTTAGAGGATCAGAAACTAATGATACACTTAACAAGAATGAGAACAAGATACAATAGTCCTTGGGAAAATACCAATAGGATGAGCTATGTGATAGAGAGAAATCGTTCTAAAATTTTGAAGTTCTGAAAGAACTACTTATTCCTAAAAAATGATGTCTGCAAAACCCTTTATTGCCTGGATCTAGTTTCTCAAAAGCAGGTTTCAGAATGATCTCCTAATCTGCAAAAGATCTTAAGACCAAGATCAGTGTCAGGAAATGCTCTACAAATCTTAAATGAGAGAGAAAAGTCAAGAGATTCCCTGAATGCATAATCGAGCTCTAGAGCCCTCAAGGGGAGGGCCCTACAAGGTTAATCGCAAGCAGACCTGAATAAAACCTTCAGAATTATCCTAAATCAATCACTCCAACAGATGTTAGCCCGAAAAATCGCACAACTAATGGTGCCAAACCTTCATAATTAATTTACAACATCCTCAGAGACTATAAGTAATGTTAAGAATAGACTAGCATTATCATAGCATTATATTGGGAAATAGAGTCATTCGAAAAGGACCAAGACCAAATCTTATCAAAGTTAGATAATTTCTTTCCAACTTACTGCAAAGAGAAATCAAGATGGCTTCCACCTTACAAACATAGACAAACATCCTGCACAAGAGAGGAGGAAGAAGGAGAAAACCCGGAGCCGAATTATAGAAAGATGCTCACATAATCGACATAGATGCTTACAGTTGAAGTAGAAGACAACCACCTTAGTGAAACATCCATCATCATTCAAAAAGGCTAAACACTACTTAAACAAAACTAGACAGATATCTTTATATATCTAGATAAGAGATTTTACTTTTGAGAACCCATATATATATAAATATATATAACTAGAGAGAAAATAAGATAGTATTTGATTAAAAGCTTGGAACTAATTGAAACATGTTTCTAGTCATAAAGGCCATCTCTTCACACAAGATAAATACATACAACTAGAGTAAAGCCGATAAGCATAATATACTTCATCCATAAACACTTACAAAAAACTAAGTCTGGGTTGCGAAGGAAAGACCCAGCTTAAGGGATAGAAGCAAAGGTAAAGATAGAGTAAACAATCCTTCTTAACAGCCATATGTCTAAAGACTAATCTAGGTCAAAATAAAAACTATAAAGGACCATAACGGACCCCTCTAACTAGCCCGACATCTCCTTACCCACTCTTGTGAAGCCTTTTCTCTAGAGCTGGCTCACAGATTAGTAGGGGATGAAGCAGGGGATGGAGGGATTTCCACATCGTCCGAAACCACTTCAATATTCTCCGCTTCTAGATAGTTAGCCAACCACCTATTGCACATCAGTTTCCTAACCTGCAGAAGCCACACGAGGAAGAAGAGATTCCTTCACCTAATTGGGTTGAAGGCTTCAAAGTCTATCGGATCCTCAATTGACAAAATTGGGTATCTAGGCACCCGGTTGTTCATATGGATGAGGATATCATAGTCATGAGGCTTCAGAGTAGAGAGCTCCTCGTCAATATTAACCACCACACGGTCCAATTCTCCAAGAAGTTCCTTCTTGAAGACCTTTTTACAAAGTTTCATTACCACATTCCTGTCATTCTCAAAATGCATAGCCACTACCAAGAACATTGCGGCAGTGTCTGAATTGGCTCTGGTGCGGTCTTCATTCATAATATAATCATTCCCGAGGATTTTTGTGACCGCCTTAATGACTAGGGGGTTCAGAAAGACCAGAATGCCTTTCAATCTCTCCTCCTTAATCTCTCCTACAAAGGCCATTTGCCGCTTGAGCCCTATTAATCTTAGCGGGGTATCCATAGGAGCTGCTAGAATATCAGATAAGCCAGAGCCCAAGAAAGTGTAAATATAAATAGAACTAGTATTAAAAGGCATCGTGAAATACACATCATATAGCCTAAGAGGGACTATAGACATAATTGAATGATAGAGATCGAAGGGCCAAGATGCAATTGAAACAATCTCCACGATCAAGGTAATTAATACCGTCGCCTCTACACGAATGGGGTGCTAAGCAATTGCTGGCTATCGCGGTAAGGGAAGTCACATCATCACCACAATTATGCCACCAAGTTAGTACTAATAAAGGGGAGTTGCTAATAGAAGATGTCTTGAAAAGGTATCGTCTGCCTCTAAAATATGGCTAAAAGCCATAGATAGATATGGTCTAAATCGTAGCTATACAATACATATAGAATATAAAATAAATTAATAGATAATTCTAACTCTTAAAGCATCATAATCTCTTATTCCTATTGGTATACGATATATCTATATGAATATTAATACATATACCTCCATGCATATATATCTAAAATTATTTATATATATGCCTGTCTATATAAATATGCATATCCATATATGCATATGTATACCGATAGACATAAAATCTTATAAGACTCTAAGAGGAGATCTAAAGAAGATATAAGAGAATAAGTTTTCCATGAAAAAGACCAAAGAACCATAAATATATTATGAGAGATTAGATATAGGCTTGCTCAAAAAACCCTAGCTTAGAGAGATAATAGGAACACTTCCTTCTATCTTCGATCGAGGATTAGCCCTCTAAGGTAACAGAGACTCACCACCTTTGGAAGGAGGGAATGTTGGCATATGATGAAGCGGTGATAATGTATGTTGTCATTGATGTCAATAAGTGCTCAAGCAGGTGAACCGGTATGAACCGATATGAAGATCCGAAGTGGTTATGGTCAATCAGAATGGAGTGGACCGGTGTCGGGGTTCACTAAGTGTGACTACCGGTTGGTAGTCTCAGCTCTAGGGTTACCAGTTTGGCGATTTGGCTTGTGCGGTGCAACTGATGATGTTTTGTGACTAGTTAGTTAAGGAATAAGGATAAGGATCAAGATTCCACATCAGCTGTGTGCATGTGAAGGATTTATTTATGGTTCTTGTGAGTGAAGATTGAATGCATTGGATGCCTACCTCAGGAATGAGCATTTTTCTTAGCAGTGTGTGAAGAGTGCATGATGGGTTATTGATTTCCAGATGCGGTGAAGATTGGGCAATGCAGAATGTCTTGAGATCTATTTTAGATCATTTCATTCTATGTAATGTGTTTGAATGGTCAGGATTGGACCGCTTGTAAGTGTAAACTTGAAATATTTAGGGTTTAGGGTTTATGCTACCGACCTAGTTTTTGTCTATAAGGTCGATGAGTTTTGTTATTGCAGTGGTTGGAAAAAGTTGTATTTGTGTCCGCGTGTTGGAGATTTGATACTTGCCGAACCAGAGTGAGGAATCTGTAGAGTGTGATTGCAGAAGAGAGGAATTGAAAAGGATTTGCCTTAGCAAGAAGTGATGTTATTAGATTGGTGTTTTACCTGTTGTCTTCTAACCATTTCAACATAAGGTAAATCCCTTGACCGGGTAGCTTTAACAGGCTTTGTTGTAAATCCTCTAACCAGGTGGCTCAAGGTTATTGAGTTATTTAAATCCTCTAGCGAGGTAACTCTTAACAGGGTTTCAACCTTTAACAGGGTATATAGCCATCCCTTAACCGGGTGATCCCTAATAGGATCGGTTCCTAACAGAACCTTTATTGTAAAGTATTTAACCGGACTAGGCTCCTAACAAAGTGGACTTCAAAAGAGTTCACAAACAAGCTTGTGGGTATTCATCCCCACCGTGGTTTTTCCCATTTGGGTTTCCACGTGAAAAATCTGTGTGTTATGGGTTGTGAGTTTTTCATGTGATGATTGTGTGATTTTGATTAAGTTAGATATGCATGTAGTGTTAAATGGTTATGGTATTATTGATACAACTCATGCATGATTATATCGGTGAAGTAGTCATCAATATTTGAGATATGTTGAATGTTGTCTTAAGTATATTTGTTTAACTGGTTTAGCTGTTTGAAGTATTTTTGTTTAACCAACATTGATATGGTTAAGTACAGTAGTGAAGACAACCGATTAGCTGCATTTTAATATGATAAAGTGTTGAAGTAGTTTTTTTGTGTGTACTGATTCACCCCCCTCTCAGTATCAATTAGGACCTTAGTAGTTCATCATTATTCATGAGGGAAAGGCCATAATACAGAAAAAAGAAAAAGAAAAAGACCCCAGGGAAACCTCAAGTCAAGCTGAACAAGACCAACAACCTAAGATAACCGACCCTATAGCTAAAACAAAGGGGGAGGACACCCTCCTAACTAATGAACTGCCCATCAGTTCCTGCATTAGCTAATGCATATTCCCTAAAGTTTCCCTCTCTATAAATGTGGTTGAAGGTCATTTTATTGAAATCTCAGAGGAGACCTAGAGCTATAGACAAGAGCGCATTCAACTTCCAATCAGACAAAGAGCCTTTTCTAAGGCCATTGATAATAATGGTCGAGTCTCCTTCAATGGCTAGATTGTGAATACCCCTATTTTGACAAAGAAGGAGATCTTCAATTAGGGCTAATATTTCAGCTTTGTTATTGGATTCAAACCCTATATGTTTGGCTAGCCTAGCACATTGCCTTCACCCTCATCATGCAGACAACATCCAATACCTGCAGGACCTGGGTTCCCACGGGAGGCTCCATCAAATTTTAGCTTGACCCAACCCCTTTTTGGGGCACTCCACTTGCAGGCCTTTCTCATCTCCTATTTGTTAGAGTTTCTATCTCCAACAAAGGGAGGGATCTTCAAACCAAACCACTGCCCCCTCATCTTTTTATCCCAGTAGGTCATCTCTGAGAAATTACTAGGATATTTAAAAGTTCTACTATTTAGAGTCTCCACAATTAAGACTTATATTTTATTCACCAGAAGGGTCCACTCCATCTCCTCCTCCTTAAAGAGTCTCCTATTGCGTTCCTTCCAGAGAAGGGGCCAGGTTCCAAAGCCCCCCATATAGGGAGTTCTTAAAAAGGATTGGCCATGCCTGAAACATCCCAAGGATGGAATTGGGAAAAGCTAAGTACCACCCTAATTTGTTGTACAACCAAAGCCAACACTTAGAAGCATAATTACAATTGAGAAGGATGTGGTCTTTATCTTCTTCAACCTCTTCACATAAAGGACATCTGCTAGGGCCTTCATAGCCCATATTTCTAAATCTATCTCCTGTTAAAATATTATTATGGAGATCTAACTATGAGAACAATCCTGCCTTTGGTAAACTCATGTTATCCCAACATAAGGCTGAAGGGATAGAAGAGGAAGAGGAGAGCTGCTGACTCAGGAGGAGATTATAACCATCTTTTGAGGTATATTCTCTTGATTTTGACCCATCCTAGACAAGAGTATCTGGCCCTAAGTTGAAAGAGACCATCCTCTTATTAAGGATGTCTTGAAGCAACAATTTCTCCCTTGCAGGGATGTCCACCTGATCAAGGGATCTCCAAGACCATCCCTTAGCTAAGTCTCCCTTAGTAGGTGTGATGTAATCCTTAACATACCTACCCAAAACAGATTCTAGTGCTCCTTTGGATGATTCGAGATTAACTTTTTGTTGAAGGACTGGGAAACCTCCCCAAGAATCAGACTAGAAAAGGGCTTTATCACCCTTGCCCAAATTCCATCATAATTTATCTAAGATGATTTTCCTATAATCCAGCATAAAGCTCCAAATACAAGAGCCTCTTGGAGGGGAGGAGTCCCTGAAGAGGCTCATATGGTCCCTGCCTCAGAGATATTTATGGTAAAGGATTTGGGCCCACTTAAGATGAGGAGATCTAAACATTCTTCATACTAATTTGGCCCCTAACACCCTACTCTAAACATTAATATTCTTAATCCCAATACCCCCTGTCGACTTGGGCTTGCAGATCTTATCCCAGGCCATAAGGGATATCCGTTTCTTCTCTTCCACCCCTTGCCAAAAGAAAGATCTTAGATGTCTATTCAGTATATCCTTTTTGGACTGGGGTAGGTTAAAACATGATAGCTAATAGATGGGCATAGAAGCCAGAACCGATTTGACCAGAGTAGCTCTACCCATAGAGGATAGCCACTTACCCTTCTAAGTTGCTACTATGCTTCTAATCTTATCTACTACTCCATCCCATAGATTTGTTGACCCAGAGCCCTTATCCAAGGGTAGACCTAGATACTTACAAGGGAGACTTCCTAGATTGAAATTTAAAATGCCACATATGTCTTTTTGAAAGCTTAACCTAGTGTTGAAAAAGAAGACTTCAGATTTAGCTGGATTGATTTCCTAACCTGAGGCCATAGAGTAAGAATTCAAGATTTTATTAAAACCCCAAGCCTCCCCTTAATCACTAAGCCCATATAGCATAGTATCATCCACAAATTGCTGATGCGTTATAGGGTCAAGGTTGCTGGTAATTCTAATTCATTCAATCTGTCTGTTCTCCCTAGCTCTAGAAATTGATCTCCCTAAGGATTATGCCATAATGATGAAGAGAAAAGGAGATAAAGGATCTCCTTGCCTCAAATCCTTGGAGGAGCTGAAAAAACCTTCAAAGTACCATTAACCAACACTGAGAATTTAGGCCTACAGATACATTCAACAATTAAGTTAATCAAGTCAGAGGGGAATCCGAAAGCTTCTAAGCATCTACATAGAAATCTCCAATTCACCTTGCCGTATGCTTTCCTAATGTCTAATTTTAAGAGCATACTGGGAGATCCATTCTTCTAGACATAGTGGATAGCCTTTTGAGCTATTACAACCCCATCGTAAATAGATCTTCTTGGGACAAAACCTATCTATTCCTCACTGATCACCAGGGGAAGGAGTTTCTGAAGCCTATTAGCTAAAGTTTTAGAAAAAATCTTATAGATAGTGTTGTACAAGGCTATGGGTCGAAACTCATCAAAATGCTCAAGTTTATCCTTTTTTGGGATAAGGGCCAAAAAAGTGTTATTAATTTCCTTGAGGATATTACCTGATTTCCTCATCGCTTCAAGAGATGTCTTCACTTCCTCACCTAAGAAGGGCCAACATTTTTTAAAGAAACTAGTCGGAAAGCCATCCAACCTAGGGGATTTGTCTGGGCTCATCTGCATAAGAGCTGCCTCTACTTCTACTAAGGAAAATTTAGCAGTCAGAGAATCAGTTTGATCCTTACTCAAAAGCTTTGGGATACACTTAATAAACCTATCCTAGGCAGATCCATGAGGGCTTTAGTCAGAGTTGAGGATAAGAGAAAAGAAATCTACAACCTCCTTCACAATAAATTTTGGGTTAACCACCTCAGAGTCATCACTCAACCTGATCCTGGAAATATGGTTAATGACTCTTCTTATCCTCACACTATTGTGGAAGAATTCAGTGTTCTTGTCTCCCTCCTCTACAAGTCTCTCTAGATTTTTGTTTCCAAAATACTTCTTTGGTGAGAATAGATTCATGATCCGCAAGGAGTTTCTTTTCTCTTAGAAATGAGGCCTCATCCATCCCATGTCTCATCAATTTCTCATTAACTTCTACCAGCTCAGCTTCCACTTGGGCCTTATTGTCAAAAATATTGCCAAAGTGCTCCTTATTCCAATGGATAAGATTTTTCTTGATAATCTTAAGTTTGTTAACAACCTTATAGATCCCAGACCCAGAAACCTTGGCCGCATTCCACTATTCATGTAGAAGCTTAAGGATATTGTTGTCCTTTAGCTACATATTCTTGAATTTAAAACGGCATCTTCTTGGGCCAACCTCGCCATAAATGCTAAGTTGAATAGGGAAGTGGTCCGATCCTGAGAAAGGTAGAATAGTTACATCCAAGGTATACAGAAAGTTGATGAGACTACCCAACACAAAGAATCTATCAAGTTTCTCTGCAATGTTGCTAAAACCTAACCTTCGGTTATTCTAGGTAAAGACATCTTTTACCATATTGATCTCTATCATACCACAATGATGCATCCAATCTGCAAAGTCAAGAGAAGCACATGATTTTTTACCTAGGCCTCCTCGCTTCTCACGATGATGCAAAATTGCATTAAAATCCCCTCCTAGAATGCATAACTGATTAAGGTTGCCCGTGAAATTCTCAATTTCTTCCCATACTCTCTTTTTATCCTCATTAAGGATTGGCCCATACACATTAATAATGACAAAATCTAGATTGTTTTTTAGGCTAGTAACCCTCCCGCTCATCCAATTGTTATGTGAATCCATAAGTGAGAAGAGGATATTGTGTGGGTCCGATATTATAACAAGTCCTCTAGAGGCCCCATTGGCTGGAGCTCCTTTAATCTATCTAAAGCCTAATCACTTACCGAAGGAGGCTAAATCCTCATTCCCTAATTTGGTCTCCTGTAAAAGAGCTAATTCTGGATTGTGACAGGATAGGCATCACTTGACTATCCTTTGTTTGTTAGGGGCATTTAAGCCCCTAACATTCCATGAGACTACTTTCATGATGCCTTGGGAAGGAACTTCCCCTTCCTTGCATGAAACATGTCCACGAGTTTAACCTGGCCTTTCACAGTACCATCATTAGCTCTTAGCTCCGATAAGGATTTCCTACCTCTCTTTTTGTAGAGCTTGGCACAATCCAGACCAGATTTGTCATCTGCCCAGAGTTTGATACCCAAGGTTTCATTTTCCTTGTTGTCTAAGTCTAGAAAAAGTTCCTCCATGTCTGAGACCGCAGGGGGGAGGGAGGAGCTCAAAATCTCTTTTCTAAGCATATTTTTTTGAAGTTCGAGCTCATCCTTGTCTATTGTTTCATCCAATAGTTTCTCCATAATTTCCTCAGTAATCGAG
This sequence comes from Cryptomeria japonica, assembly GCF_030272615.1. Lineage (NCBI taxonomy): Eukaryota > Viridiplantae > Streptophyta > Pinopsida > Cupressales > Cupressaceae > Cryptomeria > Cryptomeria japonica. Next base: position 898,252,012 of record NC_081407.1, on the reverse strand, counting down.
TCACATAAATAGTCTATTATGCAATTAGCCTCTTCCTCTTTTCGGGCTTGATCCTCCTCTTGATCAGTCCTTTCCACTCTAATGGGGCTTTCCTTCAGATGGGGAGAGCTATTAGAGTTTCTCTGACCCTCCAAACTGGTGACCTGATCAGAGGGAAGAGGAAGGGCTTCCTTCTCCCCACCCTTCCCATCCTTAGAAGCCAGAGAAAGTTCTCCCTTCTTGACAAGGGGTATCTTTGGATAAGCAGTCCTACCTTGCTTATCCAACGATAATTCCTTGAGGGTGTGAAGAGAAGAGGGGATCAACCAATCATCCTTGCTATGGTCTACTATAATTTCCCCCTCTTCTACCTCCTCAAGTTGCCTGGTCGGCAAGGAGACTTCCTTGATCACAAATCCTCCTTGCTCCATATTGAAACTAATGTCTACTTCAGGAATCATTCTAGGTATTGATTGAGAAGAGGGGAATTCTAAGATCAATTCAGGAGCAGGGTCTAAATCTAGAAACCCTTTATAAAATTCAGGGTAGATTAGGAAGATGACTCCCCTATTCTAATTTCAATGGGCCTTAAAGATTTAACACTAATATCTATGTTGATTATCATTACACAGTTCGAATATTTCTTGTTTTTATCGCTAATCTCTACAAATTTGCCTAAGTGGTTACCTATTTTCCTAACAATTTCTATATCCATTAATTTTACTGTTAGGTTAGGGATCATAACTATTCTATCCACCTTAAAAGATTTAAGATTATTTGGGTTAAAATCCGATTGCCATTCTAAAAAAATAAAATCAAAACCTTTGAAAGTTGGAGATTTACCTGTTAGGAATTCCTCCTTATGCCTCAAATTTTGACAATCAATATACAAAAAACCCTTAGTCAAGATAGCTATACTTACTATCCATTTGAAGGAGGACTTGAACCGGTCTGCAATAGCCTCTGATGGAATTCCAAGTCCCCACCATCTAGCGAAAACCCCAAAAGCCTTGCAAGATTGTTGAATCCTCTTAATCAGATTGTCATTAATCTCTAAAATATTTGCTAACTCTGAATTAGGGCTCATTTTTGTGACCAGTTTGTCTCCTGAGGGTTTAGGAGGCATTGTGAATTTCTCTCCCTTACCCTCTAAAGCCCTAGGTCTAGTTTGAATACCATCCGACCTACAGTAATTCTTATTTCATCTGCTTCTAACATTATCAAAATGAGTTCTGACCCGGGGAGCAGGTTTTATGAAACCTTCCTCAAGATTTTGCAAATGGTTAAACCTATTGGAGATGAGCGGCGTAGTGCTTCCATGGCAGCAGATGTTCATTTTACCCTACTTGCCAATTCTAGCCATCGGGGGGTTTTTCATGGCTGCCATGCGAAACCTCCTAGGTTTCACCACTTGCCATTCTGAATTAGCTTGAGGCAGGGGAGGCCTATTCCTCGGGTTGTAGATCATAGTCACATATTTGGTTCATTCGAAAAACCACCTCTGTTGAACAAGGTCTGGAGAATTCCGTAGAGGAAATCGCGATGACAAATTCACTCGATGCATCCACTTCATTTTTCTTTACACACAATGTAAGTTTTGTTTTTGATCTATATATATTATTACCTTTTATTAATTGTATTTACCTTACAATACTTATAATTATATTAATTGTATTTAATCTTAATCATTTTTCATACAGAAAATAGCCACAACTGCTCCATCAATGACGAGCCCTCCTAAGTCTACTGGAGAAGCATCTTAGGCTCCTGTACATGTTTGTTCTATATATTGTATATTTTTCATGTTTTTGATCTATATGTTAGTACCTTGTATTAATTGTATTTAATCTACAATAGGCCCCTTCACGGTTTGGCCATAACTTGGATCCTTTGAAGTTCCATTTTAAGAAAACTCCTAAGTCTGAAAAGGAAAAGAGAAAGAAGATAGTAGATCCCAGATCAATAGATGAGGTAGCCTACAATTCAATTGCAAATAAATTATAGTTAAATGCATAGTTATGTTGATAATTGAACTATTTTCTACAAAAGGATTCTAACTTGGCTTTTGAATTGTGGTTGTGCATCCATCTACAAAGTTGCGTACTACATCAAAGAGGCTCTATTTTGATGATCCACCACAAGTATAGGCTCATATAGTGTTAGCTATGGTCATTGAATGACCAATACATCTAGATATATTCTACATTTTTATTGTATATCGATTTGGACATGGCATAAGCCACATTTTTGTAAAAATTGTATTGACTTGACATCTATGCCTTTTTTGTATACGTACACAATCATTATGCATTTTGATATATATAAATTTTGATATTCGATCCAATAAATGTGTATTGTGTTCATTATTGTGCCTTTTGTTGATATTGATAGGCATATTCGATACATACACAAATTGTTGTGTTCATTATTGTGCATTTCGATATATATAAATGTTGATTTATAAATGATACGGTTAATGTTTGCTCAAACTATTTAGTGTATTTGGTGGCTGCCCTTTTATAAAGTTAAATGAATATTTGTCTATGTAATCAACAATATGAATATAAACAACAAAAATCTATGATATAAAGCATTGCAATTGTGGAATATGATTTGATAAGATTTCTAAAATATTGAATTAACCCTACAAAACTCCTCGCCTCAATCAAAATGAAATTCAATGGTAACGGTCAGATTTGATCCATGGTAATGATCACTGGTGTAGTGTCATAAATTGTACACCCTTTCTAGGGTGGTACAATTTCACACTTAGGTTAGCACCTGCCTTAGTGTGTCTTGTATCTTGCATTTCTAATTCTCTTTTAAAAATTTAATTAATTAATTTAATTAAATCTAAGGTTATGTCTCATCACTTTACACATTATAAAGTTGGGCCCTTTACCCTAAGCGTGCCCCTTTAAATTTTATTCCTCCAATGAATCATTTCATCGTAAACCCTAATTATATCTTATTTTGACCATTTAGGCCCAATTTCACATATCAAAACATCTTGAAATCAATTGTAACTTTGGGATGCGCTCTAATATCATCATATCTAACAACCCTGAAAAATTTGGCGAAAAGTTAGTTGGATCATGGCAGGAATGCACATGGTCCACGACTTTTTTCCTGAATTTTCGAGAGCACAATCCTATGATATGATAATGCTTAACGCGAAAATATCAATGGGAAATTCAAATCCTAGGTTGGCCTAAACATGAAATTAAGATCTAGGGTTCCATACTTAAGAGCTATCTTTCTTCATTTGAAGGGGTCTTCTTCTAAAAATCTAAGAACAAGTTTTTGGAGTATTAGAGCCTTCTTTGCCGTGGAAGAGTAGATCTTTGGAGTCTTCAACAACATTCAACATTCATCCATAAAACATTCATCAAGCATCATTTTATCAATTGGGGGATTTTGAAGATGTAGAAGAACAATAGGAGATCACCAACTAACGATTGGCTTGTACCTCTCCCTTGGGGTTGGGTATGGTTTCATGTTGTTTTTTAGATCTTTGCATAAGGTTCATTTTGATTCATATTCATGATTTATATCACTTCACATTATGAATTTAGAGCATTTAATTTGTCAATTATAAGCAATTAGGGTTTAATCTTTAGGGTTGCTCCAGGTTGTTTACTTTCATTCTTAGGATCTTGCATATACACAAGGTTCTTGCAAACACATTTTCAGTACATTATCGACTATTCATGGAGGTGGAAATCACCAACACGAGGGTTTGACTATGACAAAACCCTATATAGCCACCCCAAAACTTCCCTTTTCAGTTGCAGGTACAGAAACATGAATCTGGAAGCAAGTACAGGTCTAGAACAGGCATCTAAACCACCCAGAAACCTCAGAAGTGCAGAAATCTATCAAGGATAGGGGCATGGAGCCGTGGTCCTGCCCTCTATCAATAGGACTTGGTAGGACAACAACTTATAGATCTCAGAAACCCTCTTGTTAGTTGCAACTCTAGAATTATAGAATCAGGACACTGGCGTGGCACCTTGGTGCCAAACATTTCTGCTCAGATTTTAGACACAGGTGTACCTCTGAATTTTCCTTCTAATCTGTACTTGTCAGCAATGTATCAGTTGTTCTTTGATCTGCATTCTCAGATTAGGATTAGCTTGCTTACTTGCTTTCTAGGTTAGATTGCAGTTTGCATCATTCCTCTCTCTCATTTACAACAAAGGAATAGAAAACCTAAGAGGTAATCCACGACTCTCTCTTTCTCATAAGAAGTAGCCGATGTAAGTTACCTCCCTAGGCTCTTTCGTATTCCATGAGTGTGTATGAGAGTGGGATTAGGGTTTCCATACTTAGTATCACTTTTTCCCCTACACATCTTTGGTGAACCCTACGTGAATCCAATTTCATTTGCATTTAATTGCATTGAATTGTTAGATATAGATCTTGTTTATTTCATTTACATAAACAAAACATAAAAAAAAGAGAAAAGAAAAAAAATATATAGGTTTCTTTCATTGTGTGTTTAAGTTTCATGCAAATTTTATTTCAAAATGTCAGATTTCTATTTGCAAGAAATTCATGCTTTTGATTATGTATGCAATTTTGTTGATTACGAGTTTAGTAAGGATGAATTAGTTGAAGCTCTAGATTAGTTTTTGAACCCTAAGCCTTCTAAACCCTCATTTTTCCAAAAGTTAATCAACCTTGTTACTATGCCATTTCGTGGTGATGAGAAAGATAAGTTGAATGATCCCTCTCATTGGTATATTCCTATCAACTCCTCCACTAGATCTAGAAACATAGTTGATTCCCATGATTCCCTCTATGATGTTATGTCTCCTTTTAAATCCAAAGATATGCCTTTCAATCACTATGACCATGCTTTATTGGATGATGCCCTTGATGACTTTATGTCTCTACCTAACCTTTCAAAAAAGAATAATGCATCTAAAAAGTTAATCAACATGATCAATGTGAATGAACATAGCAAACCTCTTTTTGTTGTCCAAGGTGCTTGTCCTTCTCCAACTTCACCTCTTCCTAATCAACCTCTTTTCATGGTTCAAGGTGGATATGGTCATGATTCCTTTAGCACTCCAAACAAACCCATAATTATGGTTCAAGGAAGGAATCCCACTAAGAGTCCTTATAGCTATGCTAAACAACTAACTAAGGATAGTTATAATGCAGTTTCCCATACCTATAACACAAGAAACAATAGGAAACCTAACCCTCCTCCAGTTGTTTCGATTCCTCTACCTGATCCTCAACTCATTCTTCCTCAAGCAACTCGTATTTCACAAACTCTTGGTATGGAATATGATCTTGTCAAACAACTTAAAGCTACTCCTGCCAAGATATCCCTTTGGGATTTGCTTCAAACTTCCTCCACTCATCATGGAATGCTACAAGATTCCTTGAAAACATTGAATGTCCCACCCGCAATGGCATCCAATAATATGGCTTCTTTGATTCACTCTATTACATCACCTAAGGCTCAGATTTTGTTTACACAAGATGAGATGCCTTATAGTGAAATTCAACAACAATATGATCCCTTAATGATTGTGGTTATCATAAATGATAGCGCAATAAGATGAACATTAGTGGACAATGGTTACGGCCTTAATATTTGTAGCATTAACTTGTTGCATGCAAGTTGTTCCCTCTACATTGCATAGGCAAATCAAGTTTATTCACAATAACACAACATATACCTTGTTAGGAGACACGAGATTTTAGGGTTGTTTACAAACATCAAGTTCTAAATCCTCTTCAATCAATTCTTCCCCAACTATCTTAGACAATTCCCTTAAATCTTCTACTTCGATTAGTGTGACTAGTTCATCAAACCTGTCTCCTATATCTAGAGCGATCCCCGATGCTTCCTCAAGTGGACCTAAGGTTCATGAGGAAGAATCTTCTCAGCTTGACTCTACAATTGAGAATACATTCTCTCCTAAAATATAAATGTAGCTTTGTTAATATTGAGAAAATTAAAATTAAATGAGGGAGGGAAGCATTTTGATTTTTAATTAGAAAAACAAGTTTAGATTTATTTGAATAGTTGAAAAGAATCATTTTTTATTTTTATTTAAAAGATGTTTAAATTCAAAAATGGGGGATTAGGTTAGATTTTCTTCCATTTACCCTAGGGTTTGAAAAATATTTTTTTTTGGGGGGGGATTATGTTTGGGGAGCATTTTTATTGGAGAAGGATTTTTGGAGGAGATTTGGGCATCTTGGAAAGGAAGGATTTCTTGAGTTACAGGTTGGGCTCTCCATCGGATCTTGCTAGGAATGCAAAGTGAGGTAGGATTCTTATTTTGTTTCCTTTATTGAAAGAAAAAAAAAAGAAAATGAAAATAAAAATTCTGTTTGTTTTTCTTTGAAGAAATTTCTTGATTTAAATGGGGTTTGGGTTTTAAATCTATGCATTTCAGTTTAAAGTTTGGGAATTTGGTGGATTCATTGTTTGGGAAATGATCTTCTTATGCTTAAGATTTGATTGTTTGGTTTAGTTATTTAACAAAGTATGTGTTTTGGAAAACCAATATTATTCTGAAAAAAAAAAGAAGAAAAACTTCAAAATGGTGTTATTAGACATTCTGGAAAATATTGCAGAGATTGTGAATAAAAAAGAAATTGGGGGTTTTTAGTTTATTATTATTTTATTTTTATGGGGTTATTGTTTTGATTTTGAAATCAAATGAAAAAAAAAATGTAAATCGAAATTTAAATTTGTTTGGGGCTAGGGTTTGGCGGGCGGAGGAGCCGAGGCTCGACTCATGCCGTCTCCCATTTCCTCCTCCCCGCGGGTTCTGCAGTGACCGCAAGGTCCTACGCCCACGGTGGCTGCAGGGTTCTGCGCCCGCGGTGGCCACAGGGACCTGCGCTCGCGATGGCCGCAGGGCACTCTGCACCCACTGTGGTGGCCGCAAGTTACCCTACACCCACTATGTGGACGCCAAGGGACCCGCGTCCACCGCAGCGGCCGCCCCACTCCCGTGGATGGGAGGTGGGCCTGCGGCTGCCCCTTTTTTTATATTATTATTTTTTGTTTCTTAAAAAAAAATATATATATATATATATATATATTAAATTTAAAGTTTTTTTTATATATATACTTTTTAATTAGTAATTAAATATTATTAATATATATGTTATTAATGAAGATTAATATTTATATATTAATTAATATTTACTTGTGTAATAATAAATTATTATTAATGTATATTTTATTAATGGATATATATATATATATATATATTAAATAATATTTAATTTGAAATTGGGTATTATTGAATTATTGATTGTTATATTTTATTATCCAGGGGATTATAAATATATAATGATTAATATTTAATTTGGGTATCAGTTTTAATGAGGAAGTACTTTTTGGAAAAAGATTAAATATTATTTTTAATTGGAAAATTCTTGAAATAAAATATATTTTTGGTAATTTCTAAATAATATGTTAATCAGGGAGATATTATTATTGGATTTGATTGATAATAGGTCATCTGAGAATCTTAGAAATGGAATACTAAAGTATATAAGTAATTGAGAAATGAAATGTTTATCATTGGACATTTTGAAAACTTAAATGATATGCTATTAGAATTATCAGAAATTTAATATTGTGTCGATTGGAAAAGTGGTAAGTTAATGATATCTCCATTAAGTAAAATAAATGGATTAGTTACATTTTTCCTCGGTTTTGTGAAATAGGCAAATGGTAATATTGCAATTATAGTATTGTATCCACCTTGTAATGGTGATTTTTCTGTTAATGTATTTTTGAAAACTTAGATCATTTAGAAAACTTGATCAACCTTTATTGTTTAAAACAATAGGACAGAAGATTGTCCTTTCCCGGTTATTGCCTATGCAAGTTTAATTTCTGTATTCGCTTTTGTTTAAGTAATGGCAAGGCCTTGATATGTTTAGTTGGACCTTGTCGTTTGGTTGATTTGGGGTATCTGTTTATGTCATCAAACTCTAGTTTGGCTGTTGCCGTGTGATGGTGTTATAATTGGTCTTGTCCTTTATGTGGACGTTGAGTGTTGAATTGTGGTTGACCATAGTTGGTCAGGTCTCTAGTTAGAGTACCGTCATGCAATGGACCTTGTATTTGCTTTTCTTATGTTCGGTTGGATCCTTTCCTATTCAGGGATCATTTATGTATGTATTTGACTGTTGTGGTCATTTGTATATTGGTTATGTTCACTTGAGTGGTAGGATTGTAAATGACATGAACTTTATGTATTCTTAACTTATTTAATGATCAGAGGGGTCTTGCAGTTGAGCAGACCTGGAGATGTAGCCCACTAGGGGTGAACTCCGATACCATTTTGGTGTTATGTGATGCTTTTGTTCTTATATTTCATGTTTAGTGTTAGCATGTATGGATGCCAATTTGATAGAATGTATAAGTGGATTAGATGAGGTTTATCATAATGCATGTATGTAGTCATCTCTTAAATGCAACAATTGGATCATGAACGAATGTATTCTATTAATGTTAATGAAAATAAGTATGCTTGAAAGGATCTCACTAGTTATGATGAAATTTAAAGTGCATTTGGGAACAAGGTGCATGACATGTATTTAATGTAAAATTGAATGTAATGAATGGTTAAAAATTATTGGATGAAATCGTCATGTTCCCTGAATTATAACTCTAATGGATGAACTTCATTTTGTTATCTACATTTTAACCTCAATAAACGAACTTAATCTTATTAGCTATATTTTATCTATAATGGATGAACTCAATTGGTTATTTACATTTTAACCTTAATAAATGAACTTCATCTTATTAGCTATATTTTAACTATAATGGATGAACTCCTTTGGTAATTTACATTTTAACCTTAATAAATGAACTTCATCTTATTAGCTATATTTTAACTAGAATGGATGAACTCATTTGGTTATTTACATTTTAACCTTAATAAATGAACTTCATCTTATTAGCTATATTTTAACTATAATGGGTGAACTCATTTGGCTATTTACATTTTAACCTTAATAAATGAACTTCATCTTATTAGCTATATTTTAACTATAATGGATGAACTCATTTGGTTATTTACATTTTAACCTTAATAAATGAACCTCATCATATTTGCTATATTTTAATTATATTGGATGAACTCATCTAGATACCTATATTTTAGCCTTAATGGATGAATTCATATGTTATCTATGTTTTAACTTCTATGGGTAAATTTCCTCATGTTAGACTCATCTCCAACCATAACGGATGAGCGCATCCTATTATCTACAAATTTAAATTACCAAACAAATTATATCCATGTTTTAAGTAATAACATGTAATTAAGTTAACCTGCTTAATTGGATCAACTGTCGTGAGTTGAGTTAGATGTTAAGTTATGTAATCACATTGGCTTCTGTTGTGTTATCTAAACTTCTGATAACTCATTGTATCATTTGGTGCTGTCTTTAAAAAAAATAAAATAAAAAATATTTGCACTCCATTTGTGTGTTTTAGCTTTATCCCTTTGGGGTTTCCTGGTGGGGCATTACATTTGGTATCAGAGCCCATGTTGCAACACTGGGATCTCTGGTTTTGCTTGTGCCCTTAGTTGGTGTGAGGTGTATCGACCTTATGTTGTATGCTTGTCCTCCTTGTTGTATGAGTGTGATTGAGTAGACCTTAACTTGTGTGTACGTGTATGTTCACACCTTGTTTTCACCTTCTTGATGTGGGTGCTTTGGAATGATTGTATGTGCTTTGTCTGCTTATTGAGGTCTTGGTCTACAATTTCTCTTATTTTGAAAGAGAGTCATATGTACCTTACTTATTGATTGTTGTACTCTTTTGACTAATCCATTTGGGTTGGTTAGTGTTGTCTTGAATCTGAAAGTACAAAATGTGTGTGTTTAAGAGTATGATCTATCTTAGTGTTGTCCACTTGAAGGACTTGTATGGTAGATATTGAATGCTTATTTTGTAGCAAATTGAATGATTATCACCCTTCCTCCTCTTTCTCTCTAGAAATTAAAATGTTTGTGATATGTGTAATTATCTCTTATGTGAGTTTTCTTTTTGCAAGAGTAAGGTTGTGACTCCTTGAACCCTTGTGTGAGCCTTATGATGCTTATGTGTTTTAGATAATAAAGGACTATGGGTTTGAAAGTTAATATTGGTTATTGGGAGAAAATTGTATGTTTACATTAAAGAATTCTCCATGTGTTTTGTAGGAGCAACGTAATTAAATTCTATCTTAAGTAAGGTGCATTAATATGTGAATAGTTGAATTATGTGAAACTGCTTTGTTTGTAAAAGACGTACCAAAAGAGAACATGTTATAGTAGCTTCAAGAGTGTATTAATGTGTTTCAAGAAAGATTGTTTTATGTGCTTCTTTAAACCAGTTTGATTGAGGATCTAATTTAGCAATGCTCCATTGAACTTGCCTTTGGATATATGTAATTGCCTTATTATGTTTAGAAAGTGCAAATGAAAAGCTTGTTTGATGTGTATGCATAAATGTGTATTATTTAGTTGATAGCTCCTCACTTATCTTCTTACCGTACCTTGAATTTGCAATGATAGGTTGCAGATTTTGATATGTTTTGTTTTGAACTAAGAATAGTGAGTGTTCTCAAGAGGTTTGGTATTATTGAAGGATTGTTTGTCTTGATTTCTTGTTCAGAAAACTAGAACATTCTGTTGCAACCACAATAATTGGAAATGTCATGTTAGGCTGTTTGGCATCCTCCTAAAATGAAAGCGAAATGAAAACCATGCATGTAAAATGATAGACTCATAGTGAGAAGTTCCAGCTTGTAGTATGATCTTGTTGATCTTGTGTCTTTGTAGGAAATAGTTTGATTATCAAACTCTCTTTTCCTTCTCTTTGCCTAAATCATAAGGTCTTTAGAAATGCTACTAAGAATGCATTGATTTAAATAGAATGTTTATTAAGCATGTGAAATTGTATGTCTGCATTTGGGCTTCTTATGGAAAAGTGAAAGTCTTAAACTTCAGGAAGAAAATTGCATAGTTAGTAATGTGAATACAAATAATTAATGAATTTAGAAAGGATATAGGAATGATGTTATTTCCTTATGTAATGGTGAATTGTTAAGAATTTCAGTACTTGTACCTAGAATAAACTTGATTCAGTTATTCATGTGGAAAGCATAGTTAAAACCTTCCTTGAGTAGGTGATAGCGTACTGAAAAAAAATAAATTTCTCCTCGTAAATGTGACTAAACCAGTAATGGTGCTATTCCTTGTGTATTGTAAGAAACCCATGCTTGCTATGTGTTCCCATGGGATGGTGAAGTAATCAACCATGGAGGATATGTTTTCTTATGAGTATGGGAAACCATACTGTTTATGTGATGTTGCTTATTTGTTTCCTTACTGAGTGCCAACCCATGGGTTGCTGATAAGTCAATATGTGAAGGGGTAGTATTAGAAGTCACCATTCCTTGAATAGTATGGATCGACGTATGAGTAATGTCGATGCGAAGTGACTTTAGCTTCTCTCTTTCGAGGGAAAATATAGTTATATAATGAAACTGTATTATAGGTGTACTCAATACTTTCCCTTTTGATGAACCAATTTATAAGGTTTATGTGTGCCAATCTATTCCTATCCTTTATTTGAGCATATTGATGACAGTTCTTGAGCATAATGATGGGATTTATTGGGGGATCTTTTGCCTTGTCTTCATGAAAGGTATGTTATTTTCACATGAGTTGACAATTGGCCAGCGTTGGCAGACATGTGGGTGGACCTTAGCTATGTATACCTCTGGCTTACAACGAGTATCGTGAGAGGTACGTCGCTATGTGGGGTGTGACCTGCGCGTGCCCTTTTTTGCAAGGTACACTGCCATGCAGGATACGTCCATTGCATGCCTTTTCTGCTTGGAGTATTGCCATGCCGTGCAGAGACACGATGCAAGATGTAGTAGACATTGCCATGTGGCCTACCAGCATGTTTAGGGTAGAGCCATGCCGCATGACGATGTGATGCGGGGTGATGTCGAGGTGCACATTGCCATGCCATGCGGATGTGTGACTAGGACACACCACATGATGAGCTACTATGATAGCTAGACAATTGTTCCTTCCTTCCTCGTTGGTGGCTAGATTCTAGTCACATAGTGATGTTATGTGCAATTGTGATATTTTTTATTTATTTCCTTGTGGGCCAGCAATTTATTTTATTTTGACCTTGAAGGTTTAGCCATGATCTTGCGATCTTTTGCTTACTTGATTTGGTGTTGCAATTCCAGAATTATTTTCTTGCCTTACCATTGGAATTGATGATTATTATCTTTACTATTCTGTACTTTGGTGGCTAAACTTGTTTATCCTTATTGTTTTCAAATGCTGGTCTTGAGTTGAAATGTGAATTCCTCTCCAAGAACGTAGGAGACGGTCTTGGTTGAGTGTATATGAGGAAGTAGATGTAGGGAACCTTGAGGATGGGGGTATGTGAGGCTGTGATACAACTAGGATCCACTACCTACCTATGTGTGGTGACTATCTCTTGGAGGCTAAACACCTTACGTAGCAAGGGATGTTCATGAGGGTCTTGTATGGAAGGTAGCACTGCTATGGTGTGCCCTAGCACCATCAAGCCCTTGAGTGAGATGTTGGATATTTATGATCATGTTATTTGTTTTGAGATCAGGCATAGAGATGCTGATCGTGCATGTTATCTTTGCCTGAGCATTAGACATGCTCACATGTGGCCTTTTTAGTTGTGCATTCTAGTTATGTGGATGGTTATTATGTGTAATCATCGATTAAATGGTGTTAACTTGTCACTATGTTATGGGACATAGTCATTGGAAAGGTTCTTTTATGCATGGAAAGTGTAAACAATTGAGTTATTTACGTTGCTCTTATTTATTGAAAGTTAAATTGGTTGTAGAAATTAATATTTGAAGCTAGTTCTATGTGATAAAGTTTTGTAAAAAGATGTATTGGTAAAAGAAATTGATCATGATGGCATGTTTTCTTGTCATGTTTGATAGATGAGTATGGTAATTGTTGTGTATCTCTTTTAACACTTTAATTTGGTGTAATGAAATGAAGAAAATTCTTGTATCTCTACTATGATTATTGATAATTCCCCAAAATGTTATAAGAAATGTAGGGATTTAGATGTATCTTGTCAATGGATAATGACATTCATAGAGGATTTAGCAATAATATTTCAATTGTTTGTGAAAAGATTCATATGTGCAAATTGATAATTGTTAATTGAGTTTCAGGGCTAATACGTGTTGCATGAGTTCCGCTTAGCCTTACAACTTCCGGGAGTAAGTCGGAGCCTAGGGGGGAGAATGTAGTGCCCCTACCCTAGTCAGCTTTGTAAAACTGGTTTGACCTTGGTTGACTTTTTATGTGGCATTCTTGAATGGTTGATTTACCATGATGTAATGTTGTAGTAAGATATTATGATTATTGTGCATACCTGTTAATGTGCTTTCGCATCGATTCTTATGTAAGTTTAATTGTTCTCCTAATTCTTGTTATTAATATCGATCTAACACCTTCATTATATATATATATATATATATATATATATATGTATGCCTGTGTGACTCGTGGTTGTAGGAGATTGCAGGTACAATACTGCCTAGGTGTGAGGTTCGTCTTCACCTGGATTCACAAGGTTAAGTATACCTCTTTCATCCTTAGCATTTGGATTAGGTGGTCGTAAAACCCTCATCTTACCCTAGTCATGCTCAAGTGAGCGTCGTCTGTGGTCCATCAGTTTCCCTTTTCGTTTAGGTTTGCGGGTCATGTATTTGGTTGGCTTTCTTGGGTTGCGTGCCTTGCATGTGGTAAGATTGAGTATTTCATCCTAAGTATTTAATTTGATTTAATGTATTCATTTACGCATTAGTAATTGAGAAATGAAAATAAATAGGTTTCTTTTATGTGATTAATCATTAATTAAAAAGATCGCTCTATTTATGCTTGTAGCAAGTTTAATTTAATGGCTAATTTTAAATCATGAATTTATTTAGTTTACGCATTTTGAAAGGGAAGATTTAAATTTATTCGAAATAGAAATAATTTAATCTCTTTTGCATTTTGGAATAGAAAGGTCAATTTTAATTATTTAAGAAAATCAATTTTAATTAGAAAAGCAAGTTTAATTTATATATATTTGATATAGTGTGAAAGATTGAATTTGGGATTTTATTTTAATTAAAAAAGTTTTACCCTCATTAATATTGTGAAATATAAATGTAGCTTTGTTAATATTGAGAAAATTAAAATTAAATGAGGGAGGGAAGCATTTTGATTTTTAATTAGAAAAACAAGTTTAGATTTATTTGAATAGTTGAAAAGAATCATTTTTTATTTTTATTTAAAAGATGTTTAAATTCAAAAATGGGGGATTAGGTCAGATTTTCTTCCATTTACCCTAGGGTTTGAAAAATATTTTGTGGGGGGGGGGATTATGTTTGGGGAGCATTTTTTTTGGAGAAGGATTTTTGGAGGAGATTTGGGTATCTTGGAAAGGAAGGATTTCTTGAGTTGCAGGTTGGGCTCTCCATCGGATCTTGCCAGGAATGCGAAGTGAGGTAGGATTCTTATTTTGTTTCCTTTGTTGAAAGAAAAAAAAAGAAAATGAAAATAAAATTTCTGGTTGTTTTTCTTTGAAGAAATTTCTTGATTGAAATGGGGTTTGGGTTTTAAATCTATGCATTTTAGTTTAAAGTTTGGGAATTTGGTGGATTCATTGTTTGGGAAATGATCTTCTTATGCTCAAGATTTGCTTGTTTGGTTTAGTTATTCAACAAAGTATGTGTTTTGGAAAACCAATATTATTCTGAAAAAAACAAAAAAAAAAACTTCAAAATGGTGTTATTAGACATTCTGGAAAATATTGCAGATACTGTGAATAAAGAGAAATTGGGGGTTTTTAGTTTATTATTATTTTATTTTTATGGGGTTATTGTTTTGATTTTAAAATCAAATGAAAAAAACAAAAAAAAAACAATGTAAATCGAAATTTAAATTTGTTTAGGGCTAGGGTTTGGCAGGCGGAGGAGCCGAGGCTCGACTCACGCCACCTCGCATTTCCTCCTCCCCGCGGGTTCCGCAGTGACCTGCGCCCATGGCGGCCGCAGGGACTTGCGCTTGCGGTGGCCGGAAGGGACTCTACTCCCACTGTGGTGGCCGCAGGTTACCCCGCGCCCACTGTGTGGACGCCAAGGGACCTGCATCCACCGCAGCGGCCACAGGCCCGCGACTAGGGCACGACCGCCCCACTCCTGTGGATGGGAAGTGGGCCCGCGACTGCCCCTTTTTTTATATTATTTTTTTTTGTTTTAAAAAAAAAAAATTAAATTTAAAGTTTTTTTTTATATATATAGTTTTTAATTAGTAATTAAATATTATTAATATATATGTTATTACTGAAGATTAATATTTATATATTAATTAATATTTACTTGTGTAATATTAAATTATTATTAATATATATTTTATTAATGGAGATTTATATATATATATATAATATTTAATTTGAAATTGGGTATTATTAAATTATTGATTGTTATATTTTATTATCCAGGGGATTATAAATATATAATGATTAATATTTAATTTGGGTATCATTTTTAATGAGGAAGTACTTTTTGGAAAAAGGTTAAATATTATTTTTAATTGGAAAATTCTTGAAATAAAATATATTTTTGGTAATTTCTAAATAATATGTTAATCAGGGAGATATTATTATTGGATTTGATTGATAATAGGTCATCTGAGAATCTTAGAAATGGAATACTAAAGTATATAAGTAATTGAGAAATGAAATGTTTATCATTGGACATTTTGAAAATTTAAATGATATGCTATTAGAATTATCAGAAATTTAATATTGTGTCGATTGGAAAAGTGGTAAGTTAATGATATCTCCATTAAGTAAAATAAATGGATTAGTTACATTCTTCCTTGGTTTTGTGAAATAGGCAAATGGTAATATTGCAATTATAGTATTGTATCCACCTTGTAATGGTGATTTTTCTGTTAATGTATTTTTGAAAACTTAGATAATTTAGAAAACTTGATCGACCTTTATTGTTTAAACCAATAGGACAGAAGATTGTCCTTTCCTGGTTATTGCCTATGCAAGTTTAATTTTTGTATTCACTTTTGTTTAAGTAATGGCAAGGCCTTGATATGTTTGGTTGGACCCTATCGTTTGGTTGATTTGGGGTACTTGTTTATGTCATCAAACTCTAGTTTGGCTGTTGCCATGTGATGGTGTTATAATTGGTCTTGTCCTTTATGCGGGCGTCGAGTGTTGAATAGTGGTTGACCATAGTTGGTCAGGTCTCTAGTTAGAGTACCGTCATGCAATGGACCTTGTATTTGCTTTTCTTATGTTCGGTTGGATCCTCTCCTATTCAGGGATCATTTATGTATGTATTTGACCATTGTGGTCGTTTGTATATTGGTTATGTTTGCCTGGGTGGCAGGATTGTAAATGACGTGAACTTTATGTATTCTTAACTTATTTAATGATCAGAGGGGTCTTGCAGTTGAGCAGACCCAGAGATGTAGCCCACTAGGGGTGAACTCCGATACCATTTTGGTGTTATGTGATGCTTTTGTTCTTATGTTTCATGTTTAGTGTTAGCATGTATGGATGACATTTTGATAGAATGTATAAGTGGATTAGATGAGATTTATCATAATGCATGTATGTAGTCCTCTCTTAAATGCAACAATTGGATCATGAAGGAATGTATTCTGTTAATGTTAATGAAAATAAGTATGCTTGAAAGGATCTCGCTAGTAATGATGAAATTTAAAGTGCGGTTGGGAACAAGGTGCATGGCATGTATTTAATGTAAAATTGAACGTAATGAATGGTTAAAAATTATTGGATGAACTCGTGATGTTCCCTAAATTGTAATTCTAATGGATGAACTTCATTTTGTTATCTACATTTTAACCTCAATAAATGAACTTCATCTTAGTAGCTATATTTTAACTATAATGGATGAACTCATTTGGTTATTTACATTTTAACCTTAATAAATGAACTTCATCTTATTAGTTATATTTTAACTATAATGGATGAACTCCTTTGGTTAATTATATTTTAACCTTAATAAATGAACTTCATCTTATTTGCTATATTTTAACTATAATGGATGAACTCATTTGGTTATTTACATTTTAACCTTATTAAATGAACTTCATCTTATTAGCTATATTTTAACTATAATGGATGAACTCATTTGGTTATTTACATTTTAACCTGAATAAATGAACTTCATCTTAATAGCTATATTTTAACTATAATGGATGAACTCATTTGGTTATTTACATTTTAACCTTAATAAATGAACCTCATCATATTTGCTATATTTTAACTAAATTGGATGAACTCATCTAGATATCTATATTTTAACCTTAATGGATGAATTCATATGTTATCTATGTTTTAACTTCTATGGGTAAATTTCCTCATGTTAGACTCATCTCCAACCATAATGGATGAGCGCGTCCTATTATCTACAAATTTAAATTATTGAACAAATTATATCCACGTTTTAAATAATAACATGTAATTAAGTTAGCCTACTTAATTGGATCAAATGTCGTGAGTTGAGTTAGATGTTAAGTTACGTAATCACGTTGGGAAACTCCTTAGGTTTTGTTTAGTCTTCCGCTATGTTATCTGAACTTCTGATAACTCATTGTATCATTTTGTGGTGTCTTTGAAAAAAAAAATTAAAAAAAAATATTTGCACTCCATTTGTGTGGTTTAGCTTTATCCCTTCGGGATTTCCTGGCGGGGCATTACAAAAACTATTAGGATTAATAGTTTCACATCGTGGCATTGAGGTGGATACAAAAAAGATAGATGCCATTGTTAACATGCCACCTCCTAAGAATGTTTCTCAACTAAAAATCATGTGAGGAAAGATCCAAGCTATTTTTTAGGTTTGTCTCTCAACTTGCGGATGCTACCTTTCCTTTCAAAAAATTGCTTAAAATAATATCACTTTCTAATGGAATGAGGATTGTCGTCAAGCATTTGAAGAACTAAAAACTTATTTGGCCAATCCTCCTATTATTCAACCTCCTGATCCTACTAGGCCTTTCCTTCTATACACCACTGCTTCCCCTCAAGCTCTTGCAACCTTATTGGCACAATGTGATAAGGATGGTAGAGAATGCTTGGTTTATTACATAAGCTGCACTCTACTCGATTACGAATTTTGATATTCTTGATAGAGAGATAGTGCCTTTCTTTATTCTTTGCAACCCAAAAGTTGAGGCATTATCTCTTGAATGTTGAGATTCATGTTATCATTAAATTTGATCCTCTTAAACATCTTTTCTCCAAAACCAATCTTTTTGGACGCTTAGCTAAGTAGGTTATGATGTTGACTGATTTTGACCTTAAGTTTGTCTCACAAAAGGGAATAAAGGGTCAAGCGTTGACTGATCATTTAGTTGATGCTCCTTCACCCTTCTCCCTACCTAATCTAGAGTCCTTTCCCGATGAATACATTCTTTCCATTGAGGTTGATGAGACTTGGGAGCTGTACTTCGATGACTCTAAGTGTCGTACAGGATCGGGGACAGAGGTGGTCTTAATTTCTCCTAAAAAGAAGCCTATTCCTTTAGCATATTGTCTCAATTTATTATGTACCAATAACATTGTTGAATATGAAGATCTTATAGCTGGAATTAAAGAAGCCTTGGTGTTGAGCATGAAGAATCTACATATTTATGAAGATTCTCAACTAATCATAAGACAAGTGACAGGATTTTATCAAGATAAACAAGACAAATATCGCAATATAAAGATCTAGCTTTATCCTTGTTACAAAAATTTGATTCTTACACCATGGAGCCTCTTCCTCGAAAAGATAATCGACATGCTGATGTGATGGCATGTGTTGACTCTCTTGTATCTTTAGAGGACCCCATGGTAGATCTTCAATTCACTATTCACAACCTTACTCCCCCCACTATTGCCGATAACCCTGGTGATGTGGCATATTGTTGCATTATAGATTCTGACGAATGGTACTCGCATGTCGTAAGATATTTGAGTGATGGTACCTTTCCTGACTTTGCGAATAAGAATCCTAGGGCAAGGGTTCACAAATTAGCTGCTAGATACATTATCCTTTCTAATGTTCTTTATAGGAGGGGTTATAAGGAAAACATCATTTCTCGATTTGGGATACCTTTCGCCTTAGTTTAAGATAATGGAACATCATTCAAAAATAAGGATGTGAAGAAGTTTCTCGAGAAATATCATATTGAAAATAAATTTTCTACACCTTATTATCCTCAATCAAATGGTCAAGTTGAGTCTTCTAATAGGATAATTGAACAAATTCTTTGAAAGACTGTAAACAAGCATGGTAAGGATTGGTACACTCAATTAACCTATGATCTATGGGCTTATCGTACGAGTGTATGTGTTGCAACGGTTTGTACCCCTTATAATCTTGTTTATGGTGTTGACGCCATTATGCCTTTGGAGTTAGAAATTCCTTCTTTGAGAGTTTCTCTCAAGGGTATAGTGGATGATGACTCCTATAGAGAGCAAAGACTTTAACAAATTGAGATGCTAGATGATGGCATATCAATGCCCTCGAACATATTCAAGCATATCATAAAAATTTATAACGAAGATATAATGATAAGGTTATTCAATGTTCCTTCTCGGTAGGGGATTTAGTCCTTTATGAGAATCAATGCAACGTGAATGCCTTACTTGAGGAGAAAGGAAAGTTCAGTCCTAATTGGCTTGGACCATACATCATTGTCAAGGTCTATGGATTAGGTTCTTATAAGATAGCAGATGTGGAAGGTACGCCTCTCAAGGAACCCATCAATTCTATACACCTTCCTAGATACTATACCTAGTTCTCTCTCTCTCTCTCTCTCTCTCTCTCTCTCTCTCTCTCTCTCTCTCTCTCTCTCTCTCTTTCTCTCTCTCTCTTTCTAGTCTTCTTTTTGGTCTCTCTTTATGTCTTTTTCTTCAAAATTGGGTAATATGTTAGCATGTCTTCATTAAAGTATGTAAGATTAAATGATGTTATATTGTTTGGTCTACATTACTTCATTCTTGACAAGCATGTTTCATTTCTATATTGTTTGTCTTGGATTATTTTTATGTAAATTGTAATGTATTTACATTTTAATATGTGCTAACATGTTATACAATTTCTTATGTGTTAAGTAGAATTATATCATGTTGTGTTTAATTAGAGTTAATTAAATCACATTAGTCATATAGTTCTCATGCTTAATACATTCTTCTTTTACATCATCACAATAGCATTTGATTAAATACTTAGTTATTTAATTAAATCACACACGTATCAATTTAATAATTAAGTATTGAGAAATCAATCACATGGAAAATTAAATCAGATATACACGCTCATTACTCAACATGTTACTTCTAGTCTAAGAAATGTGTACATTGTTTAAGCATTACAAATAACATAATCATGAGTATCGTCATATATACATCAATACATCAAAATCATCTCCTATCCCTAGGACTAGTAGCAGGAGGATGGTGGTTAGATGCCCCCTCCTGATCTGGCCGTGTGGGTGGCCCCATGGGGGTGAAAAATGATATGGACCGTGAGGAGCTCCTGAAATCTCTCTCCATCGTGATCCCTCAATATGTGGCTTCCTCTATCTACGCTGCCACTATGTCATGCTCTGTCTATCGTAATCTATCTTGTACAATCTCCACCTCCATCTGAATAGGGTAGAAAAGGTCCTCGTGTCATCCTGCACTCCTCTGGGATCTATGTGGTATCTGTGTGGAACTTAGAATGTATGCAGTCACAATAAGGTTTGTCACTACATTCTGAATCAGAGAATGTCACTCCTTGATGGTAGCTACAGGATAGAGAGAAATTTTTCATCAGTAACATTCTATATCATCAAATCTAAAAGCAGGTAGAATGCATATGTTAATCAATAACATATCACATTACCTGGATCTCCCTCTCGCCAATGAGGATCGTGGACAATGACTACCTAAGACTGGGACCCACTAGGCTCTCACTGCTCGTACTATCTCTGTATAGTTGGTGTGGGCCGATGAGGATTAGGATTAGGACCCCTCATGGGACCCCTCTCTGCTCACCGTAGGAGACTCGGTGGATCTAGGGTTCTAGTATCCTCTCTAGAGTGATGAACTATACCTGACTCATCCTCGTCCTCCTCATCCTCATCCTCCTCATCCTCATCCTCCTCATCCTTATCCTCATCCTCGTCCTTGTCCTCCTCATCCTCATCCTCATCCTCATCCTCATCATCATATCCATCCTGATCTCCCTCTTTAGTATTAGGATCGCCTTTGTCCCCGCCTGCCTCCTGCTTCTCTATATCATCACCCTAATCATCTAAATCCTCCTTGAATGCATCAGATCAGTCTCTATCACTTGACTATCTCCATGGTCTGGGGTTCCCTCTATGGAAGTCTACTGGGAAAATGGCTCTAGGTTATGTCCTTCTCCACTATGTGATATATCATCGGTGCGCACCTGAATCATCTCTATAATCCATCACTATGTCCTGATCTGACCCGTTTGAATCTGTGATGTTGATCTCATCACTCGTAGGCCTAGGAATGGCTCCTAGCCTCAGAATCACTTGTGAGTGTCAAATGTATACAGGCACATCAGTAGGAACACACTGCTCGAACCTAAACTGCCACCGAACTCAGTCGAAGTAGAAAGGAATGACTATGTGGCTATATCGTCCCTCTAGTAGATGGTTCCTCTGCATGCTGAACAACTATCTGGTAGCATTACCCACATGGACATCCTAAGGTATTGTATCCATATGATCCCACTCGCAGTCAATCTATCCATGTTCAACCTCCAATACATGAGATCATTGAATTGCCACTCATGGGTAAGAGGATAAGCATATACCTTAGGCTGCTCTGGGACTATCTATATGGGGGCTCAACCAGGTCTAGTGCATGTGATATGCATAAACATCCACACCTGTAGTAGTGTGCATGTCATGAGGCTGCATCCCTGTTTGAATACATACTCTCAAATGTTGTGATAGAGATGTGCAAGCATGCTCTGACCCCAAGAGTATACTCTCTTATGTCTCTCCATAGCTCATATGGCGTAGATGAGTCCTTCGTGCATATGTGTGCCACACCCATTGGGGCACACAACTAATGCAAGGGTTGCAATCATGAGTCATCTCACCAATGGAACCTTTCCTGTAGGGTGTAGGAGTTAGCTAACCATAATGCAACCCCTCATCTCACTGCACATCACTCTCCCCACAACATATACCTACTCTCTCCTGTAATCCTCCTTTGTGTGGTCAGATCAATATCTAACAATCTCACCTCTAATGGGTAGGTGCAGAATGCGGTATACATCCTCTACGGTGACCATCACCTCCCACATAGGTAGTGATAATATCAAGGTATCTACATCCCACCTCTCCATCACCACCATCAACATAGCAGAATGGAATTAGATGGTCGACATGGTCATCGCATCCTACAAACCCACTGCATGTAGAAAATCCCTCTCTCCTGCTGTCAGTCTCGGGATCTTCTCTCGAAGGCTCTAAAAGGTGAGATTGGCAATATGCTCATAGATGTACGGTAGTGTTTGCAAAACACAAAGCAATCTCTCATCAATAATTGATCAATCGTCTATCATCATCTAATCAATGCAACCATTTCTATCATTTCTAGCATTCATTGCCTGATCTAGTATCACCTTTGGTCACCCTGAGTAGGGACCATGGTGCTCTATATGGACCAAGGCACCCTATTGGGACTATGGCGCCCAGAGGGGACCATAGCACCCCCTTGGGACCATGGTGCCCTAGAAGGACCAGGGCACCCTAAGACCCCTAGGTGTCCAAAGGGTGGGCCCTGACCCAGACTAGGTGATGACATCATCACTTCTGAAAACTATGAAAATAAGACAAAGTCAAATACAGTCAAGAAAAAGTCAACTCACCTCATCGAGCGATCAGCCAGTGAGTATAGACTGATGTAGGATCTCCATCTGCATAGGTCACTTAGGTCAGCGTTGAGGCATGATGACTTGTATGTGGGATCCTCTATAGTGAATAGTGACAAAAAGTTAGAAAGTGACAAATAAATGTGTCACTTTCATAATTATGTATTATGCACTTTTTGACTTTATGTTTTTAAGATAAAACCTTAATTTCTGCACTTTTTCTTCAATCTATCATATATTGAGCTAGGAAGCTCCAATTCTCGCACCATTGGTGGAATTGGAATCATGAGTTCACCCTCTCTCTCTGTGTTAGTTCCATAATATGCTTGGATGAGTAATCAAGCCTTGTTGTAAACTTGCATCATCACAATCTTTATCAAAATTCATTGTGGAAAACATGATACCCTGTTTCAGCTCACAAATAAGCAAGTCAAAACAGGGGGGGCATATAGCTACCCATGAATTTAATCACCTTCCTTAATAAGCATTAGGTGATTTTGTGATCTAAAATGTGGTTTTGTAGGGTGTGGTTCCTAATTGTGTATTGCAGATACCGCTGGGGGCTTCATTCAACAACTTATGGATATATCCTTTTTCAAATGTTGTTTAATTTTCTGTACTTTATCTTGCATATGCATGTAGTGTCATATGACTGCTAAAGTGGGGGCTAAATGTAGTGTCGTAAATTGTACAACTTTGCTAGGGTGGCACAATTTCACACTTAGGTTAGCACCCGCCTTAGTGTGTCTTGCATCTTGTATTTCTAATTCCCGTTTAAGCATTTAATTAATTAATTAAATTAAATCTAAGGTTATGTTTCATCAATTTACACATTATAAAGTTGGGCCCTTTACCCTAAGCGTGCCCCACTTCATTTTATTCTTCCACTGAATCATTTAATCATAAACCATAATTATGTCTTATTTTAACCGTTTAGGACCAATTTCACATATCAAAACATCTCGAAATTAGTTGCAACTTTGGGATGCGCTCTATTATCATCATATCTAACAACCCTGAAAATTCAGTGAAAAGTTGGTCAGACCGTGGCGGGAATGCACATGGTTCGCAACATTTTTCCCAAAATTTCGGGAGCACAATCCTATGATATGATAATGCTTAACCCCAAAATATCAGTGGGAAATTCAAATCCTAGGTCGGCCTAAACATGAAACTAAAATATAGGGTTTCATACTTAAGAGCTCTCTTTCTTCATTTGAAGGGGTCTTCTTCTAAGAATCTAAGAACAAGTTTTTGGAGTATTAGAGCCTTCTTTGCAAAGAAAGAGTAGATATTTGGAGTCTTCAAAAACATTCAACATTCATCCATCAAATGTTAATAAAGCATCAGTTTATCAATTGGGGGCTTTTGAAGATGTAGAAGAACAATAGAAGATCACTGACTGATGATTGGCCTGTACCTCTCCCTTGGGGTTGGGTATGGTTTCATGTTGTTTTTAGATCTTTTCATAAGCTTCATTTTGATTTATATTCATGCTTTAAATCACTTTACATAATGGATTTAGAGCATTTATTTTGTCAATTATAAGCAATTAGGGTTTACTCTTTAGGGCTGCTCTAGGTTGTTTACTTTCATTCTTAGGATCTTGCATATACACAAGGTTCCTGCACACACATTTTCAGTACATTATCGGCTATTCATGGAGGTGGAAATAATGAACATGGAGGTTTGACTGCGACAAAACCCTTTATAGCCACCCCAAACCTTCCCTTTTTGGTTCAGGTACAAAAATAGGAATCTGGAAGCAGGTATAGGTCCGGAACATGCATCTACACCACCCAAAAACCTTAGAAGTGCAGAAATATGTCAAGGATAGGGGCATGGCACCCTGGTACTACCCTCTATTAGTAGCACTTGGTAGAACAACAACTTACAGATCTCAGAAACCTTCCTGTCAGTTGTAGCTCTAGAATTGCAGAATCAAGATAGTGGCGTGGCACCTTGGTCCTAGACATTTCTGCTCAGATTTTAGACACAGGTGCACCTTTTATTTTGCCTTCTGATCTATACTTTTCAGTAGTTTATCTTTTGTTCTTTGATCTACATTCTCATATTAGGATTAGCTTGCTTACTTGCTTTCTAGGTTAGATTGCATTCTGCATAATTCCTCTCTCTCATTTACAGCAAAGGAATAGAAAACCTAAGAGGTAATCCATGACTCTCTCTTTCTCATAAGAAGTAGCTGACGTGCGTTACCTCCCTAGGCTCTTTCCTATTCCATGAGTGTGTATGAGAGTGAGATTAGGGTTTCCATACTTAGTCTCACTTTTTCCCATACACAACTAGATGGTTTTGATTCCTTTCCTTTATATTTGTCAATGTGAGTGGTGTGGAAGCACCCTCATGCTCGCAATGGTCAAATTTGGGATTTTATTTTTTTGTCCACTGTTTCATCTAAATAAGGTGATTTGGGACCACTAATGATCATTTTGAGTCATTTGTGAATGTTTGCAGTCATTTGGAGAAAAGATGTAAAAGTTGCTTAGTTGTTGTCAAAGTTGTCAAAGTTTGGAGCCATTTGTGAAAGTTTGGGGTCATTTGGATAAAAGATGTAAAAGTTGCTCAGTTGTTGTCAAAGTTGTTGGCATTGTGTTGTCATTGATGTCAACCGGTATAGGATGTTACCGATATCACTGACATTGATGTCAAGTAGTGAACAAGAGGTTGTTGGCATTAGAGTTTGATGTCAACCGAAATGAAAGATGGACCGACATGGGAGAATATATGATGCGATGTCATCAGTGACAACCCTATGACCATCTTCATGCAAAATGAAGAACCGACATGTACCAGTATGCTAGAGGTGCAGTAAAGTGACCACTCCACTCAGAAAAGGGTTGTTGATATGGTAGTGCATACAACTAGAATGAAGAGACTACATGATGGACATTGATTATGCTGAAGTAGTGGAATGCTATTTGGATCACATCAACACCAGAGGTGAAATTTGTGTAGGCTACCGGATTGCTAGTGTAAGGATAACTAGTAGGACTCCCACTAGATGAAGAAGCTATCATAGGCTAGGTGATAGGTTGATAGAGTATGTTGCCTCTGTGTGCAGGATGACATATGGAAAACTACCGGGATATATGTCATGTTGAAGATGTATCCTCCCCTCGATAATGTCACACTTGTACTAGCATAATGATTCCCTGAGATAGACAGGTGATTGAATGCAAAGACTAGATGTACAAGTGGAAGATAAGGAATCCCCTAGAGCTTGAGTTCATAAATGCACACTGGATAAGCAAGTGAAAACAAGATGTGCTACCAGGACAGTGAAGGAAGATTGAGGAGTTGAGATGGTGTGTTTGTCACCTTGACAAATCAATTGGTACGAAAACCAGTTTGATGAAGAAGGATGCTAGTGAGTCTACAAGAATATTAATGGTGATACTGAGATGCTGAAGGAAGGTTGGTGTAGAATAGTTGGAGTGTGATGACTTGGTGTCATCAATGTGTCTCACCAACAAGAAGGAAATTATGTCGTCCACCAACAAACACATCTACCAGAATCTGCATGGGTGATAGTTGACATGTTACGTCAACCGGTGAATCATCATAGAAGAAACAAGGAAGATAAGGTTCTCACCTGATGAAGAGGAGTTCAACAAACTGAAGGTTAAGGAGAGTGTGATCAGAGATATACACCTGATAAGCATTTGAAGATCTGATAAACATTTGAAGAAGGTGTGTTGAATTTCCACCAGTACAGATCTAATGGAGGATGATGACACAAATCATCTAGGTAATTACCGGTAAATAAGGATACCGGTATGCAACTAAGAGAATAATGTGAAAGAGTGGAAGACCTTCATCTGATGGAGTTACACATGTTGAGCTACTCTTGATAGTTGTTGAGGACCGATATGGTTGTTGCCTGGTTGATGTACTGCACCAGCAAGATTAAGCTGGTGTTGGCATGAAGGTTTACCGACAAGGTGTTATATGCTAGTAGGGTTTGTTAACTGGTAGATGAAACTGGTTATATGTGTGGTTGGTGACTAGGCATGAACCAATAGAGAAGTGTGATGAGGTGGATACCGACAGTGATGCCACGTGAAGATGAAGTGGCAAACTTGCATGAAGTGGCAGATGAAACATGCACAGGTCAGTGAGGTAGTTGAGGTTGGTCCAACATTCTTGATGACTACAAAGCTCGAGATGGAGTTGCAAAAGTGTGCAGATCGAGATCAAATGGACAATAGAGATTCAAGATAGATTGATTGTGTAGATCGGATTTGGCGATTGATTGAGCAGTGCCGACAGATTGATTGTTGGTCGCTAAAATAGGAAGGCGTGTTATGGATGGCACGAAAATGGAAGATATGTGCAAGAAGTTATCTTTGAGTTATGATCCAATCAGATTTGATTGGATTCACTGTGTCTCATGATCTGTAGAGAAAACCCTAACTGCCCATGTTTTTGAATTGGTTTTTGGCGGGAAAACCAGATTATAAATAGGGAAGCCAAAATCAGTGAGAGTAGTTGCTGAACAAAAGAAGATAGAGATGTTGCATGTGAGAGAAAATCAATCAAGTTCTCTTCAAGGAGATAGAGAAGAGACTGAGTGTGAGGGAGAACAAGGTTGAAGTGTTCAATCGGTAGAAGTGCAGAATCGGTAGTGTCCATACTGGCAAAAAAGAAGACAAGGTAATTGTATAGAAGGCAAGGATAGAACCGGGTGAGAGTAGTATCATGGAGAGTAGTAGAGTAGCTGAAAGAAGTGAGAACTGATAGAGAGAGAGGTGAACCAATAGGTGCTTGTACCGATAGGAAGGCAATTGAGAGGATTGAAGAACAAAATAGTGAGGAGGAGATGTAGTAGAACAAAAGAAGAATAGAGGTGAACCGGTAGAGTTTATCGACATTACATCAACATATGAGAGCAGCAAAAGAGGTGTACTAGTGTAGCAGAGAAGGTGTCTCACTGATAGAGTAAGGTATATGAAATGGTTACAAGATTCACTTGTAACAAAATAACTACTTATGTAATTGAAGTTATTATTGAGATCACTGAGTTGTATCTCAGTGCAGGGGTTGTAGCCCATAAACTAGATAGAATTGGTGTTCCTTGGGTTGGTGCTTCTTGGGGTGTAGCCCTAAAACATTGTAACAGATTTGATTGTGAAGCTGGATTGGAGCAGTAGACTCCAACAACATTGCTCACCGAGGTTTTTCCCATCTTGGGTTTTCCTCGTACATGCTAGTGTTATGAGATGTCTCTTTGTGTGTGATTTCATTTGTTATTAGTCTCCTCACTAACCGGTAAGTCTGCATTATGTTAGATCCCATGACTGGTATAATCACTTAAGTTAGTTAAAGGAAAAAATATTAAGAACCACTGATTCACCCCTCTCTAAGTGGTGCATTGTGTCTAATAATTGGTATCAGAGCCTAGATACCTTGTTTGTCAAGCTTTCTCTCGCTTGGGTAGATTCTAGCTTAAGGAAACAATGAGCTGTTTAGTGTCAATCCTTGCTCTAGTATTTGATGGTTCAAACTATTCTATTTGGAGTTGTAGAATGGAAGTCTACCTGTCCTCCTTAGGTTATGATGTCTGGATGGTAGTTGTTAATGGTCTCCCTAGGAATGTCAGTCCTCCCATCGGTCCTGAAGAAGAAAGAAGATCCTTGTGCAATGAAGAAGCCATGAAGGCTATATTCAGTGGGCTCACCGGTGATGTCACCTCATAGGTGGATAAGTGTAAATTGACAAAGAGTCTATGGGATAGAGTGAAGAAACTTTGTAGAAATGAGCCATGCACCGCTGAATTGGATTGTGGAAGCATGAAGAACAACAAAGTAGACACATGTGGAAGTGTTGATAGCAGATTGGTCACCTGCTGCAGTTTTGATGAAGAGGAAACCCATCTCTTCATGGTACAAGAGACAAAAAGTGAAGTGCATGCACTAGATATATCCCACCAGCAAGATGTGTTTGGGAGTGATGATGAAGATGAAGCTAAACTAGATCTTGAAATTGAACTGGTAAGTGCACTAGAAGAGCTCCAAAATGTTAGAAAGGATTTTAAAAGGTACAAAGATTTAGTTCATGATGAATGCAACTGATTGAGAATATGCTTTGAAGAATCAGATAACAATATCTCTATATTGACATCTCAACTAGAAGAGGCAAAAGGATTAACTGGTGAGTTGAAATTAGACAAAGAGAGAAGATGTGAGGATCTCCAGCTAGAAGTGGAAACAAAGGACAAAGAGTGTCAGAATTTGAAACAGGAAATGGAGAATCTAAGGAAAGACCTTGAGAAGTGCAAAAATGAACTCAAGGTAAGAAACTGATATAATGGTAGCACTGAAACCTTGGACAAAATGTTGAATCAGCAAAAAAATTCCAAGGATATTGGAGGATTAGGATGTGTTGTCGGTGAATGCTCTACAAGAAAGGAGACCTCCCACAAAGATATTCAATTTGTCTCCTCAAATGGAAATGGAAAGGGTCAGACCTTCATTGTTAGAAATGCTCCAAAGAAAAGGATAGATCTGACTACAACCAGTGAGGACATGAAGCTGAGGATGAAGAATGGTGCTACATGGAGGTACAATGCAGATCTGAAAGGAAAAGGGAAAATAGAAGAAGAGAGCTTCATTGAAAGCAAGAACATGAGAAGACATCCTGGAAGGCCTTCCACCAGTAGAAGACAAAGAAAGTTTGTTGCCACCAAGTCAAGACAATCATGGAAGAAGAAGAGATCAAATGGAAGATCTGCAAAGCATGGACAAACCAGGATCCATTCCCAAAGAAGGAGAAATAGAGAGGCCAAACCGGTAAAATCACCTCATGTTTGGCAGAATAAATTTGCAAGTAATGAGCCACCTTGCTCTAGTTCTTGTTTTGCATGTAAGGATTATGGCCATAGGGCAAAATAATGTAAAATGAGGTCTAGGAATAGACAAAGTGTTCTTCCTAGGTATAATAAATCAGATGGCTATAGATTTCATGCATATAAGCTGAGTGTTTCACAAAGTAGAAACATGCATGTTCCTTTTCCCGACTATGCTAACATGAATCCATCCACTGTTCCTAAAAATGTAAACATTATGTGTTATAACTACAATGGATTAGGTCATATAAGTTATGAATGTATGAAGAAGAATATGCATTCCTATGACAACTAGTGGATCAAACATGCTCAGTGTGAGAGCAGTTACAGGAGATATGAGCAACATAGATCTGCTTGGAACGAGAGGAGAAATGTTCCTACACAATCAAGGAATTCAACAAAACTGGTAACCAGCCAAAATGACATGGTCAGAAAAGGAAGACCAAACCGGTATGTTAGAAGGTTCCCCAATCATGAGATTGACATGGATGTTGTATGTCACTACAACACTATTTGTAGAGAGAGAAATAAAGAGGAGAAGAAGGTCAACCCTACCGCCAAGACTGTAGATGTAGAAAGGAAAAAAATCAAGATGACATGGAGGAAGAAGCTAGAAGATAAGAGCATGGATCAACATTATGCATTCAATGCATAGGTGATATCTCCTATGGATTAAAGGACATGCAGGACTCAGGGGGAGTTACATACTGACCAGATCATTCACCCCTTAGTTGAAAGGAACAAAGGAGATAAACAAGCTACTGTTGGTAACAGGAAGAAAATGAAATGGCAAGTGTGTGTGTAGTTACCACCTTGACTACACATGGAATGTGGTTTACTGCTACAGGTGAAATGAATGGTAGCAAAGGTAATTGGAACCAAAAGATAAAGGTAAAGAGGAAAGTATCCCGATAGAGATAACAGACTAGTATGTGCAACATGTTACCGACACAGATGTTGATCAGTGTTGCAGGCTATGTAAGTCAATGAGTTGAGGGATCATTGCAGTAACTCTGGTAGCCTAGATGGATGAGGTTATGTCTCAGGTGTTATTGGAAAGAACCAGAATGACATGTGTTGGTCTGGTAGGTGATCTTATGTGCATACATCTTTTTAGGTCAACTGCTTGGATATGTGACCTGCAGTTGGCATTGTAGTCATGATGATATATGTAACAAGTATTGATGTAGGTCCCGGTCTAGGACTTGACTAATTTGATGAAGTTTAGAGGTCTGTGTTTCAGGGGGATGCACCCAGTAAAAAGGGGAGAAAGATTTCTGTTAGTGCCTGGTAGATACAAGGAGGAATGTTATCCTGATAGTGCCCTTTGCCATTGTTGTCAAAGGTGGAGAAAGTTACTGTAGTATACCAGATACTACATGTGTTGACATCAATGCCAAAGGGGGAGATTGTTGGCATTGTGTTGTCATTGATGTCAACCAGTATAGGATGTTACCGATGTCACTGACATTAATGTCAACTAGTGAACAAGAGGCTATTGGCATTAGAGTTTGATGTCAACCGAAATGAAAGATGGACCGACATGGGAGAAGATATGATGTGATGCCATTGATGACAACCCAGTGACCATCTTCATGCAGAAGGAAGAACCGACATGTACTGGTATGCTAGAGGTGCATTAAAGTGACCACTCCACTCAGAAAAAGTGTTGTTGATATGGTGGTACATACAACTAGAATGAAGAGACTACATGAAGGACATTGATTGTGCTAAAGTGATGGAATGCTATTTGGACCACATCAACACTGGAGGTGAAGTTTGTGCAAGCCACCAGATTTCTAGTGTAAGGATAACTAGCAACTTTCCCACCGGATGAAGAAGCTATCAGAGGCTAGGTGATAGGTTGACAGAGTATGTTGCCTCTATGTGCAGGATGACATATTGAAAACCACTGGGATATATGTCACGTTGAAGATGTATCCTCCCCTCAGTAATGTCACACTTGTACCAACAAAATGATTCCCTGAGATAGACAAGTGATTGAATGTAGAGACCGGATGTAAAAGTGGAAGATAAGGAAGCCCCTGGAGCTTGAGATCAGAAATGCACACCAAATAAGAAAGTGAACATAAGATGTGCTATCGAGACAGTGAAGGAAGAATGAGGAGTTGAGATGGTGTGTTTTTCACCTTGACAAATATGTTGGTAGGAGAACTGATTTGATGAAGAAGGATGCTACTGAGTCTACAGGAATATACATGGTGATACTAGGATGCTGAAGGAAGGTTGATGCAGAACAATTGGAGTGTGATGACTTGGTGTCATCAATGTGTCTCACTGGAAAGAAGGAAAGTATATTGTCCACCAGCAAACACATCTACTAGAATATGCATGGGTGATAGGTGACATGTTATGTCAACTGGTGAATTATCAGAGAAGAAACAAGGAAGATAAGGTTCTTACCTGATAAAGAAGAGTGCAACAAACTGAAGGTTAAGGAGTGTGTGATCAGAGATACACACTTGACAAGCATTTGGAGAAGGTGTGTTGAGTTGCCACCAGTGTAGATCTAATGGAGGATGATGACATTGAGTCATCTAGGTAATTTATGGTAAACAAGGATACCGATATGTAGCTGAGTGAGAAGAATGTGAAAGAGTGGAAGTCCTTCATTTGATGGAGTTACACATGTTGAGTTACTCTTGATAGCTATTGAGGACTGACATAGTTGATGCCCGATTGATGTACTACACCAGAAAGATTAAGTTGGTGTTGGCATGAAGGTTTACCGACAAGGTGTTATATGCTTGTAGGGTTTGTTAACTGGTAGATGAAACTGGTTATATTTGTGGTCGTTGACTAGGCATGAACCGACAGATCAGTGTGATGAGGTGGATACCGATAGTGATGCCATGTGAAGATGAAGTGGCAAACTTGCATGAAGTGGCGGATGGAACATGCACAAGTCGGTGAAGTGAGGTTGGTGAGGTAGAGGTTGGTCCAACTTTAATGATGACTACAAAGATTGAGGTGGAGTTACAAAGGTGTGTGGCTCGAGATCAATTGGACAGTAGAGATTCAGGATAGATTGATTGTGTAGATAAGATTTGGTGATTGACTGAGAAGTAATGACAAATTGATTGTTGGTCGCTGAAATAGGAAGGAGTGTTATGGATGACACAAAAATGGTGGATATGTGCAGGTAGTTATCTCTGATTTGTGATCCAATCAGATTTGATTGGATTAAGTGTGTCTCGTGATCTGTAGAGAAAGCCCTATCCACCCATGTTTTTTAATTGGTTTTTGGTTGGAAAACTAGATTATAATAGGGAATCCAAAATCAATGAGAGTAGCTGATGAATAGAAGGAGATAGAGCTATTGCATGTGAGAGAAGATCAGTCAAGTTCTATTCAAGGAGATAGATAAGAGACTGAGTATGAGGGATAACAAGGTTGAAGTGTTCAACTGGTAGAAGTGCAGAACTAGTAGTGTCCATACTGATAGAAAAGAAGAAAAGGTAACTATAGAGAAGGAAGGGATAGAACCTGGTGAGAGTAGTATTGTGGAGAGTAGCAGAGCAGCTAAAAGAAGTGAGAACCAATAGAGAGAGAGGTGAATTGTTAGGTGCTTTTACCAACAGGAAGGTAGTTGAAAGGACTAAAGAACATAATAGTGAGGAG
The DNA here is from genome assembly GCF_030272615.1 of Cryptomeria japonica. Taxonomy (NCBI): domain Eukaryota; kingdom Viridiplantae; phylum Streptophyta; class Pinopsida; order Cupressales; family Cupressaceae; genus Cryptomeria; species Cryptomeria japonica. The sequence continues at coordinate 898,218,523 of NC_081407.1, read as the reverse complement.
GAGATCCATCATAACAAAAGAAGAATAGAGGTGAACCGGTAGTGTTTACAAGCATTACAATAGCATATGAGAGCAACAAAAGAGGTGTACCGATGTAGTAGAGAAGGTGTCTCATCAATAGAGTAAGGTATATGAAATGGTTACAAGATTAACTTGTAACATAATAACTACTTTTGTAATTGAAGTTATCATTGAGATCAATGAGTTGTAGCGCGGTGCAAAGGTTGTAGCTCCTTTGGGTTGTAGCCCATAAACTAGATAGGGGTTTGTGCTCCTTGGGTTGGTGCCCTAAATCAAGGGTTGGTGCTCCTTGGGCTATAGCCCTAAAACATTGTAACAAATTTGATTGTGAGGCTGGATTGGAGTAGTAGACTCCAACAACATTGCTCACCGAGGTTTTTCCCATCTTGGGTTTACCTCGTACATGCTAGTGTTATGAGATGTCTCTTTGTCTGTGATTTTATTTATGATTATTCTCCTCACTAACCAGTAAGTCTGCATTATGTTAGATCCCATTATCAATATACACACATAAGTTAGTTAAAGGGAAAAAGATTAAGAACCACTAATTTACCCCCCTCTCAGTGATGCATTCTGTCTAACAAAAGTTGTCGAATTCTAGAGTCATTTGTGAAAGTTTGGGGTCATTTGGATAAAATATGTAAAAGTTGCTCAGTTGTTGTCAAAGTTGCTTAGTTGTTGTCAAAGTTGCTTAGTTCTTGTCAAAGTTGTCAAAGTTTCAATATAGGATAGATTTGAATCCATTCATTATGGGAACAAAATAGCATCACGAGTGCATCTGAGTGGGCAGGTTTATGCTAGGCATGCTCCTATTGTGCCTCCCAATGAGCCAGAATGTCGAGAGCCATACCCTACCGACACGATCTCTTAGGTGCCTTCATTCCAAAAAATTGTTAAACTTTGATGGATTGTTTCTTGCAATTCAGGATGCATATGATTTATCTTTTTGAACCTATAGGGTCATGTGAGGCTTGTCTACAATGACCTATCTCTATTTTTGACGAATCAGAGCCATTTTCAAATGGCAGTGTTTTTTCACTTGGTGTAAAAACCATCAGTTGCATGCAATGCAAAATTGCTAGATAGGATAGATTTGATTCTGTTTGTCATGGGAACAAACCAAAATCATGAGCATGTCTGGTTGGGAAGGTTTATACTAGGCATGCTCCCATTGTGCCTCCCAACGAGCCAGAACGTCAAGTGCCATACCCTACCGACATGATCTCTCAAGTGTCCTAAGTCCAAAAAATTGTCAAACTTTGATGGGCTATTTCTCGCAATCCAGGATGTATATGATTTATCTATTTGAACCTATAAGGTCATGTGAGGCTCTTCTAGAATGACCTATTTTGGTTTTTGATGACTCAGAGCCATTTTCAAATGGTAGCATTTTTTCACTTAGTGCAAAAATTGTTAGTTGCATGCAATGCAAAGTTGCACGATAGGCTAGATTTGATTCCATTAGTCGTGGACACAAATCAACATCATGAGTACATTTGGGTGGGCATGTTTACACTATGCATGCTCTTTTTGTGCCTCCCAATGAGATGAAATTTCAAGAGCCATACCTTACCAACGTGATCTCTCAACTACCCTGAGTCCAAAAAATTATCAAACTTTGATGGACTATTTCTCGCAATTTGGGCTGCATATTGAAGAGGGGAAAATGTAGCAAGGTGAGATCAGATGGTTAGTATTCAAATGAAGCATTCAAACACATCAAAAACATGAAACATCAACAAACCATATGAAAACATAAAAAAAATGTTTATACCTTGCAAGCTTATACCTTCTCCTTCGAATTGAGCTATTGGTGAAGCCAAGGATGCACCCCTCCTTAGCTTGTTTGGAATAGCTACTTGATTGTGATGTGGAATGCTCTCCAAGTGCTCAAAAAGATAGATTGGATTTGATAGGATTATTGGATGGATTTGAATTGAAAGATTGAAGGAAGAAGAGAGAGGAGAAAAGAGCAGCATGACAATGCATGAGAAGTGGATGATTTGTGAGGAGAATAGGCTCCAATTTATAGATTGGAGAAGGCCAATGGAGGGCCAAGATTGATTTGATTATGAAGGGTTGAGATTTATTTTAGATAGAAGGCATGGATCAAGGGTGCCTTGGGAAATAAATAGGATTATATAATTCTTTGGGAAAAGTGGGGAGAAATTTGAATTTCAAACATGAGGAATTAAAAATTCCAAAATAAGGATGCATTGAGGGATTCAAAGAAATTTGAATTTCGTTGAGAGACTCAATGTTGATGTGACATGAGTGGGAATTAAAAATAGGAGAATAATGATAAGCATGATTATGAGAGATTCTAGAAGGATTAATTAGCTTGAGTGGGATTAGGAAAAGTGATTTGTAGGAATCACATGACTAGGTTAATTAATTAGAATTAATTAACTGAGTGGGTTTAGAGGAAATAATTATTGGAGGGGACCTTAGAAGAATAGGGAAATAATTAATTTATTTGATAAATTAATTATTAGACAATAGTGATAGAATTAATTAAATTAGATTTAATGAACATTGAGAAGAATAAGGATAACATAGTTAAGTCAATTAATTATGTTGATAGGCTTAAATTGATTAAATATTAATTTAATTAATTTTAGGTGTCTACACATATGATTGATCTGCTTGAACCTTGCACACAATCATGCAAGTGTTGATAAACACTAATGCAGGGTTGTCAGTTCATACAAGGAAGACCTTCAAACACACCATGCCATGAAAAGTATGCCTCATTATACACTAGCCAATACATACCAAGATATAGGATGATCACGGCAGTTGTGAACAAGTATAGTCCTGGGACACAAGATTTAAACAAAGCGAAAAGCTCAAGCATGCAAACAATATGCACATGACCAACTGAGATCTCCTGCCAAGAGTAGGACATGGATTTGGATAAATTATCGGACTAGGGAAGGATGCATCCTGATGGGCAAGTGATGGATTTTGATGGATGACAAAAGACAAGCTGGATGTGCAAGATATGCAAATGAGAGGATTGCCACTTGGATTTGATTAGAAAAGTATGGATGGGTGCTTGGATTAGGTACAAGTGAGTGCGAGCTCAGGTAGATGGGGAAAGCTCAGTTTGATGGATTGGAAGAAAGATAAATGATTAGATAGGATGAAAAAGGGGGATGAATGATTGAGTAGGATTGGATTGGGGATGTGATTATTGATTAAATTAGAAGAGATGGAGAATATGATTGGATGAGATAGGATTAGATTAGAAATTGGATAGGATGGGGTGGATTGGTGATAGGATGTGATTTGAATGAACCAATGACAAGGGAGAACCAAGGATTGGTAAGAGGATGGATGAATGGAAGGTGGGAATTATTGTATGGATATGAGACATATGGATGGAGTGGATGGATATGTATAGGCTATGGAGGATTGGAGGGTAGGGTGATGGAGACCCAAGGACTATGCTACAGAGGAGTGAAATGCCCCATACTAGAGGTTGTGGAATTAAGGATGCAAGGATGGTGGATAAAGATGTATGAGGTGGAAGGATAATGTGTAATGGATATGGATGGTAGTGAATTTAAGGCTTGTGTGCTCCAAAGCATGCATACATATACATTGTTTTGCCTCTTATATGATCAAGACAAAAGATAGGAATGGAGGATCCATTTTGATAGGATGAGGGATATGAGATGGAGGATATGGATAGGATAGTCAAGATCAAAGATAGGAAAGGGTAATGGACTTACATAAGATGTAGATGGATGGGAGGATTGTGTGAATGAAGCTTTCCACCAAGTATAGAGTGCAAGGGGATGAGGGGATTACACATGATGCTTGTTTTCCAAGTTTTCATCATGGTACTTACCCAAGGTTCCACAAGAAGTGGTTTCCACCATTGGATGAAATGATTTTTCCTTACTTTTTTTCTGATTTTTTTTTTGTATTTTTCTTGATTTTTTAAAATTTTTTTCTTTTCTTTTATGCAATAGTTTGGATGGATAAAGATGAGGATGAGTGGATATTGAAGATAGTGGATGCATGAAAGAGGAAAGGAGGACTTAAGCATCTAGTTCCATAGATGGTATCCCTTAGTATTGCTTTGAACTGGAGGTATGCTCATAGATGTTGGTAACAATAATTGGGGAGATTAAATGGATAGGAGATGGAAGATAAGGATTTGGAAAGGATTGGACTAACAAAATGGGATTGTGAAAAGTGGATGGTGGATAATGTATGGGGTTTTGAAGAATTTGTGGAAGATCAACATTGGCACACACCTTGAAGGGTGGTGGAGTAGTGGGGGAGAGTGTTTTGAATTAGATGGGGGATAAAGTGTGGATTTTGGGAAATGAAGACCCAAAATAGAAGAAGGGGATGATGGAGTTGGGATGGTAGATTTTGGGACATAAGGACCCAAAATGGATTTTGAAGATGGAGGAGTGCTAAATGGAGGATTGGAGGACTTATGAATGGATGAAGCTTTTGGATTAGCAAGTTTGGATGCCAATTTTGATTTTTCTTTGGGATGCATTGCCTCTTTGGGAATCCACATAGTTTTGGATTTTTTCTTTTGGGGCCTTTGTGGCCTTTTTTATTTTTCTTTCTTTCGAATCATATTTTTGTTTTGAGCATGTCATTTTGAGGGGACATGTTGATCCTTTGATTTTTGTGGATTTTGAGCTTTATGCTTTTTAGTTTGGGCATCCAAATTGCTTCCAATAGCAATGGGATGGGTGCATGAGGATGAATGACTTAAGGATTTTATGGATAGTGGGATGATGAAAGGGGAGTGTTGGGAGGCATTCAATGATGTGTGCCTTTGTTGATCTTGCTTTAGGATTATTTGAGGTGATAGGGTGGCAGATGGAGGGATGCAAGGACCCAAAATGGATGGAAGGAGTGTAGGATTTAGCTTTGGAATATAGGGTACCAAAATGGATGTGGATGACGGGGGATAACGAGATTTTGATTTATATAAAGGAAATTTGGATTTAGGAGGAATAGAGGATATACCAACATCTTGAGGATTACCTTGAGGACCCTTATTACTTCAAAAATGAGATGCGAGTCCATTTTGAGGTGGATGAGATGTGGAAGGAAGATTAGGATCTTTTGATGGATTGGGATCGTGACATGGAGATGAAGGGATACTTTGATCTTGACTAGGAGGGGTATCATGAGATGGAGTGGGACAGGTGATTGGATCATGAGATGGAAGAGGATCATGTGATGTAGGGTGAGTGTTGGATAGAGGAATCATATGATCATGAGAGGAAGTGGAGGGAATGCCATCATTAGATGGAGTAGAGGGAGATGCATCATGAGATGAAGAGTATTCTATGCTGGCATGCTTTGGAACAATATTTTGGCATGTTTCAGGATCGTGTGATGGAGGAGGATATGGAAGCTTCAACTTGGGTTGATGGAGGAATGATGGTATCATGAAGTGTGGGGGATTGGGATTTGTTTTGAGGTGGAGGTGATTGGGGTGGATGGAGGACTTGAGGAGACTTGGCCACTTTGCTTTGAGGTGAGGATTTTGTCTCCTTTGCTAGCATGTCTTGGATAAGATTATGGATGATGGACTTGGAGGATGTGGACAATACAAATTTTAGAGGATTAGGATTAAATGGAGGATTGGGATTGGATGGGGGATTGGCATTGGGATTGGATGGAGGATTAGGATAATGGATTGGGGAATTAGGATTAATGATTGGATGACTATGGAGTAAAGGACTTGGATGGAGAGTAGAGGTAATGAATGCATTTTAGAAGGATGGGGATTGGGATGTAGATGGGGGGGGGAGATGGAGGTATACATATTGGATTAGAGGAGTATACAGATGAGGGATAATATGGAGATATGGATGGGGAATAAGATGGATTTCCCTTGTCAAAGGTAGAGGAAGGATAAGAGATATGGTATAGATTGGGATTGGGTGTAATGTATTGAGATGGGTGGATGAAGGTATGATAGGAGAGTGGGAGATTATGGGATTAACTTGGTAGGTAGGTTCGTGAATTTCCATGAGCATCTTCTCATACCAAGCTTTGAAATTCTAGGTAGTCATGTTGAGAGTAAAGGATTAGATTGGAATTGGATGAATATGTTTTGGAGGGGAAGTATTATGAAGATGATGTTAAATAAAGACAAGGATTAGGAATTGGCTTGAAATGATAATGGATTAGATTAGATTGGATTTGATTTAATTGGATTGGATTGGATTAGATTAGATTGGATTGGATTGGATTGAATTGGATTGGATTGAATTTGATTTGATTGGATTGGATTGAATTGGATTGGATATTTTTTGGATTTGATTTGCTTTGCTTTGATTGGATTGGATTGAATTGGATTTGATTTGATTTGATTTGATTTGATTTGATTTGATTGGATTGGATTGGATTGGATTGGATTGGTCCTTGGATTAGGACTTGGTTTGATTGGATTTGATTTGGATTAGGACTTGATTGGATTGGATGATTGATTGGTTGGAATTTCAGAGATTTGATTGGATTAGAGGGAGAATGATTATGGAAGAATAGATAGATAATAGGAAGAATAAAGGGGGAGGCTAGCCAAAGTCAAATGAATGATTTGGAAAAAAATATTGGTTGAGGAAGGATGATTGTTTGAATGGATGAAAGTGGATTGGGGATTGGAGAATTTCTTGGATAGATAGAAATGGATTAAAGTTTTGATGATGACAAGATGGAATTTGGAAAGAGGGATGATTGATTCGTTGTGGGGGATGAACTTGGCAAGAGATGTCAAGTAAAGAAAACACAATGGTCAAAAGAAGTTAGACTCAAAAGACACTCATGCTCCTTCATAATATATCCTATGGTGAGTAAGGACAATAGTAAATGGATCCCAATTGGTTTCCCAGCTATGCTTACCCAGAGCAGACACTTAGATGCTTGACCCCACTGGCTCCCCTCCACGACACTCACTTCTCCGGGGTAGAAAAGCATCAATTCCCATGAAAACTCCTCATGGTGAACTTTGTGTCTCTACTAAGGGCCCTAAAAATATGGGTGGCTTTGGAGGTTCGACCTCCTGCACCAATGAATAGAAGGTTTTTGGCCACTATGCACAAGGTGTTTAGTATGTCTTCCCATTAGGAGCTACCCTTCACAGTTGCACAAGAGCAATTGAGGCCTATAGCCCAACGAAGCACCAAGAACTTAGTAGTCACACAAGCGTGATTGAGATCTCTAGGATCCTACTAAGCACCCAATGTGAGAGTGAATTCTCATATAGCCCCAAACATTGACCCTTTCATCATCAATGACCTATTTATTATAGTGAGTTGAGAACCCCAGTTCCGAGTGTACTAACTTGGGTCATTCCCCTCTTACCTTCTCAAAGAGAAAGTTGGGAGGGCAGGCCCGCTAAGGGTGAGCATGTAATCAAACATGAAAAACTTGGAGGGTTTGGATTTTTAATCATCTAGCTAGACGAGAGCATACTCTCCTACCTTTACGCTTTTCACCAAACACAAAAGACAATGGTTTATTTACCCTCTAATTAGATCTCAGTGCCTAGTTAAGAAAAAAGACACAATATTTGGTTGGAACTCCTAGGCAACCTGCAAAACAATTGGATTGGTAGTTTTTTTTGTTTCTTAGGGCTTGGATAGTCAAAGAAGCTATAACACTCATTAAAAAAAAATCAGTAGCTACTAGCCTGCAGAAATAGCGCACGCGCTGAAATGTAGCTAGTCATGCTAAAGCGCCTGCACAGGCGCCAAAATGCCTGCGTACGCACTGCAGTGGGTCGAAATCTAAACAAATAAAAGGAAATTTACACAAACAAAACTCATGTTTTATACCTGTTTGTCACGTTGTTCAGGATTGGCCGCGCTGAAGCGTCTGTGCACGCACTGAAACACGTTCGCTCGCGTTGAAAGGCCTGCGCTTACGCTAAACACTGAAACTTGCAATAAAAGTTAGTGGTTAGATTTCAAAATTGAAATTTTAAATTTTTTTTGCAGAGGGTGGGATTTTGAAAATAGTCGCCCTGATGTAGTTTCTCTCGCACTGAAACACGTGCACTTGTGCTGAAAGACAAAAATAGTTAGTAGATTTCAAAAATGGAAGTGATAATTTTTTTTTTTTAATTTTAAGATGCTCGTGCTGAAAGGTCTTTCTATCGCGCTAAACCCAAATCGCTCATGCTATTCTGATACCTACGACTTGCACACTTACAAAAACTCACAAAAATGTTAGATTTAGGGACGTGGGTCCCACTAGGCATGCCAGAATGAAGAGGGGAAAACATAGCAAGGTGAGATCAGATGGTTAGTATTCAAATGAAGCATTCAAACACATCAAAAACATGAAACATCAACAAACCATATGAAAACATAAACAAATTATTTATACCTTGCAAGCTTATACCTTCTCCTTTGGATTGAGCTATTGGTGAAGCCAAGGATGCGCCCCTCCTTAGCTTGTTTGGATTAGCTCCTTGATTGTGATGTGGAATGCTCTCCAAGTGCTCAACAAGATAGATTGGATTTGATAGGATTATTGGATGGATTTTAATTGAAATATTGAAGGAAGAAGAGAGAGGAGAAAAGAGCAGCATGACAATGCATGAGAAGTGGATGATTTGTGAGGAGAATAGGCTCCAATTTATAGATTGGAGAAGGCCAATGGGGGGCCAAGATTGATTTGATTATGAAGGGTTGCAATTAATTTTAGATAGAAGGCATGGATCAAGGGTGCCTTGGGAAAATAAACAAGAATATAAAATTCCTTGAGAAAAGGGGGGAGAAATTTGAATTTCAAACATGAGGAATTAAAAATTCCAAATTAAGGATGCACTGAGGGATTCAAAGAAATTTGAATTTCTTTGAGAGACTCAATGTTGATGTGACATGAGTGGGAATTAAAAATAGGAGAATAATGATAAGCATGATTATGAGAGATTGTAGAAGGATTAATTAGCTTGAGTGGGATTAGGAAAAGTGATTTGTAGGAATCACATGACTAGGTTAATTAATTAGAATTAATTAACTGAGTGGGTTTAGAGGAAATAATTATTGGAGGGGACTTTAGAAGAATAGGGGAATAATTAATTTATTTGATAAATTAATTATTAGGCAATAGTGATAGAATTAATTAAATTAGATTTAATTAACATTGAGAAGAATAAGGATAGCACAATTAAGTCAATTAATTATGTTGATAGGCTTAAATTAATTAAATATTGATTTAATTAATTTTAGGTGTCTACACATATGATTGATCTGTTTGAACCTATAGGGTCATGTGAGGCTCATCTACAATGACCTATCTCATTTTTTGATGACTTAGAGCCATTTTCAAATGGTAGTATTTTTTCACTTGGTGCAAAAATCGTCAGTTGCATGCAATGCAAAGTTGCAAGATATGCTAGATTTGATTCCATTCATCATGGGCACAAAATAACATCACAAGTGTGTCCAGGTGGGTAGGTTTAGGCTAGGCATTCTGGTATTGTGCCTCCCAATGAGCCAAAATATCGAGAGCCATACCCTACAGGTGTGATCTCTCAAGTGCCTCGAGTCCAAAAAAATGTCAAACTTTGAATGGCTATTTTTTGAAATCTAGGATGCATATGATTGATCTATTTGAACTTATAGGGTCATGTGAGGCTCATCTACAATGACCTATCTCAGTTTTGGACGAATCAGAGCCATTTTCAAATGGTAGCATTTTTTCACTTGGTGCAAAAATCGTCAGTTGCATGCAATGCAAAGTTGCAAGATAGGCTACATTTGATTTTGTTCACGTGGGAACAATCCAGCATCAAAAAAATTTCTAGGTTTCAAGGTTTATGCTAGGCATGCTCCTTTTGTGCCTCCCAATGAGCCATAACGTTGAGAGCCATACCCTACCGGTGCGATCTCTCAAGTGCCCTGACTTAAAAAAATTGTCAAACTTTGACAGACTGTTTGTCATAATATAAGATGCATATGATTTATTTGTTTGAACCTATAGGGTCATGTCAAGTGCATCTACAATGACCTATCTCGGTTTTTGACGACTCAGAGCCATTTTCAAATGGTAGCATTTTTTCACTTGGTGCAAAAACTGTCAGTTGCATGCAATGCAAAGTTGCATGATAGGCTATATTTGATTCCAATTTTCATGGGCACAAAACAACATCAAAAGAATGTATGGTGGATATTTTTACACTAGGGATGCTCCTATTGTGCCTCGTAATGAGCCAGAATATCGAGATCCATACCCAACCGACCCGATCTCTTAAGTGCCCCGAGTCCAAAAAATTGACAAACTTTAACGGATCATTTCTCACAATCCAGAATGCATATGATTTATATGTTTGAATCTATAGGGCCATGTGAGGCTCATCTACAATGAAATATCTCAGTTTTTGATGACTCATAGTCATTTTCAAATGGTAGCATTTTTTCACTTGGTGCAAAAACCATCAGTTGCACGCAATGCAAAGTTGCATGATAAGCTAGATATTATTCTGTTCGTCATGGGAAAAAAATAGCATCACGAGAAAATATAGGTGGGAAGGTTTATGATAGGCATGCTCTTGTTGTGCCTCCCAACGAGATGAAACGTCGAGAGTCATACCCTACCTGAGCGATCTCTCAAGTGCCTTGAGTCCAAAAAAATGTCAAACTTTGATGGATTGTTTCTCGCAATCTAGGATGTATATGATTGATTTGTTTGAACCTATAGGGTCATGTGAGGCTCAAAAACAATGACCTATCACAATTTTTGATGACTCAGAGCCATTTTCAAATGGTAGCATTTTTCACTTGGTGCAAAAACTGTCAGTTGCATGCAATACAAAGTTGCAAGATAGGCTAGATTTGATTTCGTTCATCATGGGAAAAAAATAGCATCATGAGTGCATCTAGGTGGGAAGTTTTATTCTAGGAATGCTCCTATTGTGCCTCCCAATGAGCTGGAATGTCGAGAGCCATACCCAACCAACGCAATCTCTCAAGTGCCCTAAGTCAAAAAAATTGTCAAACTTTGATGGATTGTTTCTCACAATCCAAAATGCATATGATTGATCTATTTGAACCTATAGGGCTATGTGAGATTCATCTACATTGAGCTACCTCATTTTTTGACAAATCAGGGCCATTTTCAAATGGTAGTATTTTTTCACTTGGTGCGAAAACCATTAGTTACATGCAATGCAAAGTTGCAAGATAGGCGAGATTTGAATCCATTTGTTGTGGGCACAAACCAACATCATGAGCATATATGGATGGGAAATTTTACACTAGGCATAATCTTGTTGTGCCTCCCAACGAGCCAGAACATCGAGATCCATACCTTACCGATACAATCTAGAAGTTGCACTTAATAAAATGGCCATAGCTTGCAAAGTACAACATGAAAATGCACAAGAATGGATTCATTGGAAAGAAAATTCATTATACTATAATTCCAAAACATTTTCCAACCTCCTATAGCTTCCCAACCAACTTTACAGCTGATGGATTGCATTTTGCAACTTTTCTTGCACTTTTTGCAAAGTTGCAAGGTTGCAACTTTTACAATTTTTGGCAACTTACTTTTAACCTTGACCATAGCACTCATGGACACCTTTAACAAGATAAAATGGACTTAATTTGACATATTACAACCTTCCAAACCTTTTCTTGGCTATTTTGATCATATGAGGACCTTTTGGGTTTCTTGCTACAAAAAATGGTTTTCTAAGCCTCACAAATGAGTTGTTTTGACATTTATGAACTTTGTCCTTACAAATCATCAAAGGAAAATTAAAAATAGTTACAAATGCAATATGTTGTTATAGTTCATCTCAATGGCTAGGTGCCCTTGCATCGAATAGTCATACAAAATTTGAAGTATAATAAAAAAAATACAAAAAGTGTCACAAAATATAGTCACATATTAAAAAAATTGCCTCTAAATATGGACAAATCAGCTCTTGGCTATTTAAATATACAAAAAAATGTTTTACAAATCATCTCATGGGATTTTATACAAAATTTGGCATTTAAATATGTACGAACCAACTCATGGCCATTCAGATATACAAAATTTGGCATTTAAATATGTGTGAATCAACCCATTGCCATTTAAATATACAAAATTTGGCATCTAAATATGTACAAATCAGCTCATGGCCATTTAAATATACAATTGTTTTTCTCTAAATATGTACAAATCAACTCATGAGCATTTATATATACAAAAAATGAATATAGAACAATTCATCGACGATATATACAAAATTATCAAAATCATTCTACCCTGAACCGTAGAATCAATCAAGTGATCCTTTTGGATCGGTTCTAACCCATATTGTGTCAAGTATTGCCTCATGGTTAGATTCATGAACTTTACATAAATTCTTGTTATGAGGTCTACCATGATACTTAATCAATCGAATATTTGTTGCAACAACAAGGTTGAAGAAATGAAGAATATGTCTATATGTTTCAAAGTCCTCAAAGAGCCAAACATCAGAATTCTTGATAAGGTACCTCCTAAGCCATGTGCCTGTCATGACAACAAACCCTACTGGGTACTCAATACCCTCTCCATCAATGATTGTGGTTGTCAATTTTCTCTTAGGCTCAATACAATGACAAAAAAAGTAATACGTTCCTTCTTCATCATTCTCTTCTGCAACAACTGCATACACATGACTTGCATTTTATAGAATGATAATTAATACCAAAAATAAATGTTTGATGTAATAAAATGAGCGAAAAAAATTTCTTGCAATAAAATTAACCAAAAAAATCTCCTGGCTCCACTAGGTTGGATACATGATCGAAATCAACTGATACTTCCATCTGGTTCAACTGTAGTGCTTTGGTAATTTGATAGGTATCAATGGGAACCAACGGTCTACAAGACCATTTTTCAACCCACTCTTGTGATTCACATTCTTCCCACAAAAAATACATACATGAAGAGAAAAAACATACAATATGTCTAGTATAAATTACTAGTGAACTTGCATTTGAACTTCTAAATGAGTGCATGTCACTCAATCCTGCAACTGTACAACAATCTTGATAGTTTTCAATGTTAGATTCAATGATCAATCAAAAATATCTATGAACCATTGATGTATCTGCATTACCTGGTCCCATTGTAGAGTTACACCATCACACAATTGTTGTTGCATCTGTCAACTCAACACCACCTTCGTACTTCAATTCTTTTACAGATAGGGCTCTTTTTATGCATGCTTCTGCACCATCATGCTCTCCCTTTCCATGTCCAGCCTCAGTGAAATTCCAAAAATATTATACACCACTTGTCACATGTATCCTAGTCAACCAATAGAACATCCTTGCATTCTTGAATTTTGAGGTTCAATTATCTGACCATATTATGTGCTGGTTGTATCGTATGTTCCTTTCCCTTAAATTATCATAGAAAAATTTAAAGCATCGTAGCACAAACTCTAACAAATGTGTATGATCTTCAATTATGTAGAAGTGATACTCTCTTACAACCTTTCTATCCTCCTCTGTGCTATCATCTACATGCATGAATGCTATGTGTACAAAAATAGAAACTTGTATAGAATGGTAATATATAGATTGCACTTCATTTTGAGGTTGTAGTGTATAATTTTCAGCAAAATAAATGATAGAGACAATGGTACCAAGAGGAAATGTGTCCTTACGTAACTTGAATTTATTTTCTAACCACCGAGCTCTATGTGTAAATGATGTTCAATTCTCAATTCAATATGCAAGATATATTCTAGTTTATATTTTCTTGATCTATGTATTATATATTTATATGATAAATCTGATTATCTTCTTTTGTATGGCAGGTGAGAGAAGCATTTATTGATTTTGATGTCCTTCTCACAAATATCAATTGATATATATATGCAAGAGGGGAGGATCAAGCAATGCCTTGACCGGTCATAGCTTTTAGACATGACCGATCAAGACATTACCTGATCGCACCCTTTGACTTATAATTACCAATTGGTGTATACATTAATCAACAACCCAATACAAATCGGGGTCTACGTAGCTTATCATTTGACACCAATCAATGTCTACATAACTTGTTATTTAACACCAATCGGTGTCTACGTAACTTGTTAACCAATACTAATTGATGATTGCTTAAGTGATACCAAGTGGTGTATGCTTTGCCACCCGAAAGTAATTGGTTAATCCCGATAACCATCATTAGTTTACTATCAATTAATCAACCGATATAAATTGGGATACTTGGTTAGCCCAATAATAATTGGTGATCACATTTATAATGCAAACCGATATTAATCGGCATACTATGCTATGATAGTTTGAACATTGATTGAACTAAATAGATTGAACATATACAAATGAAGAATGATCATCAAATGAAATAGCTTGAAGTTTTTCCTAATAGTTTATCAATAGGATAAATGATTGAATGAGAGACTTCATTTATCTCTCATTCAATCATTTATCTTACCGAAGCTATCATGCATTAACACTTCCTCTTAGCTAGGTAAGATAAATGCAAACAATATATGAAGCATCACAATTCAAATGATGGTTAGTATCTTTACACAATTTGACTCTCTAGAAAATCATATCACCTAATCACATGATGTGAAGTATCACCTAAACACGTGATAAAAATGTCCATCACGTCAATCTTGTGATGACAGGATATCACCTAAGCATGTGATATCAGTATTGCCTAAACATGTAATACTTAAGGATAATCATATGAGAAATATTAAATTCTCATCTTATCCAAGTTGTGGTATGTGCACTAACACCTTATACAAATGTTTTACCACAACACAATCATGGCACATCCATGACACACCAGAGATCCAACATGATAACTGGTTTGGACATCATAAGATTGTCACCTTATAATGTCTACATACAAGTATTCATTATCTTGAGAGATCGTCACCTCTTAGATATGAACCCAGGGGATAAAATCCAAAATGTCCTATCATGACAAAGAAGTTTACACAATAAGCATCTTATTGCTATGCAAATACAGATTACAAAGCAAATTACCTTTCTATCATACCTAAACCTTTTCTAAAGTGATCAACCTTCACTCTGGAAAGAGGTTTGGTCAAAATATCTGCAGTTTGATCTCCTATACAAACATATTCTAATTGGATCACATTCCTATCTACCATATCTCGCACATGGTGGTATGGAATCTCAATATGCTTGGATCTGTCATGGAACACTGGATTTACTGAAAGTTTTATGCAGCTCTGATTGTCACAATGTATAACAGTGGGTTTCATAAACAACCCCACAAGCAACTTCCTAAGCCATACTACCTCTCGAGCAACCATAGAAGCTGCAATGTATTTAGCCTCGGTGGAGCTTTGAGCTACAGAAGACTACTTCCTATTGATCCAAGATATCATAGCTAAACCTAGACTAAAGCAACACCCTGAAGTGCTTTTTCTGTCAGTCACACTTCCACTCCAATCTGAATCTGTAAATCCATGTACGTCTTTATCAACTTTCTCATATTTGAGACCAAGGTTTAGGGTACCTCGTAGGTATCTCATAATGCGTTTTACTGCAACTAGGTGTATCTCCTTAGGTTCACACATAAAATGACTTAGAGAATTAACTGCATAACAAATATTTGGCCTTGTATGTACTAGGTACATCAAGGACCCAATCATCTGTCTATATTGAGTAGGATCAGTGGGTTGCGACTCTATTGCTGCTTCTTTAAGTTTATGTAGATTGGTTTCCATAGGAGAGGTCATGGGCCTTCAGTTTAGCATTCTGAATCTCTTCAAAATGTCCAAGGTATACTTTCCTTGGTTTAGTATAATGTTGTCAGAATTCTTCCATACTTCCAATCCTAGGAAGTAATGAAGGAGTCCCAAGTCCTTGATATCAAATTCTTTGGATAGATCTTTCTTGCATTGATCTATAAGGTGATCATTTCCTGTGATTAATAAGTCATCAACATATAAAATCAATATTAGCATATCACCTTTATTCCTTTTGTAGTAGAGATTAGGATCTGCATCATTCTTGGAGAAGCCTAGTCCTAAGAGATAGGTGTCAATTCTTTCATACCAGGCCCTGGGAGCCTTTTTAAGCCCATAGAGAGCTTTCTCAAGTCTACACACATGCGACTCTGCATCATCAATTTCAAACCCTTCAGGTTGCTCTAAGTAGACTTCTTTTGAGATCTCACCATTTAGAAATGTTGTCTTAACATCCATCTGGTGTACCTTCCACCCCTTTGTTGCTACAATGGCTAATACAACTCTTACTGATGTATACCTGGCAATAGGTGCAAAAGTTTCTTCATAATCTATTCCTTCCCTTTGTGAGAACCCTCTAGCTACAAATCTGGCCTTGTGTTTTTCAATACTGCCATTTGCGGCATGTTTGATCTTAAAAAACCATTTAGATGAAACAACAGATTTCTTAGTTGGCCTAGGAACAATCTCCCAAACATCATTTTTCATAATGGATTGATACTCTTCAGACATGGCATCCTTCCATACTTGATGTTCAAGTGCATCTGATACATTGTTTGGTTTGGCTTTAGAGAGATCATTCATAAGGGCAACATAGCTGGTGAATTTATTAGGCCTTTTGCTTTCCTTGAAGGTTCCTAAAGGAGAAACAAACTTTTGAGCTTCTGCTACAGTCTTGGTGGCCCATAGTGGTCTTTTCTTGAGGTTTTCTCTAGGTGGATTTTGAGTTTCACCTATAGTTTCCTCAGGATTCTCCCTCTAAATCTCAGGAGTAGGATCTTCATCTATGCTAGGGGTAGGGATATAGACTTCACGCTCTAGTGAGCTTTGGGCTCTTTTGAAGGCTAAGTCTTCTTCAAAAATCACATCCCTACTTAGTTCAATATTCTTTTGACTAGGTATATAAATCCTGTATGCTTTGGAGGTTTCACTATATCCTACAAGGATTCCCCTTTTTCCAGAAGGCTCTAATTTTAATCTTTTCTCCCTAGGTAAATGAATATAGACAGGGCATCCAAATATCCTAAGGTGGCTAATATCTGGTTTTGTTTTAGTAAAGACTTCCTCAGGGGTCTTATCTTCAAGATAGGAGTGAGGACATTTGTTTTGAATATATACAACAGTGCTAGTTGCTTCTGCCCAAAGATTGACATTTAGATTCTAATCAAGAATCACAGCTTTGGCAGCTTCAACGATTGTCCTATTTTTCTTGTTAGCTACCCCATTTTGTTGAGGATTATAAGGTATTGTTAACTCCCTCTTAATCCTTGAATTTTTACAAAACTCTTTAAATAATTCTGATGTGTACTCCCCCCCATTATCAGTTCTTAGGGTTTTAATTTTATTTCCTAAGTAGTTCTCTATTAGTGATTTGAATTCTTTAAACCTTTTAAGGATCTCTTTTGATTCTTTACATTTTAGAAAGTAGATCCAAGTTTTCCTAGAGTAGTCATCAACAAATATTACATAATACAAAAATCCCCCCAAAGAAGGTACATACATGGGTCCACATACATCAGAATGAACTAACTCTAAAATTTTACTTGTTTTCCTAGTACTATTTTGAAAAGCACCCTTAGTCTTTTTACCTAGGGAACATCCTTTGTATGCCCCTGAATGATATTGCTTTAACTTAGGTAGACCTATGACAAGGTCTCCCATTGATGATAAAGCTCTAAAATTTAGGTGGTCTAGTCTTTTATGCCAAACTTCATTAGCATCTGTAGTTTCATGGATTAGGACTAAGTTGGGCTCTTTGCATAGCTCATACAAGTAGCCTTGTCTTTGACCAATAGTTTTAGCTTTCTTGATGGATGAATTATTTGGCCAAGCCAACACTCTGTTGTCCATGAAGGTCACTCTGTATCCATTTTCCTCCAATGCTGATATTGAGACTAGGTTTCTCTTGATTCCTGGAACATATAGTACTCCTTTAAGTTGTATTGATACACCTAACTTTAGTTTGATGGTACAGGTTCCAACTCCTTTAAATGGATGTGTAGAGTCATCTCCGCTAGTTACTTCCTCATCATTCTCCTCTTTCATGGAGTCTAGCACTTCCCTGAATCCTGTAATGTGTCTGGATGAGCCACTGTCGATCACCCAGGAGTTAACTTTGTTTGATGCTTGGTTTGTGAGTGCTGAATAGAGTACATACTTCTTAGGGTCATATTCCCTTTTAGATTTTCTTGTTTTGGCAAATGTGGCTTGTTGCTTAGCTCTTTCTAGACATTTGGCAACATAGTGCTCAAATTTGTCACATCTGTAACATTGAATTTGAGAAGGTCCTTCTTGAAGGTGTTCTTGCCGTGATGACCCTTTCTCTTTCTAAATTGTTTCTGCTTGCTTTTCTTGTTTGAGTTTGTATTTAGAACTTGGAGATCTTCATCTATATTCTTTTGTTTGATCCCTTTCTTATTTTTCCTTGATTCCTCTTGGAGATAGTCAGCCCTTAGCCTATCAAATTTTGGAAATTCATCCCTTGCACTGATTCCTTGGATGAATGTTTCCCATATGCTAGGCAACCCATCTAGAGAAATGAGTGGTAATTCTTTGCTTTGGATCTCATATCCAAGGGTTGCTAGTTCATCCCTTAGGGCTAATATTTGCATGAAGTAGGCATTGATTGATTCTCCTTTGATCATGGCTATGTGATTTATTTATCTTTTTAAAGACAAGGTTCTACTGGCATTAGATATCTCAAATGCAACTTCAAGTGCTTTGAACATGTTGTAGGTTGTTTCATGTTTCCTTATGATGGGCATAATATTATTTCTCATCCCATCAACTATGATTTTGATGGCCTTTTCATTTCCCTCTCTCCAAGTTGTTTTGTCAGGTTTAGTCTTAGGTTCTGCAGTTTTAGTTTTTACAAATGATTTGACTTTATTTTCTTTTAGAATCATCTAAATTCTGAACTTCCATGCTCATAAGTCATCACCTCCTCTGAGTCTATCTTCAAATATGATAGCGCTAGCAATTAGAAGAATTGTGATGTTGAATATATGCTTGTTTTGAATTTTTCACAAAATTGAACAGCCTCAGGTTCAATTTAACTATAGCTCTGATACCATGTAAATGATGTTCAATTCTTAATTCAATATGCAAGATATATTCTACTTTATATTTTCTTGATCTATGTATTATATATTTATATGATAAATCTGATTATCTTCTTTTGTATGGTAGGTGAGAGAAGCATTTATTGATTTCGATGTCCTTCTCACAAATATCAATATATATATATATATATATATATATATATATATATATATATATATATATATATATATATATATATATATATATATATATATATATATATATATATATATATATATATATATATATATATATATATATATATATATATATTTACATGCAAGAGGGGAGGATCAAGCAATGCCTTGACCGGTCATGTCTTTTAGACATGGCCGATCAAGAGATTACTTGATCGCACCCTTTGACTTATAATTACCAATTGGTGTATACATTAATCAACAGCTTGATACAAATCGGGGTCTATGTAACTTATCATTTGACACCAATCAGTGTCTACGTAACTTGTTATTTAACACGAATCGGTGTCTATGTAACTTTTTAACCAATACTAATTGGTGATCGCTTAAGTGATACCGAGCGGTTATGCTTTGCCACTCGAAAGCAATCGGTTAATCCTGATAACCATCATTAGTTTATTGTCAATAAATCAACTGATATAAATTGGTATACTATGCTATGATAGTTTGAACATTGATCAAACTAAGTAGATTGAACATATACAAATGAAGAATGATCATCAAATGAAATAGCTTGAAGTTTTTCCTAATAGTTTATCGATAGGATAAATGATTGAATGAGAGACTTCATTTATCTCTCATTCAATCATTTATCTTACCGAAGCTATCATGCATTAACACTATGTGTATGCATGATGTACTCAAACTATTTTCTCTTTAAACACTCTCATAAATTCAGTTACACATATATCATTTTTTTTATATTAAAAATAGTTCAAAACATATACATCATATCCATTTTGAATATGTCATCAGACCGATGTCCTACATTTTACATGAATATAAAAAAAAGGCCATAGCCCTATGTCAGATCACCTGGTTTTACATCATGAACACTATATAAGAGGATTTGTACAACAAAATTGCCTCCTGTGTTAGTATACATTTAGCAAAAAGAACCACAAGGGTCAATGAGCTCCTAAAACATTCTCCCCATTCCTAGGAGAAGGATCATCTGCATCTTCAATCTTGAGTCTTTGCATATACTATGTCAATGCTTCAATCTCCTTTGGGTATAGCATATCCATGTGTTTCTTGAAGTATTGAACAAACTAGATATCTTCCTTGAAAATTTGAAGAACACCCTCCTGGACTAGAATCATGAACCTCTCTTTAGAGATCTCCAAAATAGCAGAAACCTGAGACATAATGTAAAAGTGTGTGAGTTTACTATTAAATCCAATAAGCCTCTTGTTTTGAAAAACCTCTCCATTTATTTCTTTCCAGATAAACCACAGGACTTCACAAGACAAAATAGACCAGAACCGATTCAATCTAAGATCAAAAGACTCCACAAACCCAACAAGGGTTTCACTCCAATGACCAGGCCAACGATTCCAGACAATAGGAGAGCCAAAGAAGATGGACCATAGACCACGAGCAAAATCACATTCAAAAAACAAATGTTAAAAAGACTCCTAGACATTACACACTCCACACCTAATAGGTTTAGGACCCTTGGTAGATAAAAAATTACCAACAACTAACTTTTCTGAAGAAGAAGCCATCTAAAACAATATTTCTTAGGATCAATGGGGGAGTGCCAAAAAAAATCAAAAACAAATTGCCACCTAGACTTAGGCCAATCAAGACCCCAACACTGATTAACTCAAGTGAAGATTGAGTAATCATCCTTCAGCATGATGTAAATCTGCTTAGTAGAAATGTCCAAAAAGGAAGAGCCATCGAGCCATTTTAGTTGTTTAAAAAAGGAGTCAGTATCCAAAAACTTGCCAGGGAAAAAATAATCGATAGCTTTACCAATAAGAGAGTATGTTTTCTTTTGTGAGGGAGGAATCCCATATTTAGAGCTGATCTCAGTCCAAGATCCAAGCTGGTTGTCAACCAGTACATTGCTAATTAGAGAAATACCTTTTTCATTCGAAATCTTAGCAGAGCAGCTTTGAGTCAGAGCAAGAGGTTTGTTATTTAAGTTCACCCTCCACCAGATAGATCTGTCCATAACAACATATGAAGGAGAATTACCTGTAGCATCCTTAGAAGGGAGTAAAATCCTTACCTGTGACCATGCCTTCCATAGTGAAGCAAATACATTAGAACCAAACACCTTCATGTTATAGTCCCCAAATACAATATCACATAAAGGGATATTCTTCCACTTTTTTCCTTTTTTTATAATCGACCTTTCAATATTATTTCTGATCAGCACCTTCCATGGTTCATTACCATATAAATCTTTGACAATCCATTTGGAGGCTAAGACAATGCCATAAGCCCTGATATCTTTGATACCAATCCACCCATAATCATTAGTCTGCAACACCAATTCCAATTCACACAATGTCTCTTATCATGACCCATCCCATCAAACCATATAAAGTCCCTTAGGATCTTCTCAAGCTTGTTGGTTTAATAGTTAGGAAACACCCATACAGAGGCACAATAGATATGATGAGAGGAAAGAACCTTTTGCAAAATTTGCACTCTTCTAGCCAAGGAGATAAGGTGGGTTTGTTATTTTAAATTCTTCCTCTCAATTTTAGAATATAACCAATGCCACATATATGGAGTAGAAGGGTTAATAGCAAAGGGAATACCAAGATACATTATAATAGAATTTAGAACAACCCACTGCCAACCTTTCCAGGAGACCCAACTTGGAGGAACATCAGATCAACCAGGAATTGTAGATTTGTGAGGAGCTACCTTTGCTCCAGAGGCCAAGAAAAAAAACTATAATCTATTCATAGAATTATCAAATTTCTCCTCGTTCAAAACCAAAAATAAAGACATCAGCAAATTAGGCATTAATTAGATCATTAGCATTAGGTAAAGTAAGCCCTCTAATAGAAGGACCAAGTGCAGGAGTCCTCACAATGTAGAAAATAGCATCAACGACAATAACAAACAAGGCTAGGGCAATGGGGCAACCTTGCCTGATAGACCTCCTTAGGGGGATAGGTTCAAAGAATTCACCATTAACCTCAACAATTGTGGAGGAGTCCTTAAAAAGAATATCAATCCATCTATAGAAATATGAAGGAAACCCAAAAGATTGCAACATTCCTCTAATGAAGGGCCACTCAATTCTGTCATATGCTTTCTCAAAGTCCAAAAGAATCATTGCAACATTCTAGTTATCAGCTTTAGCCCAATGCATTGCCTCCCAACTAGTAACCAAGTTTTCTAGGATATATCTACCTTTAATGAATCCAGTCAGAGTGGCAGAGATGAAGTTGTTCAATAACCCAACAACCCTCCTTGCTAATACTTTTGCAACAATCTTGTAAGAGATATTCATTAGGGTAATAGGTCTCCAGGTTTTAACCAGAGCCTTATCCCCACCTTTAGGTAGCAATTTGATGAAACCTCTATTGATGTTTTCTCCAAGAAATCCCTGATTAAATACATATTCATATAGGGCAAATAGTTCCAAGCTTATCCATTTATGAGTGCATCTTATAGAATTCAGCAGGGAACCCATCTAACCTTGAGGACTTACTGTAGACACCTAAAATAGTCCAGTTTAATTAAATAAATATCTTTATATATTTAGTTATCTAAGTCTAATTCTTCTATTAATTAAATACATCTTTATTTATTTAATTAATTCATTTATCCTCTTCTACCTTTATTTCTCATTTAAATAAATACCTTTATTTATTTAAATTATCCCTTTTCTCTTAAATTAAGTAAATATCTTATTTATTTAATTGGTCCCACTTCCTCTATTAATTAAATAAATATTTATTTATTTAATTAATTCATTAGCCTTTTCTACCCATGACACACGTCATTCATCTCTTAATTCCTACATTACCTACCCTTTCATTATTTTATTATTTCTCTACCTACCCTTTAATCATAGCCGACCATTTATCTTTTACACCTCTCAATCTTATCCCTCCATTTCTTATAGTGTCTTCTATATAAGGAGATGCTTCTTTCATTATCGAACCCTAACTAACCACATTTCCGTTCTTTATTGAGCTCTTGTGCACATATAAAATCTAAGAGCAAATATATCAAGCAAGATCAATGGAGATAGGAAGAATGGAGATCCAAACTCTATTGGACATGTGATGGTATAATCTTTGTGATTTCATTTGATTTGCATTGTCTTAGGTAATTTTCATATGTTATGGTGGATCTTTGTTGTTGTTGGGCTAGGGTTTTGTGGTTGAATTCAATTAGTCTTTCAATATTGTTGTTATCCATTTTCACCATAAACATTTTGGCACGCCCGGTGGGATCCCTGTCCCTTTTTGCATTTAACATCTTTTGTTGCAGACTTTGTGTTTTTGAAGTTACAGATCTAACATTTCCGACAACATTGTGATATTTTCGCGTTTGCACCTTCGATTGTATTTTATTTTATTTTTTGTAGATTTCTGGGAATGCGTCTGTGTTCCCTAGTCGCGTTTGTGAGGTTTTCAGATGCGTCTATGTTCAGGAACCACGTCTGTGTCAAATTGAACCACGTCTATGAATTTATATAACATTTGTCTTTCTAATAACCGCGTTTGTGTTTCTTTGATTTGGTTTTTCGTCATTCGGATTTCAGATCTGGTTTATTTTGAGCTAACATCTTCAGATCTAGCTAACGAAATTGGTGTAGCTTGTCTTGAAAGAAAAATCATTTTGTTGAAGGCCCCTATTTTCACAAAGTCTTTTGGATCTAAAATTTACCTAACTTGTGTACTTGTAGGAAGGGGTGATCATTTGAAACAATCCAAACTACTAATAGATCTTTGTTGCAGGACCTTGGCAAGGGTTTTTGATCTTTATTGTGTGCCTTGTTTTCATAGATTAACAAACACTTCAATTGGTGCACTAAAATTGAACCATTGTCTTTTGTGTCTTGAGCAATAGACTCTTTTTGTTTAATCTCTAGAGGGCCTATCTCCCCGTGTGGTCATTAGGACTACTAGTGAGGAGAGAACGACCCAAGTGGTAGCGAGGAAAACCCACCTCTTCTAAACCACTATAAACAACTGTATTCATGGTGAAAACTATGGATAACGTGTGCTGATTAGTTCATATCGATACTATGTCTCCCCATAAACTCGTTTGATCAAATTTATTTGATCATTTGTAGGGCATAACCCCTACCGGCTAGGAGCCTTTTGAATTTACAAAGCTGAAAGTGTCGCATGTATGGCCACATGAGTGGATGCCCTTACTAGCACCTTTTTTTTTTAGAAGCCAAAATCCTTTTAGTTGTTGGGGTAGGTCGGACCTCTAGAGTGGCCCACACACATAGGGTTCTTAGTAGAGATACAAAGTTCACCATGAAGAGTTTTCATTGGGATTGATGCTTGGCTGCCCTGAGAAGTGAGTGCCGAGGGTGGAGCTAGTGAGGTCAAGCATCTAATTATCCACTCTAAATAGCGTAGCCTCGAGGGAAACCCCATGTGGGAATTAACAACTATTGTCCTGGCCAGCCATAAGAATTATGATTGACTTATTTTAAAAATTCAAACATTCAAGACCAAACATCAAAACATTGTGTCTTTTGTGTCTTCAAGTGTATGCAAAACAATTTTACATCAAACAACACACTTTTCTTTGAGTCATTTTTGAGTCTAAACACTTGCAAACATTGAGTCCTCATCAACACTGTGTCCTCTTGTCATGAAAAACAGTCAAACATTTAGATTTGGTCACAACAAAACAACTTGACAGATTGGAAAAATTGCACAAAGTTTGCAAAAAAATGTCTGTGTCTTTTGAGCTACATTGCATTTACAACATCTTAGAAATGCATCTGTGTCTAATAGATTAGCGTCTGTGTCCTTTAAGCATGTCTGTGAAGTATACAGGCACGTCTATGTTTAGGATTGAAAACTGTCATAATTCGGCAAACAAGAACAGTCAGTTTCAGACTTATTGAGCTTCCTAGGTTATCTCTCTGGGCTTTCATCTAGCATTCAAACTATCTTTGGGTCTCACAAAGTCCATCATTTCTTTACACCTTTCATTACATTCACATTTTTCTAAACTTGAGTCAAAAGGTCACTTTCTTGTCCTCATCATATTTTGTCAACACATTACATACAACAACAATTGGCTAAGTGGTCCCTCATCAAGGTCTATCACCTTTGGGTCTCATTTGGTCTTACTTAGAGTCAAGGTCAACTTACCTCATCAAGAGAAACTATCATCTCTTTGGAAGCCACACCTACTCTACTACATACATACTTGGTCTTACACTTTGGACATTGCAAGTACACTTCAAATTCATTTACATTCCATCCAACTCTTAGTCTTCCATGCTCTTTCCATTTTCATCTAGTCTCACACATCTTTGTCAATACCTAGTTCATGGTTGAAACCCGTTCCCAAAAATCTAGGAGAGAAACTAAAGAGGCTCAAGAGTCCGCAAACATGAGTTCCTATGAGTATGACAATGATATCTTTTTTAATTCTGATCATACTACATTACCTTACATGGATGCTTATAGAAACATTCCAAATATTGAGAACATGGACACTACAAATAACAATGATACACACAATGACAATATGGACAACTTTTCAGTACATTCAACAGAAGTGGAAGACACCATTATGGATCCCCATTTTAATCGATTGGTTGAGGAAATAATGAGGAGATATGGACAATACTTCTTACAAGTGATGGCACAAAGTGGAGCCAAGATCCCTCATGATTTGGCATGTCTCAAATAATGAAAAATCTACCTTTGCAACAACCTCACCTCAACATGGAGCAAAGGAGGCCTAATAATGGAGGCAATAGAGGACCACATCTTGTGCCTGAATCACCATCATCTTTGTTTCAAGAACCAGAGGTCCCATACACACATGGTCAAGCATATGATACTCACCTTCACAGACCATTATGAAAGTCTTATGCATAAAAATATACTCAATCACATACCAATGCTAAGGACCAACCACTAAAGCAATTGGATATTCAAAATCATGCTCAAAATTTGGACATGAGGAAACCTCGCATCAAATTTGGGGGCAACACATTAGAACAAACTCATGAGATGCCTGTAGAGTATGGTATACATGGACAAAACAAATATTCCATTCCTCACCATGACTCTATACCAAGTGGTCCATATACGAAGCATCACTATAGACCTCCTCCATATGAACATGTGTATGATCAATATCATCCATACATGCAACATGCTCCTCCTCCACACATTGGTTCAGGCATGGGGTATGGTTCAAGAAGTCGGTCTCCACCTAAGAACAATTTGGAATAGCAAATCAAGGACTTGCAAAAGAAAATGGAGGACATAAATACATTGAAGCCAACTTACATAATGAGAGACATATGTCCCTATCCATTTGACAAAAGCATTCCAATGCCTCCATTTCCTACACACTTTGTGACACCTAAGTTTGATAAGTATAGAGGAAAAGGGGATCCTAAGGCACACATAAGACAATTTTTCACAGCTTGCATTGAGGTAGCAGTAGAAGAGACATATTTGATGAGATTATTCCCACAGAGCTTAGGTGATCAAGCTATGGAATGGTTCTCCCAACTCCCACCTGGAATTAAGTCATGGGGTGACTTAGTAGAGGCATTTATTCAACATTTCTCATACAACATAGAGACAGACATATCGGTCACTACCTTGTGCAACACCAAGCAAAAGGATGGAGAATCTTTTTCATCATTTTTACAAAGATGGAGAAATTTAGCCAACATATGCTCTTGTGAAATTCCACAGAAACAAATTGTAGAGATGTTCACCTAGAATGTTAACAAAGACACTGGTTATGACCTAAGAAAAGCTTGTTTGTCTACCTTCAAAGATGTCATTGAAAAACACTTAGCAACAGAGAAAGTCCTAATTGAACAAGGAGTCATTAAGATATTCAAGGAAAACAAAGATGACTTTAAAGGAAAAGATAAGCCAAGATTTTGGAACAAAAACAAGAACACAGTCAATAATGGTGTTGTGGATGCCAATACAGTACGACCAAAAATCATTTTTTCTAGATCAATCTCTACAAACAATCAAGTGAATGCTCAAACAACTTCAAAGTCACGAAGGAAGTACACTCCATTGGGAGAACCACTTGAGTCTGTTTTCAAAAAGCTAGTGGCAAACAAGATAATCACAATTCCAGATTTTCCTCCATATGAGCCAAAGGTTAAACCAAATTGGTGGAATGATGATGAATATTCTGAATTTCATAAGAGCAAGGGTCATAAGACAGGAAATTCCCATCAACTGAAGAACATCATACAATATCTTATTGATAAAGGTGACATTGAGATTGAAGGACACTCATCCAATCAAGAACATGAGATGTTTAAAGAACCATTCCCAAAACATGACAAGGGAAAAGCTAAAGCCATAGATGACCAAACCAACTATACCAGAGCATCTTCTAACTATGATTCAACTATCAATCACATTTTGATGGACAATTATGTCTCTACCATTATCATCAAGGACAAAATGCTTGAGACTTCTACCCAAAGACCCAAGATTGTCCTAAAAGGCATTGGATCTTCTTCCGAACCTATCTCTGAATGTAATGTTACAACTCACCGAGGTAAATTCAATTTTGCAAGGTGCTCCAGCTAAAAAATTGCTTCTTCATTGACCAAACCTGAGTATGACCTTGTAGAACAGTTAGGGAAGACACCAACGCTTATCTCAATCCTTGAGCTCTTATGCATATCCCTCGCACATAAAGCCATTCTTGACAAAATCTTGAGAGTTACTGTTGTCCCTACTAATCTGAACATGAACTAGTTTCAAGCCATGGTGGGATACCTTTCTATTCCACACTCCCTTACATTCATAGAAGCCGATGATGCCTCCGTAAGTCAGCCACATAATGCACCATTACACATTGAAGCCTTCATACACAAACATCGAATAAAGCGGCTCCTGATAGATGGAGGAGCAGGTCTAAACATTTATACATTGAACACTATTAAACAATTGGGATATTTAGATAAAGCTATGAATTCTACAAACAAAATTACCATCAAGGCAAATGATGATGAAGAGCGCTCATCCAAGGGAACAGTCACCTTGCCTCTCAGAGTTGGGCTGGTTAAAAAGGATGTGGTTTGTCAAGTCCTAGACCTGGATCTCACATACAATATATTACTAGGACATCCTTGGATTCATGAAATGAGGGCAGTCCCATCTACATATCACCAATGCATTAAGTTTCCTCACAATGGAGTTGAAATAATAGTTAATGGTGATCCTAATCCATTCATATACTACAATAACTTGAGACCAAAAACTAAGCCGATCATTCCAAGTAATCGGGAAGTTGTCCCTTCTTCTGCATACATTGATCCTGAATCATTAAAACCTTTGACATCAAAACAAGGTGAGCTTAAAGGGAAATTCCAGGACAAGGGCATAGGTGAATACACTTTGAATGAAACCATGTGCTTACAACAAGTTATGAGTTCACCAAAAGAATATGGATGACCACATCCTACTAAGTGGGTATCTCTCATTACACTTAAATGGGATCCTACAATATTCTAAAAATGGGGTGAATTGGAAGAAGAAGACTTATACAAAATGCTTTACAAAGACTCTGAAAATAATACACAAGATCACATCATCCTACCATGTGAAAAATATGGCAAAGGATTCAAGATCCTACAAAAATTTGGGTATGATGGCAAAAGTCCTCTTGGCATAAGAAAGGAAGGCATCATTGAACCTTTACAACCTAAATTGTCATTCAAAAAAGAACGCTCTAAAGGACTTGGCTTCATGACTTCCAAGGTAAACACTCAAAAGATAGGAGAAGCATTACAAATCAAAGTTGCCAAAATTCAACAAGAGAATAGCTATTCCACAGACTCTAATAAATGGGAATGGGATTCAGGAAAATCCTCCAGTGACTATGAACTCACCGAGACATTCAAAGAACCAGGTGAACCCATAGAAGAAGAAGAATTTTATAGAAAATTCAAAGTTGGTCAAGAAACAACCCCTAAGGATCCCATACAGTCCTTGCCTCTAGGTTCTAGGTCGAAAATAGAATGGGAACACCTGTCCCAGAATGCGCTACTAGTGATGATAATTTGGATTCATTCACGATCGAGACAGATGAGGAGAGTGCCAATGATGACCTTGATGACTACCTCGACATACTTGAATATAATTGCATTTTCACTCTTAGCCCCGCTAACTTTGAAGACATCAAAGGCCTTCCCCTTGTTCACCACCAACTTATTGATTGGGACCATGAAGGACCTGCACAGTTCGACACATTCCAAAATGATGAAGCCTTCATTGATTATCTAGGCATACAAGATGATCTTCCCCCTTGGGACCATAAAGCAGGATACACTATAGAACTCAATAGCGTGGCATATTTTGGTGAGGGTGTCGGACCTTCCAGTCACAAAAACATAAAAAATAAAAACAAATCAAGGGTCTTATGGTGAAAACCACGTTGTGGTGTTGTCTGACCCCCAAAAAATAAAAAGACAGGACGTATCTGAGGGCGAAAACCTCTCTGAGGCACCCGAGGATGGAAGGCTCGACATTCTCCCAGCATCCTATGAAGAAAAGTCATCCATGTTGGTAGAGGAAACCATCAAAACAAAAATTGGCACAGAAGAAGTTCCACATAACATATTCCTGGCTCAATCTCTGACAGAGACAGAAAGATCAAAATTCATAAATTTCTTCACAAAGTGAGAAATCAATTTTGCATGGTCATATGCTGATATGCCTGGATTGGATCAGGATTTGGTAATGCATCATTGGATAGTTAAACCGGGGGCAAAACCAGTGAAACAAAAATAAAGAAAGATGCATCCGCAAGTGGCATTATTAGTCAAGGCAGAGCTTGAAAAATTATTGGATGTTGGATTCATACACCCAATTGATTATCCTGAATGGATCTCCAACTTAGTGCCTATTAGTAAACCAGATCATAGCATCCGAATATGTACAAATTTCAGAGATATCAACAAAGCTTGTCCTAAGGATGATTTTCCATTACCAAATATTGACTTAATTGTCGATCTCACAACAGGTCATGCAATGTTATCTCTGGTGGATGGATTCTTTGGTTATAATCAAATAAAAATCGCATCTGAGGATTAGCGCAAAATGGCATTTACTTGTCCTTGGGGAACTTTTTGCTGGAATGTTATGCCCTTTGGGCTAAAAAATGTAGGCACTACATATCAAAGAGCCATGACTACTAGCTTTCATGATCTCATGCACGTTACTATGGAAGATTATGTTGACGACCTCTTGGGAAAATCAATAGATAGAGATACACATTTGGACATACTTTTAGTCATCTTTCATTGGTTGGAAAAATACAAAGTAAGATTAAACCCCAAGAAATGTGCCTTTGGAGTAACCTCCGGGAAGCTCCTAGGATTAATTGTCTCAAAAATAGGAATCGAAGTCGATCCAGCAAAAGTCAAGGCCATCCTAGAGATGCAACCACCAAGAAATATCAGTCAACTTTGATCTTTGCAAGGGAGACTCCAGTCCATATGAAGATTCATAGCACAATTTGCAGATAAATGTAATCCTTTTCAGCACTTGCTACATAAAAACATAAAATTCAAATGGGATGATAATTGTCAACAAGCTTTCTAGGCACTCAAAGATTATCTTCTGAATCCGCCACTTTTGATGCCACCAGTTCCATATCAACCACTATTACTATACATATCAGCTACTTCAACAACATTGGGGGCACTCTTAGCACAATAGGTTGTTGAGGGCAAAGAAAAGGTAGTGTACTATATTAGTCGCACATTGGTGGGATATGAGCTAAATTACACACCAATTGAGCGTGCATGTCTCGCTGTGGTCTTTGCTTCATAGAAATTATGACATTACATGCTAAATCATAAAACTAAGTTGGTTGCAAGGATCGACCTATTGAAATACTTGCTCAATAAAGCAATGCTTACTGGGCAACTAGCCAAATGGGTGATGCTCCTGAGTGAATTCGGCATTGAGTATGTGGAAAGAAAAGCAATAAAAGGACAAGCTATCATAGATTAGTTAGCAAATGCTCCCATGATAGATGATGTTCCTCTAACTTCAAAATTTCCAGATGAATCCATCTTAATAGTGTCACAAGAAAAGCCTTGGCAGCTATACTTTGACGGCTCATACACACAGCATGGGGCAGGAGCTGGCATCCTCAAGGGGATTATCATTTCCCTACACTAATAACATAGTGGAATATGAGGCATTAACAACCGGATTACAAATTACAGTTCAGTGGAAGATCCAGGAACTTCAGGTTTTTGGGGACTCTCAACTTGTAAATCATTAAGCAACTGATGACTACCCAACAAAGGATGAGAAATTAATGCCTTATAAAAGAATGGTGGATGACTTGAAACAACATTTCATGAAGTTAGACTTTGAGTAGATACCAAGAGAGCAGAATTGAGCCGTGGATGCCACGGCTACAATTGCTTCACTAATCGATCTACCACAGAATGAGACCCGCTATGAGTTCTTGGTAGATAAACTTTTGGTTCCCTCATATGAGATCACTCCTATTGAGATGATATGTGTTTTCAGTCCTGAGTCCTAGTTATATGGTCCCATTTTCACATACCTTCATGACAATACCCTTCCTCCTGACCTATCCAATAACCAACGTTGCACTTTCATTTGCAAATGTTCTCGATACGTCATTTTAGCCGATATCCTATACCGTTGAGGTCTAAATGGCACTCTTCTTAGATGTTTAGAAAGAGATGAAGCTCATATTGTGTTACGTGAAGTGCATGAAGGGATATGTGGTCCACATTCTAGTGGTCCTACCTTAGCCAAGAAACTCATCAGGACTGGAGATTACTGGCCCAATATGGAAAAAGACTCATATAAGTTTGTCAAGAAATGTAAGAAGTGTCAACTTCATGGAGACCTCATCCATGCGCCAGCACAAGAACTTCAACCAATTGTGACTCCTTGGCCCTTTTGTCAGTGGGGACTCAATCTCATAGGCAAGATTCACCCTCCTTCTTCCAATGGTCATAAATTCATCATCACTACCATAGAGTATTTCTCAAAATGGATCGAAGCCATGCCTCTTACACAAGTCACTAGAAAACAAATTGCTACCTTCATTCTCAACTATATCATTTGTCGATATGGTATTCCTGTTTCCACCATCACCGATAACGGGCGTCCCTTAAAAAATCAGGATGTTCGTGAACTCTGTGACCACTTCCATATTACCCATCATTTTTCCACACCTTATTACCCCCAAGGTAATGGTCAAGCTGAGGTGTCTAATAAAACAATCCTCTAAATCCTAAAAAAGACAGTTGATGATGCTAGCTGCAATTGGCATATCCAACTTAATCCCGCACTTTGGGCTTACCGCACAAGCGTTCGGACACCTACAGGAGCTACACCCTATTCACTTGTTTACGGCGCTGAAGCTATCTTGACTATTGAGGTCGAGTTACCCTCTTTATGAGTCTCCTTGCAAAACATTATCAGTGATAAAGACTACAGGGTCTCTCACTTACAAGAACTTGAACTATTGGATGAATGAAGACAAATTACTTTTAATCATCTCAAGGCTTATCAACAACAAATGAGTCGCAACTAAAATCATAAAGTCAAGCCTCGCACATTTGAGGTAGGTGACTTGGTTCTCAGAGAAAATCCTAAAAATCAGCAAGATAGATAGAAGAAGGGTAAATTCAAACCAAACTGGCTTGGTCCTTACATCATCACAACAACATATGGATGTGGTGCATATTAGCTCTCAACCACAGAGGGTGAACCTTTGGAGGATCCTATCAACAACAGGCACCTTCGCAGGTTTTACACATAGCCCTTCAGAGTATCCTAATTCAAAAATACAAAAAAAAAATAAAAATAAAAAACAATTCAAAAATACAAAATTCAAAAAATCAAAAAGACAAAAAAAAATCATAACAATAAAAAATCGTTACTTGGTGAAAACCTGGCAAATAGGCGCCTTGTGACAAAATTCTTTTTTTTTGAAAAACAGAAAAACATTTCGTCCAACGATGAAAACCACTTCGGTGGCACCCTAGGCAACTACCATGGTGAAAACTAGGTCACCAGTGCCATGCGTAGAGACATTTCTCCTCCCTCCTTCAGGATTCCATCGCATCCTTTCACTTTGCACACACTCACAGCCTATTCATTCATAACAAACTTACCCATTCCCATCATGGCTTATTATTGATCTACCTAAGATTGGTTAGCCATTCATAATAAACATCCCTTTTCACCCCTTTCCATTCATAATAAATCAACTCTTATATGTGGCTAAGGCAAATCCTACGTCTCGTGACGGGTGTGGAACTGAGAGTATCGCCTATTCTGAGGAGTACAATTTCTTCCAATTTTCTTATGTCTATCCACGCACAATCCACAATAAAGTTTCGTATTCTCCGCAATAAAGTATCAGTTTCATGGATTCAATCAGTTTCAGATGAGACAAGCAACAATGGGCTTTAACAAAATCAAATATTTCAACAGACTCAGACAACATTATGGTTCAGTGCTATCTATCCTTTTGTGAAAGTAAACATTGTGACCGATATCAAATAAGACTTATACAAGTGACAAGAGACACTAAACTTGAGGTTTACAGTGGGTGTTGGTGTCGAGTCTTGATTTTATTTTGATTTTATCTTTTGGTGACATGTCTTTTAGCTTTTTCGAGATGTCTCTGACTAGAGATTTTATCTCTAGGATGTCTTTGACTAGAAAGGTGAGGATGGGGTATCGTCACCTATTTTTCTTTTGTTGTATGTGGATTGTCTCTTAGTAATGCTATGACTTGTCCAAGGATATGAGGACACTGTGAGTCTAGTATGAACTGGGGCATTTCTTGTTTGCGACTGCCTGATCTCCATGCAAACAGGTACAATGACTTTCTGGGTCGAACATATATCTGGATTGTCATAACCTATTTTTCCATAATAAAGCTCAATGATGATAACCCACAAGAAGCCCTTTCACTTTCATATCTTCTATCTTCCATCCCCCTTTCTTGATTGACTTCCATCGTCCTTCTTGAGTCCGTGTAGCTTGCTAACACATGACTAAGTATAATGACACGCCAAAAATATTTGCATTTCATGTACTTGCACCTACATTACCACATATAAGCATTTCATACATACATATAGATATCACAATTACATCACATCCTACACACAACACATGTTAGCACATTTTACATTTGCATTATCATATC
Organism: Cryptomeria japonica; assembly: GCF_030272615.1. Classification (NCBI taxonomy): domain Eukaryota; kingdom Viridiplantae; phylum Streptophyta; class Pinopsida; order Cupressales; family Cupressaceae; genus Cryptomeria; species Cryptomeria japonica. The sequence goes on along the minus strand of NC_081407.1, from coordinate 898,184,065 downwards.
CATCTACATTTCATACATTCACATTTGCATATACATAACACATACAAACATAAAAGAACAAAAATATTGCATTGCATCATATACATATTTGCATCCATATCATAACCATCACATAGAAACATACATCATGAAACATCTCATCACATAGGTACACATGCATATAGCTACCACAAAGATGAATCATCTCATATATATATATATAATCATAAATGTCATGATACAATGATGTCAAAATCGTATAGCTACAATCACCCGAAGGTGTCTACATCATCATACAAAATGGTACAAAATTGATATATAGGGAGCCCTCTAAGGCTATGATGAACTCCCTCCCTCGGAGCCCCTTGGCCTCGATGGAGTCTGAGCCCTGGAAGGACCCACCCTAGGATCATCTCTCCTGTCCCCCCTATCTGGTGGTGTTGGAGGACCCATAACCCCACCACTAGACGCCTATCTCCTCTGACTCCCTCCAATGGTCGTCGCTGTCCGCGATGGTCTACGGAAGCTCCTAGCCCGCTGATCTGGTGGCACTGCCCCATACTATAGGTCTCGCTAATAGCCTATCTCCTCCCCGACTCGTAGAACATAAGCATAACCAGCTCCTATGTCCTTTGTTTCCTGTCTCCCTTCTCTCAGTGTCGTTTCAGCCTCTGTATAGTGCTAAATGGCCTGATCCCGCTCCCACTCTGTGTCCCTCAGCTATCCCCTGAGCCTAGTTGTCTCCCTCTCGAGATCCTGGATCTCATTTTCCTATCCCTAGAAAATCTCCCTCAACTCTAGTAGCTCATCCTGCTCTTCCTCCTCCCCCCCTGCACCTGTGGCTGCCCCTATCCATGTACCTGTGCCTGCTCCTGTGGTTGCCTCTATCCCTGTCCCTGTCCCTGTATGTGTCTGGGACCCTGTGCTGCTAGCACCTGTAATGGCAATCTACCTCAGCCTCTCACCACCTAAGCCTGTCTCTCCTCTCCACCCTCTCTCTATGGAGCCACTCTCCTCTCTCCTATCACACCTCGCCTCCTCTGTCAGCCTCTACCTCCACCATCTCCGTCATCATCCTCATCCCCTCCGCCATCTCTATCTATCAGTTCTCCTGGATCTGTCAACAGTTGAAATGGATGCTCTACCCAATATGCAGTATACTCTGCATCCATCCCTGCATCCTCTATCTCTGGTCAAATTCGAAGGCATGGACACAATCTCTACCATCTCCATCACTGCCTGATCATATGATAATAACAGCCCAAAGTGTGCCTGATCTCTCACTATCCGAGCATACATCCCAGAACCCCATGGCATCCATTGAATCCTATCGAACTGCCTGCAAACCTTGTCTACCAACTGCCTCTCTAGTACATAGGGCATCTACCCAATCATATATCTGCTCCTAAAGGTGTATGGTAGCTCTATTGCGTCATCCTCCCACTCCTCACACTCTCGGTATGACCTCCATACCACAGTATCAATCTCATCAATGATCTTGCGCCAGTGCTCCAGTCTGCCAATCCATGGCTGTGATGTAATCATATCATACAAGTGAACAAAACTGCATCCATGACCCTGGCCCCTAAAATGTATTAGTCGTGTCACTGGCAGATTCTCATATGCCCATACCTATAACAATGTCACTCCGCAGCCCAATCCTACAGATCCATGGTAGACAAACTAATGGAGCTCATAGTACAAATGCGCTAGCACACACAGTCCCTAGGCATATCTGGTCTACTGTGTCACCAGCATCTCCAAGGTGCTCCCCCAGCCCACAGCCAACTCTCGTGTCACCCTATCCAGACACAAGAACCCACTGATCACTCCTCCTAGCACCCATGGTAGCGCCAATCCTGTCGCTGTCATGGTATCCCAGGCAACATGTCCTGCCCTCATCTCTAGTCCTGGATCCTAAAACACTCATCTCAGGGCATCCCTATCTCCATCTTGATCATAGGGTATCAACTCCCCATCAATTGGTATCCTCAGTATCCTATTAACATCCACTAAGGTGATTGTCATCTCACCCATCGACAAATGAAACATGCAAGTCTCTGAGTGCCATCTCTCAGCCAGTGCAGTTAGCAACCCCATGTTCGCCTGAAACTCAGGCACATACAGAATAAATCTCAAACCCATAACCTCAATCACGGCTCTGTCCTCAAATGTCAGCTCTGGTCATAACCTCTGAGTCAATGGGAATCTCTCCCATGACTCCTGCATAGGTAGGTACTCGTGCAGTCAAGCAAATCAACCGTGTCAGTTAAAGTGGCATTCACTGTTCATCACAAAATACTGCTTATTATCCTAGTGCTTATATCTATCATATGATACTCTATCATAGTGACACTCACCGTTCATCACAAAGTGTTGCTTCTATCTTAGTGACACTCACTGTTCATCACAAAGTGTTGCTTCTATCTTAGTGGTACTCCCTGTTCATCACAAAGTACTACGTGTTTTTTTGCACTCCCTGTTCATCACAAAGTGCTATGTCTTGGTACACCCTGTTCATCACAAAGTGCCTTGATCTATCCTAGTCTTCCCTAGAGGACCTGCTTGAGTGTATCCTCTCAGCAACTTATCCAATCGACAACATATGTTCATCATAGAACTGCTGATTTGCCCTAGAAGACATAAATGCACATTTTTGACACAAAGACGCTTCATGACATAAACACGCTTACATACTACATAAATGCACCCACATTGCACAAACGCGCCTAAACAACACATACATGCTTGCATTTGACATAGATGCCCTTTCCTGCACAGACGCGCTTGGCACAAACACAGACGCACCTAGCTAACCTAGACACACTTGGCACCAACATAGATGCGCCTCAGCATTTTTTGACCTTGTTTGACATATTCTAAAATGCATTTATTGTGCTACCTAACATGCATTAATGACAACATTTATTGTGACAAAGTACAAGGAGGTTTTGTGGTACTCATCGACTCTCCTGCATCTGCTGGCCTTTGAAATCGGTGAACGCGATCGAATCTGTGAACTAATGCCATCACTGCTGACTGCTGCTGCTCTATTCTCTCTCTGCACTCTAATCTCTTGGATGTGTGGATGACAATGAGGATGTATTCCCCTCATGGTCTATCTTATAGACTGCCCTAGCCCTAGCCCTAGCCCTCGTTTCCTGAGTCAGCCTTCTTTATCCCGTGACTCTGTCACTTTATCCTATCCAGTCAGTCCATCCTAGCCTTTCTTTCTTATCAAGAGATTGTCTATGATCTTTTCAGACATTTTAATCTAATCTCTTGAGGGGGCATATCATTCCCATCTTGGGGCAACTTTGTATCAGTTCATATTATCTTCTTTGAAACAACACAACAAGCTGCATTGTCTCAAAGAGGGACAAAATGTAGACACCTAAAATTGTCCAGTTTAATTAAATAAATATCTTTATTTATTTAATTATCTAAGCCTAATTCTTCTATTAATTAAATAAACTTTATTTATTTAATTAATTCATTTATCCTCTTCTACCTTTATTTCTCATTTAAATAAATACCTTTATTTATTTAAATTATCCCTTTTCTCTTAAATTAAATAAATATCTTATTTATTTAATTGGTCCCATTTCCTCTATTAATTAAATAAATCTTTATTTATTTAATTAATTCATTAGCCTTTTCTACCCATGACACATGTCATTCATCTCTTAATTCCTACACTACCTACCCTTTCATTATTTTATTATTTCTCTACCTACCCTTTAATCATAGCCAACCATTTATCTTTTACACCTCTCAATCTTATCCCTCCATTTCTTATAGTGTCTTCTATATAAGGAGATGCTTCCTTCATTATCGAACCCTAACTAACTACCTAATCAATCTACTACACTACGCCTTTGCACTTTCATATACGATCCTACTTGCAACCACATTTCCATTCTTTGTTGAGTTCTTGTGCACATATAAAATCTGAGAGCAAATATATCAAGCAAGATCAATGGAGATAGGAAGAATGGAGATCCAAACCCTATTGGACATGTGATGGTATAATCTTTGTGATTTCATTTGATTTGTATTATCTTAGGTAATCTTCATATGTTATGGTGGATCTTTGTTGTTGTTGGGCTAGGGTTTTGTGGTTGAATTCAATTAGTCTTTCAATATTGTTGTTATCCATTTTCACCATAAACACTTACCATTCGCCAATGAACTGATAGAACCCTTAATCTCCTCCAATGAGATCTTATGACCCAGAGCCTTAGCCTCCTCAAAAGAAATTTTCTTACAGATTAACAACAAGCACTTCTCAAGATCCTTCTTATTCATAATACCATGTTCAGAAGAAAAGAGGACATTGTAGAAACTTAAGAAAGCCTCCTTAATGGACATTGGATCATTGGTGAGAGATTTGTTTACTTGAATATCTTCAATAAGTTTCCTTCTATTCTTGGCTCTAATAAGATTCAAGAAGTAGTTGGTTCCCTTGTCACCACCTTTAAGTGAGTTCATTTTAGCTCTTACCTTTTGCCCTTGGATCTTGAAGTGTTGTAGTTTCCTTAGGAGATTTTTGACCAAAGATAACTCTCCCTTTAAGGTTAGGTCATTCCCCTTACTCTAAAGCTCCTTCTCAATACTATTGAGCCCATTCTAAAGATAAGACTCCTCCCTAGACCTGTCCATAGCATATTTCGTACCAATAATTTGGAACATTTTCCTCCAAGTAACAGCGAGAGCCTCCCATTGCTCCCTAGGTCTGAAATCAGGAATACAAAACTTGGTCAATTGGGAGACCATCTTAATAGCATCACCAGTGTCCTCATCCTTAAGAAAAGAGACATTAATTTTAAATCCATTCTCCCTTTTAGGCCGGATCACAGAGGAGGGATCAAAGTCTAGATTAACAATGACAGAGATAGGAGAGAGATCTGAGATACTAGTAGTAGAAACACAAATAGGGGCTTGTCCCCCTATGAGGAGAAAGAAAAAAGTGAAGCATCTGCATATCATCTATCTAATCTACAATACATTCTCTCCTTACCACTTTGATTATTACACCATGTGAACCAAATACCAGAAAAGGAGCCCTTTTTCTTCTCCAGAGGATATACCAGATTGAATCTCCTCTTGAGCTTAGCCTAGAAGAAGTGTTCATTACCCTTCCAACAATGCTTATAGCCACCACTTTTGTCCTCATCATGTTCTATCATGTTAAAATCACCCACAAAACTCCAATGGGCATTCAGGAGACTAATTGTCAACCAATCCCAAAAACTAGCTCTAACTCTGTAATCATTAGCAACATATTTATTGAAAATACCAAAGACACCATCTTTCTCTTTAAAAGTGACCCATAGAGCCCTTTGGCAAGGGGAGACACCATTAGAAATGATCTTATCTGTCCACTTAGGACCAACCAAAATGGCAGTACCACCTTTACCCCTATCATGATTGGAGTGGAGCCCTATGACCCGACCCCACAAAAATTTCAACATAGTATAGGCATGTAACCCTACCACTTTGCTTTCTTGGAGGCAAATAATTTCTTTTTCCTTGATATTGTTACACCATTTCCTAACCAAATATTTTCTATCAGACATCTCCAAGCCCCTAACATTCCAACTATGTATGTGCATCATCATAAATTTATTTGGTGGAGGGTTTTTGATTCTTGTACAACCTATTAAAACATTCTGGCACTTCATTGCCTTTTTTAATATTGTCATTATAGAGATATTGTCTATTAGATGTTTTCCTTTTCTTTCTAACCTTTTTACTAACAACCTCTATAAACTGTTCAAAATTTCTAATAGCCATACCATTAGCACCAAAGGGACAATCTATTTATCAAAAGATACATCCACCATGGAATTCAGGATACCAAGTAAGTAATTACTCATATTCAATTTAGAGGGGACTTGGAAGGCATTCCTTATTAATCCAACTTTCTCCTTAATACTTGCAAGGGAAAGCTATTGTTCATTTAGTCTGGGATGGGGGGAGAGATTATCAACCTTCACTTGATTACAATTAGGAAGATTAGCTTGTACTAAGTGACACTTGACAAGGATGTTGGAGGGATCATCCATGACAGAGGCTTGGACAACCTCATACTCATCCTCAAATAGAGGATAGGAGAGACTAACAAATTTATTGCCATTACTATCACCAGTCGGGCAATAAAGACCTGAATTGACCTTCTCAATGCCACCATCAGATGGGATATCCACTGGTAGGTTATTACCTTCTTTAGTTTTATTAATAGAGTTATGCATTTTACTAGTATCACTTCTCAAATTTCCTTTAGAAGCAATGTTTAAATTAGCAATGAGAATTTTTTAGAGAAGGACAATCTTTCCTCATATGCCCATTAATTTTGTAGAAGAAATAGGCTCCCAAATTACCCAACATGGACAATTCCCAAGCAAATCTCTCATCTTCAAAATCAAAAGAGATAATGTCGGGAAAGACAACCTAAGGATCAAGCACTACAAGAGCCCTAACATTCAGGTGAGGGAGAGTGGTTCTCGATTCCTCAACTTGCAGAATCGAGCCCAGCGGTTTCAGAATCTGAGGAATGAATGGCCAAATTCAGGTTGAAGGTTCTTAATTTCAACCCAATTAGGGGAGGAACGAGCAATAACCTACTCAAAATTCCCTTTAAGGGACCAAGGAAATACCCTAAACAGAGAATGCCCCACATTCCAATTTTTTTTCTTAAAACCCTATCTTGCATATTATGGGATTTCAAAAAAATCACAAATAAACCCTTCTGAATCATTCTACAAAAATTAAGATGAATACCTAACTTCTTACCCCAAACATTTGCAATCCAATCATCAAAAAATTTCTGTGAAGGCAAAGAATCTCTATCCATACATACAAAGAAAATTTTAATATCTCTTAAGCATGACTGCTTAGATCTAATGGATTTAATCATATCTTCATTTTGTGACAAGGAAAAAGTCTTCAACCTGATAGGATGAGACTTACAATTTCCTCCCCCTCCGAGATCATCATTCATGCTGCCACCACCAGTCTTGAGTCTATCTCCATCGGTTGAGGACCCTCCCAGATCATTCTCTGTATCCATGTGCTCTTGCCTAAAAAATGTTCCATCAAATTTAGCAGAAGGAGGGCAAACCGTGGATGATTGCTCTGAGACCACTTCTTTGTATGAGATCTTTTCATGCTTTCCCTTCTATGGATTAATAACCTCATTCTCCAAACTCCCACTATTATTAATGATATGCTCCTCATCATTATTGCAATTGGGATTTCCATCATTCACACTACCCATCCACCTTTGTACAAGTGGCCTCAGGGAAGGGGCATTACTATCTACCTAAGCCTAGGAGCAATCTGTTGAAAAACATGAAGAGGGAAAAAAGGCTATAGAAACAAGGAAGCGAAGAGAAGAAAACACAAACAAGGTAACCACTGAACAAACCAATCAAACACCAAGGAGGCAACATGAGAAAGACATCAATCACACACAAATATGGTGCAAGACACCAAGGGAAGCACACGAGCGCCAACAAGCCGGGTCCAAAAACCAAGGAGGGTGAATAAAAAACCTTCCTTGATCCATACCAGTTGCAGAGCGCTCCCCTTAAAGCACCTTTGGTGTAGGATGTTTCTCCTCTCTACACATATATCATTTTTCACTAACTCACATCTCTTCAATTATTTTCCATCTTTAACCCCATATGTCACTGTCTTGTACTTTCCAAAAGAAACCAGTTTCTTACCAATTTTATGTGTGCTATCCAAATGTATACATCTTGGTAAATGTTGCAAACCACTACATGTAGCACAAGAACCTTTAAAATATACCATCTTATAATAAATGCAACCATCATCTCTTTTACATAGCACACTTGAAATGAATTTTCTTGGTGACTTAGGAGGTGCTTGTATAGTGCATTCCTGCAAAACATCATTAGTGTGCAAAGCACAACATATATGCCAATAAATATCATAGTGCATGGAAAATTCAATATGCATCCTACAACAACACGTGGTGCGTACATGATTAATCTCAACAAAAAAAGGTTTTTCCATTTCAAAAAATCTTTGACTAATTCTTATTTGAGGAAACTTTTGAAGGAATCTTTCATAAAATTTTGTTTGAGTCATATCCAAATAGTCTTTGGCATGTGGTTCACGATTTCTAGATCCAATTTGTCTTCTAAAAATATCTCTTTGGTTAGGTGAAATTCCTGTGTTGTCATGCCAAATTTTTTTAATTAATGTTCTTAGTGCATCAACAACAACCTTCTCTTTGCGTGGTAGTCTACCCAAGAATGCCCAAAGAGAATTTTTGTTAGGTTCCTCTATTTTCTCCCACCTCTCTAATGCTTTACGTAATTTTGTTCTACTTATGTTTAATGACTTACTTGTTTTTCTTATCAAACGATCTTTTTTTATTTTCTTGCTCATTATGGTTGAAGTAATAATACGTCGAGTAACATTAGAATTTTTAGTACGTGATTTTGAACCAATAGCTTGATATGCATCAAATAGATTTCTCACAATTGTTCTTTCACTATTACTTTCAGATGATCTTAGGCCTAGAATTTTCACTGTCTCTCTAAAATTCAAATTTTTAATAATTGCAACAATTAATTGGCATCTTGTAGTTTGATTTAAGTTTTTAAAATAGTTTTGCCATATTTTTTTAACCATTCTTCTACAAGTTCTTTCATTTATTTTATCAGGCATTGGCTTCAAAATATTCTCATTGATGTCAATTAGATACTTTGGTTTCCTACAAATGATTCTAGGAGGCGTTAATAGTGGTGCATTGCATGCATTAGGTATATTCATCGTATCAAATAGAGCTGGTGTATGTTCATTATTTAATTGATTATTCATTGTGGTCTCTTCTTCAATTGCATTAGGTTCATTCGGTAAGTCAAATATTGTTGGTGCATCTTCATCATTTGTTTGATTATTGACTGTTATTTCTTATTCAATTGCATTAGGTTCATTAGGTACATTGAATTGAGATGTTGTGGATGATGTACCTTCTTGTCCCATTGCTCTTAGGTCACGTAATTTATTCATACGTTGCCTTTGTCTTTCCATTTCAGCCTCTTGTTGTTTCATTGTTCCTCTCTTATTTTTTCCCATTGTTAATAACGGTTGTCCTAAATATAATCATATTACATATATATGTAAAGAAAAACTTAAACAATCAAATAACCATAAAATTGAGTATTATCATTATTTAAAAAAATCAAAACTATTAAACAATCAAAATAACATTGACCAAACTAATTAGAACAACAATTCAATCATTTGGAATCATGCAAAACAAAAAAATCACTTACTTTCACATATAAAACTGTCACAGAATCATAGTATCAGTTGCAGTGGGGCCTTCAATGACTTATTCATATGGTGAAAATGGAAACAACAATATTGAAAGACTAAATGGATTCGACCACAAAACCCTAGCCTAACAACAACAAAGATCCACCATAACATATGAAGATTACCTAAGATGATGCAAATCAAAAGAAATGACAAAGATTATGCCATCACATGTCCAATAGGTTTTGGATCTCCATTCTTCCCATCTCCATTGATCTTGCTTGATATATTTGCTCTTAGATTTTATGTGCACAAGAGCTCAACAAAGAATGGAAATGTGGTTGCAAGTAGGATCGCATATGAAAGTTCAAAAGCGTAGTGTAGTTGAGTAATCATCGAAGGGTTGATAATGAAGGAAGCATCTCCTTATATAGAAGGAACTATAAGAAATGGAGGGATAAGATTGAGAGGTGTAAAAGATAAATGGTCGGCTATGATTAGAGGGTAGGTAGAGGAAATAAGAAAATAATGAGAGGGTAGGTAGTGTAGGAATTAAGAGATGAATGACATGTTTCATGGGTAGAAAAGGTTAATGAATTAATTAAATAAATAAAGATTCATTTAATTAATAGAAGAAGTGGGATAATTAAATAAATAAAATAATTATTTAATTTAGGAAAAAGGATAATTTAAATAAATAAAAGTATTTATTTAAATGAGAAATAAGGCTAGAAGAGGATAAATGAATTAATTAAATAAATAAAGATTTATTTAATTAATAGAAGAATTGGGCTTAAAATAATTAAATAAATAAAGATATTTATTTAATTAGACTGGACAATTTTAGGTGTCTACATTTTGCCCCTCTTTGAGACAATGCAGCTTGTCGCGTTGGTTCAAAGAAGATAAGATGAACTGATACAAAGTTGCCCCAAGATGGGAATGATATGCCCCCTCGAGAGATTGGATGAAAATGTCTGGAAAGATCATAGACAATCTCTCGATAAGAAAGAAAGACTAGAATGGACTGGCCAGATAGGATAGAGTGACAGAGTCATGGGATAACGAAGACTGACTCGGGAAATGAGGGCTAGGGCTAGAGTAGTCTATAAGATAGACCACAAGGGGAAACATCCTCATTGTCATCCACACATCCAAGAGATCAGAGTGCAGAGAGAGAATAGAGTAGCAGCAGTTAGCAATGATGGCATTGGTGCATAGATTCGATCGCATTCGCTAATTCAAAGGCCAACAAATGTAGGAGAGCCGATAAGTATCACAAAACCTCCTTGTACTTTGTCACAATAAATGTTGTCATTAATGCATCATAGGTAGTGCAATAAATGCATTTTAGATATGTCAAGAAAAGATTAAAAAAATGCTAAGGTGCGTCTGGACTGGTGCCAGGCACGTTTGGGTTGGCTAGGCGCGTATGTGCAATATGCAAGCGAGTTTATGTAATGAAGGCATGTTTGTGTCTTCTAGGTTGAATCGGCAGTTCTGTGATGAACATACATTATCGATTGGATAAGTTGTTGAGAGGATACACTCAAGAAGGTGCTCTAGGGAAGACTAGGATAGCAGATAGGGCTAGGATTGACAATTCTATGATAGAACATACGTTACCAATTAGGAAACTACTCAAGAGGATACACTCAAGTAGAGGCCTTAGGATAAGATAGATCGAGGCACTTTGTGATGAACGGGGAGTACCAAGACAGAGTACTTTGTGATGAATAGGGAGTACAAATATGAGCAACACTTTGTGATGAACAGGGAGTGCAATAACACGTAGTACTTTGTGATGAACAGGGAGTACCACTAGGATAAATAGTAACACTTTGTGATGAACAGTGAGTGTCACTAGAATAGAAGCAGCATATGAGAGATATAAGCACTAGGATAATAAGTAGCATTTTGTGATTAAGAGTGAATGCCACTTTAACTGACATAGTTGATTTGCTTGATTGCAGGAGTACCTACCTATGCTGGAGTCACGGGAGAGATTCCCATCGACTCAGAGGTTACGAATAGAGCTGACATTTGAGGACAGAGCTGCAATTGAGATTATGGGTCAGTGATTTATTTTGTATGTGCCTGAGTTTCAGGTGAACATGGGGTTGCTGACTACGCTTGCTGAGAGATGGCACTCAGAGACTTGTAGTTTTCATTTGCCGATGGGTGAGATGACAATCACCTTAGAGGATGTTTATAGGATACTGCGGATACTGATCGATGGGGAGTTAGTACCATATGATCAAGATGGAGATAGGGATGCACTGAGACAAGTGTTTCAGGATCCAAGACTAGAGATGAGGACTGGACATGTGGCGTGGGACACGATGATACAGATAGGATTGGCGCTACCATGGGTGCTAGGAGGAGTGATTAGTGGGTTCCTCTATCTAGATAGGGCGACACAAGGATTGGCTATAGCCATATGTATTTTGACATCATTGTATCATGACACTTATGATTTTGATATATATATGAGATGATTCATCCTTGTGGCAGCTATATGCATGTGTACCTATGTGATGTATGTTTCTATGTGGTGCTTATGATATGGATACAAATATGTACATAATGAAATGCAATATTTTTGTTCTTTTATGTTTTATATGTTATGCCAATGCAAATGTGAATGAATGAAATGTAGATAGATATGATAATGCAAATAATTATTTACATGATGAAAATGTAAAATGTGCTAACATGTGTTGTGTGCAGGATGTGTTGCAATTGTGATATCTATATGTATGTATGAAATGCTTAATATGTGGTAATGAAGGTGCAACCACATGAAATGCAAATGTTTTTGGCTTGTCATTATACTCAGTCATGTGATAGCAGGCTACACAGACTCAAGAAGGATGATGGAGGTCAATCAAGAAAGGGGGATGGAAGATAGAAGATATGAAAGTGAAAGGAGCTTCTTGTGCATTATCATCATTGAGCTTTATTATGGCAAGTAGGTTATGACAATTGAGGCATATGTTCGACCCAAAAAGTCATTGTACTTGTTTGCATGGAGATAAGATAGTCACAAACAAGGAATGCCCCAATTCATACTAGACTCACAGTGTCCTCATATCCTTGGACAAATCATAACATTACTAAGAGACAATCCACATACAACAAAGAAAAATAGGTGATGATACCCCATCCTCGCCTTTCTAGTCAAAGACATCCTGAAGATAGAATCTCTAGTCAGAGACATCCCGGAAAAGATAAAAGACATGTCACCAAAAGATAAAAATCAAAAGAAAACCAAGACTTGACACCAACATTCACTGTAGTCCTCAAGTTTAGTGTCTCTTGTCACTTGCATAAGTCTATTTGATTGTGGTCACAATGTTTACTTTCACAAAAAGGATAGATAGTAGTAAACAATATTGTTGTCTGAGTTTGTTGAAAGATTTGATTTCTTGAAGCCCATTGTTGCTATTGTGTTTCATTTGAAACTGACTAAATCCATGAAACTGATACTTTATTGTAGAGAAGATGAAACTTTATTGCGGATTGGCGATGCAAGTGTTGCTTTATTGTGGATTGTTCGCAGATAGACTGAAGAAAACTGGAAGAAACTGTACTCCTCAAAATGTGTGATGCTCTTAGTTCCACACCCATCACTAGACATGGGATTTGCCTTAGCCACAGATAGGAGCTGATTTATTATGGATGGAAAGGTTGAAAAGGGAGGTTTATTATGAATGACTAACCAATCTTAGGTAGATCAATAACAAGCCATGATGGGAATGGGTAAGTTTATTATGAATGAAGAGGTTGTGAGTGTGTGCAAAGTGAAGGATGAAAGTGAATCCTGAAGGAGGGAGGAGCAATGTCTCTACACATGGCGTCGGTGACCCAGTTTTCACCATGGTACTTGCCCAGGGCGCCACCGAAGTGGTTTTCACCATTGGACGAAATGTTTTTCTATTTTTCAATTTTTTTGTGTCACAAGGTGCCTGTTTGCTAGGTTTTCACCAAGTAACGATTTTTTTTATGTTTGCTATTTTTTTGAATTTTTGTATTTTTTTTTTTGTATATTTGAATTAGGATACTCTGAAGAGCTATATGTAAAACCTACGAAGGTGCATGTTGTTGATAGGATCCTCCAAAGGTTCACCCTCTGTGGTTGAGAGCTGATATGCACTAGATCCATATGCTGCTGTGATGATGTAAGGACCAAGCCAGTTTGGTTCGAACTTTCCCTTCTCTTTGTCTTGCTGGTTTTTAGGATTTTCTCTAAGAACTAAGTCACCTACCTCAAATATATGAGGCTTAACCTTGTGATTGTAACTGTATTGTTCCTTGACTGAATGATGTGTAGCTTGAGTGTCTGTCTTCCTTGATGAAGGAACTGAGATAGAATTACTAGTGTGTGGACTACATAGGCCCATATGCGTGTCACCTGAAGAAGTTTGGGCATCCCTAATAACAAATTCCTTCAAGAAAGTTCCATTAAAGGTCCATGATGTATCATCAGAAGGGAATGGATGTGTGAAACAAATGGATGAGTTATGAAGGCTTATGATTGCGAAAAGAAGTGAAAGTAGGATAGCATGATGGAGACTTAGGATCAACAAGTATGCTTTTTGACTTAAAATTTTAGAGCTTTTGCCCCTAAATATTTTGATATTATGGGAGATCAACTCTTTTTTTTTTCTTTCATAGGAGTTTTATCCTTGACTTTGATTTTTTCAGAGTCCAATAGCTTTTGATTTTGATTTGGACTGAAGGACTTTTCTTTAATTTTTACTTTTGAATTTTTCTTTTCAAAGCTTGATTTTTGATCCCCAATCAGTAAGAGCTTTTGTAATTCTTGTTGATCCAAGTCTGGGAGTAGAGTGGAAATGGAATGAGTGGATGAAATGGTAAGGCTATGTAAGTTATCAAGAGGGCTGGTGATACGCTCAATAGATTCTTTGTTGGATCTACTCTTAGGACTATTGATATCAAGAGTTGCTTGCACCACTAGAGGAGATTTGCATTCAGACTCAGTAGCCACAACACTAGGTGGTTCACATCCAATTCCTTGCAAATTATTTATAGATTGTTCCTGTTGACTGAATACCTTAGGAGATAGTGGGAGTTGATCAACATGAAAGATATACTCACCACATCCCACATCTTTAATCTTGAATTTTTCTTTGAGCTCTGCTTGCTTTGATGTAGAAGGTTTCAAGGATTCTGGATCCACATATGTTGATGAAGTAATAGCTTCTCGATTGATTGGGATTTTTATTTTTGATCAAGGTTGCAGATTGTTGCGATATATGAATGGATTTGGATCCGCTTTGACGGTCACTTCAACTCCATTGTGTGGAAACTTGATATATCGATGATATGTAGATGGTATTGCGCTCATCTCATGAATCCAAGGACGTCCCAAGAGTATGTTGCATGTGAGATCTAGATCAAGGACCTAAAAAACCACATCCTTTGTAACTAGCCCAACTTTGAGGGGCAAGGTGACTGTGCCTTTGGATGATCGGTCTTCATCATCATATGCTTTGATGGAAATTTTGTTTGTAGAATTCATAGCTTTATCAAAATATCCCAATTGTTTAATTGTGCTCAATGTATAAATGTTTAGACCAACTCCTCCATCTATCAGGACTCATTTTATTCGATGTTTGTGTAGGAAGGCTTCAATGTGTAACAGTGTATTATGTGGCTGGCTCACGAAGGCGTCGTCAGCTTCTGTGAATGTAAGGGAGTATGGAATGGACAGGTATCCCACCATGGCTTGAAACTAGTCCACATTCAGATCAGTAGGGATAGAGGTGTCTCTCAAGATTTTGTCAAGAATGGATTTATGTGCAGGGGATATGCGTAAGAGCTCAAGGATGGAGATGAGTGCGGGTGTCTTCCCTAACTGTTCTATAAGGTCATACTTAGGCTTGGTTTATGAGGAAGCAGTGTTTTTAGCTGGAGCACCTTGCAAAGTGAATTTACCTTGATGAGTTGTAATAGTTATAAGATGCTTTGGTATAGTTGGTTTGGTCATCTGTGGCTTTAGCTTTTCCCTTGTCATGCTTTGGGAATGCTTCCTTAAACATCTCATGTTCTTGATTGGATGAGTGTCCTTCGATCTCAATGTCACCTCTATCAATAAGATCTTGTATGATGTTCTTTAGTCGTAATTTCCTATTTTATGACCTTTGCTCTTATGAAATTCACAATATTCATCATCATTCCACCAATTTGGTTTGACCTTTGGCTCATATGGAGGAAAATCTGGAATTGTGATTATCTCGTTTGCCACTAGCTTATTGAAAACTGACTCAAGTGGTTCTCCCAATGGACTATACTTCCTTCATGATTTGGAAGTTGTTTGAGTATTCACTTGATTGTTAGAGCTTGATCCCGAAAAAATGATTTTGGGTCGTACTGTATTGGCATCAACAACACCATCATTGATTGTGTTCTTGTTTTTGTTCCAAAATCTTGGCTTATCTTTTCCTTTAAAGTCCTCTTTGTTTTCTTTGAATATTTTAATGACTCCTTGTTCAATTAGGACCTTCTCTGTCACTAGGCCTTTTTCAATTACGTCCTTGAAGGTGGACAAACAAGATTTTCTTAAGTCATAACCAATGTCTTTGTTAACATTTTGGGTGAACATCTCTACCATTTGTTTTTGTGGAATTTCACAAGAGCATCTACTGGCTAGATTTCTCCATCTTTGTAAAAATGATGCAAAAGATTCTCCATTCTTTTGTTTAGTATTGCACAAAGTATTGACTGATATGTCCATCTTTATGTTGTATGAGAAATGTTGGATAAATGCCTCTGCTAAATCACCCCATGACTTAATTCTAGGTGGGAGTTGGGAGAACCATTCCATAGCTTGATCACCTAAGCTTTGTGGGAATAATCTCATCAATAATGTCTCTTCTGCTGCTACCTCAATGCAAGCTGTGAAAAATTATCTTATATGTGCCTTAGGATCCCCTTTTCCTCTGTACTTATCAAACCTAGGCATCACAAAATCTGTAGGAAAAGGAGGCATTGGAATTCTCTTGTCAAATGGATAAGGACATATGTCTCTCATTGTGTAAGTTGGCTTCGGTGCATTTATATCCTCCATTTTCTTTTGTAAGTCCTTAATTTGTTGTTCCAAATTATTCTTAGGTGGAGACTGACTTCTTAAACCATATCCCATTCCTGAAGCACCGGGTGGAGGAAGAGCATGTTGCATATATGGATGATATTGATCATACACATGTTCATATGGAGGAGGTCTATAATGATGTTGCATATATGGACCACTTGGTATAGAGTCATGATGAGGAATGGAATATCTATTTTGTCCATGTATACCATACTATACAGGAATGTCATGAGTTTGTTCTAGTGTGTTGCCCCCAAATTTGACACAGGATTTCCTTGTGTCCAAATTTTGATCATGCCTTTTGATATCCAATTGCTTTGGTGGTTGGTCCTTAGCATTGGTATGTGATTGAGTATATTTTCTGCATAAGACTTCCATAATGGTCTGCGAAGGTGAGTATCATATGCTTGACCATGTGTGTATGGGACCTCAAGTTTTTGAAACAAAGATGATGGTGATTCAGGCACCATATGTGGTCCTCTATTGCCTCCACTATTAGGCCTCTTTTGATTCATGTTGAGGTGAGGTTGTTGCAAAGGTCGATTTTCCATTATTTGAGACATGTCAAAATCATGAGGGATCTTGGCTCCACTTTGTGCCATCACTTGTAAGAAGTATTGTCTATCTCTCCTCATTATTTCCTCAACCAATCTGTTGAAACAGGGATCCATAATGGTGTCTTCCACTTCTGCTGAATGTATAGAAAAGTTGTCCATATTGTCATTGTGTGTATCATTGTTGTTTGTAGTGTCCATGTTCTCAACATTTGGAATGTTTCTATAAGCATCCATGTCAGGTAATGTAGTATGATCAGAATTGAAAAACATATCATTGTCATACTCATAAGAACTCATGTTTGTGGACTCTTGAGCCTCTTTAGTTTCTCTCCTAGATTTCTGGGAACGGGTTTCAACCATGAACTAGGTCTTGACCAAGATGCGTGAGACTAGATGAAAATGGAAAAAGTATGGTAGACCAAGAGTTGGATGGAATGTAAATGAATCTAAGGTTTACTTGCAATGTCCAAAGTGTAAGACCAAGTATGTATGTAGTAGAGTAGGTGTGGCTTCCAAAGAGATGATAGTTTCTCTTGATGAGGTAAGTTGACCTTGATTCTAAGTAAGACCAAATGAAACCCAAAGGTGATAGACCTTGATGAGGGACCACTTAACAAAATGTTGTTGTATGTAGTGTGTTGACAAAGTAAGATGAGGACAAGCAAGTGACCTTTTGACTCAAGTTTAGATAAATGTGAATGTACTGTAAGGTGTAAAACAATGATGGACTTTGTGAGACCCAAAGACGGGTTGAATGCTAGATGAAAACCTGAAGAGATAGCTTAGGAAGCTCAAGAATTCTAAAACTGATTGCTCTTGTTTGTTGGACTGTAAGTTTTCCCAATTTGTGAAGTTGTTTGTTGTGACCAAATCTGAATTTTTGACTATTTTTCATGACAAGAGGACATAATGTTGATGAGGACTCAATGTTTGCAAGTGTTTAGACTCAAAAATGACTCAAAGAAAGTGTGTTTTTTTACATAAAATTGTTTTGCATACACTTGAAGACATAAAAGACACAATGTTTTGATGTTTGATCTTGAATGTTTGATTGTTCAAAATAAAACAAGCACAATTCTTATGACTGGCCAGGACAATAGTTGTTGATCCCACATGAGGCTACGCTATTCAGAGCAAATACTTAGATGCTTGACCCCACTGGCTCCACCCTCGGCACTCACTTCTCGGGGCAGCCAAGTATCAGTCCCCATGAAAACTCCCCGTGGTGAACTTTGTATCTCTACTAAGAACCGTATGTGTGTGGGCCGCTCCAGAGGTCCGACCTCCTGCCCCAACAACTAGAAGGATTTTGGCTTCTAAAACAAAAAGGTGCTAGTAAGGGCATCTGCTCGTGTGGCCATACATGCGACACTTTCAGCTCTATAAATATAGAAGGCTCCCAGCCGGTAGGTGTTACGCCCTACAACTGATCAAATAAATTTGATTAAACAGGTTTATGGGGAGACATAGTGTTGGTATGAACTAATCAGCACACGTTATCCATAGTTTTCACCATGGATACAGTTGTTTATATTGGTTTGGAAGAGGTGGGTTTTCCTTGCTACCACTTGGGTCCTTCTCTCCTCACTAATAGTCCTAATGACCACACAGGGAGACAGACCCTCTAAAGATGAAACAAAAAGAGTTTATTGCCCAAGACACAAAAGACACTGGTTAAATTTTAGTGCACCAATTGAAGTGTTTGATAATATATGAAAACAAGGCACAATAAAGATCAAAATAAAATCCTTGTCAAGGTCCTGCAACAAAGATTTATTAGTAGTTTGGATTGTTTCAAATGATCACTCCTTCCTACAAGCACACAAGTTAGGTAAATTTTAGATCCAAAAGACTTTGTGAAATAAGGGCCTTCAACAATGGATTTTGTTGACCAATTCAAAGATCTGATTCATCATAAAAAAAAGACCACCTGTAAAATTTCAAGAGATTTCTAGAAATGTAAGAAAATCCAAAAAATTTGCTAATTTGCTCCAAAAATTAATTTTTTATGAAAAATCATAAAAAATTCATATAAAATGCAAAATTGATCCAAAAAATCTGAAATTTTTATTAAACAGTACTGAGGGTATTCTAAACCTGCATAAAAAAATTCCTGCAACAAATCCAAACAGTTTTTGAGATATGAGCAAAATAATGCAAAACCCTAATTTTCAAAGATCTGATTTTTGAGGAATGATTTTGCATGAAATGTAAAATAAAATAAAAACAGAGTCTATATATAATTATGAGAGCTTTCCAAAAATGTAAGAAAATACAAAAAGTTTGCTCATTTTCTCTCAAAATTAATTTTTCAATAAAATATAGAAAAAATTCATAGAAATTTCCAATATACTCCTAAAAATCTGATTTTTTTATTTCCAATCTCTGAGAATGTTCTTGACCTGAAAAAAAAGTTTGATACCAAAATTCAAAGCCGTTTGTGAGATCTGATCAAAACAATGAAAAACCCTAATTTTTAAAACAATGGATTGGTACTGCTTTTTATATTGTAATAATGGTTCATCTTGCCACCTTAGGACAACATATGACCCCTTATGACACCATAAAATCCCTTAGGATATCATATGGTCCTACTTGGAGTTGTATGGTGTGCTAAGAGGTCATATGGTGTTGTTAGGGGTCATGTGGCATCGTAAGGGTTTGTGTGGGGTCCTAAGGGGTTGTATATCCTAATAATAGTTCACATTGCCCCCTTAGGACACCATATGACCTCTTAGGATACCATATGACTCTGTAGGACACCATATGATGCCTTAGAGCATTATATGGTCCTAAGGGGTCATGAAGTATGCTAAGGGGTCTTATGGTGTCCTTAGGGGTCATGTGGGGCCCTAGTGGTGCCACACATGTATTACAACACCATATGACCCATTAGGAAATCATATGCTTCTAAGGGTCATGTGGTGTGTCAAGGGGTCACATGATGTCATTAGGTATTATGTGGGGTCCTAAGGAAGAGAGGGAGAGAGAGAGAGAGAGAGAGAGAGAGAGAGAGAGAGAGAGAGAGAGAGAGAGAGGAATAGAAAAGGGAGGGAGGGATATGAGGGGAGAGGAAGAGAGAGAGGATGGGAAAGGAAGGGAGTTAGAGGGGGGAGGGAAAGAGAAAGAATGGAGGTTGAGGGAGGGGGAGGGATAGTGAGAGGAAGGGAGAGGGAGAGGGAGAGGGAGAGGGAGAGGATGGGAAAGGGAGGGAGGGATAATGGGGGAGAGATGGAGATGAGAGAGAGAGAGAGAGAGAGAGAGAGAGAGAGAGAGAGAGAGAGAGAGAGAGAGAGAGAGAGAGAGAGGTAAAAAAGGGAGGGCGGGAGGTGGGGGGAGAGGAAGATATGTCACATGATATTGTTGGGGGTCATGTGGGGTCCTAATTGAGCTATGCATGTGTTACAACACCATATGACCCCTTGAGACACCATTTGACCCCTTAGTATATCATACATGGTCCGAAGGGCTCATATGGCATCATTGGGGGTCATGTGGGGTTCTAATGGGGCCGTGCACATGTTAGAACATCATATGGTCTTATGGGGTCACATGTGTGCTGAGGGACCTTACATGATGTCATTAGGTGTTATGAGAGAGAGAGAGAGAGGGTAGGAATACAATGTAATAAGATGTCAAAAGACAATATATATGCATATATTTCATATACATATATGTACACATACATGCATACACATATTATTTTACAAATACATATGTATTTTTTTGTGTTAGGCCGTCTTTATTTGGACATAAACAGTATGAGGTTTGTCTTCTTAAAACCCCATACGTTATTTTGTTTATTAAAACCTCGTACGCCTTTTATATTCAAAATAACCCGTACGTGCTTTAGTTTATTTAGGCTTGTGAATAGGCTTGGATGACAAAGCTGTGGGTTGGAAGTTTGATTTCCCTCCATTTCCCTCCTTATTGATGTGTTTTGTTTTATCAACTTGGTTTCTCAACTTTGTCATCATCAGGTTTACACTTCATTAATTGGGTATTTCTAAAATTTCCACCATATTTTCACCCATCTTCTGAGCTTTCTAACCATATAATTTTTTTAAAAATTTGAACAACAATAACATATTATTCTTGAATTTATTTTACCAGTGTCTCCATAGATCTTAGAGACATGTGTACCATTTTTAAAATAAATTTTGATCTAATATTCCAAATTTAAAAAATATATATATATTATTGTAGTACACTTGATTATTTACAATTTAAAAAAAAAATTGCATTTTTTATTGTTTTGGTGCAAGTTATTTTGTGTGCACGAACAGGTACCTGATTTTCCAGGATGTGCCTGATTCGAAAAATCATAAAAAAAAATACTCAACAAAAAATTACAAAACAAATACACAACTTCTAGTTCTCACTCTTAACTATCTTTCTACCAAAGTATTTGCCAAAATACTAAATCTAACTATGAATTTTTTGATGCCCACGTTAGACACTATGTTATGTTTTTTTTAGAAAAAATCAAGATCTATTTTTCATGTGTGAAGGATTTGACCCCCTTAATCTTATCCAATTTTGAAACAATTTAGTACTTTGGAAACTAGATTTAGAGTACTACAATCTTTGTTGTTTGAGTATCTACATATCTTGAGTAGACGACTCTCAACTATCTCCTCCAAGATCAAGTTTACATGATTTCAGAAAAAAAGCGTCCACTTACACCCCCTTTTTTGCACACCATCTTGGTGCACCTACCCAAATTCTAAACCTGTTGGAACTCCTATGGTGATTGGATGCAAGCTGTCTAAGAATGATGAATCTCAAAAAGTTAATCAGACTTTGTATAGATCTATGGTTGGTAGACTGTTGTGCCTGACTCAGACCAGACCGAATATCATGCACGCAATATGTCTTTTTGCCAGATTTCAAGCTGATCCTAAAGAGACTCATGTTATTGTTGTGAAGAGGATTTTCAGATATAAAGGAACTGTTGATTATGGGTTGCGGTATCTAAAGAATGATGAATAAATACTATGTTCCTATACTAATGCTAATTGGGTAGGTGATGTAGATGACCAGAAGAGAACTACTGGTGGAGGTTTCTTTTTGGGGAAGAAGTTGGTTTCATGGGCAAGTAAGAAACATGATGCTATATCTCTATCTATTGTTGAAGTTGAATGCATTACTACTACTAGCAATTGTACTCAGGTAGTTTGGATGAAGCAGATGTTGAAAGACATTAGAGTTATGTATGATGAGCCTACTGTTATTTACTGTGACAATTCAAGTGCTATTAATATTTTCAAGAATCTGGTACTGCACTTTAAAACAAAGCATATATCAATTAAGTATCATTTCTTGAGGGAGAAAGTCAGTGATGAAGAAGTAAAACTAGAGTATGTATCTACAAAGGATTAATTTGCAGATATATTCACTAAGCCTTTTCTTGCAGATACATTTGTGTATTTGAGAGACAAGTTAGGGGTCTTTGCCCCTCCTGATGAGAACTAGTGCATGGAGATACATCAATCCGGTGGACTTCACAGTCTTATCTCTTTATCAAGGTTGATGAGTTGATGCTGCTACTCAACCAGATTAGTCAGTGTATTGTTCAAAGCTATGAGTTTAGCCTAATGGGGAGAGATTGTCCTTCTTAGTGGGAGAGAAGACTGATCAATTTATATCTTTGGCATTGTTGTCAAAGGGAGAGAGAAGCATGTGAAAAACTGCCTTATCTTTGGAGCTTTGTGTGCATGACTTTAGGGGGAGTATGTTGGAATCTATTGGTGTGGATTTATTCCTTTGCATTGATTGTTTTTCAAATTCATATGTTGCCATCAATGCCAAAGGGGAATATTGTTGGACATTGCTACTGCTAGAATATGTTGTTATCATTGATGTCAGCATATTCCTGTGTTTTGGTGTTGCATAGAATTGTTTTGGTGATCTGATGATTGCAGTGAGTTGATCTAGTTGGTTTATCTATTTGTTATGTTGAATCAACTAGAGATACATCATTATTTATTAATTTCATGATGCTATGTGATGATTTGATTGAGTTGAGGATTTCAATATGGAAATTGTTTTTTAGTGTTCAGTGTTGTAGTGTTCTGGTGTTTGATATGTTGTGCTCCAGTATGATCATATCTTGTGTTGCAAATTTGGGAGAGTGTTTGGGATGTTTGTGTGTATCTTCATTTCAGACGGATCATGATTTGATGCTCCACAAGATATCTTTCTTATCCAAGTTGTTGTTGTTAAGTGTTCTTGAGTGTTAGTGCGTTGATTGATGAAGATTTGAATACGTGGTGTTAGTGCAGCTATTGCGGATGGTTCTAACGTACTTGTAGGTGTTTTCTAATCATGTAGTAATTTGTTCTAATGGTCCACATTGATTATTGTGTGAGTTCTTGATGATCTTATGGGTCCAGTGATATTTTTCATGTTATGTGGTATTTTTGGTGGTGTAACATGTTGCAGTTGATCTTGGTGAGATATCCAGTGGTGGTGCACATTTAAGGAGTTGATTTAGGTCCATGCTATGTTTTTTATGACATTGTATTGGTTTGGTGGTTGATTTATATATAGTGTGATGCAATTTTGTAATTAGGTGTTAAGGGTTTGGCTGACCTTCTAGTCAAGGTTGATGATTTATATAAATAGGTGTTATATTTGTGGTTTGGTGATGTATGGTTGTAGAGTCTGCATTATCAGATATCAGTGTATGTGCAGTCAAGTAAATTTATCTTTTTGTGTGGTGTGTTGAGTAGAGATTGGTGAAGGGCAGACATATGAGCTTAACTAGAACTATCATCAGGCATTAGCAAATGCTATTTCACCTTTTCTGGATTGGAGTTCGATCATCTTTGTAAGGTAGCAAACCTTCCTTGAGGGTTGTAGCCTTCTGGGTCATTGTAATTTGAGCAGTGAGCTCTAGGCAGTGTGCTTGAATGAATGTGCATTCCCCATTGTAATATTTACACATACTACTACAGAGTATCATCTCATTGTGGGTAGGTTCTGTTAGGTCTCGGAGACAACTAAGAGGGGGGGGGGGGTGAATCAATTGTCCAATAAATTCAAACCAAAATTAACTTAACCAAAACTTAATGCTTAATGCTGGTAAACCAAACTTTATGCTAGTAGATATTTTTATTAGTTAATTACAACACCCGTAAAGATTAATGCATGAAACATAAAGACAATAACATCCACAACACATAACACATATATTTGTACGTGGAAACCTTGTAAGGGGAAAAACCACAGTGGGAAGCCTTACCCACAATCAAATGATACTACCGCAGATAGTATGTGTGTACAATATGGAGTCTGCACATTCAGAAAGGCCAACTACCTAGAGCTCACTACTCAATCACAAAATGGGAGTCACACTGACTACAATTGGATGGTTATCTCCAATGATAATGTACTGCTCAAAATAACATCTTCATATGCTAGATTCAATACCAGTTAAGCTCTGATATGCCTTCTTCAAACCTTCCTTCAATCTTTAAATGATGTCTTCTTGTATAGCTCTGCTTATTTTCACATAAACCTTATTCGCACTTACTTACATTCCCATATCAATCTCACAAATGAGATCTTACATATATACTGAAGCCTAAGACCAAATGTGTAGGTCGACTTACAAAGAATATTACAATAAAATCAATTACAAATAAATCAATATGCGATGCTTCATGTCAACTCAATGCATTTACAATAATAACAAATCAACTCCATAACATGTCGTGCTGATCTGGAATAGATATGCTTTCTGGTGCATATCATGGACCTATTTGCCGGTAACAACAAATATGCAAACCCAAATAGACTAATAACCAAATCACCAAAACCAAGTGATCAAATAATGTCTTCGACATAACCAAGTAGTCTCCAAGTCATTCCAAGTGTCGGTGAACAATATAACCTACCGGTGAACCAAATACCGGTGACTGTGCATAAGTCACTAACATGTCGGTAGACAAAACCAAAGATCTCCAAGTGCTGATAAGTGTTGACAAGTGCTGACAAGTGTTAACAAGTGTTGACAAATGTTAACAAGTGTTGAGATCAATGACAAAACCATATAAATATATCCAAAATACCAACAATTTCCCCCTTTGGCATTGATGGCAACACAAGATGGAAAAACCATCAAAGTGCCAAAACAGAAATGCCAAAAACCAAAAACCAACAATCTCCCAAAGAGATCATTAACCAAAAATAAAAAATACATAATGTGTCTCCCCTAGGAATAATATCTCCAAAAGATAATGTGTTTTTCCAAAATATCTCCCCCCCTTTGACATCAAATGCCAAAGCAATAGAAAAACCAGATTCAAATACAAAATACAAACTCATTACAAAATAACAACTACTCCCCCTAAGAAGTAGTTCTCCTCATCAAAGCTGGAAAAAAAATTTCTTTGTTAATTCTATCGGTTGATGATAAACATCAACTGTCTAAGTCTCTATTGTTGGGGGTAGAACTCCAAGCTACTCTCTGAGATATTCAAAAGTCTCCTTAGGAAAAGGCTTAGTAAAAATATATGCAATATGCTCTTTAGTATTCACATAAACCAATTTCACTTCTTTTGCTTCAAAATTCTCTTTCAAAAAATTGAATTTGATAGAAACATGTTTAGTTTTTGAGTGAAATACCAGATTCTTAGATATATCAATTGCTACCATATTATCACAATAAATAGTTATAGGTTCCTTGCATTTTACCTTTATGTCCTTCAACATTTGTTTAATCCATAATACCTGTGTACAATTAGTTGCTGCTGCAACATATTCTGATTCTACTGTTGATAGTGATGTACAACTCTGTTTCTTGCTCAACCATGAAATTAGTCTGCTACCAAGAAAAAATGCTCCACTGGTGGTGCTTTTTCTGTCATCTACATCTCTTGCCCAATTAGCATCTGTGTATGCACATAAATCAAAATTTTCATCTCTAGGATACCATAAACCAAGATTTGTAGTGCCTTGTAGGTACTGGAAAATCCTTTTTACTGTTGATTCATGATTTTCTTTAGGATTACTTTGAAATCTTGAGACAATACATACTGCATTCATAATATCAGGTGTTATTTGTGTCAAATGCAGTAAAACTCCTATCATAGACTTGTATCTAGTCGGATTAACAGGTGTTGATTCATCCTTCAAAGATAGTTTATTAGTTGTAGTCATAGGTGTACTTACCGGTTTAGAGTTTTCCATGCCAAATTTCTTTAGTAATTCCTTCTAGTACTTAGATTGACATAAGAATATACCTTTATCAGTCTATGAAAACTGTAATCCTAAAAGGAATTTTATCTCCCCTATCATAGACATTTCAAATTCTTATTGCATTTTATTAGAAAAGTCTTTACACAATCCATCTTCTCCTCCAAAGATTATATCATCAACAAAAACTTCAATAACCAAGATGTCATCATTGGTCACTTTGTAGTATAGATTGTTGTCAGCATTACCTTTAGTGTATCCAAGCTTCAAAAGATATTTGTCCAATCTAGCATACCAAGCTATAGGAGCTTGCTTTAGTCCATATAAAGCTTTCCTTAACCTGCAAACCATATCTTTGTCATCTATCAAAGAAAATCCATCAGGTTGTTCAATGTAAACTTCTTCTTCAAGATCTCCATTCAAAAATGCACATTTAACATCCATTTGATATACTTTATAGTTTTTGTGAGCTGCAAAAGACAATAAAAGTCTAACTGCCTCAATTATAGCTACTAGTGCAAAGGTTTTATTGTAATCAACTCCTTCTTTCTGTGAATATCCTTTACACACTAATCTTTCTTTGTTTCTGATTACCTTGCCATCTTCATTAAGTTTATTTCTGAAAACCCATTTGGTTCCAATTACATTTTTGTCTTTAGGCCGGGGAACTAATGACCAAGTGTTATTCCTTTCAATTTGTTCCAATTCATCTTCCATAGCTTTAATCCAATATTTATCTTCACATGCCTCATTAATAGTTGTAGGTTCAATTTGAGAAATAAGACATACCTCTTCATTTGCCAATATTCCTCTAGTCATAACTCCTTGATATTTATTTCCAATTATTTGATCTTCAGAGTGATTCAATCTTACATACTGGGGTGTTTTTACTTACTGCTATTCTTCAGTGACTGTTGAATCCTCAGATGATGCCAATGTAACTAGATCAACATTTTGTACCGATGTACTCATAGTAGGTTCATTTGTGATTATCTCTATTGCTAGTTCAAAGTCCATTGACCTTGAATTTCCTCTAAACTGTTCATCAATATTCACATTTGCACTTTCAACAATTTTATGCAATCTCTTGTTAAAATATCTATATGCCTTGCTCTTAGATGAATAACCAAGAAATATTCATTCATCACTTCTAGGATCAAATTTGCCAATATACTCATCTCTTCTAATATAACTTTTACTTCCAAATATTCTGAAATATTCAAGAGTAGGAGTATTACCAAACCATAGTTCATGAGGGGTCTTACCGGTTTCACCTTTGATGTGAACTCTGTTGAATGTATAAACTGTTGTATTGACTGCTTCTCTCCAATATATATGAGGTAGATTTTCTTCTGATATCATGCTTCTAGCTGCATCCAAAATAGTTATGTTTTTCCTTTCCACAACTCCATTCTGCTGGGGTGTCCGGGGTGCTGATAACTATCTTCTGATCCCATTTACTTCATAGAATGTATTAAATTCCTTAGATTGGAGTTCACCTCCTTGATCTGATCTTAAACATTTGATTTCTTTGCCGATTTCATTCTCTACCATCACCTTGAATAGTTTGAATTTCCCAAATGCTTCAGATTTCTCCCTGAGAAAAGTAATCCAACACATTCTAGAATGGTCATCAATGATGAGCATGAAATACCTATCTCCTTGTATACTTCTAGTTCTTGTTGGACCACATAAATTAGTATGAATTAAATCAAGAACATTGTTAGATTTCTCTAGAATACTCTTGAAAGTTGCTCTAACTTGCTTTCCAAATTGACATTCCTTACATACCGGATTGTGAGGTTTAACAATCTTAGGTAAATCTCTTACTGCCTTAGTTGTACTGATTTTCACAATGCAATCAAAATTTACATGACAAAGTCTCTTATGTTATAACCAACTTTCATCAATATGTGCAATCAAACATGCTTTCTCATTGTTATTCAAATGAAATATATTACCTCTAGTCTGATTACCGGTTGCAATTTCTAAACTAGTTCTGTTTAAGATTTTGCATTTACCATTCTTGAATTGTAACTGAAATCCCTTTTCAACTAATTGACCAGCACTCAAAAGATTATGCTTCAAACCTTCAACATAGTAAACATTGTCAGTATTGTGCTTACCATCAAAAGATATAGTTCCTTTTCCTTTGATCAAACAAGCTTTATCATCTCCAAATCTTACTAGACCTCCATTTTAATCCTGAAAGGTTAAGAATTTACTTTTATCACCAGTCATGTGATGTGAACATCTGGAATCAATAATCCATTCATCCTTATCTTCAATTTTAGTTGTCGGGGCCTGCTCTACCAGTTGAATAATAGGTATCAGTTGATCTTCTGTTATAGCAACAAAAGCCCATCGATTGTCTGTCAGATCCTCATCAGAATCATCAGTGACTCCTTCATCAACATAGTAACAAGATTTGTCTCTATTCTTCTTAAACTTGTATCTCTGATAATCAAGGTTAGGCTTATATGTTCTTTTAGCTTCTTCTCTTAATCTTTCATGTCTATCAAGACACCTAGAAGCCATATGACCAATTTTATTGCAGTTAAAACATTTAAAGGGTGCTTTACCTTCATACTTACTACCAACTAGACCTTTAGGCATTTTCCTTGGAAATAGTGCTTCAAGTTCTTCTAGTTCTTCATTCTCCTTTTTGATTTCTTCAAGTTCTCCTACATAAAAGGCTTTCCAAATAGATTTCTCAGATGGCGATGATGATGTTGTAGATGATGATGATGCCTTAAAAGATAAATCTTTCTTAATAGTAGCAACAAGACCAAATTCCTCAAGTTCAAAAGCTGAAAGTTTTCCAACCAAAGTGTCTCTAGATACTGATGCATTAGCCATTGTTCTCAATTCATTTATAACAGTAACTTTCATTTTATATGCTTGTGGAAAATCTCTTAAAACTTTAGAAACAATCTCATCTTCACTTAAGGTTCCTGCACAACATTGTATACCCAAAACAATTTCATTTACTCTTTCCATAAAAGCAGAAATTATTTCATCTTCTTCCATTTTTAGATTTTCATTCTTGACTCAGAAGAATTCAAGTTTTGCAATTTTGACTGTGGAATATCCTTCATTCAATGTTTCCAATTTGTCCCATATATCTTTAGCAGTAGATTTATCTGATAATCCCATGATTTGCTGATCTGACAATGCACTCAAAAGTGCTTCTCTTGCTTTGCAATCATTTTCCTCATCTTTAGCCAAGGTTGGTGGATTAGGTTGACCTTGAGTAGGAGTAGTATAACCATTCTTTGTAACATCCCATATGTCCTTTCCAATGCAATTCAAATGTGTCTCCATCCTAATCTTCCATATGCCATAGTTGGTTCCATCAAGTTTAGGATTGTCCTTCCTAAAATAGTTAGAAGACATTTAATCTCCTCAAGTTATTAGACTTCTGCAAAAAGAGGACTAGGCTCTGATACGAATTGTTAGGTCCAGAAGACAACTGAGAGGGGGGGGGTGAATCAGTTGTCCAATAAATTCAAACCAAAATTAACTTAACCAAAACTTAATGCTTAATGCTGGTAAACCAAACTTTATGCCGGTAGATAGTTTTATCAGTTAATTGCAGTACCGGTAAAGATTAATGCATGAAACAGAAAGACAATAACATCCACAACACATAACACAGATATTTGTACGTGGAAACCCTTTAAGGGGAAAAACCACTCTAGGAAGCCTTACCCACAATCAAATGATACTACTACAGATAGTATGTGTGTACAATATGGAGTCTGCACATGCAGAAAGGCCAGTTGTCTAGAGCCCACTGCTCAATCATAAAATGAGAGTCACACTGACTACAATTGGATGGTTAAATCCAATGATAATGTACTACTCAAAATAACATCTTCATATGCTGGATTCAGTACCGGTTAAGCTCTAATATGCCTTCTTCAAACATTCCTTCAATCTTCAAATGATGTTTGTGTGTATAGCTCTGCTTATTTTTGCATGTACCTTATTCGCACTTACTTACATTCCCATATCGATCTCACAAATGAGATCTTACATATATATTGAAGCCTAAGACCAAATGTGTAGGCCGGCTTACAAAGAATATTACAATAAAATCAATTACAAATAAATCAATATGCGATGCATCATGTCAGCTCAATGCATTTACAATAATAACAAATCATCTCCATAACATGTCATGCTGATCTGGAATAGATATGCTTGCCGGTGCATATCATGGACCTATTTGCTGGTAACAATAAATATGCAAACCCGAATAGACCAATAACCAAATCACCAAAACCAAGTGATCAAATGATGTCTTTGACATAACCAAGTAGTCTCCAAGTCATTCAAAGTGCTGGTGAACAATATAACCTGCTGATGAACCAAATACTAGTGACTGTGCATAAGTCACTGACATGCCGATGGAAAAAAATAAAGATCTCCAAGTGCTAATAAGTGTTGACAAGTATTGACAAGTGTTAACAAGTGTTGACAAATGTTAACAAGTGTTGACATCAAGGACAAAACCATATCAACATATCCAAAATACCAATAGGTTCCCACCGTGGTTTTTCCCTTAACCAGGTTTTCCATGTCAAAAATATTGGTGTTATGTGTTTTGTTGTCATTGTTGTTATCTTTCTTTTTGCTGCAGTTGATCAAATTTGAGATCATTCTTAATTTGTTTAATCTGGTGAAAACTGATTCACCTCCACCCATTGTCCCCCCCCCCCCCCCCCCCCCTCGCCCTCTTAGTTTTCCTTCCTTGTTGTTGCTAATAAGTATAATGATTGAAGACAACAATAAAACATAAAATTACTCCTAATATATTGATTTATAAGTTGATGATGCAATTTCAGAGTTCTATGATAGTGTTGTGGGGCATTTGCATGTAAATAAGGTCCAAAAAGGGGTCTTAAGCGGCCACTTTTTTCCTCAAATAAGAGAATAATGATCTTGGATGCAAATTTGAAGATGCAATAATAACAAATGTTGTATTGCTTGAATCTAAATTCTAAACTACTATTATTTTTTAAAATGGTGGAGAATAAGGGGTTCAAAAAGGGGCAACACACAAAGTGCTTTATTTTTGTAAAATAGACATAACACAAGGTCTAGTGTGCTACCCCTTTAAAATGTTTTGTTTTGTATTTAAATAATCACTTTGGTATAGATGACACCTTGCACTTTATGCTCTATTTTTGCTATTTTTTTAAGAATATACATGTTTTTTTACTAATTCTCAAAGTGGACACATCTTGAAAAACAAAAGAATGAGCATTGATCTCCCTTAATTTTTTTAATTGAAAATTATTATTTTTTAATATTTTAGAATAGAGTCTAAATTATAATATTTAATTTGTTTCAAATTTTGATGAATAATAAAAAAAGAGACCAAAAATATTGTAGATAGGTTTTTGACAAAAAATGGAGAAATTAGCAAAATAAATTAAAGATCAAAACCTTAACATAAACATGGAGAAAATTACATGGTCAAAAAGCTAAGAGGGAGCTCAACGTTACTTTATCATGATTTTGACTTGACATTGGAACACATACAAACTTAATGAAGAGCATGATTAAAATTATGTTGAAATTTTTCTTGAGTTTGAAAAAATATGTGTATGGGCATTGAAATGTTAGTACAATCCTTTGGGTTAGATGCCCAAGGTAAATAAAACCCTAATGGTTTAAAATACCCAAAGGAGCTAATAAAATGAGTGTGTTATAATATTCTTGTGTTATAACACACTCACGTTATGGATTGGTAGTGATTGATTCTAAGTATAAGTGATATTTATATGTATATTTTTACTTTCTTATATTTTAAGTTATATTTCACATATTTAATTTAGGGATGTTTGAGAATGCTTAATACAAATTATAGATTTTGGAAGAACTTAATCACTAGGATCCTATAATATTTCTCTCTTTATCTCTCTCAAGCTTTATACCTATCACTCTCCCTCTTCCCTCTCTCTATCTCCACTCTCGCCAAAGCTCCCCCTCTCTCTCTCTCTCTCTCCTCTCTCCCCTTCCCTCCTTATCTTTATCTCACATCTTTCTCTCTCTACACACCTATCCCCCCCTCTCTCTCCTCCTCCCCTCCCATCCCTCTCTATTTATCTCCATCTCCTCTCTCTCTAAGGAGTGTGTCCAAAGATGGGGGACCAACAAGTGGCCACCCCAATTTTTTGTCCCCTATCTAGACCATAACACAAACGTATTATAATGCACTTGTGTTATAGTTTGGAGTGATTGAGCTTTAGTCTCAGTTACTTCTAACCATGATATGAGCAGGTTATAATGTGCTCTCATGTTATGGTCAATTTTGATGATAAAAAGAAAGAAACATTTACAAACTTGCATTTTTGTGTTTCTCCTAAACAAATCCACAATTTGCAAGTTCTTTTAAGTTCACTAGTATTGTTGGAGACGCTATTTTTTCATTGCTTCTCTATATCGTCACAAAAATGTCGCCATGATGCTATCAAGGTCAAAGAGGTAAGTAATTTTTTAGTTTTATAGTGAAAAATTACATAGATAGATTCAATTAGTTTTTTTGAATGAAATCTATTAAAGTTTTGGGAGTTGATAATGCACCACCAAATGATAATAAAATTGATTCACCTCCTCATCAAAATATTGTTGGAGAAAAATAGTGCAACAAATTCCTCCTTCAATGCCTCAACATCCTCCAAGAGGGAAAAAATAGATATTAGGTAAAATAGAAAATATTAAAAGAGAACATGAGGCATTAATTGCAAGGTTGAAAGATTTAGTAGCAATAAAATCCCATAGGTCCACCCTTGTCGAATCACTACAATCCACACTCTCTCATATATTATCAATGAGTGGAAAAATCAATAGCTGTCCTATAAGAGGGAATAAATAAGAAAAACTATATTATGAGTAAGCTAAACAATTTTTTTTGAAATTTAACTTGTGTGCATTGTTCATCAACCCACAAACATAATCCATACATAATGCTGGTAAGAGGTTCTCTATCCATTAGTGATACCACAAAGGGATAAATAATAGCTTTTGGGATAGGTGGTGGATGATTTTTAACCATCTTCCATGCAATGATGAGGTCTTATAATACTTTTTGAGGAAAATATTTTGTGAGCGTTGATAGTGGTGCTAGCACAACCAACAATAGGTGACTTAAGGATTCAAATCACCTCTTTTGAAAAGAAAAAGGGTTACTCTAAGGTTCCTTTATAGCCAAGTCTTGACCATGTTGAAATGACTCAATTGGTTGACATGGTTGTTAAATGAGGGACATTTGCTGGCAATCACAAGTATTTAACTGAAAGCAAATAGTTCATTTTTCCCCAAACAATGTAATATGCAAGATTTATGATTTCAAGTTTTCAATCACGAGCATCATCATAAGAAGATATGAAAGTAAATAATTTTGAACTATGATTTCACTCTAATATCTATTGAAATAAATATCAAAAGATGATAGTAGGTATGTGCAAGATCATGAGGGGCCAAACTAAACCCTTAAGTGACGATGAAAATTTAGAAAAACAAAGTTAGGAAATTTGACATAAACATTTGAATAGACTATCAACAAAATTTGAAAAATATGTAAGAATAGAATTAAAAAAAAATTGAATGTAGTTTCTAAGCTACTAGTTATTTTTTGAAAAAAAAACCTATTTGGTGAAAATTTGAAATTTCAATGCAATAGTACTAAATTTTTAGGAAAAAGATAAAAAGAAAGGGTATTGTCTGACCAACGTAAGTACAAGAAAAACATAATATTTTTTATGAAAATTTAAATATAATTAGAGGACACACGCTAGGATGTGCCATATCTTTTTTTGTAATTATTTTCCTGGTGAATAATTAGTTATGATTTTTTTACTAGAAATTTTTAATAAATAAAAAAAACTTGCATGTTTGACCATCATAACTTGGTCAAAACTTTATGAAATTAGCTTTTTTATATTATAGTATATGACGCATAGAATGTGGTGTATCTTTTGGATACGAAAACTGTGAAACCATTTGAAAGTTATAGATGTTTGTCAATCAACCTATCAATCGGGAATTTAGTCATAATGCATGTAGAAAATCAATAATAATTATTTATTAAATTATAAATAAAGCATAATTTATAATGGTGGAAAGATGATAATTTTCTTAATAAACCCTTTTCATTTCATTAATTTTGGGTTAAATAAAGTTGTTAGCCACATGGGTGAAGTCTAGAAAACCAAAGAAAACTTTTTAAAATGTTTTTTGTATTCTTTCCAAGTTTGACATGTCCAAGCCAAATCCCAAGGCTGTAGGTTTTTGTCAAAGGAAATGGATATCGATTTTTATAACATATATCTATTATCAATGAATATCAATTAATAATGGATATTAGTTAGGAACAAATATCAATGGATATTAGTTAGGATTAGATATTCGATCCTAACTGACATCCGTTACTTTATGTGTGATTTTTAATTGTTGGTTAGTTTATTTATTATAAATAATTTATCATTTAAACTATATGTTTTGATAATTAATTTTTTAGTTTATAATGTATAATATATTATGCTCTTATATAATTATATATAATATTTAATATTAATATACATTAATGTATATTATTTAATATATATAAATATTTATATATTACTAATACATATAATTTGATATAATTAATGATATTTGTATATAATATATTAAAAAATATTATATATATATGCTTGATATAATATTTTATATTGAATAAATTATGTTTCCCTCTATCCCTCTTATACTCTCCCTCTTGGACACTCTCTCCCTTTGTCTATAGGTCTACCTCTCCCACTATCCATCCTACCTCACACTTGTTTGAACCCAACTCTCCTCATCTCTCTCTCTCTCCCTCTCTCTACTTACGTAGTACCTCTATCTTGAGCTCCCTCCCTCCCAAATTCCCTCCTCTTCTACTATCCTACTAGGCCCCTTTCCCTTTCTCTCTACCTCTCTCCCCTTCCCTTTGTTATTATATCCTTATCTCTCTCTCTCTCTCTCTCTCTCTCTATCCCTCTCTCTTTGTTGATACTTCCCTTTAACCCTCTCTCCTCTCCCTAATTTCCATATTTATATCTATCTCTTCACCTCTCTCCCCATCTCTCACCCTCCCTTTTTTGATACTTGCCCCTCTCCCCCTCTGCAGCTACTCCCTAATTACTACCAACTCTTTCATTCTATTTTCCCAACTAATTATCCTATCTCTATCTACCTCTCTCCCCCTCTCCCTACCCCTAATTACTCTCTCATTCTCTCTCCCCTCTCTAGGTCTCTCCCTACCATTATCTCTCTATCTGTTGGAGCCATTGGGATCAAAATTGGGTTTACAGTTCTAGAGTGTATTGACAAGCTAAATATTGAAGATCTCAAAAAGGCCAAGGTCTAAAGTTTCAAGATCACACAAGAAGTGGACGTATCCAATTATGTGTGCTTAATGAAACCTTTATTCCCAAAGACCTTTCATTGAAAGAGTTATTTAGAAAAGCTTCTAGAAAGGTCAATTTTTCTTGGCATCCTTACCCTACGGATCCCAGGATCATTGGAATTTTTGTTCTCAATGTATGAGTCTCTTGGAGATCAAAAACTATTAGAAATAATAATAAAAAAAAGAGATATCCATTTCAAGTGACAACTATTTTCAGAGGCTTCAAGAAGGAGAGGGTATATTTAGGAAAGGTTTGTATATAATAATCATTGGATATATTACATATCCATCCTTTTTATTTTCAACAGATAGAAGGTATCAAATTGTGAGAGCTCTTTTGGAGTCTCTAGCTTATGAAGTTGCTAAACACTTTGAAGTTGTATATTATCAGAACATCTAGATCTTGTTGCAGGTTTATGTGAGTTGTTGAATCTTGGATGTATTGTAGGATTTGATACTATTGTAGTCAATGATATGCTCTAGCATAAAAATATCCTAATTTTTAAAGAATATGAGAGTTTCCTTTTAGGATTTTTTCTAATTGAAGACTTTCTTGGGAGATATAAATGAAGAGGACATTAGGGATTAAGGAGGAAAAGTTATGGGACATTAGTTGGGTAAGCTAGGTCACCATATAGTTGGTGATAAAGTTTTAGAATTGGGGAAATGCTTTGACAGAAGTTGAACTACTGAGAAACCTCCTCTGCTACATTGATGGTGTCTAGAATATGATTTTGAGAAATCTCTCCCTTTTCCCCCTTTGTCTCTCTCACTCTCCCTCCCCCCTCTTTCTCTTTCTCTTTCTTTTCCTCACCATTTCTCCCCCCTCTCTCTCTAATTGTGAGAGCTCTTTTGGAGCCTCTAACTTATGAAGTTGCTAAACTCTTTGAAGTTGTATATTATTAGAACATCTAGATCTATTTGTAGGTTTATGTAAGATGTTGAATCCTGGATGTATCATAGGATTTGATACTGTTGTAGTTAATGATATGATCTAGCATAAAAAAATATCCTAATTTTTAAAGAATATGAGATTTTACTTTTAGGAGTTTTTCTAATTGAAGACTTTCTTGGGAAATATCAATGAACAGGACATTCATTGATGGTGTCGAGAATGTGATTTTGAGAAATCTCTCCCTTTCCCCCCTTTGTCTATCTCATTCTCCCTCCCCCTCTTTCTCTTTCTCTTTCTTTTCCTCACCATTTCTCCCCTCCCCCCCCCTCCCTCTCTCTCTCTCTCCCCCCCTCCCTCCCTCTCCCTCCTCACCTCTCTCACCTCTCCCCCCTCTCTCCTCCCCCATAAATACCATTTCTCATATTCTCATTCTCTCTTCTCCCTCTCTCTACCATGCTCTCAAAACCCACCCCTACTAATTACACTCTCTCCCCACTCTATACCTATATCTCCCTCCCTCTCTACCTCTCACATCTCTCTCTCTCTCTCTCTCTCTCTCTCTCTCTCTCTCTCTCTCTCTCTCTCTCTCTCTCTCTCTCTCTCTCTCTCTCTCTCTCTCTCTCTCTCTCTTCAACCCTCTCACCATCTCTTCCCCATTAATTACACCCTCTCTCACCTCTCTATCCTCTCTCTTTGTTGATAATTTCATCTCCCACCCTCCCCATTAATTATGCTCTCTCCCCCCTCTATAGGTTTCTCACTCCCTCACTCTCTACCTCTTTATCCTTATCTCTCACTACTCTCTCTCTCCCCCCACTTTATATATAATATAATATATATAATATGTTGCAAATATGATATTTTGTTGTCATTTATGTCAAACTTGTTGATCCAGATGAGCTACATGGCTACAGTCTATGGTCTAGATGTGGTATGGTACAATGCAGTCATAGTGGGATAATGTGATTATGTGGATGTGTGGAATCTATTTGTGTTTGTTCTATAAGGCTTATAGTGATACATCTTGATCTTTTTGGAGCTTTGGTGTTGATTTTTTTGGATTCACAGTTGATGTTTAGTCATGTATGACTATTTCGATATTTTTTTATTCCTGAATGTGTTGCATTCATATACCTACTAATACTTTGGTGATGTGGTTCAGTTATTCAATGTTAGTGGTATTTGTTGATACTATATTGGGAATTCACAAGTACTCTTTATGGTCCACATTGGAGATTGTGCAGAGTTGTGATAGTGTGATTTAATAGTTTTATCTTTTATAGTTGACCT
The DNA here is from genome assembly GCF_030272615.1 of Cryptomeria japonica. Classification (NCBI taxonomy): domain Eukaryota; kingdom Viridiplantae; phylum Streptophyta; class Pinopsida; order Cupressales; family Cupressaceae; genus Cryptomeria; species Cryptomeria japonica. The sequence continues at coordinate 898,146,290 of NC_081407.1, read as the reverse complement.
ATAATATTTTGGTCTCTGCAATTGCATGTGGATCTGTGGGAAATGATTTAGGATGGATTGGAAGGTGTGCCCACATGCTGTGAATTGTCACATGTCTCACTTTTCCTTCTAAATATGTATTAGCATTTGTTTTTGGCCGACTGCTTGGTATTTTACATGTTACACCTAATAAGGCCAGTCTAATTGATGATCTTAAGGTTGTGGTTGGTATATAAAGGGTGGAACCATTCTAGAGAGAAATATAGAAGTTGTATGTGTTTTGAGAAGTATATGTGAAGTAGAAAAATGGTCTAGAAGTGTTATAGGGAAGACATGTTTATCGTTTCAGATATGTTTTGAATTGTGAATCGTGATTTAAGCATTACAGTGGATGTGGTTCTCTATAGTTCAACCCTTTTGATGTATTTGTATCTAGAGTATTGTACATTGCCCTAAAGAAGTGATCATCAACATTCACACATATCTTTTATATATTTCCCTAAGGTTGTGAACCTTAGCCTTTCATTTCATCTTAGGAGTAGTGAGCTCCTTGGCCTTTGGCCTAAATATTAAAACTTAGTTATTCATACAATGAGATAATTTTCACTGTGGTTTTTCCCTTTTTGGGTTTTCCACATAAAAACCTTGGTGTTATTGTGTGGTTGCTTTTGTGGTTTCAATTGTTTACTTTCATGCATAAAGTATATGGAATGAATGATAAGTGAAATGGTTAATACTATTTGAGTTTTTATATATATTGATTCACTCCCCTCTCAACATTTAGTAGTGTTCAACTATTGGTATCAAAGCAAGGTTCATGGAGTAACAACCTAACAATTGAGGTGGATCTAGGTTCCTAAACACTATGCTTGATTCTAATTTGGATGCTATGGAACAAAATGAATGGACATTGATGTCGTGGTAGACATGGATGGAGAATTGAGACAAGTTATAGAAAATTTGGATAAAAGTAAAAATAAGTGCAAGAAAGCTATAGAGATTATTGCCTATTTAAGAAAGCTACTTGATGGAAGTGTAATGTTGAAAAATTAGGGTTTCCACCATTAGAGGGAGAAAACCACTAATTTTTTCTTAAGATATCCATTATGTTCAAAAGAGGGGGAATCTAATAGATTCAATCATAAATTAGCAAAGATTAAGACTGAATAATTATTGGATTGATTAATTTGGGATCCTATTTTATAAATTGAATTGCTAAATTTAAATAAAGTGCTAGAAATGAAGGTAAAAACATGAAAATAGTAAGCTACATATGCGAGATTGAGTTGTATAATTGGAACTAAGATGTACATAGACTCAAATCCAATCCCCTAAAGAACACCTAAAATGTTGGGACTATGGTGCCCGTCACCATGGTCCTTTGAACTTTTCACATACTAAAGGGGGATTGATTCGTCTATACAAATAATGTCAATTCTGAAAATCATAGCTCCGTACCTGTTTCTTATTCATAGAAAGAAGGGGAAATAGGCTGGGAGTAGGGGTTTACCTAAGTCAAACCCTAGTTGAGGAATAAACATTGAATTAAATATTATAAATACTGAAATAAATAATAGAAAGATATACCTCAGATTTGAAATGACTGATAATGATGCTTTGCTTCTTGAATGTAATCACATATGTTGTATGAAATAGCATGAACATGACAAAACCCCGATCACACACAGATGCTTGCATAAGAATGATGTAAAGTTTCTCCACAATAGATAGATGAAGAATATGTAGCCTTGAATACCTCTAGAAATGCTTTATGATGAATGCTAGAATACTTGAATGCTTGATTGTTTTGATTAATTGTGCTCCCAATTTCACCACTTTATGAATGTTTATCAAAATGAGAGGGGAAGAACTCCTTATATACTTGCTCGTCAGGAAATCATGTTAATTTTCTGACATAGGCCGACACGAAAAAAGGTTTCCCTCTCAAATTTGAAATGGGACAAAGGGTTTAAAATAGGGCCCAATTAGGGAGGACCATGGCATGGTGCCATGGTCCTAGTGAGGACCAACGCACCACTCCTTGGTCCTACCATAATATGGGGCTAGGATAAAAGGACAATATAAGGTAAAATGTGATATCGATGCCATATTTGCATGATACAAGCATAAATGGGTCTTAGTGAAGCATACAGATGTGACTAATAAGGTGAGGGCCCTAAATGTGGTCTAAATTATAAGGGGGTAAAATTTAGGATGCTACATTTAGCCCCCACTTTAGTAGGAGCATGATCTTATGCAAATACTCACGGTAAAGTAGAAGAAAGAGAAATGAAGAAGATGAGAAATGAGGAGCAAAATCACAAGGAGTATAAGACATCACTAATTTTGAGGAACCAAGCCCCCAATCTTAGGATCTTAACTCACTCAAACATATGCAAGGGCACGCAAAAACAAGAAAAAAAGTCAAAAACTAAAAAAAATTCAAACAAAGACAAAAAGACAAACAAAGGAAAAATACACAAAAAGACACACAAAAAAAGCTAAAGACCAAAAACAAGACCTCAAGTCAACTAGCTGAAGAGAGCTCGATATCAAAATGTCTCAACAACTAATATCATTCTTGAAAAATGCCATCTCAAGAACATAAATGATCACATAAAAGAGAAAAGCTCACATCATCCATGAACTACAAATAGCTAAGCTATGGTCTCATCAGGAGAAGGAAAGAGATAGAGCATGAATACACCCTAGCTATGTTTTTCTAGATGATTCATGAGAAGAATTATGAAAAAGGAGAACACAAATACCTCACCCCTAGATGTTTTTTCTAGGTGATCCATTTTAGGGAGGAGAGTAGGAATAGTCTAGCCATGTTCTACTAGTTCCATTCATCCTTGTGCATGTGTGCAAGTGATGTCTGGTTTCAAGTATATAGCACCCCGTATGAGAGTTCATTTCCTTTGGTTTCGAGCGTGCATCAACCTGTTTAAGACATGCAATATAAATTTAAATGCTAAGGGATGAATATGTAAATTCCAAGAGGTGAATGATAGATAGATGCCTAGTTTCGAGGACATCCCATGTAAGAGTTTTTTTTCTATGGTTTTGGGGATGTATACCCCCTTCTAAGACATATATCAATGATACAACCGGTTTTAGGCATGAAGCATCTCGTGTAAGGGTTTTTTTTCTCTAGTTTCAAGAATGAACAACTCGTTTAAGACATGCAAAAAGTGATGCAAAAATTTGGTACAATATGGTACAGAGGGAGCAATATGGGTGCCCCCCCCCCCCCCCCAAATATGTGAATAGGTCTATGTTGATTTCTGATTTCTTAAGGAAGCTTAGAGACAAGTATACCTATCCTTAAACACCAAGGAGATATCCCCAAAGCATTAATATTCATAAATCCAAGCTAAAGAGGGAATACTCTTATAAGAAAGGATAAGATATCTTAAAAATAGATATCTTACAACAAGTGTGAAGAGGATCCTTGGAGGAGAAGTGATCTTTTCTTAAAAGACATCTACCTCCAAGAGGATTTTCTTGAACAAATATAGAATCTTCTACCAAAGAAAGAAAGGGAAGAAATAATTCATACCTTCCTCTTATTGCTAGGTGAAAGAGATTATTAATGAAGGAAAACACACTTTTGGCTCAATGTGAGGGATAATTTCATAATAGATATACATTTCCAAGTGAAGAAGAGGTTGTAACCAAGGACTTTCACCTCTTGCATAAGAGAGAATCCCTGAGAAAACAACAACTTCACACCAGAAATGACATCAAATCATAAGCAAACACCACTCAACAAAGGAAAATTGTATCCTTAGAGAGAGAGAGAGAGAGAGAGAGAGAGAGGTCATTTCCCCCCAAGTGTAAGGAAAATGAGAAGAAGTACACAACTTCCAAAGATAGATTGAACATAATAAAATGCACAATATCCTCACATGAATAAATATCCAATGCAAGAAAATATATTAGTGTATATAAAATAAAACTTTAAAGAAGTGGTAATCTTGAAATAGAAAGAGAGAGAGAAAGATCACATATTCCCCTAAGGGGGTATTAGTCATAAGAGACATACCATTCCATGCAATAAAAGATATCAACACATGAAAAATATAACCCCTAAAGGGAATAGTGATACTTTAGATAGAAAGAGAGAAAGGGAAAATGCCATCCTTTCCCCCCAAGCAAGAAGACAAGGATAGATTAGGGGGGAGAATCACACATTTCCTTAGGAGAGATTATTCATAAGAGGTACATTGTTTCAAGAAACAAATACGTCCTAGCAAGGGAAACACATGAATTTACATGGAGGACAACTCTATGCAAGAAAGGACATCAAGTTATGAATAATGCAATCCATAAAGGAAAAGGTGAAACTTAAAAATAAAAGATAGGATAGAGATAAAAGAGGATCATGTTGCTACCCCAAGATGTTTGAAATTGAAAAATAACCACCTCTAATGACAAAGATCCCCCAATTAAGTTAAATAATTGTGTCATAGGGTGAGGTGAAACATGAGGGTGAGAGGAATGCTAAGACACTACCTTTTCACCTAGAAAGAGAGCAATTTCGGTTGAAAGACATATACGAGCAAGATCGTATTGTTCTTGAACAAATTCCTTAAATGATTTAAAATTTCCAAGAGAATGAGAACCACCATGATGAAAAAGAAAATATCCACTTCCTTCTTTATTCTTAGTGCTAACCTTCACAAAAGGAAAAACCACATTCTTGTCATACTTCAATTTCCAAAAGATTCTAGTAGCCAAATTTTCTTGATCACCAATAGGTGTATGCTTAGTCTTTTGAGATGTAGGATAAGGGTTGTTAGAAGAAGAAGTTTTTTCAACCAATATTTTAACTTTTCCACTATCAATAAGTTCTTTCATTGCATTTTGAAAATCGGGACAATCATTAGCATGATTGTCCTGAGTTTGATGAAATGAACAAAAATGAGTTTTTGAAGAAGAACCACTTTTACAGGCATAAATGGCTTGTTGTCTTGCAAGATGGTCTTTGAAATATTGAATCCTAAGGAAGTAATCCATAGGAGATTTATTATCATTTCCTAGGCCTTCTTTGGTGATTTGTGTAGGAGGGTTTATAGGGACTCTAATTCCTTGTTCATATTTTTCAAGAAATCATCCTCTAAAACCTTGTATTTATATTATGATAAAGCAACTCCTATAAGAATCTTTTAATTTATAAGGTGGAGGAACATTGTAATAAATTTATTTAAAGTTTTTAGTGTAAGGATGTTTAGAGGGAACAAAGGGATTAGTAGATGAAGAAGGAATATCTTATGACTTGGAGATTCTTCCTTTCTTTCATCATGCATATCCTCTTTGATTGATTGAGAAGGAATATCCTTATTATCTAAGGGCCTCATAATTACTTAATGTTATGTGGGGAGATAAAAAATGAGTAAAATGCATAAAATAATCTTCTCCACAAATGTTTTGATGACTAAGATAGGATCTAGAGAAATGGAAACACCAATATCTTGTTTTTGCCCCCCTTGCTCTAGAGTATGTGTATGAGAAGAAGACGAAGCCATATTTATCTTCAATGCTTGCTCTCCATTAGAGAGCTCATTGATAGGAGTATTATATTTTTCTTTATTCTCATTATATACTCTAGGAGAGGTACAAGTATTAAGTTTTCCATTTTCATCTCTAGGATTGGGATCTACAAAAGCTTTTAGGTGATCTACATATGAAATACATTTTCCTCAAAACATCACCATAACACAATGTAAATGATAGATGAAAGTTTTGAGATCTAGTTTATGAAAAGGAAGCAACTTGGAAACTCTAAAAATGTAATATGTCCAAGTGCTATGAATGAAAAGAAGTAGCATGAAGTGAAAGAAGCCATTATGATTATAATAAATGTAGGTAAAAAATAATATAATCATATGTGAAATAGCAACTAAATCAAATCCATTAATTTCCATGATGAATATTTAAATTTAGATCCAAGCAAATTAATCAAAATAAATTAGGAAAATTTGGTATTTATAGTAAAAATAGCCAACCCACAAATTTGATTATATATATATATATACATACATATATATATATACATACATATATATATACATACATACATATATATATATATATATATATATGTATATATACATATATATATATACATAGATATATATATATATATACATATATATTAATTTTTGAAATTAGGATTTAAATTTTGAAGAATGTGAAATGAAGTTTAAAGATGATAATTTGAAATTTGAATACTTTAGATCTAAAGATTTATGAAACAACCCAGAAGGTCAATTTTAATATTAGGGTTCTTGAAATTAAGTACTTAATTTTAAAATTTAAATTTGAAATTTCATCTAATATTGCAATTTTGAATTTCAATTAGCTCTAAAATGATAAATTCAAAATTTAAAAAACCCACAAGCTCAATTTTAATTTTTTTTTAAATTAGGGTTTTTTTGAAATTAACCACTTAATTTTAAAATTTAAATTTGAAATTTGAACTTGTAAGCAAAATTTTGAATTGTGAAATATGAGAAGCACTCAAATATGAAGTAATTAATCCAAATTAAATGATTGACAAGCTTAATTTTGAATTTAAAATTGAGGGTTTTAGTGAAATTAACCTCTAAATTTTTAAAATTTGCAAGGAAATAAAACTTGTAAATGAAAATTTGAATTTTAAATTCCATAAACACTAAGATTTGAGAACATAGTATTGGATGTATGGAGAGATTGCTATAAGTATTATGCAAATATGTGCTTGAGAGATATCTGAGAGATGTGTTGCCATTGATGTCAACATATTTCTCTGTCTATGGTAGTGATGTAATGAAGATCAATGAGTTGGTTTGTTCAGCATGATTATGATCAAAGTTTGCAAATTAAAGGGTTTGTAGAGGGATGTCTATAGTTGACTCAGCTCAATAGAGGTCTGCATAAATATTTGAGTAAGTTATGAGTATCTGTGTTGAGGCCAGTTTTTTAGTTGTTTAATAGTGTCAGAGTGTTCAATATTTTGATCTGTATTACTCTACATTAAAATATCTTGATCTATGGATTTGGAGATACGTTTGGGACATTGATGTGTATCCTCAATTCAATTGGTTCTTGGTTTGGAGCTCCACAAGTTATTTTTCAAGGTTGGTAGTCATTGCAGTTAGTGTTCTTGAAGTTCGATATAGAGATAATGACGATTCTAGTAATTTGAGTTGGTGTAGATGTTGCAGTGGTAATTCATGATGCTTGTGGATCTTTTTGGATTGTTTGCCTTTTGTGTTGGTGGTCTTCATTGATCGTTGTACTTGCAATTTATAATTTTCCTCAGTATGTTCATGTTATTCAATTCTTGGCTAACCAAATGATTGTAGCGTGTTGTGGATGTCCGATGCATAATTATTGGAGGTGTTGCATGTTCAAGGCATGTGATTTGGGTAAGTGCCATGTCTTAGTCAACATTTCTTGGTCTGCATATGATATTGTAGCATGTGTGGTTATATTTTTTATAATTAGGTGGTGTGTGTTGAGCCGACCTTGATGATCTTCACAAGGGTTGATGTTATGTATAAATAAATATAATATCTTTGTAATTGTATGGATGGATGGATGAGAATCATAATGTATGTGCACTTAATGTATAAATGTTTTGGAGGTAGAGAAAAAATGTGAGAAGAAGAAATTGTTTTGAGCTTAATCGGAACTATAACCAGGTCTAAGGAGATGCTATTTTATCAGTTCATGATCTTCTGGATGTGATCAAAATCTATTTGTAAGACAGTGAGTCTTCCTTGGGTTGTAGCCCTTTCTTGTTTTTGAGCAGTGAGCTTTAGGTAGTGTGCTTGAATGCATGTGCATTCTCCATTGTAATATTTCATATGCTTCTAACAGAGTATCATCATATTGTGGGTAGGTTCCCATCATTGTTTTTCCCTTGACCGGATTTTCCATGTCAAAAATATTGGTGTTATATGTGTTCTTGATGTGTTGCTGATTTATGCTTTCATGATTTATTATAAGATCTGATATTAAGTTTAATTTTTGTGAGTTTTTAAGACAACCGATTCACCCCCCCCTCTTAGTTGTTTGCTTGGAATCAAAGCTATTTCATCAGTTGGTATTAGAGAAAGTCCCTTCGGAGAAGCTTAACCACTTCAAGTGATCTGAGATGGCAACTTATAAGAAGGAGAGTCCAATATTTGATGGAACTAACTACTCTCTTTGGAAGAGCCGTATGGAGTGTCATCTAAGATGCATTGGTGAAGCTTACTCGACTATTACAAAAAAAAAGTATACTGTTCCTGCAAATGGACCTTCAACTCTGGATGAGATAAAATAAGTTGAATGTAATATTAGGGCTAAGGAAGCATTATTGAGTGCTTTGGTTGATTCTAAAATGACAAATGTTATGGAATCGCATACTGCTCATGAGATCTGGAACAAGTTAGAAACCCTGTATGAAGCTGATAGCTATGTGAAGATTGCTGAATTTCAAAGCTTGAAATGAAAGTATGAGATGTTGAGGATGAGCGAAGATGAGAACATCACTTCTTTTATGCAAAAGGTGAATGAACTTGTGTGCAATATCAGTTGTGTTAGTGGAAAGTTGGAAGAATTAGAGATTGTTGCTAAGGTGCTTAGATCCTTACTCACATCCTACAAACGTAAAGTTGTTGCTAATGAGGTGATTTGGATCATGATTGATGTAACCAGAGATATGTTGATTGGCAAGTTGACAACCTTTGAATTGAGTGAGTTTGGTGATTCCCTTCCTAAGGTAGAATCTGCATACAAAGCAATTGTTTTCGGAAAGGATAAGCAGATATATGATCTAGCAGAAAGTTCTTCAAGGAAGATGTCAAGATATAAGAAAGAGATGAAGGAAATGGAAGAAGAAGAGTGAGAGCTTGAGGAGATTGAAGCACTGATTGCCAAGAGATTACCTAAAGGAGCTGGTAAGTATGAAGGAAAATCGCCTCTTAAATGTTTTTTTTGCAATAAGATAGGACATTTTTCCTCAAGGTGTTCAAAAAGAGTTCCTAGAAAGACTTTCAAGCCTAAATTTCAGAAGAGATGTTATTATGTTGTTGATGAAGGTGTGTCAGATGATGAATCAAATAAAGGAAATACAAGTGATAATGAATGGGTGTTCATTGCTATCAAGGAAGATGATCCAATGCCTACTAATTCTGCTAGTTGCATGAATGTGGAAAAAGCCTTGGCTGCACAAGTGAAGAACATAGATGGACACTGAGAGGGGGGCTAAATCAGTGTATTTTAAAAATTTAACTATGAAACTACAAATTAATCAATAATACACACACACACACACAAAACTAACCACAACACAAAATATATGAGGAAAACCCAATGTGGGAAAAACCTTGGTGAGAATAGCTATTGGAGTCTACTGCTCCAATCCAACCTTACAGTAAATAATAGTTTACAATGTTTAGGGCACCAACCCAAGGAGCACCAACTAATGAACTTTAGGGAACCAACCCAAGGAGCACCAACCCCTAATTTTATGATCACCTACTCAAAGGAGCACCTACCCCTTCTCTAAGCACCCACTTAGAGATTTATAGTGATTGTTGAAGTTTACAATGCAATGACAAAGCCTTGTTACAAATGAGTTTTGTAACACTTACAAATTTGTCATATCTTGAGAATGCATTTCTTTTCCTGCTGAAGCTTTTCCTTTTTTTCTCCTCCTTCATCTGTCTGGTTATCTTCTTCTTTCTGCTACAACATTATTCTCTAGAATTCTCTATTCTTGCTCTATGTTGACACTTTCTACTACTGTAAATTTTCTTTGTTTTCTCTTTTTAGAAACCCACTCTCTCTCTCTCTCTCTCTCTCTCTCTCTCTCTCTCTCTCTCTCTCTCTCTCTCTTCAACTCTTGACAACTCTCACTTTTTGGTCGACTTGTTCAGATATCTATATTTTCCACCTTAATCTCTATCTTAACAGCCATACCAACCAATTTCAAATCTCATCACACCTGATACTCAATTCAATTATGTACACATCAAAGATTACTTCTATTGTAAACTTGAATATTTTATTCAAGTTGATTGTCTTGGAGATTTGGAACTCTAGAGATTTTATTCTTCGTCCTGTATATGATCTCATATTTGTCGCATGTAGTAAATGTACACAATCTTTCTTCTGATCATTCTCTATACTTGGATTATTAAGTTTAGTAATCTTCCTCTACCCAAAATGATCTAGAAACATTCCTTGAGCCACACAACCTTCCTACAACTTAGTCGCCATTAATGCATTTTCCATCCTCTATCTACCTACTCTAAAATGATTGACAACTACTTCTCTTATCTTTGTCTAGATCACTCAGGCGAGGTTGGTTGGCCTCGACATAAAACTCCTATGTCAATTGATATGAATAGGTGTCATCAAAATGACATCCAAGTCACCTGGTCAACCATAGTCAACTGCGACATGGACTATCATCCTTATCGGGCTGCCAATGTGTCGACTAAAACACCTCAAATGGTCATGATGACCTTAACCTCTATTGTTGTAGGATGGCGGGGTGCACCTTTTTTCTATCTTAACTTACCCCACGAGATCCTTTTTCCATCAAAATCCTTCACTCGCTTCATTTTCTTATCCCGTGCGACCATCACCCATCCATCTTGAATGGTGCAAGATATCAAGGGCCATTCCTTACATCATCTCTTGTTTCCTCTTTTGTTACCACACGAGACGTTTAATCTCAACTCAAACAAGTCATGGGATTGCGGGAGTCGCTATGTCGAGCTTGGAGTTATCCCACAAGAACAATATTCACACACTTTGCATGGTGTGGGATAGCGGGGGACACATTTCCCCTTTACTTTTCTTGTCCTACATGATCGACCAATGCTCAAAAACATGTTGTGGGATGGTGGGGGGTCTTTGACCTCTATGAAATATTTACCCCACACGACTCTTCCTTGTATTCGAACCAAACAACTATTGCCATAGTGAAAGAAATCACAGCTCTCAACCCCAACTCAAGACTCATTTACTGCTGCCAACATATGGAGATGATGAATTTGGATAAAACCCCTACAACATAACATGACGTGTTATGCATAATTGCATAGCATAACCTGCATGTTATGCATGACTGTCCTCTACTTCTCTGCAACCTCTCTTGACATCCTTTTGACATCAATGACAATAATGCTAATAGTCTCCCCCTTTGGCATTGATGTCAACACACTTGCAGACCACTCAACGACCATTTCTCCAACCATTTCCCCCCCTTTGACAACAATCACAAAGGGTACTACAACTAACTGTCAAAACCCCCTCTTTAATTTTCTATAGCAATGAATGGAACTTCCAATTTTGATCATGACATAGATGCAATACATTAGAAATTTCGTTTACAACTTCTTGACATATGTCCATTCATCATGTTGGACTTCCTCTATTTACTATAAGCTAGATGAACCATTATTACAATTAAAAAAAATAGTGCCAATACTGCTTACAAAAAATAACTCCCCCTGAGACTGTACATGAGGTTCAAGGCACAAATAGTAGAAACAATATGCCCCCCCTGAACCACAGACTACTCCAAAAACACTTAAGTGATGCAAGCGAGTGGAAGAACACCCAATTTCTGTCTTAGATATTCAAAAATGTCCTTAGGCAGTGGCTTAGTAAAGATATCATCTATTTGCTCACCTGTGGACACATATTCAACTTTCACCTCTTTCTCTACAACCTTTTCCCTGAGAAAATGATATTTGATTGCAATGTGCTTTGTCCTAGAGTGTATGATAGGGTTTTTTGATATATTAATTGTACTTGAGTTGTCACACATGATGGGAATAGGATCTGAAAACTCTACCTGGATATCCTTGAGAGTTTGCTTCATCCACAAAACTTGAGAACAACATGTAGTAGTTGCAATATACTTTACTTCAGCAGTTGATAATGAAATGAACTCTTGCTTTTTTTTATGCCATGACACCAATCTGTCTCCAAGGAAGAAAGCTCCACCACTGGTGCTCTTCCTATCATTTACACATCTTGCCCAATCTGCATCAGTATAGGCTTGCAAACTGAAATCTCCTTTCTTTGGATACCATAAGCCATACGTAAGTGTTCCCTACAGATACTTTAATATCCTCCTAGCAACATTGACATGTGATTACTTAGGAGATGCTTGAAATCTTGCAACCATGTACATAACTTGAACTATATCAATCCTTGATTCCATAAGATACAACAAGCTTCCAATCAGGGATCTATACAAGGTCTAATCCACACTAGGCAACTCATCATCTTTGCTTAATTTGCATCCTATCACCATGGGTGTGCTAACCGATTTGTTGTCTTCCATCTGAAATTTCTTTAACATGTCTTTAGCATACTTGGTTTGAGAAATGAATATGCACTTATTCTATTGTGATATTTGCAACCCAAGAAAATATGATAACTCTCTGAGCATGGACATTTCAAATTTTGACTGCATCTGATCAGCAAATTCTTTGCATAGAACATCTTTGTTGCCTCCAAAGATGATGTCATCTACATATACCATAACTATGATCATATAGTCTCCATCTTCTTTGATATATAAATTGCAATCAACATTTCCTTTTCTAAAACCTTTCCGATTTAATTACTTATCCAACCTAGAATACCATGCTCTAGGTGCCTACTTTAGACCATATAATGCTTTCTTCAATCTGCACACACAATTTTCATCATCATGCAACTGAAACCCTTCATATTTCTCTATGTAGACATATTTTTCAAGATTGCCATTCAAGAATGCAGACTTGACATCTATTTGATAAAGCTTATATCCTTTAAAGGCTACAAATGCCAAAAACATTCTTATAGCTTCAAGCCTTGCAATTGGTATAAATTTTTGTTCAAAATCTATGCCCTCTATTTGAGCATATTCCTTGCATACAAGTCTTGCCTTGTTCCTTATTACTTTGCCTTCTTCATTCATCTTGTTCCTGTAAACTCATTTAGTCCCAATGGCATTTTATCTACAGGTCTAGGTGTATGTTAGGAAATAGGAAATCATCACAAGACAAGATAAATGTAATAGCTCAATCACAAAAGCATTCATTGCAATGATCTATCCTAAACAACACTCAATAGAGACATGAAATAAAAATATTCAAAACCAGAAATTAAGCAAACCAAAGGTGTGATTTGAATGCTCCTTCATGCAGCTCCATTGTTCTTCTTTCCTCTTCAAATGGTTTGGTTGTGGATCTCACCTACAAGTGCACACACATAATTGAAAGCAAGTAGACAAGATTTTTTATCAAGAGTACTCGAAATATGATTGACTAGAAATTCGATAATCTGATTACCAATTAGCTTTGATTGATGAAGATCATCCAATTTATAGAAGAATTGGAGAGATGACAAGATTAGCATGATTCAATTCAAATGGAAATTGCAAATCAATTATGTCAATTATGACAAATTATGACAAATTATGCACTTTCTATGCAAAATTTGTTGATTGATAATTTATGACAAATTATGACAACTTCTATGTCAAAATTGATTGATTGTCAATTATGACAAATTTATGACAAATTGACATGTCATTTCCATGAATTTAGGAGAGAAATAGGAGGAAATTGAAATTAGGAATTAGAAAATTAGGAAATTAGAGAATTAAGAATTTAGGAATTAAGAAATTGATGGAAATTAGAAATTAGGAATTAGGTAAATTAATTAATAATTTGTCATTTATTAATTAATTCACAAAGAGGAATAATTAGCCAATTAAATGAACATTTAATTGCAATGAGAAGACTTAGGAGAAATAAACAATTTATTAATCCTAGAGGAAGAAATGACACACAAGGTTAAATGATTAAATCATAAAACCTTAAAAGACGAATTAGCAATGCGAGAATGACAATTAGGTCTTGATTGAAGATAATTGATATCGCTCATGATTTGATTTTGGATTGATAAATGACCAATGTTGATAAATGATTTGATTGATAAATGCGCCAATTGACGAGGAACAATGACAAATTGATCCAAATTGACATAATTGAGACAAACAACGATCGATGACAAATCGATCGCAAAATGACAAGATTGACAAGAGAACAAGAATCGATGACAAAATAGATTGCAAAATGACAATATTGAAAATGACCACGATCAATGATGAATCGATCGCAAAATGACAAGATCGAACATGACAACGACCGATGACAAATCAATCGTTAAAACGACAAGATTGAAAATGATAAGGATTGATGATAAATCGACAAGATTGATAAGAGTACAACGATCGATGACAAATCAATCACAAGATTGACAGGAGGACAAAACCCTAATTAGGATTGATGATGTCCAAAATGATGACAAATAAGCACGCATATTGATGCAATAGGATAAGATCGATTAAAATCATGACTGGATAGTGTTGTTGACAAGACCAAATTCGAGAGCGAGACGAATGAAGAATGTAGAAGAATGACTCGATGCTCAAAAATGATAAAAACCAAGTATGAATCATAGGAGAAATGTTAATGCGACGCAAAAACCTAAAATGAGGCAATGCACAAATGTTAAAGTATGACTCCACAAGCGTTGACCATTTTTAGGTGTCTACACTAGGAACCAATTCCCACATTTTATTTTTCTCAATCTGCTACAACTCTTCCTTCATAGCCTTTAACCACTTCTCACTCTTGCTGGCTTCATCATATGTCTTGGGTTCCATCTCTATCATGAGGAAAAAATTTACTTGCTCATTGTTCCTTTCTCTCTTTCTAGTTTGCACACCTTCATTCTTCTTGCTAATTATATGATCTTCAGGATGATTCTTTTGTACATATCTGTTTGGGGTTTTGTTGGATGCTTCTTCTTCATGTTCACTCTCATATTGATCCTCATCTTCACTGTGTGACTCTTCAATCTAATTTAGTATGGTTTGTTTACCTTTATGTATATCTTCATCAATTCTCACATGTACACTCTCAATTACCTTCTTCAGCCTTTTGTTGAAACAGTTGTAGGCCTTGTTGTGAGTAGAGTAGCCTAGAAAGCTACCTAGTCCATCTTCATCTCTTTTGATGAAGCATTTTCTTCCAAACACTTTGAAATACTTGATTGAGGGTCTTCTATCATACCACACTTCATAAGGTGTCATATTGATATTTACCCTTAGTTTTACTCTGTTTAAGGTGTATACAATAGTGTGGACTACCTCTTTCCAATAAGCATCACACAGATTTGCTTCATTTAACATTGTCCTTGCCATTTCCTTGACTATCCCGTTCTTCCTTTCCACAACACCATTTTGTTGTGGTCTCCTAGGGGCTAAATACTATCTTATGATTCCATGCCTCACAGTAGTATTGAAATTCATTTGATGTGAACTCACCTCCGTGGTTTGATCTCAAACATTTTAGCTTGTATCCACTTTCTTTTTCAACCATTTTTCTAAATATTTTGAACCTTTCAAAGGCTTGTGACTTATCTTTTGAGAAAGTGACCCATGTCATCTTAGAGAAATCATCTATAAGCAACATGAAGTATATTTCTCCATTAGGGGCTCTTGTCCTAGTAGGCCCACATAAGTTAGTATGAACAAGTTCTAGCGGCCTTGTAGTTGAGTATTCTTTAGTCTTGAAGTTTACTTTAGTTTTCTTCTCTCTTTGACACTCATCAAAAAAGGTTCTTGCTGGCTTAATAATTTGAGGTACATGTCTTACATACCCTTTCTTTCTTACTTTAACAGGGTTATCAAAATTGATATGACCTAGCCTTCTATGGCATAACCAACTCTTATCAAATTGTCCCATCATATATTGAGACTCAAAGCATTCATTGAGATTATATACATTTCTATCCGTCCTTTTTCCTTTAGCAACAAGCTGACCACTAGTCTCTTTTCTGATTTCACAACCCTTGGAATCAAATGTAAACTTTTATCCTTTGTCACACATTTGACTCACACTTAGAAGATTATGCTTTAGACCTTCCAGCTTGCCATCAATGTGTAGTGTGCCTATGCCCTTGATTTTTATTGATGAATTGTCTCCAAACCTCACTGAGCCACCATTCCAATTTTCAAGCTTAATGAATTTATTCTTATTACCAATCATGTGGTTGGAACACCCACTATCAACTACCCACAAGTTTTTCCTTTCAACATGTAGGGTAGTTTGAATAATCAAACTAGACTTAGTCTTATCTTTATCCTTTTCTTCCCAAACTTGGTTGGTTTCTTCTTTTCCATTGTCCCATTTTAATCTGATTTTGTATTAGGTTCAGATGTTGACACTATTTTCTTTTTCTTAGCTGTCCTAATCTTACAATGTTTTACAGTGTGGCCCAAGTTTTGACAATGATAGCATTTAACATTTACATTGAATGATGAATTTGAAAATTTATTGTAGGACTGAGATACATTTATCCTACATTCATAACTTCTATGACTGTGCCCATTACAATGATAACAAATAACATTCATATCCCTAAGAGTAGAAAATTGATTTCTACTTTCAAAACTAGGAGGAGATCCATGCTTAAGATTACAATTAGCAATTCTATGACCATAAGTATTACATTTATAGTAGCAGCCATGAAATTGAGGTACATACCACTTGTTGTTGAAGTTGTTTCTCATTTGTCTCCTTGGAGCAACATAGTTTGGTTTTCTTGAGCTCTTCACTTTTGTATTCTTGACTCTAGTGAAGCCTCCATCATTTATCTTGGCTTTTCCTTTAAGATCAGTATGTTGATTCATTGACCAATTCTTTGTAGTAGTAGTAGTAGAATATGTCTTCTTGTCATTTGGCTCGCTGATGGTGAATGTTTGTTTGACTTCACTTTCACTTGAAGAGGTGAAGTGTATCTCCTTTCCTGACGAATCTTTACTATTAGAACATTGTCCCTTCTCAAAATCAACACCATTAGTGTCCTTGGCATGCTTCTTCTTACTTAACATTTTGTCTAATGCTTCAATACTATCACCATATTTAGTTCATCCTTATTCTTTTCCAATTCCTTTCTTAGATTTACAAGATCTTCTTCCAATTTTTGATACTCCTTATCCTTTCTTTCTAAATCTGATTTTGTTATTTCATACATCCTCTTTGCATCTTCCAGCTTGATTCTCAAATCAAAAATACTTTTCTTTGATTCTTCAATAGATTCGTAGAGTATATCTTGCTCCTCAGCTGCAACATACCTATATTTCTTGTATTCTTTTCTCACTTTTCTAAGTTCTTCTAGAGCACTCACAAGCTCACCTTCAAGATCCACCTCAACTTCAACTTCTTCTTCTTCATCACTAGCCACTTGCTCATCATTTAGTTCTCCTTGTGCCATAAAGAGATTGTTCTTTTTCACCTTCACTGTAGAAATCTTCAGAGACACTTTCTTCATTAGAGGCATCATCTTCAAAAATATAAAGACTTCTCTTACTGTTAAAACTTCTTCTCTTTGGCTTGTAAGAATTCTTCATCTTTTCTTTGCCACAAGACCTCATGTTTTTCTTTTAATTTTTATCCTTCTCTCCATAAGGGCACTTAAATGCAAAGTGTCCAATCTTGCCACAGTTGAAACATTTGAAAAGCAACTTACCTTTGTACTTTCCTAAGTCTCTTTTGAGCTTCCTTACAAAGTTTTCTATAGCAGCATCATAATCATTTTCTTCCTCATTTATAGCTTGTTCTTATCCTTTATATGTGGCATTGAAGGCAACCTCTCTCTTTGATATTTCTCCTCCTATTGTTCTCATTTTGTAAGCTGATAAGGAGCCAAATAATTCATCCATAGAGAACGTCTTTAAATCTTTACCTTCCTCAATAGAAAAGACCTTTGTGTCATACTTTGAGGTTAATGATCTCAAAACTTTATTGACAGTAACTTCATCTTTAACATCCTCTCCAAGTCCTCTTATAGAACTCATAGTCTAATCCACTCTTTGTAGATAATCAGCTATCTTCTCTTCTTCTTTCATTTTTTAGATTTTCAAACTGAGCTCTTAGATTTTGTAGTTTGGCTTCTTTCACTTTGGTATCTCCTTCATATACACTCTGCAACTTGTCCCAAGTTTCTTTTGCTGATGTGCAATGTATGACTTTGAAAAACTCTGTATCTGATAGACCAATTAAGAGTGCATTCTTAGCTTTTGCATTGTTCTCATATTTTCTTTTAGCGTCAAGGTCGGTAGGAGGAACTTGAGGAATGGTGTAACCATTGTTTACTGACATCCAAACATCAAAACCTAGGGAAGATAGGTGGGTTTCAATTCTTGTACTCCAGAAGGCATAGTTGGTGCCATCAAACATAGGTTCTTTAGAAGATGAGGATTCATTCCTAGCCATTATGTCCACTAACCATAATCTACCCAAGCTAGAGAAAGGTTTTACTATAGGGGAACCTAGGCTTTGATACCAATAGAAGAACACAGATGGACATTGAGAGGGGGGTGAATCAATTTATTTTAAAAAATTAACTATGAGACTACAAATTAATCAAGAATACATACACACACAAAACTAACCATAACACAAAATATATGAGGAAAATCCAATGTGGGAAAAACCTAGATGAGAATAGCCGTTGGAGTCTACTGCTCCAATCTAGCCTCACAGTAAATAATAGTTTACAATGTTTAGGGCACCAACCCAAGGATCACCAACCCATGAACTTTAGCGCACCAACCCAAGGAGCACCAACCCCTGATTTTATGAGAACCTACTCAAAGGAGAACCTACCCCTGCTCTAACACCCACTTAGAGATTTATAGTGATTTTTCAAGTTTACAATGTAATGACAAAGCCTTGTTACAAATGAGTTTTGTAACACTTACAAATTTGTCATATGTTGAGAATGAATTTCTTTGCCTGCTGAAGTTTTTCCTCCATTTCTCCTCCTTCCTCTATCTTGTTATCTTCTTCTTTCTGCTACAATATTAATCTCTAGAATGCTCTATTCTTTCTTATGCTGACACTTTCTACTACCGTAAATTTGCTTTGTTTTTTCTTTTTAGCAACCCTCTCTCTCTCTCTCTCTCTCTCTCTCTCTCTCTCTCTCTCTCTCTCTCTCTCTCTCTCTCTCTCTCTTCAACTCTCATCAACTCACACTTTTCTGGTCAACTTGTTTAGATATCTATATTTTCCACCTCAATCTCTATCTTGATAGCCACACCAACCAATGTCAAATCTCATCACACCTACTACTCAATTTAATTATGTACACATAAGAGATTACTTCTATTGAAAACTTGATTATTTTATTCAATTCAGTTGTCTTGGGGATCTGCAACTCTAGAGATTTTATTCTTTGTCCTATATATGATCTCATATTTGCCGCTTGTAGTAAATACATCCAATATTTCTTCTGATCATTCTCTATACTTGGATTACTAAGTTTAGTAATCTTCCTCTACCCAAAATGATTTGGAAACCTTCCTCGAGCCACACAACCTGCCTGCAACTCGGTCACAATTAATGCATTTTCCATCCTCTATCGAGCGACTATGAAAATATTGACAACTACTTCTCTCATCATCGACTTCTGCAAATCAAATGTTTTTTTTTCACCAAGAAACCACATGTCTTTATATTCTTTGTCCAGGTCACTCAGGCAAGGCTGGTTGACCTCCACGTAAAACCCTTGTGTCAATTGACATGCATAGGTGCCATCAAAATGACATCCAAGTCACTTGGTCAACTATAGTCAACTGCCACATGGACTATCATCCTTATCAGGCTGCCAATGTGTCAACTCAAACACCTCAAATGGTCATGATGACCTTAACCTCTATCACTGCGGGATAGTAGGATGCACCTTATTTCTATCTTAACTTACCCCGCGAGATCCTTTTTCCATCCTTCTGCAAGCTATGAGATAGTGGGATCCTTCACTTGCTTCATTGTCTTATCCTGCGTGACCATCACCCATCCATATTGAATGGTGAGGGATAGAAGGGGCCATCCCTTACATCATCTCTTGTTTCCTCTTTTGTTACCCAGTGAGACCTTCAATCTCAACTCAAACGAGCCATGGGATAGTGAGAGTCACTATTCCCAGCTTGAGTTATCCTGCAAGAACAATATGCACACAATTTGCATGGTGTGGGATAGAGAGGGACACATATCCCCTTGAATTTTCTTGTCCCACATGGTCAACCAATTCTCAACAACATGTTGTGGGATAGCGGGGGCTCTTCGACCTCTATGAAAAATTTACCCTGGATGACTCTTCCCTGCATTCAAACCAAACAACTATTGCTATGGGTAAATAAATCATGGCTCTCAACCCCACCTCAGGACTCATTCACTACTGCCGATATATGGAGATGATGAATCTGGTTGAAACCCCTGCAATATAACACAATGTGTTATGCACAATTGCATAGCATAACCTACATGTTATGCATGACTGCTATTTGCTTCTCTGCAACCTCTCTTAACAGCTTTTTGACATCAATGACAATAAGTTGAAGAGAAATATGAATGGTTGATTGATAGCGGATGCTGTCATCATATGACAGATGATAAGAGTAAGTTTGTGAGTTTGGAAAAGTATGAAGGTGGAGTTGTAAGATTTGGTGATGACAAAGCTGGTATAATCCGTGGTAGAGCTTCAATTTCTCTTGATGGTAAATACAATACTGATGATGTCTTGCATGTAGAAGGCCTAAAGAATAATATTTTAAATGTTGTTCAGATGGTTGACAAGGGATATGATCCTCAGTTCAAGAGTGGAAAGTCTAGAATCTTGGGCAGCTCCAGAATTGAGATTGCATTAGGTACAAAGACAAAAGGTAATATCTTTCACTTAAATAGTGCCGGTAAAAGATGTTTGATTATTGAGATTGATGAAAGTTGGTTGTGGCATAGAAGGATGTGTCATGTGAATTTTTATAACATTGTTAAGATAAGTTCTACTCAGGCTGTGAGAGATCTTCCTAAGTTGATGAAACCTACTAATCCTATATCCAAGGAATGTCAGTTAGGGAAACAAACAAGAATTTCTTTTAAGAGAAAGAAACATTTTTCAAATGAATTGTTGGATCTAGTGCATATTGATTTGTGTGGACCTTCTAGAGTTAGAAGCTTGCAAGTAGACATATATTTCATGTTGCTAATTGATGACAATTCAAGGATGACGTGGGCTACTTTCTTAAGGGAGAAGTCTAAAGCTTTAGAGAAGTTCAAGATTTTCAAAGATATAGTTGAGACAGAGATAGGTTTGAAGTTGAAGTGTCTAAGATCTGACAGAGGTGATGAATTCACTTCTGGTGAGTTTAATGCATTCTATGAAGAGAATGGGATAAGTAGACAATTTTTTGCTTCGAGAACCCCTCAACAAAATGGAGTTGTGGAAAGAAAGAACAAAACCATTCAAGAAAATGCAAGGACAATGATGATTGAAGGAAATTTTCTGCATGTCTATTGGAGAGAAGCTGTGAGTATTGTTGTTTACACTCTTAATCGGGTGTATATAAAAGGTGATACCAGTAAGATTCCTTATGAATTATGGTTTGGTCATGCTTCTATTGTTAAGTATTTCAAAAAATTTAGAATAAAATGTTATATGAGAAGGGAAGAAGATTTAGGAAATTTTGATGATAGATGTGATGAAGGAATATTTCATCGCTATTCTACTAAAATATGTTGAACACAAGATGTCACTGAGAGGGGGGGGTGAATCAGTGGTTTCCAAATCTTTTCCCTTTTCTATCCTATGTATATATATTGGTTAACTGATCTAACATGTTAGTATAATTAGTTATTCATCGTGGATACTATTACACCATACTTAAGTTTACTTGGGTACATGCATTTCATAGTAGTTTGGGTATGAGACATTTGGGTGTTTGTGCCACATTGGGATAGTATGTGTAGGATAATTTCTACCTTTTGTGGTCTTATCTTGTTATTACATTCCACCTTCAATGGGTGAACCACCTCGTGTGGAATATTATATTGTTTCTCCTACCTACCACACCTATTTCCTACCTACCCTTGTTTCTCATTGAGCAACATGTCATGTTTGTGTGCTCACATATCCATATAGCCTTGCCTATATAAGCAAACTCATATTCATTTTATGTAACAACTTTTGATGATCTAGTTCATTAGTATTTTTGTCTTGATAGAATAAAGTTTATTCCTATCATCTATTTTGTCTCTCTATTGTACTTTTCATTGAGATCTTGATCTTGACAAAATCTCACATGGTATCAGAGCCTAAAGGGCTTCTTTGATTAGTCATTTTTGGAGGCTTCAATTTTTGGATCTGGGGAGGTGATATTTTTGGGAGCGTCCTGCAGTGATTTGGACATCACGATTGAGTTCGGGAGGCTGTTTCCATGAATTTTGATTATAAAGTCGGCCTATTTTGGTGAGGGAAAATTTTTCACCAATTTTGATATATTGAACGAATTTCTCAAAAAAAAAAAAAAAAATTGCGAACTATATTATTTCATTTATTTTAAAAATTCATAGAATTATTGTAGAAAGTTATATATATATATATATATATATATATATATATATATATATATATATATATATATATATATATATATATATATATATATATATATATTGTATTTTTGGGGGGTCCACAGATGCCCCCATGACCTGCACCATACACTGTCGTAGTGACTGTTTCTGCAGGGACTGTGTTTGATTTTGCAGCCCCCGCCACACCCCAACGACCACACTAGCCCTGAAGGTGACCATCCTCCCTGACCCGTGAACTCCCCTACTGTGACCTGTCATAGACTCGTCGATCGATCGTGCTATCCCTCTGTCGAATCGAGCTCCCCCTTCACCGACGTCTGTATTCTCCAGCAACCTTTTAATTGGTGGGACCCACATCCAACACGTGGCAGGTGACCACTAGCCTATGGGATAAACACGTGGCGAAATTTCATTTGTTTGACCGTAAACTCGGATTTGTGCCTACCACATTAGCTTTTTCGTACAGTACGAAACTAACAACAGAGAGCCACGTGGCACCTTCCGTACGACTGGCCAAGGGGATCGACAATCATTTTGACGGTCATACAACTGCCAATTTTGAGCTCACAGTTTGTTGACATCAACAGTATTTTGAAATTATTTACGCCTCTCATTGAACTTTTCAATTTTGCAGTTCAACTTTGGAAGGCCATATCTTGCTCATTTTTGCTCCTTTTTTGGTGCAATTTTTTTTGAAATGAGCCATAATTTTGTTCTCTTTGCAATGGTGGAGGAATTTTCTGATTTTGATGGATGGACTTGCAATCTTCATGACTGTACTTGTCTAATCCCCAATTTTGCAACTGCAGAGGCTTCGTTTGGGGTCATACAACCTCCGTTTCAGGTGCCATTTTTTTTGAAAGTGCATAATTTTTTGTCTAGTTTGATAATCTACCATTAGTTTGCAGTGATTTTAAGTAGAAATTATACTTTCAGTATTTGTTCATATTTGGCCTATTTGGTACTTGTATTTTTCTTGGATCTCAATTTAGATCACTTGCAGTATTTGTTGAAGTCTCTTATATCTCATTTTGAGAGGTTGTAAAGTTGAAAAAAGAAGTCCACCTTGCCTTGTTTTGAAAGTGGCCCATTGTATATGCACTAAGTATAAAGTGCCAAATCACCATTTAGGGGTGGGGGGGGTTTCTTGATTGAGTAATTTGGGGGGGTGTCTTGTGTAATTGTGCCTCTCTCTATCTTTTTATTTATTTATTTTGGTGCTATGGGTTCTCCTAAATTTCCACTTTTAACTCCTCATAATTATGCTTCATGGAAGATAAAGGCATGGAGTAAACTAGTGGAAAAAGGACTCATTCATTATGTAAATGGAACTATTACATCACCACCAGATCCTAAGGCTAATCCTATGCTCAAATTGAATGGCTCACTAAGAATGCTATGGCACTTGGAACTCTTAGAAAGTGTGTATCAGATGACCTTGTTTTTCACATTGATAAGTGTACAATAATTAAAGAGGCTTGGGATATTTTTGAGAAATTGTATGGACAAGTTGACGAGATTAAGGGCTACAAGCTTGATAGTGAACTCACAATATTAGATCCCAAGGATTTTGATACAATCCAAGATTATGTCACAAAAGAAAATGATCTAAGAGCAAAGCTAAAGGATTGTGGAATTGACAAAAATGATGCTCAATTGGTTTATAACTTGTTGGAAAAGCTTCCTTCAAAGTATGCAACCTTTGTATCTAGCTTTCACACCCATAGGTTAGCTCAAGGTTCCTCATACACTTCTCCCTCATTTGATTCATTTACGGAGATGTTGATACTTGAGCAATCTATCGGGATTCCCAAATCTTCAAAGTCACAAGCTTTGGTGGCCAACAAAGGGAATCAAAGAAATCAAGGAAATGGAAAGAATAAAAAGCAACCTAAGTCAAAACCACAACAAGATGGAGCACAATCTTCCTCTCCACAACAAGGTGATTCTACATTCTCACCTAAGAGGAAATCACATAAGGACAATCTTTTTTGTGCATATTGCAAGAAGTCAAGACATGATGAATATTATTGTTACAAGAAATATATTGATGAGTTGAAGAATCTTCTTGAGAAGAACAAAATCAACCTACCTTCTAGAATGTTTATATCGGCTTCTTCTTCCAAAGAAAAGGATCACTCTTTTGGGATAGATAAAGGAAAGGGACAAGCTCTTTGTGCTACTACAAGTCATGATTCAGGGATATGGTTTCTAGATTCAGGGGCTTCTCATCATATGGTTGTTGGTATTTTGATGATGTTTAGTTGTGATTGTCATTGATGGACATAGTTATTTGATGAATGAATTATTCTCAACCGGTAGTTGTTCTAACTAGTATTGTATGTATAGTCTTAATTTGTTGAATACTATCGGTGTTTTAAAAAAGAAGCTTATCGTTCAAGTGGTATGAAGATCTCAAGCGAAATGAAGACCCCGAGCAGTAGTTAATCTTTTGATCAGATCAACTATGATCCAGTTTTCCAGTCTTCACTTGTTAACCAGTGATTGGTATATGTAATTAACCAGTATACATGTAATGTGTGATGAGTTATCATCCACTGACACTTTAGCGGTGTTTCTGTGTTGTGTTACCAAATGTGTCTAGATGCACTGTACCTAGGAAATTGTAGTCTAATCCTATTGGAGTGACATGAAATCAAGTTCCTATATAAGGACATCATGTCTAGGGTTTTATATATAGAATAGAAGTTGATATGTGCGAGTCTTTGAGAGGAAAGGTATCTCGTGACTGAGATTGAGAGTTCAAAGCATAGAAGACTGAAGTAATGCTTGAATGCATTAACAAGGAGTTGTCAAGGATCTAATCAAACATTCTGTGCTACTATCTAGATCATTCACTTGTTGATTACTAATATCTTCGACAAGTCTGAAACCCTTAACCGGGTAGGCCCATCCAAGCCTATTGTAAATCCTCTAAAAGGGTAGTTCACAGTCGTGGATCTGAAATCCTTTAACAAGGTAGTCTTTAATAGGACTTATCTCCTAACAAAGATCTGGATTCCTAACAGGATCTATTCTGGTGAAGAAAATTGTAAGGCCTTAACCGGTCTGACCTTAATCCGTCTGGTTACTATTCTGCAGACAGTTGACTTGTGAGTTTTACTCACCGTGGTTTTTCCCATTTGGGTTTCCACATCAAAATATCTTGTGTTATGGTGATTGTTCTTTTGTGGGTGAATGCTTTATTTTCTATTTAGATTATTTATGTTTTAACCAGTTTGTTGTTTAAACTACTACACCGGTCTGCTGGAAAATTGTCTAAGAATTTGGTTAAATTATCAGGCATACTAATTCACCCCCCCCTCTTAGTATTCATCAATTGGTATCAAAGCCAACCTTTCTATAAGTCTAACCACTTGGAAGTAGATATGGGAGAATACAACATGAGGGAACTCACTCACCATTTGGTTGAATCTGAAAGAGCCTATGATGAACTCAAGATCAAGTCTAAAGCCTCTTTAGCCAAGAGAAGAGAGCTTGCTGAGCAGTTGATGGAACTTACTGAAAACAGCTCTTGTGATGAAGCAGACATGGATACCCTGGTTGGAGAAGTGGAGAAATTAAATGAATCCAAAAATAACTTAAGGAGGGAGTTAGAAGGATTGACTATCAGGATGAGTCGGGAATTGGAAAACAGGAGAAAAGATGAAGATTTGGTAAAAGACAAGGAGCATGAGATCTTTAAATTAAAGCAAGAAATCGGTACCATTACCGCTTATCTACAGGAGGGTAAAGAAGAGAAAGAAGAAATGCAAGTTGAATTGAATGCAACTATCTCTCAAAATGAGACCTTGATGAAGACCAATGATACTCTTTCCAAGGAACTTGCTGAGACAAAAGAAATACTTGCTAACTTCAACCGGAGTGCTATCAAGTTAGAACAAAAACTAGAATCAGTAAAGCCATCAAAGGATACCACTGGACTTGGTTTCTCTAGATATGAGGAAGGTGAGACCTCTGGAACCAAGAATGATGCACTAAAGAAGCAATCAACACCTAAGGACAATAATGGAAGTAAAGGTAAACAAAAGTTTAAACATGTTTGCTTTGAGTATCTTAAGGAAGGACATACTGCCAATGTATGTAGGAGAAAACCTTACAATAATTTTCCTTATTTTCAAAACAATGTGGCTAGACCTGGTAGATTTAATGGTCACTGTTATACATGCAACAAGTTTGGGCATAGAGATTTTGAGTGCAGGTCAGTTATGAACAACTCTGGGAATTATCCACCAAGATCCAATGGAGTTGTCCCTAAAACTCCTATGAACTGGAACCCAAACCAGTATAGAATCCATGACCATTAGTCAAATTATTGTGAAGCGGCAACCAGTTGGAGAGCAACCTATCTAATCTATCATGGTAGCGGTCACACTGTTGCAACATTCAGAAGGAAGATTGGAAATGTGAACACTGGACCATGGAGAACACCAGGAATGGTATGCTATCACTGCAACAAATCGAGACACATCACTAGAGCATGTAGATTGAGAAAGAATCCATCGGAAGACATACCGATCAATATTGAAGGGAAGATTGATGTTGAAAACATTCAAGCGGATATGGAAAAAACTTGGAAAAAGAAATCTGAACTGAAGCCACATGATGAACCAGTTTCCGCACCAAGTGTGGAAATCCCTGAATCAATAAATTGAGCTTCAAAAATCTTAGGGGGAACATATCAGTATAAATATTTAGAAACCTCTAGAGTATATCGGTAAAACACTTTTATCGATAGTTGTTACCTATCAACTAACAGAAGAATCAAAGCGGTAAAAAGTGAAATTAGGGTTTGAACCCTAATAGTAATGCATTTATTATGGTAGGTGGGAGCATGTTTAAAAGTGACTTTTGTCATCATTTCTACTAACCTAGTTTCTGAGAAACTTTGTTTAAGCCGAGAAGCGCAACCAGAGCTATTCATCTCACATTCAAAAAGAATTCAGAAAGGAATCTTGCACAAAATCTTGCAACCACTTCATACTATCAGTGT
Source organism: Cryptomeria japonica (assembly GCF_030272615.1). Lineage (NCBI taxonomy): Eukaryota > Viridiplantae > Streptophyta > Pinopsida > Cupressales > Cupressaceae > Cryptomeria > Cryptomeria japonica. The sequence continues at coordinate 898,118,810 of NC_081407.1, read as the reverse complement.
GAATGTCAAAGTGGTAATCAAGCATCCAGAGAAGTGTGTTTTTCTCATCATTGGTAAACCCTAAAGCTCAGAGAATAAAGATATTTCTCGCTGAAACATTATTATCACTTAGAATTCATTTGATATGGCATCTGCATCTAATGTTCCCTCTAATTATACTAAACCTAGGGACACACCTGAGCTTCTTAAGGTGAGATATAATGCCCTATCCTAAATTCCCACCGAAGTCATTTTCCAAGGTGATGTTTTAGGATACATTGATTGCAAACTAGAAGACCTAGGGTCCATAGTAATTCACTCCCAATTGAGTCTATTTTGTGGAGAGGATAAAAATATTAAACCTGAATATAGCATAATAGAAAAGAAGAAATTGCACAATGCAGTATACTTTCTCGAAGAATTTACCGAGGAACATATCAGGATCATCCTCAGTAGGGTTCACATTGACAAAATGTACCTTGAATGAACTCATGATATTACACCAGAGGCAATCCATGTCGTGACTAGATTCTGCAATTTTGGGGAAGTGCCCATTCTTCGAAAAATCCCCAAATTCAAAGTGACTGAGCTCACCAGTTTTGTTAGTGACCAACGAGCAATGACTGTCAGCACCATTAGAGATGATTTGGTAAAATATGCATGTATGGTAATTGGATACAGAATATTCTATGCTAGTAGAATAAATTCTATTCCTTCATCTGCGCTACATGCTACTTATAGAATGATAAAAGAAAATGCAGAATGTGACCTATGTACCTATATGTAGAAACAACTCATAGATAACCCGAAGTCAATCAAATCAGATAAAACTCAGAGGTTCGGGTTTGGTCAACTACTTATTGGTTTATTTTTCTACTTTCAAAGTTACTTTCCTGGAGTCAGTGATGTTCAGTGGTCAACTAATTCACCAGTTTCCAAACAAATAAAGGAGAGTCTACAAGCAGTAGGAACTACATATCTGGAGACTTTGAATAGGTATTTTGATGAATTCAAACTAAAAATGAACCAGAGAATGAGAATATCTGGTGATTTAGTTAAGAAATATGAAGATGACATATGTTTCACCATCAAAACAGATGAATGCATAATGGAAGCAGTTGAACCCAGAAAAGATGTAGTTGGGCCTATGGGCTATGAGGTGGTAAATTATATATTAAGAGGATATGCCTCAACCCTTCTAGCCTCACCACTGGAACCCAAAAAGAAGAGGACAGGTACTTATTTAGAAAGGATCGAATCTTCTGAGGAACCAAAGGAGATAAAAGGTAAAGCAGTACCATCAACATCGACACTGGTTACATCTGCTACTAAACCTAATGTGACCAAAAGGTCACCTGCTAAAAAGAAATCGGAGGCTATTCCAGAAAAGGTGTTCAAACGAATGAGGAAAACCAGGAACAACTCACCAGATCCAAAAGACTCTGAATCAAAGGTAGAAGTAAAGAAGACAAGGCAATCTACCAAGAAAATGAAGTCAACCGGTAATGTACCAACAATCTCTGCACCGGTAAAATTAGATATTTATTCTTAGAAACCTATGACACATTGTCAAAGGACCATAAAGAATATTAGAAGAAAATTCCTTGATGATTTAAAAGACTATTTTGATGATTTCAATGATAATGAAAAGGAGGATGTTGAACAAGAACTCATTGAATATCTATGCATAAACGATCAGTCACCTTCTAAGATTAAATCTGTTACACCTTGTATGATTCTTTGGACAACAAATGGCGCATTGCTATTGACAAAGAGCAAGACATCAGGGAGAAAATTTTTGCTCAATATTTTCTAGATGTCTCTAATTCAGAATTGTTTGAACTCATTGATAAGAACAAAGACATTTTCTTCATGTGAAGAAGAAGACTTCAGCTACTTGAAGGCAAATTTTCTGAAGTGGAAAAAGACACCCATTTGAAAGTGAAAACTATTGCCAACATGCAAAAAGTACATGAAGCTAATCAGTTGGTTGAACAAGACCTTGATCTATCCACAACCAAACCTAATATAGTCTTTGATAATATGGGTGAAAGAATAGCAGAACAAAATGACCCCATTGATGTTGATGCACTAGAAATAGAAGATACCACTCTAGATAAGGAGCAAGCTGAAAAAGAAATATTAGAGAAAGAAAAGGAAGAGAAAGCGGAAAATGAGAAACTTGAAAAGGAGAAAGCAGAGAAAGAAAAACAAGAGAAAGAACAAGCAGAGAAAGCGCGAAAGGAAAAGAAGAAGAAGGAAGAAGAGGAAAATAAGAAGAAGGAAGAAGAGGACAATGAGAAGAAGGAAGAAGAGGAAAAGAAGAAAAAGGAAGAAGAGGAAAAGAAGAAAAAGGAAGAAGAAGAAAAGAGGAAAGAAATAGAGAAGAAGAAGAAAGAGGAGAAACAAAGAAAAGAAGAGGAGAAGGTTGCTAAGGTAGCTCAAGAAAGAGAAGAAGAGAAGACAACTGGAGGTCCAGGCCAAAGAAGGAGAACAAATTCCTAAGGCAACTAGAGATCAAGCCAAGCAAGTTGATTCCACCAGTTCTGTTGATTTGACTCTTGCCTATTTGACCCAATCAGCTGATGAAACTTAGCTACTATGAAGCATTCATTTAGCGTGGGAGACATTGAAAGAATTAAGGAAAAAGAAAGAGCAAGATGTCATTCAGTTTGTCATTGACACCCTCTCCAATGTAATTCTTGGTACTAATCTCCCCAGTACAGAATCCTCATTGGCTAATCTCAAACTACTTTGCATAGTAGTTGATGACCAGGTACAATGTTTGGAAGATGTTGCCCAGGCCGCTGCAAAGAAAAGCCATGAAAAGGCACTTGCAGTTGCCTTAGTATAGCACATGAATGATAATCGGGCAAAATTGCTTAAACAAAAAGATGGTATAAGTTCAGATATGGGTGAAGGTCACCTACTCTTGAGTAAAATCTATCAACCTCACCTGTTCTATGAAGATGCTCTGAAACATAACACACTATTACAAACAGAGCTACAGAAGTACATCGGCAACTTCAAACTACCCTATGATCTATTCACAGCCTATGGACACTTTGTTCATAAGTATCAGCATCAAATTGCCAAGCTTGACTCAGAGATATGCAATCAGACTCAAGATTTGCAGGAGCTTCAGTTGCTTCTATTGCCAAAATTGTAGGTTCTTCAACAATGCTTTCTGAACTTAGAAGCTATCACTGTGACCCAGGAGTTGAGCACCATAGATGCGATAGAAGAATTATCCTTCCAAATGAAGTCTGAGAGTGAATTTGCTGCCTCACTTCTTGAGTCGTGGTCTTCAGACATGAATATTTTTCTACAAAACTTTAAATCTCTTTTTGAGAAATTTTATTCTTTGTTGTCATAAACACATACTCTATTTTTACATTATGCAAACTGGCAAAATTTTGTATTTGCTTTGTCATTGTTGGTAAAGGGGGAGTAGTGTATCTATCTTCAAATTTTGACGAGTATTTTTGCACATACTTGTAATCTTTGCAAAGGGAGTAGTGAATATGCTTAGGGGGAGTAATTCTGCTCATGACATTTTTTGTTTGTTTGTTAGCACTTGGATGACAAAATTTTTGCTAAGTGTTGCCATCAATGCCAAAGGGGGAGATTGTTGGTATTTTCATGATGTTTAGTTGTGATTGTCATTGATGGACACACACTTATTTGATGAATGAATTATTCTTAATGAGTAGCTGTTCTAACTAGTATTGTATGTATTGTCTTTATTTGTTGAAGACTATCGGTGTTTTAAAGAAGAAGCTTATCGGTCAAGTGGTATGAAGACCACAAGCGGAATGAAGACCCCGAGCGACAATTAATCTTTTGATCAGATTGAGTATGATCCAGTTTTCCAGTCTTCACTTGTTAACCAGTGATTTGTATATGTAATTAATCGGTATACATGTAATGTGTGATGTGTTATCATCCACCAACACTTTAGCGGTGTTTCTGTGTCATGTTACCAAATGTGTCTGATAGGGAGCTTGGACGAAAGTGCTCACAAGGCTAATTTGCTCAAAAGGATCAATTTGTTACCTAAGACTTATAGATTTTGTTGTGTATGATTACTCAATCTGTCTGATTGTCATGATGCCAAGTACTCCAGGGTTTTCTTGACTAGCAAACTCCCTTACTAGTGATGACTCTCACCATGCTCAGATCTACTCAAAAATGCTTATTCCTTCCAACTACACTTTCTCATGCTTGGCTCTTGGGGCCTTCAACCTTAGGTTCCAGTGTATACTAGGGGTCTTCCACATGGAAATGCAGGGGCAGTAAGGTAATGTTCACCTTTGAATGCTCATCATCTTGTTTGAGGTCTATAACCCTTAACTTGCTCAAATTCGCTAACAAGGCTCAACTACCCCCAAATGAGGCTGCACACAGTCTAGGAGTCCCAAGGAACACTTTTTGGACTGCTTGGAATTTTTCCATCATGTTTCATAAGCCCCAAGTTTTATTTTTCAATTGGGCTCATGCAATTTGCAAAAACTGTCAATGTTGTGTGTTATACAACAGGGCTACTAACCCATGGAGGCCTAATTGGCCTTGTTTTGCTCCTTCCAACCAACGATGGATATTTTAACCACAAATCATGTTAGGGATGATGTTTTAGAGGTGTATACTCAAAAATTTTTAAGGTTTAGCCCCCTGTTAGTGCAGATTTAAGACTGTCCATCTTTTGTGGCTCATTTGGAGGGTTTGGTAGGGTTTTGGGCAAGTGATGTTGGACAGTCACTCTAACTCCACTCTTCAAGCCTCCACAAGGGTTTGGGACCTCTGCCACATCTTTAAGAACCTTTCCCTTTCTTTTTCATGCAAGTAAATTGTCAAACACTTGGCAAGCAAGAGGGAAAAACAGTGAATTGCCTCTGTCATAGTCTTTTTCTGCCTTTTACCAGTCAACAACATTTGTTCTCTAGCACCTGAAAGTATGAAGAGTTTGGAAAATGGGAAGGTACCTCAATGAGTTCTTAAAACATATACACTCCACCTATTACATTGCCTTCAAGGTACAAGGCATGGATAACGCTTTTAGAAGCATCCCAGTGAGCATTTTACAAATTACCATTCACAAAACAATGAGCATACTATTTGTTTACAAAATAGGAATGTTTGAAAAAATAAGATTAATCTAACAAGCCAAGGTTATTATCAACACTCTGGACCACACTTCCATATTACCGCCTCATTGATTAGTTCATTCCGAATTGCTTTTGGATGACAATCTTGAGTTTGCACCATGAACTAGCCTAGTTGCTCCAACTTGCCTAGTTCACACTCAAATGCATCTTCAAACCACTTTTCTAGCACAAAAAGAAAGGAATTTACATTATATACACATGGATCAACTTGGAAGAATCCATTAGAGGGATCCCAGACCTGGATCAACCAAGTTGATACATTTTACAACTCCAAACCCCTGGCAGGACAACAGATACACAGTTTACAAATATTTTTGTATAAACACCTTTCAAATGAAAAACCAATGAAAAAATTACATGAGAAGCCTTGTTACATCAACATCTCAACTTACAAGAAGGTACAGTATAGATTTGTATGGCTACAGTACGGACTGCCCTTCAAAAGGAAAATAAAACAGTCATAAAAGCCAAAAAACTTTATTTCTATTAAGTTTCACTTGTAAGAATAATCACCAACCATTTCCAAGGAAAAGTGAGGCCTTATATAGTTTCTCTAGTTGGTTTCCATGCTCTTGTATAGACAAGAGGCTTCAATAATTGCATTTTTCAAGAAAATGATAATTTTGACAACTTTCTTAAGCCAAATGACAACTTTTCTTGCTCACAAAGGCATTTTTGACAACCTAGCCTTATCAACTTGCCTAAACAACTTATACATTCTTAGAAACACTAAAAAAACATGTTTCAATGCTCTTGAAGACATTAGGAGACCTTTTTGGCAATTTTTCACATTTTTGCAAAAAATTGTCAACTCAAGGCCTAAAAGGAAAAACTTGATCTCTAGAGCCCAAAATGAGATCAAAACCACTAAACATGACCCAAAAAAACCTAAAACAACAAAATCAACCTAATACAAGACTTTACAAACATAAAAGCATTAAATACCCAAAAATGGGAGTTTGACTCAACTAGGTGCTCCTGCACCAGTGTCTAGATGTACTGTACCTAGGAAATTGTAGTCTAATCCTATTGGACCGACATGAAATCAAGTTCCTATATAAGGAAATCATGTCTAGGGTTTTACATATAGAAAAAAAGTTGATATGTGTGAATCTTTGAGAGGAAAGGTATCTCATGGCTGAGATTGAGAGCGCAAAGTATAGAAGACTGAAGTAATGCTTGAATGCATTAACAAGGAGTTGTCAAGGATCTAGTCAAGCATTTTGTGCTACTATCTAGATCATTCACTTGTTGATTACTAATATCTTCAAAAATTCTGAAACCCTTAACCAGGTAGGCCCAGCCAAGCCTATTGTAAATCCTCTAACAAGGTGGTTCACAGTCGTGGATCTGAAATCCTTTAACGGGATTTATCTCCTAACAGAGATCTAGTTTTCTAATAGGATCTATTCTGGTGAAGAACATTGTAAGGCCTTAACCGATCTGACCTTAACTGACCTGGTTACTATTTTGCAGATAGTTGACTTGTGAGTTTTACTCACCATGGTTTTTCCCATTTGGGTTTCCACGTCAAAATATCTTGTGTTATGGTGATTGTGCTTATGTGGGTGAATGCTTTATCTTCTATTTGGATTATTTATGTTTTAACCAGTTTGTTGTTTAAACTACTACACCGGTCTGCTGAAAAATTGTTTAAGAATTTGGTTAAATTCTCAGACATACTAATTCACCCCCCCCCCTCTTAGTATTCATCAATGGCATCTTCGCAATCTATGTTCTCTTCATTTGAGCCTGAACACATGTCGCAGATTTTGATGGGCAATCATACATACATGGATGTGATTGGGAAAGGATCTATTGCCATTGGGGATAACTCCTTCAATGATGTGTTGTATGTACCCCACTTGACAAATGATATTCTTTCCATCTATCAAATCACACATGGGGCAACTAGGAAGACTCTGGAGTCCACACCTGATTCAGCTATTATTCGAGACTTGGAGAATAGAGCTATCATTGTGACTAGGGTAGTTGATCATGCATCTTAATTGTACTCATTTTCACACTTTGGTCCTATTGATGAGGTTGATTCTTCCTATGTTGATGATTCAGATTTTGAGGAAAACTTTGGGTACTTGAAATTGGGGATTCTCACATGTGACCTCATTAATGAGCTTTCCATTTCTTCTCCTCCTCTTGATAGCACATCACCTATTGCACCTGATGATGTAGCTAGTGCAATAGTTTTGCCTTCTTGTGATTCAGTACAACAAGATATTTCATGTCTTCCAGCTTCAGTTCATTGGGATGACTACTTGACATACATTGTAGGTTTGTTTGTGGAGTCCTACATTGCAGATTTGGGAGACATCATTGATGGCATTCCTCTTCTCTTTGATGAAAATGATTCTTCTTCAATTGTTGCGAGGGAACACTCTAACCCTCTTGTGCATTCTCTACATGATCCTTCTTTTCAGGTTTGCATGATTGTGGATACTTTTGTACAACATTTGGAGGAGGTTTCTTTATTATTTGAGGAGACATGTGAGTCTTTGGATATTGTTCTACATTCATTTCCACTAGATCTTGGATTGCCTTTTTCAGTAGTGTGAAGCAGTTCACCACCTTTGGAGGGGGTATCCTCCAGCATTGACATGGGGACACTTGAGATATTTCATTGCTTTGGTTTGCGTTCATTTGCATTTGTACATGGGTACCTAACATGGCCTAGTATCCGAGACCCATCTTGCATTTCTTAGTTGCATTGTAGACTTAAGTGCATTCCCCTAAGTTTTATTGGAATACAATGAACCCAAGAACACTGAGAGGGGGAGGGGGGTGAATCAGTGTTCTACTGGTAACACAAGATTTTAACCTTTTATAACATACACATATAAATCGGTAAATGAAGAAACATATAACGTGAAGTAAATAAACCCGCCACATGAATGAACACCATAACACACTGAATTTATATGTGGAAAACTTCAAAGAGGAAAAACCACAGTGGGATTTGTGACCCACAATATCAATTCACTGGCCATATGAAAGATATTACATAGCATGGGGGCCTGCACATGTAGGAAGGCACACTGCCTGGAGCACACTGCCCAACACAAAAGAGTCTCATTGCCTACAAGCTTCTGCTGAAATAAAATAGTACTGGTGAACTCACAAAATGCATCTGTAATGCCAAAAAGAGTTCAGGTTAAAGCTCCATTTTGTACCGATTCATAAACCCTAAACCTTCTACTGGTATCTCCTCTTCCTCCAACAATGCTTTACAAACTATCTACTGATCATATCATGATATTATATTCACATTCAAAATGACCTTCATACATATCCTTCTCATCACACAATTCTGCTACCATGCCATATACATTATCCTCTTATCTCATCTTCAAAATGACTTAACAGACTGACTTATATACCCTTACAAACAATATGTCTTATGTTGGCTTACAATACAAAAGATATTCAATGTCGGCCCAATACAATAATAACAAAATGATTTTACAATAAAACCTTTCAGATCCAGACTGATGTTGGCTTCACTGAAATGCTAGATGCTGGTGTTGGTGTTGGTGCTAGTGCCGGTGATGACCCTGAATACTCAATGTTGGTATCCGCTGATGTATGCTTCCAAATGCTGCTATATGCCAGTATATGCCTTCAATAGAATATTGTTGCCATCAATGACAACATATGATTCCAATGAGTGCTAATTGCCAACAAGTTGCACTTAAGGGGGGGTGTTGGTGTAATTAATTATTCATCTTGGATACTATTACACCTTACTTAAGTTTACTTAGGTACATGCATTTCATAGTAGTTTGGGTATGAGACACTTGGGTGTTTGTGCCACATTGGGATAGTGTGTGTAGGAGAATTTCCACCTTTTGTGGTCTTATCTTGTTGTTACATTCCACCTTTGATGGGTGAACAACCTCATGTGGAATATTATATTGTTTCTCCTACCTACCACACCTATTTCCTACCTACCCTTGTTTCTCATTAAGACACATGTCATGTTTGTGTGCTCACATATCCATATAGCCTTGCCTATATAAGCAAACTCATATTCATTGTATGTAACAACTTTTGATGATCCAGTTGATCCATATTTTCATCTTGATAGAATATAGTTTATTCCTATCATCTATTTTGTGTCTCTATTGTAATTTTCTTTGAGCTCTTGATCTTGGAAAAATCTCACATAGCATAAAGCAGACATACTGGTTAGATGGGAGGATAACACAAAAGCAACATCTCATAACACCAGATGTACGAGGAAAACCCAAGATGGGAAAAACCTCTATGAGAAATGTTGTTGGAGACTACTCCTCCAATCCAGCCTCACAATGAAAACCTCAGTTACAACATTTAGGGCACCAACCCAAGGAGTACCACTCTTTCTTTAAGGCACCAACCCAAGGAGCACCAACCCCTGATTTTAGGGCACCAACCCCTGCACTGAGCTCCAACTTAGTGATTGAGAATGAACAAAATTAATTACAAAAGTAATCTCCTTGTTACAAAAGAAGTTTGTAACTCTCATGTAAGTCTCTCCACTAGTTCTCCTCTATCCAATTCTTTTTCAGCTCTCTTCTCAGCTTCTCTTTGCTGCAATCTTACCAGTCCAACCTCTTCTTCTTCTCTGTTGGAATACTGCTCTTTGCTGGTTTTCTTTTCTCTTTGTCACGCTTCTTCTAGCCACCATCAATCTTCTTCACTCTGTCAGTCCTTTTCTATCTGATTACTATTGCTTCTTAGCTTACCGGTTCTTCACAGATTTTGACTCTACTCTTCTCTTCTCTGCAATCTTCTCTACCGGTTCAATCACTATCGATATGCTTCACTATCTAACTCAATGACTATTTACCGGTCACCACACCCTCACTGGTTGAACTCTTCTAACCGGTTCTCTCCAATAGACTTAGTCTCTTATGTGATTTTCATTTAACACTAGACTGGTTAACTCTTTGGTTTTTCTCCCTTTTACAGGCTTTACTCTCTTATACAACAACATGATTTACATATTTGATTCACATTCTTATAGACAGACTTTCCCACCTAAACGTGAGTTCAAATATTGACACACTAGGGTTTCTACCATGCACTGAATCTGCATCCAATCTAATCTTTGATCATAATGATATATCATATCCAATCATATATCATGTCCTTGATTGATGATCAACACTCCATCAATGAGAATCACCATTTTATTTACCTTATGATTCACATATTCTATCTTTAGTCATCTATAGCATGATTTTCAGCCTTGTGTCTAGTCAATCATGTGCATGATGTGGTCTTATTTATCCACTTCGATCTACTAGATTAGTCTATCCTGGATCTCTGTTGTTTCTTGAATCTTGAGCTCCAAACCTCTACCTTCATTCCTCAAGCTTCACAGTCACCATTAAATGTTGGACCAACCACCAATGACCTCACTGACACACCACACCAACTCATGCATGTATGCCACTTCACCTCCATGTGGTACCTTTGTCGACATCCACCTTGGATCACTATGTCAATTCGAGTTGGTCACTGACAAATAGAACACAACCGGGTTCATCTACTAGTTCACAAACCCTTTCAGTTATACCCTAACCATTCTATCTTCACCCTTGCACTTTTCTTCTCTTTCGGTGGAACACCTAAACCGGTCAGCACACTTGCCAACATACCTCATGCACATCTTCAACATATGGGATCCTTTCACTTCTGCACCTTGTCAACTTTATCGGTGGACATACCTATCGGTAACCACCTTCATGACACCATGTCATCATCCTTCAACAAACTTCATCTTCAACCTAGTTGCTCTCTCTGTTTGCGACTGCTTCAACTTTGCCTTCTTCATCACTAGACCGATTCTTCTATCAACTGGTTTGTCAAAGTGACAAACACATCCTTCCTTCTTTGTACCAGAAACCCATCATGTTTGACCTTGCAGATTGAGTACACATCCCTAATCTCATGCACCTAAGGCAACTCAGTGTTTCACTGGTTGATCCTATGTGAGCCTTCAATCACCTGCCTTCTACTCTTCTATCTTATATCAGATAACTATGATGCATTCCATGCATAAAAGGAGATAAGCTCCTCTTACCGGTAGGAGTGGATCCTTATAATATGCATCTGGCATTGCAACAATTTGGCTTACCTTTTTGAGCAGGCATATCTTTAAACAAGCACATGTAATTTGGTTGGGCATACTCACTAAGAGTCTTCTCATCAATTGGTGACTGCATCTTTATCCGGTGGGAGTCCTGCTGATTGACATCCAATAGCGTATCGATGGCCTGCACATACTTCCCCTCCAATGTTGATGTAATTTTTGTAACATTCTATCTCTTCATCACAATCAACATCCCAACATCTTTCTCCCTTACAAATGTCATCATTTTGCCTCTTCATCAATTCTAATGCCATGTTTTCATACCGGATTCATACATTACCTATTTGCATCACTATGCCTTCTTCAACCATCAACATGTTACTTCACTAGTAGTCACTTCATGCATACTAGTTGACATCAATGACTACATATCAACTATTCTCCCATACCATTTTTCCTGCTATGCCAGTACCAAGCTATATCGGTTGACATCAATGACAACACAATGCCAATAAAAGAAAGGCCTACCAGTGTTATAATAAAAGACTGAGAAAGATAGTTGAGAGTGCAAATGTCAGGGCTAATGAAGGCAATGAGAGTCAGTACAGATCTTGTGGATATGATTCTGATGATTAGAATGACAATTCAGACAAAGGGAATCAAGTTCAAAGTCAGAATCAAGTTTAGACAGTTCTAGTGAATCCAGTGAATCAAGGTGAAGGAACTAGTGCAAGTGATAAAGAAAAAACTCAAGAGTTTTAAAATCAAGAAAATCCTAAGACTCCCAAGTATGTAAGATTGAATCATTCTGAAAATCAGATTATAGGAGATAGAAATAAAGTGTTTAGTCTAGGAGAAGAATTGCATAAGATCAAGTTCAGTATTGTTTGATTTCAAAGATTGAACCTAAAGATGTAAGTGAAGCATGTAAATATGAACATAAGGTAAAAGCAATGGAAGAAGAATTGAATCAGATTAAAAAGAACAATACATGGATTCTTGTTCCCAGACCTAAGAACAAAAATGTAATTGAAACTAAATGGGTCTTCTGAAATAAACTGAATGAGCAAGGTGGATTTGTTAGGAATAAAGAATGCCTTGTATACAAAGGATATTCATAGATAGAAGGAATTGATTTTGTGGAGACTTTTGATCTGGTGGCAAGAATTGAAGCTGTTAGACTATTTCTTGCTTATGTTGCTTACAAATATTTCAAAGTCTATTAGATGGATGTCAAGTTAGCATTCCTTAATGGAAAATTAGAAGAAGAGGTGTACATAGAGCAACTGGATGGATTTTAGTTGACTGATCAAGGAGATGTGGTTTTTTGTTTGAAGAAATAATTGTATGGATTGAAGCAAGCCCCAAGAGCATGGTATGCTAGAATGGATAAGTATATGCTAAAGCTAGGATTTAACAAAGGTATTGTTGATAGTAATATATATTTCAAGATTGATCATGATAATATTTTGATTGTTGAATTTTTTGTTGATGATATTATTTTTGAAGGAAACAATAGTTTGTGCAAAGAGTTTGCTAATGAGATGCAAAATGAATTTGAGGTGTCTATGATTGGAGAACTAATTTTGGCGGGGGGGCTGCAAATTACTCAGTTAGATAAAGGGATCTTTATATCTCAGTCCTTGTATGTGAGATAATTGTTGAAGAAGTTATATCTAGATGATACAAAACCAGTTGGTACTACTATGGTGATTGGATGTAAACTGACTACAAATGATGATTCTCCTAAAGCAAATCTGACTAGATACAAATATATGATTGGTGGATTACTTTATTTGAATCAGACTAGACCGGATATCATGAATGTTGTTTGTTTTGTTGCTAGATTTCAAGATGATCCTAAGGAATCTCATGTTGTAGGTGTTAAGAGATTTTTTAGTTATTTGAAAGGAAATGTTGATTTTGGTTTATGGTATCCTAAAGATGATGATTTTAATTTGAGTGCTTTTACTGATGCTGATTGGGCAGGTGATGTTGATGTCAGAAAGAGTACTAGTGGTGGAGCATTTTTCTTGGGTAAGAGATTGGTTTCATGGATGAGTGAGAAGCATAATGCTATATCTTTGTCTAATGCAGAAGAAGAATAAATTATTGCTGCTAGCAACTATACTCAGGTGATTTGGATGAAGCAGATGTTGAAGGATATCAGACTTATTTTTGATGAGCCTACTACTATATACTATGACAATTCAAGTGCTATTAATATTTCTAAGAAGTTGGTGTTGCACTCAAAGACCAAGTATATATCAATCAAATTTTATTTCTTGAGAGAGAAGGTGAATGGGAAGGAAGTCAAATTGGAGTATGTATCTACAAAGGAACATATTGTAGATATCTTCATGAAGCCTTTACCTAAAGATACATTTGAGTATCTTAGAGAGAAGCTAGGGGTAATTGCCCCTCCTGATGAGAACTAAGATGCATGGAGTTGCATCGGTCTGGTGGACTTCACATATATCTTTTGATCCAAATTGATGAGTAAGGTTGCTACTCAGGGGGAGTAGTCAGCGGTATGTTTCAGATGTTCACAATTGTTAGAGTGTGTTCCAAAGGGGGAGAGAATTAGAATTTGTGTTATATGTGCCTTTTGCATTGATGTCAAAGGGGGAGAGAAGCATGTGAAAAAACCTATGGGGGAGAGAGCTATGTTGAGCTATCTGCATAATCTTAATGAGGTGATTGTTGGTTGTTGATTTCTTTCTTTACATTTATTATTTCTCACATTCATATGTTGCCATCAATGACAAAGGGGAAGATTGTTGGTAATTGTTGTGACATTTTTTGGAATGATGTGTTGTCATTGATATCATGAATGTTCTTTTTCTTATTGCTTGATTTCAAGCTGATCCTAAGGAATCTCATGTTGTAGCTGTTAAGAGAATTTTTAGATATTTGAAAGGAACTGTTGATTTTGGTTTATGGTATCCTAAAGAAGATGATTTTAATTAAGTGCTTTTACTGATGTTGATTGGGCAGGAGATGTTGATGACCAGAAGAGTACTAGTGGTGGTGCATTTTTCTTAGGAAAAGGGTTGGTTTCATGGTTGAGTGAAAGAAAATTTTAATTTCTCTATCTATTGCAGAGGTAGAATATATTGTTGCTGCTAACAATTGTACTCAAGTAATTTGGATGAAGAAAATGTTGAAAGATATCAGATTAGTGTATGATGAGCTTATTTCTATCTATTATGACAATTCAAGTGCAATTAAAATTTATAAGAATCTGGTGTTGCATTCCAACACTAAGCATATATCAATCAAGTTTCACTTTTTGAGAGACAAAGTAAATGAGAAGTCATATTGGAGTATGTGCCTACAAAGGAACAAATTGCAAACATTTTCACGAAGCCTTTGCCTAAAGATACTTTTGAGTATCTTAAAGGGAAGTTAGTGGTGATTTCCCCTCCTGATTAGAACTAAGATGGATTGGTATGCGTCAGTTTGGTGCATTTCATGGTCATATCTTATGATTTGAATTGATGAGTGGAGGTTGCTACTCAAGAGGAGTAGTCAATAAGTCAATTTTATGTTTTGTGGTGAAAATATGTGCCTTTTCCATTGATGTCAAAGGGGGAGAGATTCATGTGAAAAACTATGTAATAATCTAAGAGGGAGAGAGTAATATGAGAGAGTTGATTGATTTCTTTGTCATTAATTGTTTTTCATATCATATGTTGTCATCAATGCCAAAGGGGGAGATTGTTGGATGTATGGAGAGATTGTTGTATGTATGCTGCAAATATGTGCTTGAGAGATATTCTGAGAGATGTGTTGTCATTGATGTCAACATATTTCTCTATATGTGGCAGTGATGTAGTGAAGCTCAATGAGTTTGTTTGTTCAACATGATGATTATTAAAGTTTTTTAGATTAAAGGGTTTATAGAGGGATGTCTGTAGTTGACTGAGTTCAATTTGCAAAGTTCCGCATGAGGATTTGAGTAAGTTATGAGTATCTGTGTTGAGGCCAATTTTTCAGTTGTTCAGTGGTGTCAGAGTGTCTAGTATTTTGATCTACATTGCTCCGCATTATAATATATTGATATGTGGATTTGGAGATAAATTTGGGATGTTGATGTGTATCCTCAATTCAGTTGGTTCGTGGTTTGGAGCTCCATAATTTATTTTTCAAGGTTGATAGTCATTGCAGTTAGTGTTCTTATAGTTGTGTATAGAGATAATGATGATTCTAGTAATTTGAGTTGGTACAGATGTTGTGGTAGTAATTCATGATTCTTGTGGATGTTTCTGGATCATGTTCTTTTTGTGTGTTGGCAATTGACACTCATCCAGTAGTTTCTGGTGGTTGATTATTGGTTCAGGGTTGTCATTGATGGCAACTCTCCATAGAGATTCAATCTGGTGGTCGTAATTCTTCTTATCCGGAAGCATGTGTTAATTGATAGCTTTTTAACTAGTATTTTAGGTGAACAGAGCATTTTTGGGTCCGGAATCTTTCTGGTGATTGCGGTGCATTGAATCGTGTTCTTGTTG
Organism: Cryptomeria japonica; assembly: GCF_030272615.1. Classification (NCBI taxonomy): domain Eukaryota; kingdom Viridiplantae; phylum Streptophyta; class Pinopsida; order Cupressales; family Cupressaceae; genus Cryptomeria; species Cryptomeria japonica. Next base: position 898,103,058 of record NC_081407.1, on the reverse strand, counting down.
ATTGGGTCAACATAGACACATCATTTTGTTGATCCACACTTATCTTTTTGGATCCGGTCTAGTTGACATGTGACTACATGTTACACCTTCAAACCAACATGGTGAATAACCTATTTTATGGTTGCCGGTATATAAATTTGGTGTGGGTGATCTTTTTGATATATAGTGCAATTGTATGCAAGCGAGATGTGATCGATAATCTATTTTGGCATAGTTTCACATGTGCATTCTTGATCCGGTAGCTGATTGAGATAGATTACAGGGCAAAGCAGAGCAGAACAAAGAAGATGATCCAGTTAGTGTATTCAACACACAACCAAAACTCATCCAAGCATTGCAGATTCTATTTTTGAGTTTATACATTGTAATTCATCACTGTAACAACTTTGTAAGTCAGTGATACTTCCCTAAGGGTTGTAGCCTTCTAGGTTATTGTAATTGAGCAGTGAGCTCTAGGTAGTGTGCCTGAATGCTTGTGCATTCCCATTTTGTAATATTGTTTTGCTACTGGCTGTAGTGGAATAATATTGTGGGTTCAAATTCCCACCATGGTTTTTACCATTTGGGTTTCCACGTAAAAATATTGGTGTTATGATCTTTTGGTTGTTTGTTTCATGTTTCTACATTTCAGTTTTAAGTGTTTGCATCCAATGGTTGAAAGTTAAATTTGAAAATTTGCTAACCGGTAGATCAGTGATTCACCCCCCTCTCAGTGATCCCTAATTCCAACATTGTGTTGGTGGTCTTCATTGATCCTTGCGCTCGTAATTGATAATTTTCCTTGATATGTTCATGTTATTTGGTTCTTAGTGGACCAGATGATTGTAGCATGTTGCAGATGTTTGATTCATTATTCTTGGAGGTGTTGCATGTTCAAGGTGTGTGATTTGGGTTTGTGTTATGTCTTAGCTGACATTGTTTGGTCTGCATATGATATTGTAGCATGTGTGGTTATATTTTTGTAATTAGGTGGTGTGTGTTTGTTGCATATTGTTGGTCATTTCTGTTGCTAGGATATGTTGTTGTCATTGATGTCAACACATTCCTATGACATGTTCCAGTGATTGCAGATTGGGTTGGGAAGACCTTATGATTTGGTTTGTAGTCTTGGTTTGCTGATCACTATTTTGTAGCGTTCAGTATATCCTTCGGTATATTCCAGTGTGATCAGATCTTGTGCTGAGTTTTTAGGATATTTCTTGGGATGGTCTTGTGTATCTTCATTTTAGATAGATCATGATTCGGTGCTCCACAAGTTATCTTTCTTCATGATTATTGCTGATTGGTTGTGTTCTTGATCTTTCAGACATTGATCGATGAAGGATTGATAAGTGCTATCGGTGCAGCAATTCCCGATGATTCTAACATGTTTGTTGGTGTTTCCTAGTCATGTCCTATTTGTTTTGATGATCCAGATTGATCGTTGTGCAAGTTTTTGGTGGTTTCTATCAACTGGTGATGATTTTCATGTTATACTGTTTTGTTGGTGGTGTAGCATGTTGTGGTTGATTTTGGCATGATTTTCGATGGAGTTGATCATTTGGGAATTTGATATAGGTCCATGTTATGTTGTGTAAATAATTTATTGGTCCAATGGTTGATTTTTGTATCGTGTGATGTAATTTTGTAATTGAGGGTTGAGGGTTTAGCCGACCTTGATGTCAAGGTTGATGAATTGTATATATTAATGATATAGTCATGTAATTTAGGCGTCGATATTATGTTTGAATTATCAGATAGAGGTTTGTCTATGAACAAGTGATTTATCCTTCGATGTTGAGTTTGAGGTGAGATTGGTGTTGTAGGGTAGACATTTGTGCTTAACTAGAACTATTATCAGGCATTTGGAGATGCTATTCTTTCAGTTCCTTTCTCTTCGATTGTAGTCTGAATCTTATGTAAGTCAGTGAGACTTCCCTAAGGGTTGTAGCCTTCCAGGCCATTATATTTGAGCAATGAGCTATAGGTAGTGTACCTTAATGCATGTGCATTCCCCATTGTAATATTTACACATACTACTACAGAGTATCATCTTACTATGGGTAGGTTCCCACTGTGGTTTTTCCCTTAACAGGGTTTTCCACATCAAAATCTTGGTGTTGTGTGTTGTGATGTTAATCTGCTTATCTATCTTATTACTGCAGTTTATCAGATCTATGTTTTGTGATTAAGTTTGTTGTTCTAGTGAAGATTGATTCACCCCCCCTTCTCAGTCTTCCTTCTTGGTTGTTTCTAACAGTGTTGAGCCGACCTTGATGATCTTTACAAGGGTTGATGTTATGCATAAATAAATGTAATATCTTTGTAATTGTATGAATGAATGGATGAGAATTAGAATGTATACATCTTTCAGAGGTAGAGAAGAACTCTGAGAAGAATAAGTTATTTTGAGCTTAACTGGAACTGTAACCAGGCATAAGGAGATGCTATTTTATCAGTTCACGATCTTCCAGATGTGATCCAAATATGTTTGTAAGGCAGTGAGTCTTCCCTGGGTTGTAGCCCTTCCTTGTTTTTAAGCAATGAGCTCTAGGCAATGTTCCTAAATGCATGTGCAATCCCCATTGTAATATTTTATATACTTCTAATAAAGTATCATCATATTGTGGGTAGGTTCCGACCATGGTTTTTCCTTTGACCGTGTTTTCCACATAAAAAATATTGGTGTTATATGTGTTCTTGATGTGTTGCTAATTTATGCTTTCATGCTTTATTATCAGATCTAAGATTAAGTTTAATTTGTGTGAGTTTTTGAGACAACTGATTCACCCCCCCTCTCAGTTGTCTACCTGGAATCAAAGTTATTTCATCAAATAGATCAGAAGTAAAGGTGTAAGACGTCGGGTTCACCAAAATGCAATGGTGAAAAATTAGGGTTTCTACCATTAGAGGGAGAAAACCAATAATTTTTTCTTAAGATGACCATTACATTCAAAAGAGGGGGAATTCAATAGATTCAATCACAAATAAACAAAGATTAAGATTGAATACTGATTGGATTGATCAAATTGAGATCCTCTTTTGTAAATTGAATTGTTGAATTTAAATAAAGTGCTGAAAATGAAGGTAAAAACATGAAAATAGTAAGCTACAGATTCGGGATTGAACTATACACCTGGAACTGAGAAATGTATGTAGACTTGGATTATGTCAAAACTGTGGTGCCCATCACCATGGTCCTTTAAAATTTTCACACACCAAAGGGGGATTGATTCATCTCTTTAAATAATATAAATTCTGAAGATCACAACTCTATACCTATTTCCTACGCACATAAAGAAGGGGAAATAGGTTGGGAATAGGGGTTTGCCTAAGTAAAACCCTAGTTGAGGAATCAACCTTGAATGAAATGTTGTAAACACTAAAATAAATAATGGAAAGATATACCTCAGATTTACAATGACTGATAATGATGATTTTCTTATTGAATATAATCACATACATTGTATGAAATGACACAAAACATGACAAAACCCTAATCACACACACAAGCTTGCATAGGAATGATATAAAGTTTATCCACAATAGATAGATGAAGATTATACAACCTTGAAGACCTCTAGAAATTCTTGATGATGAATACTTGAATACTTGAATGCTTGATTGTTTTATTGCTTGTGCTCCCAATTTCACCACCTTATGAATGTCTATCAAAATGAAAGGGGAAGACCTTATATATTTCCCTATCAGGAAATCATGTTAATTTTGTGACATATGCCTACACTAGGAAAGGTTTCCTGCTCAAATTTGAGGTGGAGAAAAGGGTTTAAAATAGGGCCTAATTAGAGAGGACCATGGCATGGCACCATGGTCCTAATGAGGACCAAGGCACCATGCCATGGTCCTACCCTAATATAGGGCTAGGCTAAAGAGGAAATGCAAGGTAAAATGTGATATCAATACCATATTTGCATGATGTAAGCATAAATGGATCTTAGTCAAGCATAGGGATGCAAACACTAAGGTGAGGGCCCAAAATATGGTCTAAATTATTAGGGGGTATAATTTAGGATGCTACATAAAGAAAGGATATTGATGATATTGAAACAAAGATACATGACAAATATGGATAATGTATCAAACTTGAGGAAGAAGTGAATATGTTGAAGGAAGAGTTGAAACATGCAACATAACAAATCAACAAAGGTCTAAAGCTTAAAGGTTACAATGAAGTGCTTGATCTGATGCTCAATGCTCAGAAGCAAATAAAAGATAAAGGTGGACTTAGATTTGAAAATGGTGAAAATTCGAAGAGCTTTAGTTAAGGAGACAAAGGAGAGGAAAAGGTCAAGGATGAATTGAAAGACTCTAACAAAGATCAACAAGGTTTCATTATAGTCTGGAACAAGGAGATTGATAGAAGGACTACCCCTACTCAAACCAAGTATTCATCAAAATTTAATGATAACTTCTTTTTATGCATAAATTCAGACATAGAGATAAGGAATGTAGGATTCAAATAAGATATCAACCATTTAATGGTCAATGCTATATTTTCGATAAGTTTGGACATAAGGAAGATGAGTGTAAAAGTAGGATGGTATGAAATGGATATATGAACACTGTTGGCATAAATAATGGTGTTGGCACAACCGGTTCATCAGTTAGTATTGTCATTGATGACAAACACCTACTGGTGAATAAGGCCAAGCTCATAGGAAATGAGGTGTGGTAAACGTCAATGGTTTACTCATGGTTGCAAACAGTATGGAGGATTCAGTGCTTCCCTAATCTGCATTATTGACACACTTAAGCAGTGTGTTGGTCGAAGACTAATCAGTTGAAGGATAAATAGAGTAGTTGACCAGTCAGTCAAGCATCTGATAGGTGTTGAGATTAGTTTCTCAAACTGGCAGTTGAAATGATGATGTGTTCATAGGAGGTGACTCAGATTATAGTTTAGTAGTCTTATGTATGATCCAAACACTCTAGATAGACAGGTGATTAGTGACTTGTGGCAAAACATGAAAAGTTATAGTAGTGAACCGGTGATCCAGGTTGGAGGATGCTATCCACCAAGAATCTCAGAGCGATGACCAGTAATTTGAATGCAATGATCAAAGGTGAGTCAGTCGGGGTGAGATATCATCAAACAAACTACTAGTGAAGTCTACAACAGTTAACAACTAGTTAAGGAGAGATTTGTGCAGATTTTCCAGTTAGAATTAAAAAGTCAGAACATGATCTAGAAGTTGCTAAGTTATGAGTTATTGGCGAGAATGATTAAGAGCATGTAAAGAAAGTGCAGGAAGAGTTATATTTCAAATTTACCAAGATTTAAGTTTGAATTCATTTAGGAAACAACAATTATGTATTGGTAAAACTTGGTATAGAGGTTTTTAGCGAGTATCAAAAAGTCTAATTGTGAAATTGCTAAGTGAAGTCTAGAAGAGAGGCAATCCAACAAGGTGAGAAGAGTGAAAAACTTCTAAGTGAATAGTAGAGTGGTAAATAGAGTGTGTAGAGATTGAATAGTGTGAAGAGTAGAAAAAGAGTACAGAGCACCAACAAAGTGCAGAGCAAGTGTAACCGGTGGTCAAAACAAAGAGCTTCAATTGGATCTGATTAAGCTAAGAGTAGTTGTTATAGAAAATCATTCTCTCTATTGTTTTCTAATAACTATAACAGTAAAATCCCTTAACTGGGTGGACTTTAACAGGCCCCTTTATAAAATCCCTTATCTGGGTGACATCTTAATTGATGATCCAAAGTCCTTTAACAAGGCTACCTCTAACAAGGTAAAGGTTCTAACAAGCTTTGAAGAAAATCTCTTAACTAGGAGGCACCTAACAGTGTCTTGTAATCTCCTAATAGGGATGGATCCTCACCGAGCGTACTCTAGAAGAATGCAGATTTTGTGAGTTTCTACTCCCACTATGGTTTTCTCCCATTTGGGTTTCCACATGATAAACCTTGGTGTTCATGTGTGATTGTTTTCTGTGTGCATGTTTCTTATTAATGTTGCTTATACTGATAAGTGTTAAGTTTGAGTAGAAATTCAGTTTAAGGTTAAATTTGGCAAAACCAGTATAGTGTTGATTCACCCCTCCCCTCTCAGCACCAATTGGGACCAACGATTGGTATCAGAGCTTGGCCTTATTTAGAAGATCTTAACAACTTAAGGAAAGATCCAAGATGATGCAAAAGGAAGGCCTCAAGTTCTCTAAGGAGAATTACATATTATGGTGTGGTACAATGAAGCTCTACCTAAGAACTCTAGGAGATCAATACTGGAATCATGTAAGAAAATAGTACAATGAACCTACAGGGGTTCTCATTGTAGATCAGATCAAAGAGAAGCAAGATAACATCAAAACTATGAATGTGATTGCTAGTACTCTATTTGATAATGAGTATGCTGAGGTTCAAGATCTAAAAATAGCCTATGAGATGTGGAATAAGCTGAAGACTATTTATGGAGGAGATCCTCATGTACACAAGGCTAAGGTGGATAGTTTGAGAGGCAAATTTGATGAGATGAGGATGCAAGAAGGAGAGAATATAGAAGAGTACAACAAAAGGATAAAAGATGTGGTAAATTCTATCAGAATTGCTAGAGGAAAACTTGAGGAAGATGATGTGGTCAGAAAAATCTTGAGAACCTTGCTACCACAATATGCCATAGGAGTTTTTGCGATTCAGGAACTCAAATATTTGGGAACAATTAATGTTACACTTGACTCCCTGATCGATAAGTTGACTGCCTTTGAACTGAGCAACTATGATAATAGTATGCCAAAGATTGATGTTGCCTTCAAATATTCCATGACACTTGCACCAACAAAGAGAAGAAAAGAAACCAGAAGTAGTTCTACTACAAGAACCAATCATTCTCATGAACATGACAACTTCTTGTCTGAAGAACAAGAACAAGATGAGCTTGAAGCTTTAATAGCAAGAAGGCTACCAAGAGGAAAAGGAAAGTACAAAGGTAAACTACCCCTGAAGTGTTTCTCTTTCAATAAAATAGGTCATATTGCATCCAGATTTCCTGATAATGATAGGAAGGAAAACTCTAGAAGATACAAAGAGAAGAGCAAGAAGGAGTGCTATCTTGCATAAGGAGTTACTGAATAAGAATAAGAAGGATCTGATGAAGAAGGGATTGCATTTGTAGTGGTAAAGGAAGATAGCACAGACAAAAGTGATATGGCACTGATCTCGAGTTCAAACTAGTGTGGATATTGGGTAATTGATAGTGGTTGCACTCACCACATGACCGGTGATAGGAACAAATTCCTCAACATGGAGGACTGTGATGGAGGATCGGTGAGATTCAACAATGATGCTCCTTGTGAAGTAAAAGGTAAGGGATCTATAGCCCTAAATGAAAAATAATTGTGAATATGTTCACTAGGTAGAAGGGCTAAAGTATAGTCTATTGAGTGCTACACAACTTAACAATAAGGGTTACCGATTAGAATTTAATGAAGGAATATGCAAAATAAGTGATAAATCAGGAGATTTGATTGCTACCGGTAAACCAACTAGAAGTAATTTGTTCTACCTAGACAACATTGTAGGAAGTTGCCTAATGGCAAAGGTAGAAGACAGTTCAATGTGGCACAAAAAATTGTGTCATGTTAATTTTGATAGCATAGCAAAGGTTAGTAAAATGAAGTCTGTCAGATTTTGCCTGAAATTATGAAACTTGAGAATGCTATGTGTAAAGAATGTCAACTAGGAAAGTAGACCGGATCTAGTTTCAACAGAAAATATTATTCATCTGAGAATATCTTAGACTTAGTTCATATATATTTGTGTGGTCATACAAGGATTAAGAGTTTCTATGGGGACCGATACTTCATATTGTTTGTAGATAATTTCTCAAGAATGATGTGGGTTGTATTCTTGAGAGAAAAATATGAAGCCTTTCACATCTTTAAGGTCTTCAAGGCTCGAGTGGAGAGAGGAACTGATAAGAGTTTGAAATGTTTGATATCAGATAGAGGAGGAGAGTTCACCTCTCAAGAGTTCATAAATTACTGTGAAGAACATGGGATTATGAGGCAGATGTCTGTACTCATAACACCTAAATAGAATAGGGTTGTTGAAAGAAGAAACATAACTCTAATTGATTATGCGAGAACTCTAATGATTCAGAAGGATATTCTAGTGTAGAGAACCTTCTTATACACCTTTATTTCAAGCACATTGTGGTGTCTACATGTTCATTTAAGATGTAATAATGAGTTGGATCATTGATCACCCTTGATGTAATTGAATGCCTATTTGTATGGTCAATAATCTCTTATGTGAGCATATAAACCTAGAGGTCTATTAGGCCATGAAGTCTTGGAGTTTGGATTTTAAATGTTAGTATGTCTAGGATTTTGTCTTAGGTGTTTGGAGTAAATAATGACCTTGGATGTGTTTCCATAAGGTCTAGGTGGTTAATAACTGATGTTGGTCCTAAGTTGCAAAATGTTGCATTTGTTGTCAAGCAACTTTTTAAAGTTTCCGGTAGAATGCCAACTACTTATCCAATGGTCCTAAATATTCAAAAGTTGGTTATGGATGTTGGAAAAGGTTTATATATGTTTGGACAACCGTAGGAAGAAGGGGAGTCAAAAGTTTTGTAAAGTTTGGTAGAGAAAATGAATAGAACAAGTTTGATTTTGCCATACAGTGATATTTTTCCGTACGATCTATAGAGAGCGTGAGAAATACTAATGAATTTTCAATCTGGTTAGAAAGAATTCCGAAACACCCTTCCAATGCATTTGGGTTGACCTCTTGAAGTAAAGTTTAGTGGAAGTTATAGGCATTTATCTTCTATAGGTTTGAAACCCTCCATTTTCTAGGGTTACAATGCAAATAAGACCCTAACTCATAATCTACTCATTGGGATCCGATGGCCATGGGTAGAATGCAATTTAGGGACATGTATTTTGAGATTGCAGAGGGGCGAAGTTGGAGGAGTTGGTTGGTGCATTACCACCAAGTCCTAGTCTAAACCGGTTGAGGGTTTAGATTAGATTAGATGAGTTTCATTGAGCATACAATGAACAATGATGAGATTGTAGCATCGTAAATTGTACGCACTTGCTAGGGTGGTACAATTTCACACCTAGTTTAGCACCCGCCTTAGTGCATTTTACATTTTACATTGCATTTCCCCTTGAGCACTTAATTAATCAAATTAATTAGGTCTAAGGTTCTATTTCATCATCTCCCACATCATAAAGTTGGGCCCTTTCATTAAAGTGTGCCCCTTTCATTTTATTCTTCCAATACATCATTCAATCAAAAACCCTAATTAGGTCCTATTTTGAACTTGGGGGCTTGATTTAGGGGGTCAAAACATCTCGAAATCACCTATAACTTCGGGATTCTCTCTAAAATCATCATATCCACGCTCCTAAAATTTTGAGAAAAATGTCCGGGACCATGTGCACCGGGCGCCACGGTCCCGGCAACTATAACAACATTTCCTAGTGACTAAAAGAGTTTCTCCCCTCATCTATAACAACATTTTAGTGCCTAAAAGAGTTTCTACCAATCCCTTTGAGACTCTCCCATGCTCTAAGGATGAAGTCTTTAAGAGTGATCTTGATAATTCTCCTAAAATGTGCCCTTCCTATTTAGCTATCCTAGAGGAAGAGAATGATATCATAAACACCTTTCTTAATGTTACTTCACCTTCCCTCCATGATGCCTCTCTAAGTGAAAAGGTATTGATGGACATTGAATTATTTTCTCCTAAAGTTGGTCCTTCCAATGGGGGCATGTTAGTGCAACAAGAGGTTATGAACACTTCTTTCAAAGATCTCCTTCCTAAGCATGAATCTTTGGAGAAATATGTTCATGTTCCTCCTAAAAAACACTCCTTTCATGAGGATCCTTTTGTGCAAGAAGATGACATTATCCCTACATTTCCTAGTGATGGCATTTCCTTTTCCAACAAAATTCCCACTAGAGATGACGAATTAATGGTAAATGCTTACCCTTCTCCTAAAGTTGATCTTACCCATAAGCATCCCTTAGAGAAAGAAGATGAAATAATAAGCAATTTCCTTAATTCTCTCTCCCATAAAGATCATATTGAAAATATTTTGAGGAAAGAGGATGAGTTTAACACATCTATTGATTCTCTCCCTCCTAAGGATGAGGAATTAATAAACAATGTTATCTCCTCTCCCGAAATTGACAATACTTCAAACATTCCTTTCAACAACCTCACTATTTGGGATGAACCATTAGAAGAAGGTGTAGATTATTCTCTCTCCCTTGATAGTTTCTCACCTTCCTTGAATATCAATTATTCTCCCTCTAATAAAGCATCTCCCTCTCCTCAACTTGGTTCTACTCATAAGGAAACCCTAGTTCAAAGCAAGATGGTTAACATCTCTTTCAAAGATCTCTCTCTCAAAAGTGAGACTTTAGAGAGTAATGTTGACCCTTCTCCTAGAGAGTTTCCCCATATAGATCCTTTGATGATAGAGGATGATATGACCTTTCCTAGTATTACTCTGCCTACTAGAACATCAATGCCTACCCCTTGTCTCTCTCCTAAAATTGATTTAATCCATGATGAGATTTTAGTGCAAGAGAAGACTATCAACAATTCTTCCAACGCTTTTGTTCATTCCTCTAAACCATCCTCAATCAATTTGATACATGTGAATGAAACACCTAAAAAACCTCTCTTCACTATCCAAGGTGCTTGTCCTTCTCAAAATTCTCAACCTTTAAATAAGCCTATCTTAGTGGTTCAAGGTGGTTATGCTAATAATTCTTTTTGCACTCCTAAGAAACCTATTATTACTGTGCAAGGAGGTTATTCTTCTAAGAGCCCTTATGAGTATGCTAAGCAACTAACTAGAGAGAGTTATCATGCAGTTGCTCATACCTATAACACAAGAAACAATAGGCAACCTAATCCTCCTCCAGTTATCCCAACTTCACTTCCTCCTTCTCAACCAATTCTTCCGCAAGCTCCACGTATTTCACAAGTTCTTGGTAAGGAATATGATCTCATAGAACAACTTAAAGCTACCCCTGCTAAGATATCCCTTTGGGATTTGATCCAAACTTCTTTCGCTCATCATGGAATGTTACAAGATGCCTTGAAAGATTTGAATGTTCCTCCATCGAATACATCTAGTAATATAGCATCTTTAGTTAACTCTGTGATGAATCCTAAAGCTCAAATTGTGTTTACTCAAGATGAGTTGCCTACTAGTGAAATTCAACATCAATATGATCCCTTGATGATTTTGGTTATCATAAATGACACTGCTATAAGATGAACACTGGTAGATAATGGTTCTGGCCTTAATGTGTTTAGCATTAATCTATTGCATAAGATGAATGTGGATACATCCCTTATTGAGCCTGACTCTCGTCCCATTCGAGGCTTTGATAATGTGGCTAAGTCTTCATTAGGTATTATCACCTTACCCATCACAGTGGGACCTGTTACTTTGCCTACTCTTATCCATGTTATGTCGGGAAATCTAACATACAACTTGTTATTAGGGAGACCTTGGATTCACGGTATGCAAGTTGTCCCCTCTACATTGCATAGACAAGTTAAATTCATTTATAACAATAAGACATATACCTTGATAGGTGATACTAATTTTCAAGCTTGTTCGCAAACATCTACTTCCAAAGGGAGTTCTTCTAAGACTTCCTCTTCTGGTGATGACTCGTTAAACAAGATACCTATGGATGAATCATCACCCTCTAATAATCAAAATTCTTTGGATGAGTCTAAAGCTCCTGAAGAAGATCCTTCTCGACTTGAGTTTACACATGAAAAGGTTTTTGATCCTGAGAAGGTTCTCGTAGAAGACGATTGGGGATCCCTTGACTTTAATCCCACCTTTGTAGGTGAGTATAGGGTTCCTCCTAGAGATCTTAAAGGTAAAAAGAAGGAAGAAACTAGAGATCAATCAGTCTTACTTGAACCTATGAGCAATAATTTTGTGGCCGCTTCTCAAACTTCTTCTTCTCACACCTTTAATTCTGAAGAATTTGATTCTTTGTCTTATGAAAAACCACCTTCTCTTCCTGAAATGGCTGATCGTTATGGTCGTGGTTTTCGCATTTTTGCTAAGCATGGGTATCATGGAAATGGTTGTGGTGCTCATGAACAAGGGATAAAAGTTCCTCTAGAGACTAATTTTCACAATTATGCCTTTGGACTCGGCTATAATCCCTGGAAACGTACCAAAGCATCTAAAGGACCATCTCTCAATGTGAATGCTATATTTAGTAGTGATGATGATCTCACTTCAACTAAATCATCTTCTACTTCTATCATCTTTCATTCCCCTCATAAGGAAATCTTGGCGATGAACAAATCTCTTTATGACTCCCCTCAAATTTCAAAATCCACTTATGAATCTTTATCTCCTATTCATCATAAAGTCCTTTCCTCTAGGGATAAGGCTCTAATAAATTACACTCATCCCTCTTCTAAGATTTCATGTGACTTTTCTTCTTCAATTTTTATAATTTTACACATGTTTTTGATCTCACTTATAGTTGAGCATTTAACATGTCATATTCAAATACCTCATTCAATCCATCATGTCTTTAAATAACATTAATGGCTATTATGTTGCTCATCATTATGTGACATTGGTAGCTCATTTACTGGGGGCTCATTGTCATTCATGATGGTACAATTTCAAGTGCAATCATATTTTTGAAGCAACATAATAGCCTAATCTTCTATGTTATCTCTTGTTCCTATGGGGACAAGAGTGATTTCATACATCTCTTCTTTTTCTTATGTCCAAATCTCTTCCTAGAAGATTGTGTAAGTCCTCATTGAGGCAATGATCTTTCCTTATTTTCATCTAAGGATCCACTTTTTCCTATTTCGTGGATGGTGTGGACTTTATTACTTGATGTTATTCCTTGTATGCATTTGTTGTTGTTTGTTCAAGGATTCTCTCTTACAAGAGGTGTAAGTCCTTGACTACAACCTCTTTTGCACTTGGTAAAATACATCCATAATGAATTCACTCTCCCGATTGGGTTAAAAAGAGCGTCATCCTTCATTAAGAATCACTTTCACCTCGCAAAAGAAGGAAGTATTGCATTCTTATTCTCTTCTTTGTCTTATTCCTCTCGGGGCTAGGTATCTTTTGTACAAAGATCTCTTCTCCTCTAAGGATCTCCTTTACACATACTACAGGATGTCCCTTTTCAACTATCTTATCCTTGCTTAAAGAGTAAAAAACTCTCTTGCTTGGATCTATGACATTGTTGCATTTTTGGGGTATCTTCTTTTGTGATGAAGGTAGGTATCCTTGTTCTACTTTTCTTATGACATAAACATTACACCTTTTGAGCAATGGGTCATTCTCGGAACCAGAGCACAGACTCTTAGAGCGAGATGTCTCCATTTTTCTTTTATGCAAGGTGATTATTCTCGGAACCAGAGCACAGACTCTTAGAGCGAGATGTCACGCTGTTGTACTATACATATGCAGGTTGTAGAATACTCGGGCATAGACTCCTATGAGGTGCTTCTAACCTCCATTACACACACATGCATGAGGTTGAGTGGAACTAGCGGCATAAGGCTAGACTTTCTCACTCTCCTCCCTTACATGGATCACCTAGACAAACTCTAGGGGCTAGTTTTCCATGTCCTTTTTCCCATGGATCACCTAGACAAGATCTAGGGGTGAGAATTCCATGTTTTCTCTCTCACTATTCTTCTCATGGATCACCAATGTGTGTATTCATGCTTTTTTCCTTTCTTTTCTTCTCTTTGCATTTTGTTTCCATTTACATCCTTCATCTTGTGTTAGAGAACTCTCAAATCGTCACACTCTTTGTTGTGTTGGAATTGAGATTTAGTCCTCTTTCTTACCAAATGATTCTCCATTAGTTTTTGATCTCATATCAAATCTTCTTGTGAGCATTTGTCATCAATATTCTTTAACAATTCGAAGTGGTAAACATGATACCCTGTTTCAACTCACTAAAATTAGCAAGCTGAAACAGGGGGGGGCATATAGCTACCCTCAAATTTTCATCACCTTCCTTAGTAAGCATTAGGTGATTTTGTGATCTAACGTATGTTTTGTAGGGTGCGGTTCCTAACTGTGTACTGCAGATACCGCTGGGGGCTTCGTTCGACAGACTTATGGATATATCCTTTTTCAAATAATGTTTACTTTTCTGTACTTTAGCTTGCATATGCACATAGTGTTCATATGACCGCTAAAGTGGGGGCTAAATGTAGCGTCGTAAATTGTACGCACTTGCTAGGGTGGTACAATTTCACACCTAGTTTAGCACCCGCCTTAGTGCATTTTACATTTTGCATTGCATTTCCCCTTGAGCACTTAATTAATCAAATTAATTAGGTCTAAGGTTCTATTTCATCATCTCCCACATCATAAAGTTGGGCGCTTTCATTAAAGTGTGCCCCTTTCATTTTATTCTTCCAATACATCATTCAATCAAAAACCCTAATTAGGTCCTATTTCGAACTTGGGGGCTTGATTTTGGCGGTCAAAACATCTCGAAATCACCTGTAACTTCGGGATTCTCTCTAAAATCATCATATCCGACGGCCCTGAAAATTTGGTGAAAAGTTGTCGGGACCGTGGCGCCCGGTGCACATGGTCTTGGACATTTTTCCCGAAATTTTAGGAGCGCGGTCCAATCATAAAATAAAGCTTAACCCCAAGAAATTGGCGGGATATTCAATCTCTAGGTCGGCCAAAAGACGGAATTACGACCTAGGGTTTCATATATATAAGAGCTCTCTTTCTTCATTTGAGAGGATCCGATTTTTGTTTTCAAGGACCTTCTATGCAGCAAAAGAGCAGATCTTTGAAGACTTCAACAACATTCAACATCCTTCTATCAAGCATTTATCAATTTCATTCATCCATTTAGGGCTTGGAAGACATTGAAGAACAATAGGAGATTACCGACTGAAGATTGGCTTGTACTCCTCCCTTGAGGTTTGGGTATGATTTCATGTTGTTTTCATGTCTTTGCATAAGCTTCAATATATCCTTTATTCATGCTTTAGATCACTTTGCATCTTGATTTAGAGCATTTACATTATCATTTACAAGCAATTAGGGTTTACTTTCTAGGTTGCTCTAGTTTGCTCTCTTGCATTTAAGGACCTTGCACACACACTAGGTCTGCACACACAATACATTTTACAATACAACTTGGCTATTCGTGGAGGTGGAAATCACCAAAGAGGGGGTTTGACTAAGGCAAAACCCTATATAGCCGCCCACCACACCTTTTCAGATATAAGTGCAGGTTTCAGAATCTGGACGACGCCGCAAGTTACAGATCTGGAAGAAGCAGACGGAGACCGAACAACACACCAAATCTCAAAGCAAAAGACCAGGATAGGGGCGTGGGGCACCCTGGTTCTACCAAGACAGGGGCGCTAGGCACCCTGGTCCCTGGGATAGGGGTGCTGGGCACCCTGGTCCTTTTGACAGCAGTTTTCAGCATTTTTGACAGCTTTGCAAAACAGCAGTTTTCGGAGCAGTTTCAGGGGCAGAATCAGGACAGTGGCACCCGCGCCCCCATCCCGAACATTTTCAGTCAGATTTTAACTCTGGGTACGCATTTGCATTCTTGTCTTGTCCTTGTGTTTACAGCTTTTCATTATTTAAGTTCAATTCTGCAATCTTGTCATTAGTTCATACTTGCACTTTGGGGTTAGGGATTGAACTTGCATCATTTCATCTTTCAATTACAACAAAGGAATAGAAATCCTAATAGGTAGCCCGTGGCTCTCTCTTCCACAAGAAGAAGTAGCCAATTGTGTGATACCTCTAGGTTCTTTCGTATTCCACAAGTGTGTGGTTGAAAGTGAGATTAGGGCATGCTTGCTTAGTGTCACTTTTTCTCCCACACAGAGATGATGAGTTGAATTGATGGAATTGGAGTATTTGAACATAGGAGAAACTTCCTAAAGAGTTGGAACCTTCCTCTGATCCCATTCTCGTATACCTCTTTTGTGAAACCAAACTAACCTAATAAATTAGGCCTATAACCCAAGTAGGTGTTGAAGAGTGCAGGAATAAGGTGGAAATCCAATCTTTTTGAATTTGATAGTAATCCCAAAAGGGTGTCTAAAACCTAGATTTGTTGAGGTGTTGTTTGGTGTTGTCTAGAAAAAAGTTCCAAAAGAAAATGAAATAGGGATACTAACTAGTAGACCTATGCAGATAAACCTATGAAACCTATGTTGGTAAACCTGTGAAACCTGTATCAGTAACTCTATGAAACCTGTGTCGGTAGACCTATACCGATAGGCTCGTCTAGTCCTCAAAAGACAATATTTGTCTTGTGCTTCAAAAATAACATTGTGGAAGATCTTGATAGGTCTTAGGAAGTGGGTAGAAGTGTTGTGCCATCCTTGGTTAGGGGTAAGAGTTTCATAGTTGAGGTGTGAAACATAGCCATGAGGAAGACTCAAGGTAAATAAGACCAAGGTGTGTAGGTGTGTTTATCACCCTACTACTATCGACCTCTGCATTAGGTGGTATCAGAGCTTCAGAAGATCCTTGGAGAAGAATAAAGCAATGGAAGATGCAATTGAGAATAGTGAGGAGATTCCCCCTAGACCCATGACAAACATGGAGTTAGCTAAGATAATGAGGGAGCAGGTGACTAAGAATAAAAAGATGGAGGAGGAGATAGAAAGGTTGAAGAAAGACCAGGTAGGCAAGGGAGTTGCATCAGCATCAGATGGAGAAGGAGAAGAGGAAGAAGCAAGACTATTGTTACCAGCAGATCAAAGGTGATTTGTTGAAGCCCTCAATAGGGTAGGAAGAAGAGACAATAGAGCAGAACTACCTACATTCTCTGGAAAGATGAATCCAGAAGAAAGTATGGATTGGATAGAAGGAATGATCAATTATTTTGAATGTGAAGAGGTACCTAAAAACCAAAGGGTGAAGGTGGCTAAATCCAAAATGAAAGGTCCAACTCTTAGTTGGTGGAACTTTCTAGAAAATGAAAGAGATGAAGAAGGAAAGAGACCTATAATTTTGTGGAAGAAGATGGAGATAGAGATCAAAAGGAAGTTTGTACCTGAGGACTATGAGATAATCTTACACAAGATATTACAAAATCTAAGGCAAAGAGATTTGGATGTCAATACTTACATTGAGGAGTTCCACAGGATGACCCTTAAAGAAAAGATGCCAGAGAGCGAAACAAAAAAGATAGCAAGGTACATGAATGGTCTTAAGTTCAGTATTCAAGATGAACTATTTTTGTTTAACCCTGAATTAGTGCACAAGTGTTTTCAAATGGCACTTAGGATTGAGGAGAAGGAAAAAAAGGAGAGGGGAACACAATAATAGAGGAAAGGGTACATGTTTTAGAGGCAAAGGTAGATTCAATGGAAGAGGATCATCTCCTAAACCCCAAGGAGAGTCCAACCATCAGGAACAAGAGGGAGTATTAGGGAACAAAGGTAGATTTAGAGGAAGGAGGGGAAATAGTAGAGGAATTTTCGGTGGAAGAGGGCCTATTATCTTTACTGGTAGGTGTTTTTCATGCAACCAAGCTGGGCATCAATAATTCAGATGTCCTTGGAAACTAAGCAATGGTAGCTAAGGAGGTGATAGGAGGGCACATATAATACAAGAAGAAGATAGTCAAAGCACGACCTTCTACCACACATCAACTTCAAAGTTTGTAGATCCGGAGCAAGGAGAACTCTTGATGATTAATAGGACCCTCTTGAAGGTGCCAACAGTCAAAGAACCACCTCAGAGGAAGTCTCTTTTCAAAACCACCTGCAAGGTACAAGGTAAAGTTTGTAAGGTCATTGTAGATTCTGGATCCACAAATAACATAGGTTCTGTTGAAATGATTACTAAACTTAACTTGCAAAGAATACCTCATTCCCATCCTTATAAAGTGTCTTGGTTGAACAAAGGTCAACAAGCCTTGATTAGTGAGTAAGTTTGGGTAGAATTTTCAATAGGTGAATACAAAGATAGGGTGTTGTGTGATGTAGTAGAAATGGATGCTTGTCATCTACTAGTAGGCAAGCCTTGGAAATATGATGTAGATGTTAGACATGAGGGAAGAAATAATGTGTATACCATCACCAAGAATGGGGTGAACTTCACTATGACACCTCTTCTGGATGACAGTAAGGATAAGCACATTATGACTAGTGTCATGCTAATAGATGAGAAAGAGATAATGAAAGGTTTGAAGGAGAAGGATAATCCTTGCTTTTCTATAGTTGTCAAGCCTAGGGATGAACCTAAGAAGCATCCTAAGAACCAAAATATAGAAAGGAAAGTAGGTCCTGAAGAAGTTCAAGATCTGCTAGATAAGTACAAGGAATAGTTGCAGACAGTACCACAGATACCTTACCTCCTCAAAGAGAAATTAATAATTGTATAGACCTTATAACAGGTGCTACCCTACCTAACAAGGCAGCCTATAAACTACCCTCTGAACAAAATGTAGAAGTTGCAAGACAGATCCAAGAGTTACTTGAGAAAGGGTTCATTAGAAAGAGTATAAGCCCATGTGCAGTCTCGATAGTACTAGCTCATAAGAAAGAAGGGACATGGAGGCTGTGTACATACTCTAGGGCTATAAATAGGATAACAATAATATATAGGTTCCCAATGCCAATATTAGAGGATTTGATGGATTTTCTAGGAGAGGCCAAGTACTACTCCAAAAATGACTTGAAAAGTGGTTATCACCAAATTAGGATCAGAGATGGAGACCAATGGAAGACAACATTTAAGACCAATGAAGGCTTTTTTGAATGGATGATAATGTCGTTTGGGCTTTCCAATGCCCCTAGTACATTTATGAGGTTAATGAATGGGGTTCTTAAGCTCTTTATCAATCATTTTGTGGTAGTATATTTGGATGATATACTGATTTTCAGTAAGGATAAAAATGAACATCTGATGCACTTCAATTTTGTATTGAAAAGTTTGCATGAGGAGCAGCTGAAGGTCAACTTGGACAAGTGTGTTTTCTTGCAAGAAGAATTGGTGTTTCTTGGATTTTTTGTTTCCAAAGGTAATATGAGAATGGATCCATATAAGGTGGAGGCAATCCACAATTGGCCCACACCTAGATCTGCAAGTGAGGTAAAAAGTTCCCATGGCTTAGCAAGCTTTTATAGGAAATTTATAAGAAATTTTAGTGGGGTTAGTGCTCCTATGATAGATACCATCAAGGGTGGAAGAAAGTGTCAATTTTCTTGGAATGATGAAGCTAACAATTCTTTTGAGTATTTGAAAATGAAGTTTACAGAGCAGCCCATCTTAGTCGTTCCTGATTTTCATAAGGTATTCACTATTGAATGTGATGCATCTAAGAAAGCTATAGGAGGAGTCTTGAGTTAGGAGGGTAGGTCGGTGGCCTTTTTTGTGAGAATTTAAATGAAGCAAAATAGAAATATTCAACCTATGATCTAGAGATGTATGCTTTGGTACAATCTCTCAGGAAATGGAGGCACTATCTATTACCTATGGAATTTGTTGTTTATACTGACAACCATGCTTTAAGTTTTTTGAACAGGGAGGAGAAACTCAATCATAGGCACATGAAATGGATGGAGTACCTTCAAGCATTCACATTCACTATCAAGCATAAGAAGGGAGTAGCCAACAAAGTTGCAGATGCCCTTAGCAGGAGGAACTTGGTTATCCAAGAAATTCAATTAGAAAGCACGGGAATCACTTCTATGAAGGACATGTACCAAGAAGATGCAGATTTCAAGGAGGCTTGTGAGGTTTGTCAAGCTATGAATGAAAGGTATCATACTAATTTTTTTGAGTATATGCTTCAAGAAGGTTTAATTTTAAAGGGTAGTTAGATTTGTATTCCTAATTGCTCAATGAGAGAGAATATTGCCAAGGAAAATCATTGTGGGAGTTTATCAGGACATTTTGGACTTGATAAGACACTTAAGTTGGTTAGAAGGTTTTATTTTTGGCCAAGAATGCAATGAGATGTGAGGAAATTTGTTTCAAAGTGTGTGGTGTGTCAAAGAGCTAAAGGTACAAGTTCAAATTAAGGCCTCTATACTCCTTTACCAATCCCTACCAAACCTTGGGATTCGGTTAGTATGGATTTTGTCTTATGCCTTCCTAGGACTAAATCAGGTTATGACAATGTCTATGTTGTGGTAGACATGTTTTCCAAAATGGCACACTTTTTGCCATGCAAAGTTACACAAGATGCTTCCAATATTGCAGGTTTGTTCTTCAAGGAGGTTGTTAGACTTCATGGGTTACCTTTAAGCATCATCTCAGACCGGGATCCTAAGTTTGTAGGACATTTTTGGAGGACTTTGTGGCATAGGTTAGGGACAAATTTGTCCTTCTCTTCTACTTATCACCCTCAATTTGATGGATAGATAGAGGTGATTAATATATCCCTTGGTAATTTGTTGAGGTGTTTGACTAAGGACCATGGGGTCACTTGGGATGCTATTCTTCCACAAGTAGAATTTGCATATAATGACTCTATGAACAGAAGTACCAGACTGAGTCCTTTCCAAATTGTATATGGAACCCATCCTAGAGGTGTTCTTGAACTCAAAGAAGTGTAGAATATTAATAGAAGAAGTGCTCAGGCAAATGATTCTGCTGAAGTGATGAGAGACATACATCAACAAGTCCGGGATAGATTGATACAAACCACTGAAAAGTATAAGCAAGCAGTAGATGTCACAAGGAGAGATGTTCAATTTAAAGTGGGAGACATGGTGATGATTCATCTCAACAAAGAAATACTCCCTAAGGATAAGTACACCAAGTTGATTATGAAGAAGATAGGTCCTTTCAAGGTCCTCAAAAGATATGGAAATAATGCATACAAAATAGATCTACCCCCAAATGTGGGATTGTCACCTATATTCAATGTATCTAATATATATACATATAAAGGTTCTATGGATGATGTTTGTTTTGGAAGTTTATCTGATTCTTCCAGTCCAACTATGTTGGAAGGACTTCCTTCCCCTCTCAAACCTAAGATTGAGTGCATTTTGGATCAAAGGGCTAGCAAGAAAACAAGGAGGAAGACTTACTTGGAGTACCTAGTCAAATGGAAGAATCAACCTTTAGAAGATGCTACATGGATGACTTCTGAGGCCTTTGAGAAGACCAAAACTCACTTTGCAGACATCCCAACTCAAGGGACTTGAGTTTCTTTTGTGCCTAGGAGTATGGTGTAGAGCACATTCCATTACACATCTATTTTCAAGCACATGGTGTTTACAGGTTCATTTATGATGTAATAATGGGTTGGATCACTGATCATCCTTGATGTAATTGAATGCCTATTTGTATGGTCAATAATCTCTTAGGTGATCATATAAACCTAGAGGTCTATTAGGCCATGAAGGCTTGGAATTTGGATTTTCAATGTTAGTATGTCTAGGAAGTTGTCTTAGGTGTTTGGAGTAAATAATGACCTTGGATGTGTTTCTGTAAGGTCTAGGGGGTTAATAACCGATGTTGGCCCTAAGTTGCAAAATGTTGTATTTGTTGTCAAGCAACTTTTTAAAGTTGTCGGTAGGATGCCAGCTACTTATCCAACTGTCCTAACTATTCAAAACTTGGTTATGGATGTTGGAAAAGGTTTATATATGTTTGGACAACCGTAGGAAGAAGGGGAGTTGAAATTTTTGTAAAGTTTGGTGGAGAAAGTGAATAGAACAAGTTTGATTTTGCCATATAGTGATATTTTTTTGTACGATCCATAGAGAGCATGAGAACTAATGATGAATTTTTGATCTGGTTAGAAAGAATCCTGAAACACCCTTCCAATGCATTTGGTCTGACCTCTTGAAGTAAATTTTAGTGGAAGTTATAGGCGTTTATCTTCTATAGGTTTGAAACCCTCTATTTTCTAGGGTTACAATGCAAATAAGACCCTAACTCATGATCTACTCATTGGGGGATGATGGCCATGGGTAGAATGCAAGTTAGGGATATGTATTTTGAGATTGCAGATGGGCGAATTCAAAGGAGTTGGTTGGTGCATTACCACCAAGTCCTAGTCTAAACTGGTTGAGGGTTTAGATTAGATTAGATGAGTTTCATTGAGCATACAATGAACAATGATGAGATGATGAGTTGAATTGATGGAATTGGAGTATTTGAACATAGGAGAAACTTCCTGGAGAGTTGGAACCTTCCTCTGATCTGATTCTCATATACCTCTTTTGTGAAACCGGTCTAACCGGATCAATTAGGCCTATGACCCAAGTAGGTGTTGAAGATTGCAAGAATAGGGTGGAAATCTAATCTTTTTGAATTTGATAGTAATCCCAAAAGGGTGTCTGAAACCTAAATTTGTTGAGGTGTTGTTTGGTATTATCTGGAGAAAAGTTCCAAAAGATAGTGAAATAGGGCTACTAACCGGTAGACCTATGTCGGTAAACTTGTGAAACCTGTGTCGGTAAACCTGTGAAACCTGTGTCGGTAACTCTGTGAAACCTGTGCGGTAGACCTATACTGGTAGGCTTGTCTAGTCCTCAAAAGCCAATATTTGTCTTGTGCTTCAAAAATAGCATTGTGGATGATCTTGATAGGTCTTAGGAAGTGGGTAGAAGTGTTGTACCATCCCTGATTAGGGGTAAGAGTTTGATTTCACATTTGAGGTGTGAAACATAGTCATGAGGAAGACTCAAGGTAAAGAAGACCAAGGTGTGTAGGTGGGTTTATCACCCTACTGTTGCTGACCTCTGCATCAGTCTTGGTCAAGGATGTCAGTGCGGTGCACAAATGGTTGTGTAGTGTGTTTTAGTCTCATATGGACCGCTATCAAAAAGTACTCAGAAACATGAAAGCCCA
Source organism: Cryptomeria japonica (assembly GCF_030272615.1). NCBI lineage: Eukaryota > Viridiplantae > Streptophyta > Pinopsida > Cupressales > Cupressaceae > Cryptomeria > Cryptomeria japonica. The sequence goes on along the minus strand of NC_081407.1, from coordinate 898,080,244 downwards.
ACTCTTTTCTTCAGATAACTTGTGAAACCTAGAAGTTAGAAATCTGGCAATGAATACTAGATAATAAATATAAAAAATAAATGAATACAAATGAGATAAATAAAACACAGAAAAACCCTCATGAATTTGAATACTTCAAATAAACCTACACACATGAAGTAGAGAAAAAATATCTGGGGTTGTTTGGAGACTTGCCTCAATCAAGTCCCTATTTTGGTGTTTTCACCTCCACAACAGCTAGATAAATAGATAGATAAAAATGTAAATAGAAAAGATAAATGATTTGATAGATAAGGGATGTGATGAATCCCCAAGATTCTTAGAGATGTGAGAAAGATATTACCAACAAGGCTTGAAAAAGCCAAGAGAGTTTCAAAAGATTATTGCAAGAGCTTTAGAGTGTTGTATCAAATTAGAGACTGTTTTAACAAGCAAAAGAGAAAGAGAAGGTTGTGAGAGCCAAGAGAACTAGAGATATTGTGTCCAGAATCTATAGAAAGTTTCTTGAAGAACCAAGAGAGATTTCATGAATGAAAGAGAGATTTAAAATGAGAATAAGAGGGAAAGAAGAGGCTAGGGAAGCCATTTAGAAGATTCTGAGCCATTTCCACGGACCAAAATAGGTGACAAGAGACGAAATGTGTAGAACTAATATTTTAATGCTAAGATGGCATGTGGAAAATGCATGATGTGTGGATGTCCACACAACACACTAGTGTCTAGATAATTCATGCTGAAAAACAACAGGTTGCAAGAGAAACATGAGGTTTATGCAAAATAAAAGATGAAGGATAACTGCTGAAAAAGGTGTCTTGAGCATCCCAAGAGAGAAAAGGCTGATGCAAGGGCTAAAATGAGCCTACTAAAATGCTAGGGGAATTAACACTAAAGTGGCTGCAAAATTGTAGGTGGAATTACAAAGGGGTATGCAATTTTCAACTCTACATTTTGCCCCCACTTTAGCAGGCTTATGAATGAACATGAATATGCACACTAGAGGAAATCTATTGAACATAAAATAACATCATGATGCCAAAAGCATACTATAGAGGAAGTAGATAAATCTTTGAGCCAAGGAACCATGCCTCTAAGCCAAAGACCTACAAAATAAATATATTAGACAAATCAATTTGCATGACAACAAGATTAGAAAGTGAAAAATCCCAAGATGACGGGGTTAGATTGTGATAAACATATAGATATACATATAAGAACATGGATAACACACACATGAAAGAACATAAAAAACTAAGAATTTTGAGTTAGCAAAATGAAAGAGACCATGATATAAAAGGTTGTCCCAGTACTATGCATCATTCCAAAAATATAAGAAACCACACATAGTGAAATTCTAAAAAGGAGAGAAGAATGCAAGGATAATTTGCCTCGAGGAAGAATGCACCCAAAAGTTAGAGAAGAAATCAACATCAAAGAGATAGTACATGACCTAGACACTAGCTCGCTTTGTAGCAAGCAGTCATGTAGATGATAATGATTAAAAAGATAAATCACAATCTAGCAAATTTTGTTATGTTAGGTGATCAAAGATAAGTAGAACCAACCTTTCTATGAAGGAAAGTCACTACCAAAAGATAAGTAGAACCAACCTTGCTATGAAGGAAATCCACTACCAAAAGATAAGATGCCCAATAGAACCAACTTTGCTTGTGGAAGAGAGCCACTACTGATAGAGATAAATATATGCTATATAGGACCATTCTCACTATGGAGGGAGGCCACTATAGCTAAGATCACTTTTTATAAGAGCCACATAAGGAAAAGATAGACAGACACCATAATAGGAAAAAAAATAGATAGTCACCAAAGTGGGCGAGAGATAGACATGCACCAATATGGGTGAAAAAGTGACACATCATGTGATAAGAATGTACAAAAGAGTGGAATATGTTAAATAACATGGTAGAGGTAAACCTCGATATCACTTGTGCAAAGAAGAATAGAGATGAGTATCAATAAATGAAGAATTGAAAACACCTGATTGATGAAGTTGTTGTATTCTATCCTTCAAGGACTTACATTCACTTGTGGAATGACCAAGCACTTGATGATATGCACAAAAAGAATGTTTTGCTTTACCATCCTTATGAAACTTCTTATATGTAGGAGGAGGAAGAGTAATCAAGTGGGCTTTAAGAAGCCTCAACAAAATAAGCTCTTTATTAGATAAGGGATGAGTAGGAAGCAAGCCTTTCTCTTGTGGAGAAATTTTGACAGCTCACAAGAAGAAGAAGACATAGAAACATTTGACAATGGAGGGGATGAAGACAAAGGAGAAGCTTTGTAACCTAAACCTATTGTAAAAGAGCATAGTTTTGATTCTAAAAGGACCTTAACTTATTGATCCACATTCCTAAAACCATTTCCTTTGTATCCATACTTGGAACCAATATTGAATCCTGGACCATAACATGATTGAAACTCCTCAAAAGGGGGAGGATCACCTTTAATGGTATAGCCAATGGTGTTCACATGATCTTGCAATATAGAAGAATAATCATCTTTGATAGCAGGTGTGAATGATACTTTTGGAATGTTAAGGTGGATAGGGCTGACTTTATATTCTCCAATGAAGAAGCTTATAAAGTCTAAGGAACCCCACTCATCACCAAGAAATTCATTTGATTCAGAAGAAGATGATTGTGAAGAAGGAGATGGAGTAGGAGTAGACTTTGGACTTTCTATTTTAGAAGGATCTTCTTTAGGGACAACCTTCTCATGGGTTTTCTCTTTAGGAGAGACTATGGGAATAATTGTTTATATATTAGAAGATAAAGATGGGATATAATTTTGAAAGGTAGGTGTAACTGAGGCATGACTAGCAACTACGATTGGACACAAGTGCATATCATCAAGATCAACCTTGATTGTAACTACTTGATTGCTAGAAACAAACTAAATAGAACCATGAAGGTTAGAACTAACTACTCTTAAAGCATGAATCCAAGGTCCACCCAAGAGAAGATTATATGGCAAAGGCCTTGGCATAACATGCACCATGGTTGGAATAGTAACTAGTCCAATCTTTATAGGCAAAGTAACAATGCCCAAAGAGGTTTTACCACATGAATGAACAATAAAAGATGCATCAAGAGAATTCTAATCCACTTCGATTTTGGGTAATAGGTCTAGAGTACAAACACTAAGTGTTGAGCTCATATCAATGAGAGTTCATCTAATGTTGACACCATTGACATAAACAATTATCATTAATGGATCTATTTTGATTTCTTACTTCTAGAGGCAGGTGTTTGTTTGAATATAATGTAATATTCAATGAATCTACACAAATATGATGTATCAATGCATTCACATTCAAAGGCATAGAAAAAGAAGGAAAATTCTTCTAAAGAGCATCCTGAAGCATATCTTGATAAAATGGGGAATTCTGAAGCAAATCCCAAAGTGAGATCTTAGTAGGAGTAACATGAAGTTTCTCAATAAGATCATAATCACTAGGTTGCTTAATTAAAGGCTTAGGTGCTTGAGGAAGATCTAGTTGAAAAGGTGGTAAGGAAATATTAGAGTGATCAACATTTTCCTTATTTCTACAAATTTTATAAGTGTGGGCTATGATTATAGAAGAAGAAGCCTTAGACTGTTTGTATCTTATAAAAAGATCTGATGAGTCACCTTTAAAATGAACACCATGAATAGAAATTACCTTCTTTGGAGGAGGATTAGTTGGAGTCACACAAATGATTGGTCTCTTGGGTTTGCTAGGGGCAGCAAAGACAATAATAATATTTACAAACTCAACACAACTTGAAGAAGAATTAGTTAAAGGAACTTTCTCAACATCAACCTGTGGGAAATTAGATGTGAGATGATATTCATCATCCACTAATGCATCAACTCTAGAAGAGAGTGCATTAGAATGAAGAGAAGGTAGAGTAACATTAAGAAAGGTATCAATGATTTCACCCTCTTACAACAAAATATCTTCTAAGACAAGAATTTTTACAAGAGGGATCAAAGACATAGAGTTTCATATAGGCAAAGCCAAGTCACCATCACATGCATGAAAAGGAACATCATTAGTACTTTGAATAAAATTAAAAATAGAACTAATAAAAGAAGATAATAAATGCATTTTGAAAATAGTTGACTAATTTAAAGAAACAATGCATAAATGATTCAGCTGAAGGTCGTTGTATCATTTAAAAATTGACGACATGCAATGGGGTTTAGGGCAACACCTCAATTTTTATTTTTTTGGAAGAAGGGGAAAGTTTATAAATTGTCCTTTTTTAAGGGGGATATGTAATGATTGAAGGAATGATAAAGAATTCTTTAAAAATAATACAAAATAAATATTCACATCGGGTTCACCAAAATGTAATGGTGCAAAAGTGACCCTACAAAGGGAAGAATTATATTCCCTTGAGAGCCAATTTCACAACATACATTCAGATATCTCCAACTAGTGAAATTGGTGAAGATATCTAATTAGAGAAATGGAAAGAGAAGATACAGAGAGTATCTAGTCTAAATCTAAGCATCTTGGTCAAGGACATTAGTGTAGTGCACAAGCATCTATGCAGTGCATTGTAGTCTCATACCGACCATGAATAGAAAAGACTCAAAAACACAAAAACCTAACTATGTTCTTCAGATAACTTGCAAAACCCAAAAGTTATAAATTTGGCAATGAATACTAGATAATAAATATAAAAATAAATATATACAAATAAGACAAATAAAACACAAGCAAACCATTGTGTGTTCGAATAATTATAATAAACCTACACACATGAAGAAGAAAAATGTTTGGGGCTGTTTTGAGAATTGCCTCAGTCAAGTCCCTATTTTGGTGTTTCTACCTCCACAATAGCTAGATAGATAGATAGATAAAATTGTAAATAGAAAAGATAAATGATTTGATAGATAACGGATGTGATGAATCCCTCATATGCTCAGAGATACGATAAATATATTACCAACAAGGCTTGAAAAAGGAAAGAGATTTTCAAAAGATTATTGCAAGAGCTTGAGAGTGTTGTAGCAAACTAGAGACTACTATAACAAGCAAAAGAGCAAGAGAAAGTTGTGAGAGCCAAGAGAACTAGAGAGATTGTGTCCAGAATCTAGAGAAAATTACTTGAAGAACCAAGAGAGATTGCATAAATAAAAGAGATAGATTTAAAATGAGAATAGGAGGGAAAGAAGAGGCTAGGGGAGCCGTTTAGAATATTCTGAGTTGTTTCCATCGACCAAGATAAGTAACAAGTGCCGAAATGTACAAAACCAACATTTGAATGTTAAGATGTCGCAGGACTAATGTGTGGTGCGCAGATGTCCATGCAACATGCTAGTGTCCAGACAAATCATGCTAAAAAACAAGTGGAAAGAGAAATGTTGGCTCCCAAATCAATAGACTCTAAGTCCTACAGGAATAGCCACTAACTTATCAACAGACTCAGAAAAGGATTTGGCCTGCAAACAAGATTCAGTCACAAGACTGAGATCTCATATACTTTAGGCTTTGAAAAACTAAAGTGGGTCTCCCTATACAATGTCTTATTGATCTACAACAACTCTATGCTCAAAAATTGTATGCTACAATAGATTATCTCAATGAAAATATACCTTAAGAAGGAGAGATTTTTGAAATCACTCTTGCCCCATATACATAGAGACAAGAGATGGGACAAAAATAGGCAATTATGTTGCTTCCAAATTATGATTGCACATGAAAGTGTATCATCATGAATGACAATGAGCCCCCAATAAGTGAGCTACCAATGCCCCATAATGATGAGCAACATAATAGCCACTAATGTTATTTGAATATATGATAGATTGGATGAAGAATTTGATAATGACATGTTAAATTCTCTACCATCTGTGAGTTTTAAAACATGTATGAGATGATAAACATTAAAGTCTTGATCAAGAGAGTAGTTTTTAGGAGAAGAATAGGCCACCAATTCATGTTCCTCTTGCACACAAGAAGCCTTAGGAGAGGGATAACTATAATTCATCGAGGCCCTATTTCTAGAAGAAAGGATGGTAGAATGAATAGAAGATAATGCCTCATAAGTAGGATTGGAAATCTCTTGGGGAGATTCATTAAGAGGCTTGTCAATCACCCTAATTTCCTTATAAAGGGGATGAGTGTTGGGAGATATAGAGGATGATCTAATTAAGGTGAATTCATCATCACTACTAAATGTAGAATTCACATTGAGAGATGGTCTTTTAGATCCTTTGGTGGGCTTTGAAGAATTATATCCAAGTCCAAATGAAGCTCCACATATGTTATTTTCTAAAGGAACTTTAATCCCTTGTTCATTAACACCACAACCAGTGTCATTATATCCACTCTTTGCTGAAATGTGAAAACCTGGACCATAAAGGGATTAATTAATTAAATGTGAAATCAGGCCTTGAAGGTTGAAATAAGACATAATTAGGGTATTTGATTAAATGATTAATTGGGAGAATAAAATAAAAAGGAGCACACTTAGGGTAAAGGGCCCAATTTTATGATGTGAGGAGTGATAAGAGAATACCTTTTATTAAATTAAATTAATTAATTAAATGCTTAAAGAGGAATTTGAAATACAAAATGTAAACACACAAAGGCGGGTGCTAACCTAAGCATGGAATTATACCACCCAATTAAGGGTGTACAATTTATGACGCTACAAGCTCAAGTAAAAGATTTCACTCTGGGCTTTTTATTATGTCCTCCAAACTCTGATTTTGGTGAAGTAAAACTCACTTTTGACTTTCTCAAACTTTTTGGATACTCTAGAAATGTTCATTAAACTCCCACTATTACCAAAAAATTACAATCACCCAGATCTCACAAGAACACATATATAGAACCAAATTTAACTAGAAGCTATTTTCCTTTAAACTGTTCTAATTCTCCAGGTCACACGAGAATGCAGGAGAAGAGAATACTTGGTTTTTAAGGAAAATATTAGCTATCTAATAGTCTCAAATCTCTCAAATAAATAAATAAAACAATGAGCTATACCAAATAACACGACTCTGATACCATGTTAGATTCTGCAAGAAGCACGAATTGAGCCAAGATATAATGTCGATCATAAATCACATGAAACTCCCCAAGCAATAGATGATCGAAGATAAAAATAGTTGAATGAAGATCAATCTAATATGAGAGAAAAATGAAGACAAAGAAGAGAATTTTGAGAAGACTCTCATGGAGCCATCACTAAACTTGTGAAGGTGAGAGTATAGTGCTTATTATATAGAAAAATAATAGAATATAAATCCAAGGGGTGCATTAACTCCTATTCCCCATAAAAGTGGGAGGTTTTACCTTCTTGGTAAATGCAAAAAACATGTGGCATAACCTCCTTACACGAAGATGGGAAAGGAGTTGAGAAAATTGGCACATAAGGCCAAAAGAGGGTGAGAAACCCAACTACCCCATAACCCACTTAGGAAATGACAAAATAGTGGTTATGAGAGGTGGCACAACAAGCTAAAAGAGGGTGTGTAACTCAACTACTCATGTGAGGTGGAGAGTTACACATGTACCTAAAGTATTTCACCACGTGTCCTCATATTAACCACTCCTAATAACCTAAGAAAGCTTAAAAATATGTGTAGGAAAAATAATACTCCCTAACATAAGGAAAATAAAAAACCTACACTAACAAATCTCAAAATCATTAGCAACAACAATAGATAAAAAGAACATAATTGAGGATAATTTAGAAATAGGAGGGAAAATCTCATCAAAATCAACTCCCTCTCTTTGAGACTAGCCCTTAGCTACCAATCTAGCTTTGTACTTTTCCAATGAACTATTTGCTCCAAAAAGAATTTTGAAGACCCATTTACAACCAATATCTTTTCTTCCTTTGGGCAAATGAACAAGATCCCATGTATCACATGATTCTAATGCCATCATCTCCTCTAGCATGGCTTGTTGCCAAGAATCGAAATCATCTGCTAAAATAGCTTCCCTATAAGATCTAGGTTCATCAATTGTATTTAATAAAGAAAATACACAACAAAAATTTGGTGGGGTATGCCTACCAATTGGATTTCTTTGTCTTTTGGACCTTGTTAGAATAGGATTATGGGGCTCTTGTTGTTCTTGGTCTTGCTCAACCTCTTCCTATCCTTAGGTTTGATAAATAACTATTTCTAAACCATCATCTTCTCCTTCCTCTTCCTCTATTGGAGTCAATAAACACTTAGAGGGGGGCTAAATCAGTGTTCTACAATTAACAACTTTCTTAAACTGATTCTTAAACCACCAGATGCAAATGAGTAAGAGCAAAGTGCAGAAACTAAATACAAACAAGCATAAACCATAACACCAGAATTTTTACGTGGAAACCCAGAAAGGGAAAAGACATGGTGGGATTGAGACACGCATTATTATAATATTGTGATTAGAACTATAATAATATTAGAGCTCACTGCTCAATTTCAAAAGAGGGCTACAACCCCAGAGGACTCATTGTCCTACAAATGGTATACAATGACAACAAGAATGTCTAAACTAATGAGTAGCATCTATAATGCCAGAATTCAGTTCTGGTTAAGTGCAAAGTGACTTTCTTCCACTGTTTTGTCTCACTGATATGCTTTATCAAATACCAGAGCACCAATCCAAGGATAGTACATGTGAAACTATGCACCAACACTCATACATTATTTGCACACTCACATCTATCTTAAAAATTCTCAAATGAATCGTTCTTATATATCCACACCATCAGATTAAATCAATTTCATGTCGGCCTGAAAACTGCATAAGATGCAACATGAAACATGTAACAATAATTCAGCTCTATCTGATTACAAATCCATATGCAGACCTAAACAAATTAATAATATGTTTCACACATGTTGGCTCAACCAACTCAAACTCAAAACCAATCACATAAATCATCCCAAAGATTTTGCATAACACGCTACACCAAAATAACCCCATTCTTCCAAAAATACCAGTTATCAGATCTTCTATCTTGCATGAGAATCAATATTGGAGGCTAGGATTGCAAATTAAGTTGTCTCAAACATTCAATCACCTAACTCTTCCACCACAACTAAAACAATACAACCAATTTTTTTTTTCTCAATGTACTCATACTTTGTCGCATACTATATTCCACCTTCCAGACTTAAGCAAAATGAATATCAAACTTCGATTAGAATAATTCAACATATACCAAATGTGATTTCTCATCTAATTTTTCATCAATGACAACCCCAAAACATTCCTCAAGCATTAATTTCTACTAGTACAACATCTCTTGCCAACAATCTCCCCCTTTGGTATTGATGGCAACACTTGATGAAAAATGACATTGTTAGACCAAAACTAACATACACTACAAAACTTCAAAACTACAAGAACAACTCAACAACTCAACAAGCTCCCCATGAGAATATACATTATTTCTCATTCCTCTCTCTCCCCCTTTGACATCAATGGCAAATGTAGGTATCCACCAAAATTTATGTACAAGGGTATACTCAATAACTTACACAAATTTAAAAATGTCTACAAAAATGGTCTTTAGGAATTGCAGGTGATCATCCCAACCTTTCTTAAGATTCTCCAAAATGTTGATGAGAGTGCTAAATAGATAGGCATGCATCTCAGGTCCTCGAAGATCTGAAGGAACAGTCATATTTAGAGCACTCATAGCATCTTGCTGATTGCTAAGTGTGTGCGGGAAAAGTGGTGCGATGAAACGGAAAATATGAATTCAAGACTAGTCCACACACCAATCGGACTCTTGGTGCAAGTTATGGAGTTATATAGAATAAATCAACTTCCCAAGTGATGTTCTATTGTTCTCTATCTCACAAGACCCCTCAAGCCAATTCCTTTTCTCTCAAATCACTGAGCAAAGTGACTTAGGGATGTTTGATCAGTCTAACATGAATGCAATCCTAAATGTGCATGATATTAACCAATATGATTTAAAATAGCATGTATATGATGATAAGATGAAAATATTAGTAAAAGAACTATCCTAACATTATACACTAGCTTAATATGATTATTATGATAATAGAAATACTTTTAAAATGTTTATTAGATTATTTCTATTCAAAGAGAGACTAAATGATTTATAAAAATGAGTATATATTAGATGCATGAAACTTGGATTATTAAAATGAGAGAAAGAGGGCTCTATTTATAGGAAAAATAGGGCAATGGATGGTTAGGATTGGATGATCTTATCAAGGGCCAGGATTGAAAGTTATCAATCCATGTTTACAATTCTCACCAATGAAATGATGACAATTATCAACATAAGACTGCTTGAGAGGAGATGTAAGAAGCATTAACTGCTTGAGAAGACCTCATGGTTACCTTATGGGGTAAGAGTTAAGGTTAGGTTAGGGTTATCCAAAGGATAAACTCTTGTGCAAGGGTTAAAGGAATAACCATGGTCAAAGCAATGAATGCTTGATGAGACCCTTGGGTTAGATGAGGGTCCAAACAAAATTACTACCGGTTAAACATAGTGCAACTATGAAATACATGAACCAGTCAATCTTCTTAGCTTTCCATACAACCTCCTCCCTCATTTCCACTTTGTCCTTATGCATAAATAGATAATCTATTATCAGAAATATAATAACTTGCTAGATCAACATGATTCATCACTTGATAGAAGACAACAAAGCATCACATGAAAAAGAACATCACGCATGACACACATATTTTTCACGTGGAAACCCAACTGGGAAAAACCACGGTGGGAATGAATACCCACAAGCTATTTTGAACTCTTTAGAAGTCCCCTCTATTAGAAGCCTAGTCCGGTTAAAGACTGTTACAACAGGTTTTGTTAGGAACCGATCCTGTTAGGGATCACTCAGTTAAGGGTTAAACCCTATTAGAGGTTACCTTGTTAAAGGATTTTATGAACTCAATGGCTTTGTCACCCTGTTAAAGGATTTACAAGAAGCTAGTTAAAGCTACCCTGTTAAGGGATTTTCCAACTATTGAAGTAATTAGAGATCAACGGGTATTACAATGATTTGGTTATAGAACTCAATGCTAATGCAGATCTGCTTTAGTTCCTTCCTTCTGCACACACACTATGCAGGTATCAATCCTCTCAACTGGTCTGGCAAGAATCATGTATCTCTGCACATAGATACTCACACAACATTTGCCAACAACCTCAGCATGAGACACCACATCGACCTTATAGGAAATAGATAGCTCGGTAGCATAAACCCTAAACCCTAAACACTTAGGTTGAGAAATTTAGTTAGTTCAATCCTTACCATTGAACACTTTGCATTTGAATACAATGGTCTTGAACAGATCTCAAGACATTCTCCATCGTTCATTCTTCACCGCTTCTTGGAGGTGATAACCCATCACGCATTCTCCATCGTTTGTAGAGACTTTACACATTCCTGAGGTAGATAGGATCAATCTCCTTCATGCAAGATCCTTCATGTACACGAGGCTGACGTGGCAACAGGATCTGATCTCCATTACAATGCTAACTCATCACACAATGCCATCTGTTGAAACACACAGGCTCAAAACATTTCAACTAGAAACCCTAAAGCTGAGACTACCAACCAGTAGTCATGCCATATGAACCCTAGATACAAAACATTCCTTATACTATTTCTCATTCTGACATACCGATTATGGTTCACAACATCATACCGGTTCACTTGGACAAGCATACCACTTCACCTTTTTTCACATATGTCGGTTCACTCTTCATCATGTTGCCGGTTCACTCTTCATCATGTTACTGGTTCTCTTTCACCATATTGACATCAATGACAACACAATATCATCATGTCAACATATACTGCACATATGCCAATAGATCTAAGTAAAGAAATCTGGGTCAATGAAGCAAATTTTTTATATGGTCAACAAAAATAAATTTGAAAGGGGAAAGATTTCCCTCTTTTTCTTTATCTAGAATTTGAAAGTGAAGTTCTTTTACTTGTGCAAAAAAAATGAAGTGGATCCTTTTAAACACCAAAGGATGGTGAGATTCATTTTATATTTTGCAAAAGTAAAGTTTGTCTTTGTTCTTTTTAAATCCCAAAAATGAAGTGTTTTTCTCCCTATGAAAGCAAGATTTAAGGTTTTTTTTGTTGTTCTTTTTAAATAACCCAAAAGGAAGATGAGTTCATTTTTACCAATAAGGAAAATGAAAATTTTCAAATAACTAACTTAACAAAGTTAGAAACAAGAGAACTTAATCAAAAGCCTAAAATAGTAAAAAAAAATCTTCCAATCCTACAAAACAGATGTTAGTGACCTGCAATCAAAACACTAGCTAGCAAAAAGTATTCTATAGGTGGACTTCTACAATTCTAATTTTCAGACTCGGTTACAACTATGTTTTTCCTCTATACCTTCTATGTGCTAATCTGCAAACCCTACGTGCTACAAAATCACACCAATATGCTAACAAAAGACCTGGATGCATCACAATGTTGTATGGATGCGCTGATGCTTATCGGGAATCAGCAGAACTGTTATGCGCTAAGGTTACTATGAAATACGATAAGTTTTGGGTCCAATGCACTAAACAGAACTCTGGATGTGCTGACAGACAACCCGAATGCACTAAAGGAAGACACCGACGTGCTAACTCAACTTTTCTGTGTACCTACAATGTTAGTCCTGCATCAAAAATGATTTGATAAATGGGGTTATGCCCCATGATGGGTGCCAAAAATGTGTGGTAAAAGTGGTGTGATGAAATGGAAAATACTAATTCAGGAATAGTCCACACACTAATGGGACTCTTGGTGCAAGTTATGGAGTTATATAGAATAACTCAACTTCCCAAGGGATGTTCCATTGTTCTCTGTCTCACAAGACCCCTCAAGCCAATGCCTTTGCTTAAGATCACTGAGCAAAGTGACTTAGGGATGACAATAATGAGAATGAGGGATGTTTGATCAGTCTAACATGAATGTGATCCTAAATGTGCATGATATTAACCAATATGATTTAAACTAGCATGTATATGACGATAAGATGAAAGGATTAGTAAAATAACTATCCTAACATGATACACTAGCTTAATATGATTATTATGATAATAGAAATACTTCTAAAATGTTTATTAAATTATTTTTATTCAAAGAGAGACTAAATGCTTTATAAAAATGAGTATAGATTAGATGCATGAAACTTGGATTATTAAAATGAGAGAAAGAGGGCTCTATTTATAGGAAAAATAGGGCAATGGATGGTCAGGATTGGATGATCTTATCAAGGGCCAGGATTGAAAGTTATCAATCCATGTTTACAATTCTCACCAATGAAATGCTGATAATTGTCAACATAAGACTACTTGAGAGGAGATGTAAGAAGCATTGAATGTTTGAGAAGACCTCATGGTTACCTTAGGGGGTAAGGGTTAAGGTTAGGTTAGGGTTATCCATTGGATAAAGATTTTATCCAAAGGATAAACTCTTGTGCAAGGGTTAAAGGAATAACCATGGTCAAAGCAATGAATGCTTGATGAGACCCTTGGGTTAGATGAGGGTTGAGTTAGAGAGAAAGTCTCTAATCATGCAAGAGGGTTGAGTTAACCATTAATGGTTTAGAAGACTTTCAAGGTTAACTTGTTGAAGACATAAAGCCTTTAATGGTTTTCAAAGACTTTGGGGGTTTGAGAAGTGACTTCTCTTTGTTTAGGGAAGTGACAATATTTAGTAGATGGGTTAGGCTAATTTAGAAGTGATTAGAAGAATCTAGAAGGGGAGTTAGAGAGGCAAGTGGGAGATGTAGGAGAATGCAAGTGGATGGAGGGTAATTTTAATTAAAATAAATTTCTTTGTTTCAACAAAATAGATGCAAGTGGGGGATTTAAATAAATTAGATTTATTTATTTGCCATGAGTAATTTAATTAAATGTAAATTTAATTAAAAGGAGAGAAAGGGAAATTAATTAAATAAAGTGATTTATTTAATTAAAGGATATGAAAGGCTTAGGTGAATTTAATTAAATAAATTGAATAACTTATTTAATCAAATAGTTGAATGTGAATAATTTTAATTAAATAAAATTTAATTAAAATAGAGGAATGAGGTTAAAATGAATATTAAATATTCACTTAGGAAAGTGGTCATTTTTATATGTCTACACTAAGAAAGGTATCCAACCGGAGAGTTATTAAGTTCCCTTTGCATTATTTGATCTTCTTATCAATTTCAATTGTGAACTTAGGCAAAGGAAGACATGACTTGTATATTTTACCTCCTTCATCCAATGCCTCTTGAATGGCCTTCAAACCAATAGTCAAACTAACCCTATCACCTTCAACCATTTTCAAAATCATCGTTAACCACATAACATTGAAATGGTTAAGAACCTTTCCTTTGACAACTTTCTTTAAAGATACAAAATGAGAATCTATAGACTTAAGCATGCTCCTCAGCTTACCGGAGGGTGAGTCTACAGTATCTTGCTTGAAAGATGGCAGAATTTTCTCCAACACACTTGTAGCCATGGATATGAGCTCTTTATCCTAAAAGTGATACTTCAATAAGTCTTCAATAGCTTTGGCGTGTGCAAGTGCTACAAGCTTGATTTCTTGGATAGGAGATAGAGAATTAAGATCTGTAGGCCCTTTGGTGAGATCTGTGTCACTGATAATTTGCTTGCCCTTGTCCACAGTGTCTCTTTCCATTGGAACCTATTCAATCTAATCTCCATCCTTCTCCCTCTCTCCCTCTTCTCCTTCCTCACTATCAACCTCAACATTCTCTTCTGATTCAACATTTGTTACTAGATGATTCTAATCAGCTTCACTATAGTTTGTAACCTTCTAATTATTAATAGTATCATCTCCACCTGCAGCTTATTCATTTGTCTACTCATCCAGAATGGATGTATAATCCTGTGTATGTACTTCCAGATGGGTGTCATCTTTCACCGAATTTATGTCATACTTGTTTTCTTCCAAAACTTGCTTCAAAATTACTTCTATTTCCTTGGCCACTTCATCAGCCTTTCCAAACATGATCTTATTAACTCTAGTTTTGCTTCTAAATATACTCTTTGCAATCTTAAGAAGTCTGTCCACTTCACTCTTGGAAATCTCAGAGCACAAATTAACCAATACATACTCTTTTATTCTCTCATTTTCTATACTAGTTGTATGCCTTCTGGCATCCATAATTTCATATAGACTCTTCTAGTTTCCCATACTTTAAAGCTTGATCAATCTCAGACTTGGGCTTCTTGCTACGTCAATACCTTCCGGATTGCTCAACTCCAACTTTATACTTCTTGCTCGGTTGGCCTTCACCGGATGGTGGCTTCCTGACTACCCTGGCATAAGTAGCAGTTGTTGAACACAGAGTACCACTAAGAGGGGGGTGAATCAGTGGTTCCTAAATTTTTCCTCTTATGGTCTAACTTGAGAATATCAGTTGTTTACTTAATCACTTAAATGGTCAAGCTGGATTTATGAGGAAAGCCCAATATAACATACACACACAAGTAACTCACAACACCAGATTTATGAGGAAAGCCAAAGAGAACATACACACACAAGTAACTCACAACACCAGATTTACGAGGAAAGCCCAATATGGGAAAACCTTGGTGAGAAAAGTTGTTGAAGACTACTACACCAATCTAGCCTCACAGGTAAAACACAGATTTACAAAGATTTTGGGCACCAACCCAAGGAGCACCAACCCCTGCACCAAGCTTCAACTTGGCGATATATATTGAAATACAATTTGAATACAATTAAGGCTTCTTGTTGAAAATGAATTCTGCAACCCTTAAATCAAATAACTCTTTGTTATCTTTCTCTCCCTTTCACACACAATGTCACACTAGGATGCTTCCTACTCTGCCACACCTTATTGGTTAGGCTCAACTACCAGACTATAATATTATTGGTAGAATCCTCTCACCGGTTTGCTTGCCCACTCACACTACAACTTGCTCAGAACACCTTCTAAAGTTTTCTCCTTTCTCTCTCTCCCTTCTCTTCTCTGCTCAAACTTCATAGCGTCAACAACCACTTCTATCCAGAGCTCTCATTTCTTATTATCTGTTTTCCCACCAGAATACAATTCAAAAACCTGAGCGGTTAGGGTTTTCTCTTTCTAACACAATCTTCATGAGATCCAATCCCCCCTATCTTGGATCAATCACCTATCCTTGAAGACTACACCTGCACACAGTTTTCATTATCCAATACATGTTTTTCTTAGAGTGGCAATCACGAATCATATTTTTTGTCATGAAGTCAGACGACACATAAAGTGTTCCAGAAGTTTCCTTTATGAGAACATCCTGAATCGGGTTTTCTTTCCCTTGATTCAGGCACCAACTGCACCCTAATCTTCCTCTGTCATTCCTTCTTCCTCGAGCCACAATCAGTTAGGTGCAATCTCATGATTTGTGGCTCCTTCATGAATGGCGATTATCCATTTCATCGACCTTGTCGATGAGGCTTCATCAACCACAACACACTTGCCACCTCTGCTCCACATGGAATCACACAGATCAAGACATGACCCACCAACAAATAGTTGATTCAGAAAACACATACTAGTATATCCCTTTGCTAGTAGGGTGTACTTATTCTATTACCCAGTAGAGAATCTTGTACTAGTTACATATCTTCACCTCCAGTAGTGTGAGACAACTTTTAACATTCTGCCTCTTCATCATAAACAAGCAACCATCCTTCAGACTGGTAGACCTTCATTCTTTATTCTCACCCTTATGTGGATCTCCATCATGCCAGTTGACATCAATGACAACTTAGTGCCAAAATGCCAACAATATTCTTCTTCACTTCCCTCACTACTTCATTAGATTCAGTCTCTTTTTCTGCAATGGCTGCCATGTAGACTCTCTCTGGCCTCCCTTTCTTCCTCTTCTCTACTCCACCTGATGATTTGGTTTGAGGCTTTGGTGGAGGGACATAATTTTGAGCACCAGAGGAGGGTGCCAACTTTGTTTGCCTTGGTTTAGGAGGAGTAGAGGTTGGTTTGGTCTTCTTGGGTTTTACCATGTCCTCCTCTTTTAGGATGTTTTGTTCTCGGACTCTGCAAAACTACTTCCTTTGTAATGCCCATATCTTTTATAAGTTGTTCTACTTCTTTCCTCGCTCTCTTCTGCACTCCAGGCTTGGTTAATTGGGAATGCAAGCTTAAACTTTTCTCTTTATAAGTCCCTAATTTCTCTTCCTTTTCATCCATCGGCTTGCTCAGAAGATGTTGAGCATACACATCAAGAGTAAAAGAAAAGTGTAGAAACTAAATGCAAACAAGCACAAAACCATAAAACCAAATTTTTTATGTGGAAACCCGAAAAGAGAAAAACCACAGTGGGATTGAGACCCATAATATTATAACACTATGATCAAAAGTATAATAATATTAAGAGGGGAATGCACATGTATTTAAGCACACTACCTAGAGCTCATTGCTCAATTACAAAAGAGGGCTACAACCCCAGAGGACTCACTGTCCTACAAATGATTTACAATGACAACAAGAATGTCTGAACTGATGAGTAGCATCTATAAATGCCAAAATTTAGTTCCAATTAAGTGCAAACTAATTATCTCCCAATGTTCTGTCTCACTGCTCTACTCTGCTCTGCTCTGTCAAATATTGAAGCACCAAACCAAGAATAGTGCACGTGAAACTATGCACCAACTCTCATACAGACTTCACACACTCACATCTATCTTAAAAAATCTCAAATGAATTAGTATTATATATCTGCACCATCAGATTAAACCAATTCCATGTTAACTTGAAAACTACATAACACGCAACATGAAATGTGTAACAATAAGTCAGCTAAATTCGATTACAAATCCATATGTGGACCTAAACAAATTGATAATTATCTTTATACATGTCATCTCGACCACCTCAAACTCAAAACCAATCATGGAAATCATCCCAAAGATTCTGCATAACATGCTACACCATAATAACCCAGTTCTTCCAGAAATACAAGATACCGGATTTTCTATCTTGCACGAGAATCAATACCAAAGGCTAGGATTGCGAATTAAGTTGTCTCAAACATCCAATCACCTAACTCTTCTACCGCAACTAAAACTCTACAACCAAAATTGATTTCTGCTCAATATACTCATACTCTGCCTCATATTGTATTCCACCTTCCAGACTTAAGCAAAATGAATATCAAACTTCTAGTAGAACAATTCAGCATATACCGGATGTGATTTTTGATCTGATTTGCCATCAATGACAACCTTGAAACATTCCTCAAGCATTAATTTCTACTTTTACAATGTCTCTTGCCAACATCCTCTTCCTCATCCTCATTTCCATCTCTCTGTTCTTCTCGAGGTGCACTTTCATGCTTAATTTTTAAATGCACTCTTTTCATCATCTTTTTCTTTTGGTTGTTTTAGAAAAGATAATTTTCTTGGTTAGTGGATTGTATCCTTTTACATTATCACCATATCCAATAAAAATAAACTTTTGGATCTAGCTTAGTTTGTTTTTATTTAGGCACATGAACATAAGCTTCACAACCAAATACCCTTAATTGTCAAATAGAAGGTTTCTTACCTATCCATACTTCCTAAGGTGTTGTATCAAGAGCCTTATAAGGAGATCTATTTAATAAGTAATAAGCAATACTTACAACTTCTACCCAAAAGCATCTATCAAGTTGTGAACCACTTAACATACTTCTATCTCTTTCCATTATAATTTAACCTTTATACCACTCCATTTTGTTTTGGAGTATACAAAGTAGTTTTTTGTCTTAAAATTCCTACATGCTTACAAAATTCATCAAAATTCCTCATAACAATATTCTCCTCCATTATCAACTTTTACAAAATTGATTTTACATTATGTTTTATTTTCAACTAAGGCCTTAAAATTTTTAAATAGTGAAAAAATTAGATTTATGCCTTGTAAAGTATAACCATGTATATCTAGAAACATCATCAATAAGGGAGCAAAATATTTAGATCTTCTAATCGATTCAACATCTACTGGTCCAAATACATCTAAGTGGATAATTTCCAATTTACTCTTAGATTTATTACTACCTAAACTTTCTATTTTGTTTGCCAAACACAAATGTTCATGAAATTCAAAAGTCTCATCAGAATAGGAAAAACCATGTAACAAATTTTTAATCAAAGTGTTTTTAAACCATTCTCACTAACATGGCCCAATCTATGGTGCCACAACATACAAGTGTTTTAGATTCAGATACATTAGAAGATTTAACAATTGTAGTGACTTCAATCTTAATAGAGTCCCCTTTCTTGTCCCTCTTGCTACCACCAAGTTCTATTTTACTAATTTGCAATTATGCTTGTCAAATGTTACATGCAATCCCATATCATTCAATATTGAAAGTGAAATTAAATTTCTTTCTAAACTTGAAATATTAAAAATTTGTAAAAGAGATTTTATTCTCCCATCACTAAAATGCAATTGAATCTTACCCCTTTTGACAATAGGATATGAAGAATTATCAACAAGGTATATTTCTCCTCCATCATACATCTCATATATGAAAAACCACTCCTTATGAGGAGTCATGTGGTATGAGCATCCCAAATCAATTAACCAATGTTCTTTACTCATAACATGAAGAGAAGAAATCAAAGAATCATAACCTAAGTTTGAGGATTTCTCTGTAGAGGAATCAAATGGTTTCTTTGGATTTTTGCATTCCTTCTTAACATATCCTCTCTTTTTTAGTTCCAACACTTCACTTTTTTTTTTTACCAAGAATTTTAGATATTTTCTTAGACATGTCTTTAGGCCCATTCTTTTCCCCTTTAGATCCTCTTTCTTTTGGCCTTCCCTTTACATTGAGAGCATCACTAGAACTATCCATAGTCTTTCTCCTCATTTTATGTGCCAACAAAGCTCGAACAAGTGCATCCATATTTGGATCTTCAAGGTTAGTAGTGATGGAAAGTAAAATTTTCCCATGAATTAGGTAAAGAACAAAGAAGAATAATGCATTTATCCTCTTCTTCAACTGAAATATCAATAGATCTTAGTTGACTCAAAATTAAATTAAATGTATTCAAATTCTCAGCTATTGTATCACCTCCCTTCATCTTAAGAGAAATTTTTTTTAATTTCAAGTAAAGTTTATTTACTAGAATTTTGGCTTGGTAGATCTTATAGATTTGGTTACATAAAGCATATGTTGAATTATCTTTTGACACATTTAGAAGAATATAATTAGAAAGACACAACCTGATAGCACCCCATGCCGCCTTTCTATCCGCCTTCTCCTAGTCTTCATCAAAAAGTTTCTTTGTTATTGTTGGGTGTTGGGTTTGAAAGGGGAGTACTCTTCATCAGAGTTCATGTAATCTTGTCTCCCAAAAATCCAACCAAAAAGTGTTAGACATAGTTGGAGGCACCCTAGCCTAGGTGCTTTTGCCTATTCAAAATCTGGGATCACCTATCACTATCTATTTTGTGCTCATGTAACCATATCTATTGTTGTATCTAAACATGCAAACACAAAAATGGGTAAAATGGTTGTGTTGTATAGGGATTACCTAATTCAATCCTTGTGTTGGTGTTCCTAGCTCCACAACAACTATGATGATGTAAAACATATTTTATCCTTGGTATGATATAGGTTGAATTGCAATTGAAATGATTATACATTAGGAATGGAAATGATGGTGATGAAATGTTGTTTTGACAAGTCCTCCAAGTGTTAATGCAATAACATGATAAACATAAATCAAAAATATGAAATCGTTCTTGAATGTAGAATGTTGTAACTTACTTCTCACTATGCTGAATACTTAGATGTAAAGTGCTTGCTTGGTCATAAGGCCACTTGGATTGTAACTTAAAAAAATTTAATGATAAAAGACTACTTATTATAGGGTCACAAGGTGTTGGAGTAAATTAATATTTACTCACAAGCTTAAGTTTACTTAGGCATTTATCATTTTATAGGTGCATTCACATTGGAACTTGAGTAGTTGTCAATTGATGGATTCTACATATATTTAGTAATTTGTAGTAGGGTAGTTGGTTATACCTACTCTCTGCCTGCCCATGTACCTCATTGGTGCTCGTAGACTCACTCTTGACTTCATAAGGAGAGCTCTTGTACATTACTATTCTTCTTAATACATTTTATATTTTTGTTGATTTATTATTTCTCTCTTTGTGAAGGTGAATCCATGGTTTATGCTCTTGGGAGGTTGATCACTCCAACAAAGGGTATTTCCAAATTTAGGAAGACCACCAATGATTAAATGAAAAGATCAAGATTGTATCATAAATTGAAAAGGACAACACTCACACACATTTGAATTTGGGTTCATTTTAGAGGGACAAGTGTATTGGGTGCCCTAGCCCACTAAAAAAGGACTAAAATAAGGGGTGGAAAAGTATTGGTATCTTGAACATAGGACTCAGTCTCAAGATTATCATATGATGATAATTAAGTTGTGGGTTAAACAATTAAAATATAGGGCCCAATAAAGTGATCTAGGAGAAATCACACTAAAAGGGACCCCAAATAGAGTGTAATTCATGTCAAAATACCCTGGAGAAATATAACTAACTATCCAACAAATAGAGATAATTTATTTTTTTAAACATCATTATCTAATGCAACATAGTGACTAGAATACTCAAATGCATAATACTTCCATATATCAATAGGCACATAAACAACTAAAAGCATACTTATAAAATCACAATATGCAAGTGGAAATAAACATCATCACATAACTCACCAAATTACCTTCCCTAGGGTATCTTAACACCATTACTTAACTACCATTTACTTTCGACAATTACCAATGAAATCAACATAAAAGAAAATCAATTAATTTGGCACATTATAGCATAACCAAATACCATGAACACATTTAAACATAATTCAAATGCCATTAGTTCCCCTTAGATTCATTTTAGAGCACAAATCCAAATGTTCCTAATACCCGATACTTTCATACTTATCATTCCTTCTTTATCCCATTGCTAAACATTTCTAGTCCATTTATTTAACATACAATCATGTACTTCACATAACACTAAACACATATCCATTCCAATGATAATACTATGAGAGAATATACTCCTTTCTAATCTAGGAATGTATAATCTAATTCCATTACGATCAACCCATAATATTATAACACTAACCATGATTCCAATTCCTTTATACCATAATGCACGTTATCCAAGATACAATGTAGATCTAACAAGGGAAATAACATCACATTCATTCACAAGAATCATGATTACAACCTATTACAACATTTCCCATTACATAAGAATACAATATCCCTTTTACATCATATTACATAATATCAATGTACAAATACTACTATCTCATGAATCTTACCATATAAATGCCTCATGAAACATAATACATCAATCTTCTTCAAGAATCCATAGCTGAAGAGGTAATAAATCCACATCCATGCATAAGACCATCCAATGAAGAACATCTGAATGGAAGAAGGCATCAAACTGTTAGGATAACTGGTGAACAACTGAGAGGAGGGGGGGGTGAATCAATTGTTAACATATTATATCATTTAATCCACTTAATAACCTTAAACCGGAGCATATTAACATTAAGTACTAGAATAACAAAAATAGATACCGGTAAGAAATGAAACTTAACAATAAAGAAGATAATCAACACAATGCAACCATGCCACATAACACCATGATTTGTACGTGGAAAACCTGGAAAGGGAAAAACCACGATGGGAAGCCTGCCCATAGCCAGATGATACTTTTGCAGAAAGTATGTGATACAATGAGGGGGCTGCACATGCAGGAAAGCACATTTCCTAGAGCGTACTGCTCATTACAAAAGAGTCTCACTGACTACAGAGAGGTTATAACCACCTCAAGATAAATGGACAACAATCTAGAGTAATGAACTAGCAGAGATAGCATCTACCATGCCTGATTACGTTCCCGGTTAAGCTCAATATTGGAGGCCTTTAACCTCTTCCTTAATCCCAATTCGATCACCTATGATCGACCAAATCTCCTTTGCATATGATATTGCATTTCAAGACCATGACACTTATTCCCCATGATCCACAATGAGATCTTATATAATTTTATACCAACCCTAAGCCCTAAACCAATTAGGTCGGCCACCTAAAAGATATTACAATAAGATCATTACATAAATCCATATTACAATGATATGCCATGTCGGCTTAAGACCAAAACAATAATAACCAATCCATAGAACATCCTAAAACATCTCGGTAACATGTAGAGTACACATTAACATGATACTGATCCATAACCTAGATAGGCATCGAACCTATTTTGGGTCCACCACACCAAAGTGATGTCTCCACTTGGTTGAAGCACGATCAAAGAACATCTTCAGCATCCTGAAAGCCATACGAACACTACTTATTCATCCTGTCAAGATTCCTTAGTGAAAGATTTGTCGATAAAACCTTAAACCAATGCTAGTATGGGTTTACAAAGGTCTATGATAGCATCTGATTACCAGGTCAATACCAACTAACCAAGAAATGCTCCAGAAACATGTAGCACATAAAATCAAACATACTCCATTGATCCAAACTGTTGGCATTTTTGATGATTATGTTGTGATTCTCATTGATGGACACACACTTGCTATGAGATCACTTTTTGAATGTATGAATTATGCTCAACCAGTATTTGTTCCAAATCGGTATTATGTTGTAGTCTTTAGACTATCAGTATTTTGCAGAAAGTGTTTACCGATCTCAAGCGGCATGAGGACCTCAAGCGGTTCGAGGACCTCAACCAGAACGGAGCAAACGAACTAAAAAATAGCAGTTATCATTTTCCCAATCTTCATTTTTGTCAACCGGTAATCTATTTAATAATTAAACTGGTATTACTCTATTACCAACCGGTAATCGATAAAGTTGTATAAACTGGTAATACTCTGTGATGAGTTACCAATCGGTATATTTTTGTGATGAGTTACCATCCATCGACACTTTGACGATGTTTTTGTGTTGTGTTACCAAATGTGTCTAGATACACTGAACCTAGGAGCTTGCAATGTAATCCTATTGGACCAACATCAAATCAGATTCCTTTTTAAGGACATCATGTCTAGGGTTTTAGTGTGTGTAGTTGTTAGGGTTTTTGGTGGTTGACGAGTTCTTGTATGTGCGATCTTAATAGAGAAGATCAAGTCTGTGTGTTGTAACATAGTGTGGATTTACTGAAGACTGAAGTAATGCTGAAATGTATTAGCAATGAGCTATCATGGATCTAACCAAGTAGACTATGCTATTTGCTAGATCATTCACTTGTTGATTACTCACATCTTTGACAAGTTAGAAACCCTTAACCGAGTAGGCCCAGAAAAGCCTTTCTAAATCCTCTATCAAGGTGATTCACATCTGTGGATCTAAAATCCTCTCATAAGGTAGTCTTTAATCAAACTTATCTCCTAACAGAGATTGAGATTCCTAACAGGATTTGTTCTGGTAAAGAACATTGTATGACCTTAACCGGTCTGGTTACTATTCTGCAGATAGTTACTTGTGAGTTTCATCTCACCGTGGTTTTTCCCATTTGGGTTTCCACATCAAAATCTCTTGTGTTATGGTGATTGTGCATCTATGGGTGAATGCCTTACTTTTTGTTTGGTTTGCATTTGTGTTAACCAATTTGTTAGTTAAACTATTATACCGGTTCACTCCTAGACTGTTAAAGTGTTTGAGTTCAGAAATTATTGGTATACTAATTCACCCCCCCCTCTAAGTATTCATCAATTGGTATCAGAGCCAACCTTTCTATAAGTCTAACCACTTGGAAAGAGATATGGGGGAATACACTATGAGGGAACTTACTCATTAGCTCACTCAGATTGAGCAAGCCCATGATGAACTTAAAGTCAAATATAAGGCCTCTCAGGCAAAAAGAAGAGAGCATGCTGAAAAACTGATGGAGCTAACTGAAAATAGTTCTTCTGATGAAGCGGACATGGAAGCCTTAGTTCAAGAAGTTGAAAAATTGAATGAGTCCAATGCCAACCTAAGAAGAGAACTTGAAGGACTGATTATTAGAATGTGTCAAGAGCTTGAGAATAGGAGGAAAGCTGAAGATCTGGTAAAAGACAAAGATCATGAGATCTCCAAGATGAAGCAAGAGATTAGTGCACTTACCACTCATCTCTAAGAGAGAAAAGTAGAAAAAGAGGAAATGCAAGGTGAAATAAACATGGCTATTTCTGAGAATGCAACCTTGAAGGAATCTAATGCTGCAATTGCCAAAGAACTTACTGAGTCAAAGGAAATACTTGCCAAATTCAATAAGAGCTTTGTTAAGCTAGAGCAAAAGCTTGAATCAGCTAAACCAATAAAGAATACTAATGGACTTGGTTTCTTTGAGTATGAGGAAGGTGAGACCTCTGGAACAAAAGATGGAGCATCAAAGAAGCAACCGGCACTAAAGGATAAAGGTAAGCAAAAGTTCAAACCTGTTTGCTTTAATTGTCTCAAGGAAGGACACACTGCTAATGTATGTAGAAGTAAGGCTTACAATAATTTTCCTTATTTTCTAAATGATAAGCCTAGACCCAATAGATTCAATGGTAATTGTTATGCATGCAACAAGTTTGGACATAGAGCATTTGAATGTAGGTTTGTCATGCACAACACCGGAAGATATCCTCAAAGAAGTCAAGGAGTTTTTTCTGAACCCTTTAAGAACCAAAACCCAAACCGGTTTAATACCTATAATCATCAGTCAGGAAGCAGTGGCTATCAAGCGGCAACCAGATGGAGAGCAGCCTATTTGATCTGTCATGGCAGTGGTCACACTGCTACAACATGCAGAAGGAAGAATGGAAACATGGACAATGGACCTTGGAGAGCACCTGGAATGATTTGCTATGATTGCAACAAACTGGGTCATACAACAAGATTCTGCAGAATGAGAAAGAACATATCGGATGATATACCGGTCACTCTGGAAGGAAAGATTGATGTTGAAACTGTTCAAGTGGATATGAAGAAAACCTAGAAGAAGAAGCCTGAAGAAGTGTCTCAAGAAGAACTGGTTTCTGCACCTAGTGTGGAAGTCACTGAACCGACAAACTAAGCATCAGAAAAGCTTAGGGGGAGCAAACAATGAAATGATTCGGACCCCCCAGTTTACACCGGTAAAAGACCTTAACCGGTATGTGATACCTGTCAATTGGAAGAAGACTAGAAATGGTAAATGGCAAATTAGGGTTTACGCCCTAATAGTGGAGCATTTATTATTGTAGGTGAAGAACTTGTTTAAAAGGATTTTTCAAGTCATTTTTCACTTATCAGTTCTCGAGCGAAGAAGTTTTTAAGTGCTAAGCGACAAAAAGCAATTTGGATTGCAATTCGAAGAATTTTCAAAACCTTGAATAAGAATCAGAAGCTAATATCAATCAGTCAAGTGTAGAACACAAAGCGATATTTCAGCAACCGAAGGAGTGTGTGGCAAACTGTAATTTGCAAGCCCTAAATTTTGATTTACGAAGGTATTTTTTTCAAATTTCTCTATTTATCATGGCTTCCACATCACACTCAAGTTCCAGTGCACCCATTGATTCAGTAGACTTCATCTAATGGAAAGAAAAATATAATGCCTTATCTCAAATACCCATTGGCGTTATAGTGGAGGAAGGTATTTCAAACTATATTGATTACAAAATTGAAGACCTAGGATCTTTGATGATCCACTCTCAATTAAGCTTATTTTGCAGAAAGGACAAGAAGATCAAACCAGAATTCAACATCTTTGAAAAGAAGAAGCTTCACAATGCAGGCTATTTCCTTGAAGAGTTTTCAGATGATCACATCTGCATCATTCTGAGCAGAGTGCACAATGATAAAATGTACTTAGAGCAGATGCATGACATCACACCGGAAGCGATTCATGCTATCACCAGTTTCTATAATGTCAGTGAAGTGCCAGCCCTAAGGAAGATCAGCAAGACAAAAATGACCAAGCTCACCAATTCTGTGAGCGACCAACAGGGAATGACCATCAATCCCATCAAGGACGATCTGGTCAAA
This sequence comes from Cryptomeria japonica, assembly GCF_030272615.1. Classification (NCBI taxonomy): domain Eukaryota; kingdom Viridiplantae; phylum Streptophyta; class Pinopsida; order Cupressales; family Cupressaceae; genus Cryptomeria; species Cryptomeria japonica. The sequence continues at coordinate 898,053,193 of NC_081407.1, read as the reverse complement.
TATGCCTGCCTGGTAATAGGTTACCAAACATTTTATGCTAGTAGGATCAACTCTGTCTCTACTGTAGTGGTAAATGTTGCCTACAGAATGATCATGGAAGATGCATCATTTGATTTATGCACTTGTATGCAAAGGCAACTTCTGGTGAACCTGAAGTCGATTAAACAAGACAATACCTTGAGATTTAAGTTTGGACAACTATTGGTTGGGTTGTTCTTCTACTTCCAAGGTTACTTCCCAGGAGTCAAAGATATTGAGTGGTCTGCCGACCAATCGGTTACAAAGAAAATCAAGGAAAGCCTTTAAGTGGTTGGAACTGGTTACCCAAAAGTTCTGAACAAATACTTTGATGAGTTCAGACACAAAATGAGCCAAAGGGTGAGAATATCAGGTGATATTGTCAAGAAATATGAAGATGACATCTACTTCACCATCAAATTTGATGAGTGCATGGTTGAGCCTAGATAGGAAGAAGTGGAACCCATGGGATGTAAGGTAATGTATGACATGCTAGATGGGTATACCTCTACCCTACTCGCCTCACCCCTTGATCCAAAGGCAAAGAGAACCGACACCTATTTGGAAAGGGTTACACTAGTTGAAGAACCTTCAGTAAAGAAGGGAAAGGCAGTGCCTTCAGTATCAGCACTGGTTACTGCAGCAAGTCCTAAAGTGACCAAGCGGTCTCCAGCAAAGAAGAAACCGAAAGCTGCACCCGCCAAAGTCTTTCAAAGAAAGCGGAAGACAAAAGACAACACACCAAACTCAAAGGACACTGTGTCTGAAGAATAGCCTAAGAAGACTAGGCAAACAAGGAAAAAGACAAAGAATGAATTGACAACATCTGCACAGGTAAATATTGATATTTCCTCCTACAAACCTTTGACACATTGTCAAAAAACTATTAAGAATATTAGAAGAAAAGTGCTTGGTGATTTGAAAGAGTGCTTTGATGATTTTAATGATGATGAAAAGGAAGAATTTGAATAGGAAGTCATTAATTATTTATGTATTAATGACCAGTGGCCATCAGAAATTAAATCTGAGACACCCGACTCTTTACATAATTTTTTAGATAACAAGTGGTGCACTGCCATAGAAAAGGAACAGGAAATAAGAGAGGAAGTATTTGCAAAATACTTTCCTGATGTACCTAAATTAGAACTTTATGAAGTGGTGGAAAGATATAAGGGCCTCTTCTTCATGAGAAGAAGGAGACTCCTGTTGCTAGAAGGAAAAGTCCTGAAAGTGGTAAAAGATACCCACTCCCTTACTCAATCCGCTCTAAAGTTGCACCAAGTGGCAGAAGCCAACAAGAAAGCTGAGTAAGAACCAGAAATCAATCAACTGGATGAGGCATATGATAATGAAGGAGTACCGGTCACTGATCAAATGGAACCCATTGATGTTGATGCCTTGAACAGTGAAGATGTTACTCCGGGTACATCAACAGAAGTGATAGGACAAGAAAAATAGGAAGAAGAAAAGAAGAAACTGGTACAAGAAGAGAAGAAGCAACAGGAAGAGGAAAAGAGAAAACAAGAAGAAAACAAGAAACAAGAAGAGGACAAGAGAAAAGAAGAGGAGAATAATAGACAAGAGGAAGAGAAGAAGAAGAAGGAAGCGAAAAAGAAATAAGAAGTGAAACGAAAGGAAGAAGAAAAGAAGGAAGAGGAGAAGAGAAAGGAAGAGGAGAAGAAGAAGCAGGAAAAGGAAGAAGAGAAAAGGAAGATAGAGGAAGCGAACAAAAAAAGGTAGAAGAGGACAAGCTAAGGGATAAAGAGAAGGAGGGAGCGGCATAGAGCACTCAAGTGGAGACCCCAAAGGCAACTGGTAGTCAAGCCAAACCAGCTGACATTACCAGGCCCATTGACCTCCAATCTACAAATGAATTAGAGTTGCTGAAAAGCATTAAGCTTTCTCAAGAACACCTGGAGGTGGTAAGGAGGAAGAAGGAGCAAGACATGATCCAAGCTGCGGTGGACACTCTTACCAGTTTGATACCCAGTACCAACCTCCCTAGTACCGATTCCTCTCTAGCTCAGTTGAAACTCTTATTCATAGTTGTGGAGGACCAGGTACAAAGCCTAGAAGAGGTTGCTGAAGTGAATGCCAAAAAGGAGCATCAAAAGGCATTGAACATTGCCTTGGTGAAAAAGTTACATGAGCTCCGGTTTGATCTATAGAAGGCATAGAAGGACATCAAAGATGCAATGGATGAGGGGGAATTATTGCTCAGTAAGATATGTCAACCCCGTCTATTTTATGATGATGTGCTTGCTCAGAAAGACAAACTGCAAACTGATTTGCAAACATTCATAAGCACCTTCAAGACACCATATGATTCCTTTACCGCTTATGGGCAAACTGTTCACCAGTTTCAACTTTAGGCTGCAAGAATTGATTTGGAGATCAGCAACCAGACTAGGGATTTGTAGGAACTACAACTGCTTCTACTACCTAGACTGCAAATACTTCAGAAATGCTATCTCAATCTGGATGCCTTGACGGTTACTCAAGAGATGAGTACCTTGGACGCCATGGAGGAACAGGTATCCCAGATGCAAATGGAGAGTGAGGTTGCTACCTCATTGCTTGAGTCATGGTCCTTATCCATGAAGCAATTTATGCAGGACTTTAAATCTATTTTTGACAAATTTCACTCTTTATTGTCATAAACATTTATTCAGCTAATAGAAACAAGGGTTATTCAGTTGTATTTTGTCATTGTTGGCAAAGGGGGAGAAGTATTCTGGAATTTAAAATTTTGGTGCATGCTATGTATACTTTCATGTTTATATCTGTAAGGGAGTAGTATACATTGTATTTTTTGCAAAAGGGATAGGGTATATGCTTAGGGGGAGTAATTTTGATTATGGCATATTTTTGTTATAAAACACTTAGATGTCAAAATTTTCCCAAGTGTTGCCATCAATGCCAAAGGGGGAGATTGTTGGCATTTTTTATGATTATGTTGTGATTTTCATTGATGGACACACACTTGCTATGAAATCACTTTTTGAATGTATGAATTATGCTCAATCGGTATTTGTTCCAAACCGGCATTATGTTGTAGTCTTTAGACTATCGATGTTTTGCAAAAAGTGTTTACCGATCTCAAGCGGCATGAGGACCTCAAACAGTTTGAGGATCTCAACTGGAACGGAGAAAAGGAACTAAAAAATGACAGTTATCATTTTCCCAGTCTTCATTTTTGTCAACCGGTAATCTATTTAATAATTAAACTGGTATTGATCTATTACCAACCGGTAATCATTAAAGTTGTATAAATTGGTCATACTCTATGATGAGTTACCAACCAGTATATTTTTGTGATGAGTTACCATCCACTGACACTTTGATGGTGATTTTGTGTCATGTTACCAAATGTGTCTAGATACACTGAACCTAGGAACTTGAAATGTAAGCCTATTGGACCAACATGAAATCAAATTCCTTTTTAAGGACATCATGTCTAGGGTTTTAGTGTGTCTAGCTGTTAGGGTTTTTGGTGGTTGATGAGTTCTTGTATGTGCGATCTTAATAGAGAAGATCAAGTATGTGTGTTGTAATAGAGTGTGGATTTACTGAAGACTGAAGTAATGCTGAAATGCATTAGCAATGAGCTATCATGGATCTAACTAAGTAGACTGTGCTATTTGCTAGATCATTCACTTGTTGATTACTCATATCTTTGACAAGTCAGAAACCCTTAACCAAGTAGGCCCAGAAAAGCCTTTGTAAATCCTCTAACAAGGTGATTCACATCTATGGATCTAAAATCCTCTCACAAGGTAGTCTTTAATCGGACTTATCTCCTAACAGAGATTGAGATTCCTAACATGATCTGTTCTAGTAAAGAACATTGTATGACCTTAACCGATCTGGTTACTATTCTACAGATAGTTACTTGTGAGTTTCATCTCACCGTGGTTTTTCCCATTTGGGTTTCCACATCAAAATCTCTTGTGTTATAGTGATTGAGCTTCTATGGGAGAATGCCTTACTTGTTGTTTGGTTTGCATTTGTGTTAACCAGTTTGTTAGTTAAACTGTTATACGGGTTCACTGCTAGACTGTTAAAGTGTTTGAGTTTAGAAATTATTGGTATACTAATTCACCCCCCCCTCTTAGTATTCATCACAAGCATGTCAGAAGTGTCCAATAGATAGTCTCTTCTGTCGGTAACACTAGATCTTCTACTGGTAACCAAAACTTGTCTATTGGTAACCAACCATAATAGCTAGTGTTGACATCAATGACAAAACATCAATGCAACACATAATCAATTCATCCATAATGTCAACAATCTCCCCCTTTGGCATTGATGGCAACACTAGATGTGAAAAACATCTAAGTATAAACAAAATGCCAAACAAGTCTCCCCCTGTGAATGATATCTCTGTAAAGTTCTGAATTTATTTTTCACATCACTATCTCTCCCCCTTTGATATCAAAGCCATAAATCTGACACAAATATCAAAGCAAGAATGTAAACCTCTGAATCTCAAAGCTAACTACTCCCCTTGAGTAGTAGCACCACTCATCAGTGTCAAAATGAATAGTATCTATGATAATGCATGTTAGACTGATGACAAACTGCATTAATCAAGTCTCAACCGGAGGGGTAGAAACCCCTAACCTGTTTCTCAAATACTCAAATGATTCCTTAGATAGTGGTTTAGTGAATATATCTACAATTTGTTCTTTAGTGTTAACATAAACCAATTTGACTTCCTTTCCTTCTACCTTGTCCTTCAGAAAGTTATACTTATTGATATATGCTTAGTCTTAGAGTGAAATACTAGATTCTTAGACATGTCAATAGCTGCAAAGTTATCACAATAGATGACACCAGTTCACTACAATTTACCTTTATATCCTTCACATTTGCTTCATCCACAAGACTTGAGTGCAATTAGTTGTTGCTGCAACATACTCAGCTTTTGCAGTAGATAAAGAAATGCATGACTGTTTTTTGTTAATCCATGAAACCAGTTTCTTTCCAAGAAAGAAAGCTCCACCAGAAGTTCTTTTCTTGTCATTAGTATCTCCTGCCCAATCTGAGTTAGTATATACACATAAAGTGAAATCATCATTTCTATAATACCATAAGCCATATTCTATTGTTCCTTGCAAATACCGGAATATCCTCTTTACTACACATTCATGATTTTCTTTAGGATTACTTTGATATCTTGAAACAATACTTACTACATTCATAATATCTGGTCTAGTCTGAGTTAAATATAGCAAGCCACCAATCATAGACTTATACCTTGTCGGATTTACCAGTGTAGAAGTATCCTTGATAGATAATATCTCACTTGTCACCATAGGAGTACTTACCGGTTTGGAATTATCCATACCAAACTTCTTCAACAATTCCCTTAGATACTTAGTTTGACAGATAAATATGCCTTTGTCAGTTTGAGTAATTTGCAAACCTAAGAAAAATTTCATCTCACCAATTATGGACATTTCAAATTCATTCCTCATGTTGTTAGGAAATTCTATGCACAATTTATCTTCTCCTCCAAAAATGATATCATGAACAAATACTTCAATAATCAGAATATCATCATCAGTAATTTTATAATATAAATTACTATAAGCACTGCCTTTAGTAAAACCAAGTTTCAAAAGATATTTATCCAACCTTGCATACCAAGCTCTAGGAGCTTGTTTCAATCCATATAAAGCTTTCTTCAATCTGCAAACCATATCTTTATCATCTATCAATGAAAATCCATCAGGTTGCTCAATTTATACTTCTTCCTCAAGTTTACCATTCAAAAATGCACATTTAACATCCATTTGATAAACCTTACAGTTCTTATAAGTTGCATAGGCAAGAAATAGTCTAACTTCAATTCTGACTACAGGTGCAAATGTTTCACCATAATCAATTCCTTCCATTTGAGAATATCCTTTACGAACCAATCTAGCCTTGTTTCTTACAAATTAACCATCCTCATTCAGTTTATTCCTAAAAACCCATTTAGTTCTAATAACATCCTTATTTTTAGGTCAGGGAACTAAAGTCCAAGTCTCATTCTTCTCTATCTGATCTAATTCATCTTCCATAGCTTTTAACCAATGTTCATCTTTACAAGCTTCAATAATAGATGTTGGTTCAATTAGAGAAATAAGACATACCTCTTCATTTGCCAGTCTTCTTCTTGTCATAACTCCCTTGTTCCTATCTTCAATTATTTGATCTTCAAAATGATTTAATCTTACATACCTTGGTGTTTTCTGAACTTCAGGTTCACTGCTCTGATCATCAGTCATAGTTGAATTTTTTGATTGTACCAGTGTAAATGTTTCAATTTCCTGTATCGGTTGAGGCATTGTCGGTTTAGCTATGATCATTTCCACTGTTGGTTCCCTATCATATGATCTAGATTGATTTTTGTATTGCTCATCCACTTTCACATTAGCACTCTCCATAAATTTTTGCAATCTTTTGTTATAACATTTATATGCTTTTCTTTGAATTGAATAACCAAGAAATATCCCTTTATCACATCTAGGATCAAACTTCCCAATTGAATCATCTCTTTTGATATAGCATTTACTTCAAAAAATTCTAAAATATTTAATAGTAGGTGTATGTCCAAACCATAATTCATAAGGGGTCTTATCAATTTCACCTTTGATGTGAACTCTGTTGAATGTGTAGACTACTGTACTCACTGCTTCTCTCCAGTAGATGTGAGTCAATTTGGCTTCCATCATCATAGATCTTGTTGCATCCAAAATAATTCTACTATTTCTTTCCACTACTCCATTCTGCTGAGGAGTCTAAGGTGTAGATAATTGTCTCCTAATTCCATTTGGCTCACAATAACTGTTAAATTCATGAGAAGTGAACTCGCCACCTTGATCTGATCTTAGACATTTGATTTTCAATCCAATTTCTATTTCAACCTTTTCTTTAAAGATCTTGAATTTCTCAAAGGCTTCAGACTTCTCCCTAATAAAATTCACCCACATCATCCTAGAATAGTCATCACTAATCAGCATGAAATACCTATCACCTTGAAAGCTTCTAGTCCTTGCAGGACCACATAAGTTAGTGTGAATTAAATCAAGTACATCATTAGATTTATCATGTATGCTCTTAAAAGAAGTTCTCACTTGCTTTCCCAATTGACATTCTGTACATACTAGATTATGAGGCTTCATAATTTTAGGTATATCTCTAACTACCTTAGTTGAATTGATCTTAACAATACAATCAAAATTAACATGACACAACCTCTTATGCCATAACCAACTGGTGCAAGAGCACCTAGGTCCTAGTTTTCTTGTTTTTGCAAAATTTTGGCTTGTACTGACCTTAGCCAAGTTAGTAGTGAATATGGACTCCAGGAGGGTCCTTGATTGAGTATTTTGGCAATATAGGTCTAGGTGGAGTTCATTTTGCCTAGATTTGCATTTTTTAGTAAGTAGTGTGTTTTGAGTAGTGTTGGCCTTTTTGTTGGTCAAAAGTGTCAAATTTTGACAAAATCCTTAAATGGAGTTAAGTAAGACTTAGACATGCTTAAGATATCATATGTGATGATTGGGTATAGGTCTCTTAGGTTGGAGAGATCAAAAGTGTCAAAAACACAAAGTTGCAAAAGTTGCAAAAAGTTGTCATGACAACTTTTGTCTTGAAATTGGTTAGCAGTGGATTTAGGGATTTCTCAATGTCGTGGAAGGATTCCACACATGGGAAAACTATATAAACCTCCTCTTGCACATTTTTCAAGGTTGGTGTACTTGGATTCGGAAAGCAATAATAAAAGCACAAGATTTTGGACTGCAATTTTACTTTGTTTTTGTCAATTTTGCATTCTTGTGAAAGCTTAATGGATTGAATCCATGAATCCAATGATTGATTGAGATTCAATAGTGTGTTGCAGAGTAGGATTTTCATTTTCAAGCATTGTAATTAGTTTTACTACTGTTGAGGTGACTTGATTCACAAATAGCCAGTTTTGGCTTGTAAATAGTCTTTTCTTTGTAAATATGGTTGCCCCATGAATCCCACACGTGCTTCCATCACAGCTAGTTGGGGTATGGTTGGCAACCTTCTGTATAGTGTAATTATGTAGATTCAAGTGTTGGATAAGTGTTTGATCATGACTGACACCTCTTCCTAGGCAAGTCTAGGAGCAACCCGGTTAGAGAAGAAGAGGCAAAGAAGTGTTGAATAATGTAGAGGTGAAAGAAAAAGCACCATTTCTGAATTTGGAGGAGTTCGTGGAGTTGGGACAGCCTTGAAGAATCCATTTCATATCAAAACCCCAATTTTCCTACTCACTACTAGTGTAAGCCCTTGAAAACCCTACAAACCCTCAATTTTAGGGTTCATACCTTGTACGGTCAGACCAGAGCCTAAAACCACAAAAATCTATTGGGCATGGGTATATCATTGAGGGAAAACAAAACTTGTTTTAGGGTTCTTTGAGTCAATTTCCTCCAAACCCTAAAAAATTGGTCTAGGAGGCCTAATTAGGCCTAATTCCTTGTAGCCCTTTTTCTGGGAAAGATTGTGAAACCGGTAGGAAAACTTAAGATTGCAAACTACCAAAGGACTCCATATGCATCTAAAACATGTTAAAACACCCTAATACACCTCTACAACATCTGATTTCAACTGGGGGTCATTATGACAAGTTGAGGCTATGAAGCCAGGATTGAGCACCAGAGAAGCACAGTGAATTGATGGGGTTCCTAACCAAAACACCTGAAGTAAACACCCTAGTAGGGACAAGAATCAAGCCCTAGAAGAGAGTGAGAGGGACTTGGAGGCCTATAAAGCAACTAGGCTTGGTGAGTTGGTGGAATTGAGTAACATCAACTTGGGAAGTGTTGAGCAGGCTAGGTGAACCCCTATCAAATTGGTATCAGAGCCTACAAGATTTGGGCTAGTAAGGTTGATGTCCTTGTTGTCAGGAGAGTCAGTTGGAGTCAACATGGTGACCAATGCTGAATTGGTAAGGAAAGTGGAAGATCAGGAGGAAGAGAATAGACTCCTGAAGGAGAAGCTAGAAAGATTGGAGAGTAAGCTTGGTGATATTGAGACCAAGGTAGAAGAAGTGTATGTAAAGGTGGAAGGAGTAGAAGGAAAGGGTAAAGAAGTGGCAGAGGTCGACAAGATACCTGAACCTGATCCTATCTTAGAGCAAGAACCTTTCTTGAAGGCATTGAAGGCCTTGAGTGGCAAGTCATTGGAAGGATTGCCATTGTTCACTAGCAAGATGGAAGCAGAAGTGGTCCTAGAATGGATAGAAGGTATGGAGAACCACTTTGAGTGTGAATGCATAACTGAAGCCTAGAGGGTTAGGGTAGCCAAGTCCAAGATGAGAGGAGTTTCTCTCACATGGTGGCAATTTGTACAAGATGAGAGGAAAAAAATGGGCAAAGCACCCATCTCTTCTTGGAAAGGGATGTTAGTTAAAATCAAAGAAGTCTATCTCCCTAATGACTATGAAGTGCAAATTCATAGGAAGAGGCAAAACTTAAGGTAGAAAGATCTTGATGTCATTAGCTACACCGAAGAGTTTCACAAACTTAGCCTTAGATCTCATGTGGTGGAAGAGGAGAGTCTCAAGGTTGCTAGGTACCTAAATGTCCTACGGTGGAACATTCAAGAAGAAATCAGTTTAATGAGCCCAAAAATAGTCCATCAAACTTTTCAACTTGCCCTTAAGTTGGAGAAAAAACTAAAAAGGAGACATGACTCAAGCAACCATAGGGGCCGAGGAAGAGGAAAAGACAATAGAGGTCATAGGGGAGGATTTGGTGGAAGTAGTTCTGAATAAAGAACACAAGGATAGTCTAAACTCACTGAGTAGGAAGATAGTGGCAGCAGTAGAGGAGGATTCAATAGAGGAAGGGTATCAAATGGTGGTTCCAGAGAAAGATCTAGTAGCCAAGGTAGAGGTTCCTCATACTTTGCAATAATGAAGTGTTACCATTGTAACCAACTTGGTCACCCAGCATATAAGTGTCCAGAGAAGGGATTATCATCACATGGTGGTGAAAGAAGAGTGAGCTATCTCCAAGAAGAGTCTTCAAGCAGCAAGACTTCAGAAGTTGCCTTAGAATCAGAAGTAGGTGACAACTTGATAATAAGAAGAACTTTGATCAAAGAACCGGTCAGAGAAGAGCCTAGCCAAAGAAGGTCCTTGTTTAGGATCAAATGCAAGATTTTGGATAAAGTGTGCAAAGTGATCATTGATTCAGGGTATACATACAATATTGTGTCAGAAGAGGCAGTGAACAAGCTCAAATTGTAGAGAATACCTCACAACAACCCTTATAGAGTCACTTGGTTGAACAAAGGACAACATGTTCTTGTTAATGAGCAAGCATGGGTGATTTTACCATTGGGAGGTATAAGGACAAGGTGTTATGTGATGTCTTACCCATGGATGAATGCCATCTTCTATTAGGAAGACCATGGCAATTTGATAGACAAGCTATCCATGATGGAGCCAAGAATGCATATTCATTGAAGAAGGATGGAGTCACTTTCAAAATTCAGTCTATCCTTGAGGAAGGTGAAAAAAAATAGCAGGTCCTAATGTTCTTTTGGTGAGTGAAAAGCAGTTCTTGAATACACTTGAGGAAGGTGAAGACATAGGGTTTGCACTTTTGATGAAGCCCAAAGAGGAAGAAAAGAAAGAGCAGCAAGCTTTACCAATAGAGGTACAAGATTTGTTGAAGAAATTCAAAGGTATAGTAAGTGAAGGGCAGCCAGCCACCTTACCTCCTAAAAGGACCATAAGCCATCAAATAGACTTCATTCCTGGAGTATCCTTACCTAATAAGCCAGCCTATAAAATGACTCCTCAACAAAATGTTGAAATTGCTAAACAAATCCAAGAACTTTTAGATCAAGGCCTAATTAGGAAGAGTATTAGCCCTTGTGTTGTCCCTACCGTGTTGGCACCAAAAAAAGGTGGTACTTGGAGATTGCGTACTAATTCTAGAGCCATAAATAGGATCACCATCAGATATAGGTTCCCTATTCCTAGAATAGAAGACCTAATGGATTGTTTAGGGGAAGCCAAGTACTTCACCAAGATTGACCTTAAGAGTGGCTATCATCAAATAAGAATCAAGGAGGGTGATGAATGGAAGACTGCATTTAAGACTACTGAAGGTCTTTATGAGTGGCTTGTAATTCCATTTGGCTTATCCAATGCTCCAAGAACCTTCATGAGACTCATGAATGAGGTGATTAAGGACTTCATAGGTAAATTTGTGGTAGTATATCTTGATGATATTCTCATTTTTAGTAAGGATAGAGTAGCACATATTAGTCATTTGCAAGATGTATTACAAAGATTATATGATGAAAAGCTAACCATGAATTTGGAGAAATGTGAGTATGTTAAGAAGGAATTGGTTTACCTTGGGTTTGTGTTATCTCAAGGAAACCTCAAGATGGACCCAAGAAAAGTTGAATCCATTGTAAATTGGCCCACTCCTAGATCTGCAACAAAGATGAGAAGCTTCCATGGATTAGCCTAATACTATAGTAAGTTTATTAGGTAGTTCAGTACAATATGTGCCCCAATGTTAGATACCATTAGAGGTGGTATGAAGGCCAATTTTTAGTGGGGTGAAGCAGCAAACAAAGGTTTTGAAACCTTGAAGAATAAAATAGCTACCCAACTGGTACTAGTGTTGCCTAGTTTTGAGAAACTATTTATTGTAGAGTGTGATGCAAGCAATGTTGTAGTAGGTGCTATCCTAAGTCAAGAGGGAAGATCAGTAGCCTTCCATAGTGAGAAGATAAGTGATGCCAAGAGGAAATACTCCTCTTATGATCTTGAGTTGTATGCTTTAGTGCAAGCATTGAGAAAATGGAGAAACTATCTCCTACCCAGAGAATTTGCAGTGTACACGAACAACCAAGCATTGAGTTTTTTGAAATCTCAAGACAAACTTAGTCACAAACACATGAAATGGGTGGAGTATATGCAAGCCTATACTTTCACCATTAAGCACAAGAAAGGGCAGCAAAACTGGGTAGTTGATGCACTAAGTAGGAGGCTCTTGACAGACCAAGAAATTCAGTTGAGAAGCATAGGTGTGGATAGTTTTAAGGATTTGTATGCAAAGGATGAAGACTTCTCAAGTGCCTACCAAATATGCAAGGAGTATCAAAATCATTTCCATAGTGAATACTCAAATTTCACTTTACAAAATGGGCTATTGTTCAAAGGTGGACAACTTTGTGTGCCTAAAGGCTCAATGAGAGAAAATCTTATACAAGAGAAGCACAATGGTAGCCTTAGTCATCATTTTGGAGTCAATAAGATTCAAGGATTGGTTCAAAGATTATATTATTGGCCAAGGATGGATCAATATGTGAAGAGGTACGTGGAGACTTGCATAGTTTGTCAAAAAGATAAGGGTACTTCAACAAATACCGATTTGTATCAAACTCTTCCCATTCCAAGTAGACCTTGGGAATGCATTAGCATGGATCTTGTGGTAGGTTTGCCAAAGACTAAGCAAGGATATGACAGTATTTATGTCATTATGGATAGATTTAGCAAAATTGCTCACTTTGTGCCTTGTAAGACCACTCATGATGCATGCCACATAGCTCAGTTGTTCTTTAAGGAAATAGTAAGGATACATGGTTTACCATTGAGTATAGTTTCAGATAGGGACTCCAAATTTATGAGTCATTTTTGGAAAACATTATGGCAAAAGCTTGGCACAAACCTCTCTTTTGTTTCAGCCTACCATCCTTAAATAGATGGGCAGACCAAGGTGGTAAATAGAAGTTTACAAAACTTATTGAGGTGCCTTACCAAGGAGTATGGGCAGACATGGGATCAAGTACTTGCTCAATCTGAATATGCATACAATGACACTATAAATAGGACTACCGGCAAAAGCCCTTTTGAAGTAGTCTATGGTGTGCACCCAAGAGGCATTTTTGAGTTGAGGGATTTAGGAAGTTCAGCAATTAGAAGTGGATATGCAGAGGAATTTTCTCAGTCCATGAAGGAGGTCCATGAATCAATTAGGCAAGCTTTGAAGGAGAATGCAAGAAAAATCAAACAAAAAGTTGATGAAAAGAGGAGAAATCTACAATTTCAAGTGGGAGATCTTGTGATGGTGCACTTGAAAAAAGAAAGGATATAGAAAGGAGTACCAAAAAAGCTACAAATGAGAAGGATAGGTCCATGTGCCATTCTATCCAAGTATGGTCAAAATGCATACAAGGTGGATCTACCTAGTGACATAGGCTTGCCACTAGTTTTTAACATAGCAGACTTGGTTGCATACAAGGGGCCAATCCAAGGTGCAAAATTCAGTCACTCAAAGGTTTCAGATGATACACATAACCTTCAGTTACCAGCCAAGCCTAATCCTAAGGCCGAGAAGGTGTTAAGTTCAAGAATTGCCAAGGAGACTAGGCATCAAGCCTATTGGGAGCACCTCATTAAATGGTAGGGTATGAATTATGTTGAGGCTACATGGGTGATGGAGTCAGAGTTTCAGAAGCTTGGGATTGATCCAACACTGATTCCTCAAGAGGTGACATGATCTCTTTTTGTTAGGGAGAATGATGCAGGAGCACCTAGGTCCTAGTTTTCTTGTTTTTGCAAAATTTTGGCTTGTACTGACCTTAGCCAAGTCAGTAGTGAATAAGGACTCCAAGAGGGTCCTTGATTGAGTATTTTGGAAATATAGGTCTAGGTGGAGTTCATTTTGCCTAGATTTACATTTTTGAGTAGGTAGTGTGTTTTGAGTAGTGTTGGCCTTTTTGTTGGTCAAAAGTGTCAAATGTTGAAAAAATCCTTACAGGGGGTTAATTAAGTCTTAGACATGTTTAAGATATCATATGTGATGACTGGGTATAGGTCTCTTAAGTTGGAGAGATCAAAAGTGTCAAAAACACAAAGTAGCAAAAGTTACAAAAAGTTGTCATGACAACTTTTGTCGTGAAATTGGTTACCGGTGGATTTAGCGATTGCTCAACACCATGGAAGGATTCCACATGTGGGAAAACTATATAAACCTCCTCTTGCACATTTTTCAAGATTGGTGTAATTGGATTTGGAAAGCAATAATAAAAGCAGAAGATTTTGGACTGCACTTTTACTTTGTTTTTGTCAATTTTGCATTCTTGTGAAATTTGTTGGGTGAATATTTTTTCACCAGCATACTAATGACAAAATATATAATTCATGCAAAGCTATGCTGAGAAATTAATCTCTCTTGTCATCAAGGGGAGGTTCCCTATGAAATTTCTCCTCTAATTAATAAGAAATTAAATTTGTGGGTTGGTGTTGGGCATATAACTCTCTTTTTTCAAAGTTTATGTATTTTCCCTTCACCTAATTACAATTTCTCTATCTCTTTAGATACTTAAAGAAAAGAACTATTAATCTAAAAAATTACACCAAGAGTTACTATTAAGCAACACAGGGTCTCCTTGAAAGTAACACTAACTCAAACTGACCATTACAAATTAAACAATTAGAAACTTAGCTTGCAACTCAAAGTTTTCAAGTATAAATTTCTAATCTATTAAACTACAAATAACTACAGCAATACAAAGCTTACCACAAGTTACTTAATTTATCAGTAGATTTCTCAAATATGCTAAGAGCACAAAATCTACTTGCAAGATTTGAGAGCTCATTAACCACATAACAATATCTTCAAGATCAAAGAAGTAAAGAAAATATATATTCAATGGACATAGGAACATTAAATTATATAAACAATTTTCTTGATACAACACAAATTTTGTGATCAACAAAACTGATTTCTTTATTTGCTTGATATAATTTTCACCACAAAAGCCCAAAGTTTTAGTTGGGATAAAAATTCTACAGAGTTTTGCTAAGCATGAAAAAAGATAAAATATTTACAAAAGAGGTCCTCCTTATATAGGAAAAGAAGTTGAGAAAAAGGTGGGCACAGTTGACTTATTCAACTGCACAATCCCATTTTACTACAACTACAACATAAAGAAAACATGCAACTGCATAAAATTGACAGCATCTATCGGTGCAACTACATGAAGAAAAGGTGCCAAAAGGGGGTACTTCATTCTTGCTTCTCTTCCTCATTGGATTTCTAAAAATCTTTGAACTTAGCAAGGATGGATTTCATCTCTGCTTCGTTCGGCATCGAGGTAGAACTTGTGATCACTCGGACGCGGGAAATTGCATCTTGAATCTTTACCTGTTTCTTTTTAACATCCTTCAGCATGGATGCGAGGACTTCAAACTGACCTGGATCTCTAACAGCTTATCAAATGTATCAAGTGAGAAATCTTGTCCTGTGCAGTGATCCATCAAGGAAAAGAATTCATGCATGACAACTTCAGTAGTGACAAGATTTTGATCACCATCACATCAATAACAAGGAAGATCACCAACTTTGGCAAAAATGAGATCAACCTCGTCATCACCTTCTTTCTTATCCCGCTCCAGTTCCGCAATCATTAACTTTATTGTCTCTTGCTTATGAGATAATAAAGACAAGATCTGGATGTACTTCTCCCTTGTGGGAATTACCTTATTTTCAACTAGGACATCTATCCTGAAGTCCTCCATTTTGCTCCACAAGGTAGTACTTTTCACAACTTCTTCAATCTCCTATGATAAAGAGGTTTTGAGTCCTTGCATCTGACTCTGGATTGCTTCATAATCTGACAATAGTCCCACTTTTGAACTCAAAACATGAGAGCCTTCTGATCTTAACCGTGAAATCCATTCATCCATCACTCGCCCTTTAGCTCCCACCTATTCAATCTTCTTGAGAGCTTTGGTATCTATTGAGGATCCTATGGGTTCAATCTCTTGAGAAGATTGTGTGAGCTTTAGAAGAACGTTGGTTAGTTTTTCACACTTTTGCTTCAAGATATTTTTCTCATCTCTCTCCTAATCCAATCTTCTAAACAAAGAATCAAAGGTTGTCTATGAATCCAATTTCACACTCTCGTGTATTTCCACTCTATTCTCTATGACCTACATGGTATAATCTTCAAATCGTATGTTGCCTTTGTCCTTGTCTGACGATGGCACCATAACTTCAGCATATTTTCTCTTAGAAGTTGGGTCTACTACCACCTGAGATACCGTCTTTGGCTTCTTTGTTCCCTTAGGCTTTGGAGGAACAAAAAGCTCAAAGTCAAACTCATCTAGAGAGATCACCTATTTTTTCCTCTTAGGGGCCACTACATCCATCCAAGGGGGTAGTGCTGGATTGGCTGATGGAGTAGTAGCTCCTTGTTGATTTTGAGTTGAAGTTTCAGGAGCAGGTTGACTGGAGCCCGAAGTAGTTGTGAGTGTTATTGATGGTGCTGATATTGAAGTATCTAGTGGAACATTTGCTGCTGCTAACACCTCTTTAGTTATAGGGGGGAGAGTTGAAGGTGTTGTGAATGCAACTTCAGCACTTACCAATGGTGGAATTTTTGTGGTGGTGGTGGTAGTAACAGGTAAGTCTACTAAAAACTATTCTGCAAGTGCCTCTTCTAAGGTTTCAATAAAATCCATCATTGTGGATTCAAAAGTAGATGAAGGAATATCATCTAGATTAGAGAAGTTGGTTATTGTGAAAATCTGATTAGCGGCCTCTGATTGTGCCATACCCATACTTAGATCCCCATCTTCTTGAAAATCCTCATCCTCTTGGTCAGAGTCAGAGTCAGAGTCAATAGAGTGGATGATTACTTGTGAGGTAATCAGGGGCATCAACTTTAGCTGGGCGTGATGTTTCTTCAGCCCGTACTTCCTCTTGTTGAGGAATTTCACCTTCTTCAATTTCCTTGGCAGGTGGTTGTTCTGGCTCTTTAGTCAATGCTTCTTGTACCATGAATGATGATTCACCCTTTTTGGACCCTTTCACTGCAAATTTAATCTTGGGCCCTTTCCCTTTCGATTGTATTACAGGAGCTGAGGATAGTGCTTGTGGGTCTTCCCTGCTCTTCATTCTCTTCTCAGTTGTAGCTGTCTTGCCGACTGGGCCATCACTATTATCATCATCTCCTAATCTAGCAAGAAGTTGTTTCATTCTAAGGTTCTTTCTTACTAGCCATGCATTGTTATTTTCTAGGATAGGAGTAATCCTCTGAGTGATTGATTTTCTCTCCTTCTTTGACCATTGCACGGGAGGAAGCAGACAGTCAGCAATTTTTTTCTCATAATAGACTGGGTCTGCTATGTCATCCGTATCTTTCATGGTCATCGAGATCTTAGCTAAATCCAAGTTTTCAATTTGTTCCAAAGTAAGGAGGCTGAAATCCATCCTCCTTATATCCTCATCATTTTGATAGTCTGCCCAAACATCCTCCAACCTATAAACATGAGTATAACTCCTTTTGAGTTTATTATTTATACCATGAAAGTCAAAATTGGTTCGGGCCTTGAATCTTCTCATGGTATTCCAATGCATTTATTCCTCCATATTTTTGTCCTTGGGATTGGTTAGCACTGAGCACCTGCTGATTGATTCTGGGAATTTTAGCCCAGTCTTATGTGCTTGTGATTGTTTTTCATGCACATTTATCATTTGTCTGCACAACTCCATGAGGACGATTTTGTCTGAAGGGAACCTTGGTAGAATAAAGGGCTCACCTAAGAAGCATCCTATTCGGATGTAAGTGAATGTGGGAAATTGTAGGAATACGCACCCAAAATGAGATACCCTGTTGTAAGCAGCCTCTGATATTCTCCGCTTCTGCAGGCCTTTATCAAACATACATTTCCATACAGTGAAGAAGGCATCATTAACCCTTCTGTAATGACTACCTTGATTCTTGATAGTAAGTTGATCATAGTACTCCCAAACGGGTACCAATCTCCTATCCCTCTTAGTAGATAAGCCTGGATATTGCCTCATTGAAGAAGCCGCATAAACCAAGTATGAAGTCATGTAAAATTTCATTGTTGCTTTGACCTCCTTCAACTGAGCACAGAGGGCATCGTTGATATACTATTCGCCTCAATCAATTCTTGTTGCTCCTTTCCTGATTATTTTCATATAGTAGCACATCCAGTTTTGAAAGTAATAAGTCTTTTAACCCCCTCACCCTAGATAACATGGTGACCATGTCATTGTACTCCTCATTGAAATCACTCCTGTGAAAGCCCTTAGGCCATCGTGAGGTTAGGGAACTTCTTACGGTAGAGAGGAAAATAGTATTGATTACCTTCTTGCATTTATCCGTGTTCTTGTCCTAGTACTCTTGAGCACTTTCTTGAGTAATATCAGCTATCTCTTCAACTGGGGAACCTTTGAAGACACTATTGAAGAATACACTATCCAGGGTCATGATGACATTCTGATCTTCATCTTTCACCTATCTTGTAGTTGGATCAAAGTGATCTGCTACTGCAAGCACAAATTCTAAATCATGAACTGCAACTGGAAAAGATGCATATTTATGCAACTCAGAGTTGATCGGATTAGTTAGACGAGCAAGAGCCTTCTTAACTCAGTCAATGAATTCTTGCATATCTACATGCCAGATTTCAATGTCTCTGATCTCCTTGATATTCGAGTCTACTGAACTCTCTGGGTACAGATTTAAGTACTTGTCCTACTTGTACTTCATCTTTCTTGATGATGCTTTACTTGTAGAAGATTCCAACTGACCTGAGGAAGACTCGAGCTTGTTGTGAGGGAGCTTTGACATTCGTGATGACTGCATTCAACACTGATTATTAGCTATTCATCATTATCAAAATCATTTCTTCTCAAATGGATCAAAAAACGGGACTCACAACAGGCTTGGGAGTAAAACTACCAAAAACAGCAGGTCGGGGAAAAAAGTCCGACATGCTCTTTTGAAAACAAAAATTGCACATCGGACTTTAAAGTCTGAAGTGCAATTAAAAACACCTTGATCAGCACATTGGACTTTAAAGTATAATGTGCAAGGGTAAATAATGTTGATTAGAACATCAGACTTTAAAGTCCAATGTGCAAACTCAGGGTAGGTTATCAGCACATCGGACTTTAAAGTCCGATGTGTAGAGGTAAAAACTTTCTGAAAAACCTGCACATCGGACTTTAAAGTCTGATGTACAGACAAGGAAAACAAATGGTTGACATGTCGAGTTTTAAAACCCAACATGTCAACCTACTCCTCTCCGCATATTAGATTTTAAAGGCCGATATGCGAAGATTATGATCCCGCATATCGGACTTTAAAATCCAATGTGCAGAGATCCTACCATCTAGCTGCACACTAGATTTTAAAGTCTGGTATGTGGCTGGAGAAGGGTGACTTTGGAGGGAAATCGAGTTTTCAAGTTCGATTGTCCTCTCAACGCAAGGGAGACAATCGGAGCTTAAAATCTGTTTGACTACGCAAATACAAAACAAAAATCAGGAAAGAAACAAAAAAGAAAGAAAGAAAGAAAGCAAAGCAAACAAAGAAACTCGAAAAGAAAAAAAGAAAAACCTACCTTCATGGAAATGATGATCGAAAATCTGACAATGAGGCAATCTGATTCGAGTTATAGTGAGGAAAATCTGAGTCACAGTGAGCAAAAGCGGAGGAGGGCACACGGAGAAAAGAAGACAAACAATAATGAAGGAGAGAAATGCAAAAAATTAACTAAATAAACCTTTGGATTAACAATTAATGCATCATTAATGACAACACACAGTTGCATGTCAAACTTTAAAGTCTGACATGCATTGTCCGGCCAAGCAGTCTGCAGGTCAAACTTTAAAGTCCGAACTGTAGGCAAAGACCACCTGCAGGTCAGACTTTAAAGTCCGAACTGCAGGCTTAGACCAAGAAAATCGCACATCGGACTTTAAAGTTCGATGTGCAGACAACAAAGAAAAGACCCTGCAATTCGGACTTTGCACATCAGACTTTAAAGTCTGATGTGCAGACAACAAAGAAAAGACCCTGTAGTTCAGACTTTAAAGTCCAAACTGCAGGCAAAATTACAAACTTAGGAAAAAACAAAACACTAAAAAACAAAAACCAAGGAGCTAAACGAACTAACCAATGAAGTCGATTAAGCTCTCCCGGAGACCATGAGGTATGAAACAGACCAGTTTCGTAGGGTTGCCTCATGATTTTGGCCGTGTTGAAATCAAGGACAATAGTTGGCTCTGACTGGGGAACAATCTGCACCACTTGAAGCTTGTAGAATCTAGAACTCCGAGTGCCTGTATCCATTGGGCTATAGAGTTAGGCAACGAAAATATTGAAAAGAAATAACTATACATATTTTACAAAAAGTACAACTTCCTTTACATCGCTCTCTATTGAGTAAAGAGTTTCAAATGTTCTCTACTATGAGGTAGCGAGAACGGGGTACCATCTGCATATGCAAGTAAGTATCTATGCTCACCACATACTTCATGAATAGTGAAAGGACCTCTCCATAAGGAGTCAAACTTTCCATGCAAACCCTTTGGTTCCCTCTTCTTGTCCCATAACAAGACTTGATCACCAATTGAGAACTCATGGGAAGTTGTTTTCCTATCAAACAATGCCTTCACTTGGCTTTGGTGTGCAACAGTCCTATCTACCACTTGAGCTCTCATTTCTTCTAGCTAAGAAAGAAACATAATCCACTTATCCAGTGAATCTTGATATGTTTTATCTTCAATGGCCTTGGCGAGCTTTAATGCTGGAAGTTCCAAAGTGATTGGAATCTCGGCATTCAACCCATACAAAAGTTAACAAGGTGACATACCAATTGCTCTTTTTGGAACTATACGGTCCGCCCATAGCACATCATAAAGAGATTTATGCCAAGTCCTTTGTTTCTCATCAACAAGATTCCTCATAATAGTACCCAGATTCTTGTTGCTTGACTCAACCTAACCATTTCCTTGCGGATAATAATCAGATGAGTGTGAAAGAGTAATACCATGATCAAAGCAAAAGTCAATTATTTCATAAGATGATAAATATGAAGCGTTATAAGCTACTATCTTATGAGGAACACCAAACCTTGAGATGATATTTTCCTTCAAAAATTGACAAACCACCGCCGAGGTAGATTTCTTAGTTGGGATTGCCTCCACTCACTTGGTGAAGTAATCTATCATTGTGAGGATATACATGTGACCTGCACTTGATGTTGGATTAACAGGTCCAATGAAGTCCAATCCCCACTGTTGGAAAGGCTCTTCAATTAATACTAGTTTAAGAGGAAGCACAGCTAATTTGGGCTTACCAACAAATTGCTAACATTGCTCACACTTGCGAACCCAACTGTATGTATCTTTAAACAATGTTGGCCAGTAGTATCTAGCACACAAGATTTTGTGTGCAGTAACAAGGGCAAAAAAATGTCCACCACAAGCAAGATCATGAAAAGCTTGAAGTAATCTTACTTGTTGTTTGTCTACGTAGCACAAGAAATTACCGTCCAGACCCTTCTTCTACAAACCATTGTCCCATAGGACAAAATTCACTGCTTTAAGCTTCAAGTTTTGCCTTTCTTTCCTCGACAGGTGTGCAGGACAATCTCCATATGTTAAGAGATATGCCAGGTCGGAATACCACTCATCAGTAGTGCTAACAAATAGAACATGAGGAAGATCTTGATTAATATCTTTGTTTTCAAGCACCGCTTCATCAATTGATTTGTTGTCAGCTATCAACTGATATAGACCTTTTCCATGATCCAACTTACTAGGCTTAATTTCCATATCGTATTCTTGAATCTTGGCAACCCATTTGCCCATTTTACTTCCAAACTCTTGTTGCATCAAAATCAACTTGACAACAACATCAGGAACAAGAGCAATGACATGCGAATTCAGAATAGAAAACCTGAAATGTTTCACCGCTTTCACCACGAAAAAAGCATGCTTCTCCATTTCTGAGTATTTCAACTTGTGAGCCTTCAGCGGATAACTCATGAATGCAATAGGTGATTCCACACCTTGATTATTTCTCTACATTAGTATAGCCGAACAAGTATGATCCGATGCATAGCTATACATAATAAACTCTTTGGTATAATCTGGGCATACTAAGACTGGAGAATTTGCCATGGCTTCCTTGATCTGATGGAAAGATTTCTTTCCTTCGGGAGTCCACTTGAAGAGAGAATTACCTTTCATCATATTAACTATATGACGAGTCTGTTCAGCAAAGTCTGGAATGAATCTTTGCAAGAAATTTACTTTACCAAAGAAAGAATGAACATCAGTCTTACTTGTTGGAAAGGAAAGGTCACGAATAGCTTTTACCCTTTCCACATCAATTTTTATACCTTCTTTCGAAACAATATGCCCAAGAAACTTATGTTCAGTGACCCCAAAAACATATTTCTTGGGATTGAGGGAAATTCCATGCTGACAACATTTCTCTAAGACTCATTGTAGATGAAAGAAATGATCTTGATGTTCCTTAGAATAAACTGTCAAATCATCCAAATAGACCACAATGAACTTACCAAGAAAAATTCAGAAGTCCAAGTCCATTGCACGTTGGAAAGTTGCTCCCGCATTTATTAATCCAAAAGGCATCCTGCGATATGCAAACGTATCCCAAGGTGTAGTAAATGTGGTCTTATATTGATCTTGCTCCAGAACTTCTACTTGGTTATAACCCAAAAATCCATCCAACATGGACATCATCTCTACTTTAGTAACAGCTTGTAGGACATGATCCATGATAGGTAAAGGATAATTATCCTTTAAGGATGTCTGATTCAATTTTTAGAAATCAACACATATCCGAATCTCACCATTCTTCTTATGTATAGGTACAATATTGGCTATCCAAGAAGAACGGTGAATGGGGAAGATTATCTTTGCTTTCAACATCTTTTGTACTTCAGCAAAGATAGTATTGGATATATTTGGGTTGTATTGCCTTTGCTTCTAACAGAAAGGCATAATACCTAGTTTTAATGGAATGTCATGGTGGAGCTCTTTGAGATGAAAAGACTTTAGATCTTCATAGGAATATGCCAAGACATCAACATACTATTGCAATAATGCAATAAATTTCTACCTTTCTCCTTGTGAACAACACTTTCCAATGTTGATCATTTTTTGATTATCTTCGGTCCTAATGTTTACTTGTTCATATTCCATTGACCCTATAGCTGATCTTTGTTGCTTTTTAACATAGCGATCATGTTTGTCAAAAAGCTTTTTTAGTGAAACTAGACCCTTGGGGATCTTGTTTCCTTTTAATTGCAGAAATTTCGCTCCCATTTCTGCATCAATACTTTCAATTGCATCCTTTGAAGGGGAGTAACTACCTTCAAAGTACAGATCATCAAAATTGTCAACGGTCTGCAAAAAATTCTTACATGATGATCATCATTAAACACTTGCCAATGAGCAAAGTTGTCAGGAACACTTGGCTGGAAAACTAACTCAACAACATAAGTTGATCCTGAAAAATCTTTGTGAGGAACCAAAGAAGTTGTTGATACTGCTAATGAGTCAGCCCTGTCAATGAATTCATGGGAAACCACGGATATATCAAAAGCATCAAATGCCTCTATTAGATCCCATACAAGGTTGTGATAGTGTCGCAGCCTTTCGCTCCTTGTTTGATATATGTGTTGGCAAATGCACACTCCAATGAGATATTGTAGGTGATTGAAGGTTTGGTCATTAATAGCAACCTTACAATCCTATGACCTCAACAAGACAATTTACCGGCACCAGCAAGGTCAGACTCTACATGGGCACAGAGTGATAAATAGTAAGAGGGGGGTGAATTAGTATACCAAAAAACACTGTATTTAAACACTTAAACAATCTAGTAATAAACCAGTAAAATAGTTTAATAAACAAACTGGTTAATACACATGCAAACCAAATAGCAAGTAAGACATTCACCCACAGGAGCAATAACACCATAACATAAGATATTTAACATGGAAACCCAAAAGGGAAAAACCACGGTGAGATGAAACTCACAAGTAACTATCTGCAGAATAGGAACCAGACTAGTTAAGGCTAGACTGGTTAAGGTCATACAGTGTTGTTTATCAAAACAGATCCTGTTAGGAATCTCAATCTCTGTTAGGAGATAAGTTTGGTTAAAGACTACCTTGCTAGAGGATTTTAGATCCACTGATGTGAACCACCTTGTTAGACGATTTACGAAAGGCTTTTGGCCCTACCCGGTTAAGGGCTTTAGACTTGTCGAAGATGTGAGTAATCAACAAGTGAGTGATCTAGTAAATAGCATAGATTGCTTGGTTAGATCCTTGATAGCTCGTTCCTAATGCATTCTCGCATTACTTCAGTCTTCAACACATTCACTCTTTGCCTCTACTCGCAGACCTGAACTTTTCTTCTATCTTTTCACTCACAAAAACTCTTCAACCACCTTAAACCCTAGCAACTACTTAAAACCCTAGACATGATGTCCTTATCAAGGAATCTGATTTCATGTCGGTCCAATAGGATTACATTACAATTTCCTAGGTTCAATGCATCTAGATATATTCTGTAACACGACACAAAAAGTACTGCCAGAGTGTTGGCACCGCCAAACAATTGGTGGATGGCAACTCATCACAAAATGTCAGTTGGTAACTCATCATAGAGTATTACCGGTTCATACAAAAAACCGGTTGTCGATTTGACAAAAATGAAGACTGGGAAATATGTGTTCTGCCGCTTTGATCCTTCGTACTGCTTGAGATCCTCGAACCGCTTGGGGTCAACATACCACTTCAAACTGGTAAACACATTCTGCAAAACATCAATAGTCTAAAGACTATAATGCATCATACTAGTTGGGAACAATTGTTGGTTAAGCATAACTCATACATATAGAAGTGATCTCAATCCAAGTGTGTGTCCATCAATGACAATCACAACATAATCATCAAAATTGCCAACAATCTCCCCCTTTGGCATTGATGGCAACACTTAGCGAAAAAAAAATTGACCTATAAGTGTTTTACAACAAAAAATCATGCCATAAGCAAAATTACTCCCCCTAACCATATACACTATCCCTATTGCAAACAAAACAATGTATAACTATTTGCGTACAGAGATAGACATGAAGATATACAGAGCATACATCAAAATTTTAAATACCAGAATACATCTCCCCCTTTGCCAACAATGACAAAGTATAGTTGAACAACCCTTGTTTCCATTTGGTATTAAAATAATAAGAGTTTATGACAATAAAAAGTAAAACTTGTCAAAAACTTATTTAAAGTCCTGCAAAAATTGTTTCATAGATAAGGACCAGGACTCAAGTAGGGAGGTAGCCACTTCTTTCTCTATCTACATCTGGGAGACTTGTTCTTCCATGGCATCTATTGTGCTCATCTCTTGAGTCGTCGTTAAGGCATCCAGATTGAGATAACATTTTCAAAGTATTTGTAGGTGTGGGAGTAGAACCAGTTGTACTTCCTATAAATCTTGAGTCCGGTTGTTGATATCCAACTCTATTTTGGCAGACTGGATATGAAACCGATTAACGGTTTGCCCATAAGCTGTAAAAGAGTCATATGGCGGCTTGAAGGTGCTCATGTATAACTACAAGTCAGATTGTAGCTTTTGCTTCTATACAAGCACATCATCACAGAAGAGATGGGGTTGGTAAATCTTACTTAGTAGTAGATTCCCCTCATTCAGAGCATCCCTTATATCTTTTTGAGCTTTTTGCAGATTGAACCGGAGCTCATTTAGCTTCTTCACCAGGGCAATGTTGAGAGCCTTTTGATGCTCTTTCTTGGCATTTGCCTCTGCTACCTTTTCTAGTCTCTACACCTAATCATCCACTATAGTGCATAGGAGCTTCAATTGTGCCAGTGATGAATCAGTATTGGGGAGGTTTGTGTCGGGTAACAAACCGGTAAGAGTGTCCACCGCAGCTTGGATCACATCTTGCTCCTTCTTCCTCCTTATCACTTCAAGGTGTTCTTGAGAAACCGTAATGCTCTGTAGCAGCTCCATTTCATTTGCAGACTGGAGGTCAATAGGACTGGTGAGGTCAGCCAGTTTGTCTTGACTACCAGTTTCCTTTGGAGTCTCCATCTGAGTGCTTTTTGCCGCTTCTTCTTTCTCTTCTTCCCTCTTTTTCTTCTCCGATTCTTTTTGCCGCTCCTCTTCCTTTTCCTCCTCTTCTTTCTTCTTCTCGGCTTCCTTTTTCTTCTCCTCTTTCTTATCCTCCTATGCTTTCTTCTTCTCTACTTCCTTTCTCTTCTCCTCTTCCTTATCCTCGTCTTCTTTCTTCTTATCTGCTTCCTTTCTCTTCTCCTATTCTTTATCCTCTTCTTCTTTCTTCTTTTTCACATCTTCTTGTTTCTTTTTCTCTTCTTCCTCTTTTCTCTTTTCCTCCTCTTTCTTTTTCTTCTCATCCTCTTTTCTCTTTTCCTCCTCTTTCCTTTTCTTCTCATCCTCTTTTCTCTTTTCCTCCTCTTTCCTTTTCTCCTCATCTTCTTCCTTTTTCTTCTCCTTCGCTTGCTTCTTTGCTTCCTCCTTTTTGTCCTTTGCTTCCTTTTGTTTTTCTACCTGTTATACCTGCTTCTCCTATCCTGTTGCTTCTGATGGTGTACCCTGAGCAAAATCCTCTACATCTAGAGCATCAACATCAATAGTGTCTATAGGTTTAGTAACCGAGTTTCCTTCATTATCAAACACTTCATCCGGTTTTGTTATTGTCGGTTCTTGCTCAGCCTTCTTGTTGGCTTGAAGCACTTTGTGCGTATGTATAATAGTTGTCATATGCAGATGAGTGTCCTTTTTGACATCATCAATTCTCCCTTCTAATAACCAAAGTCTTCTCCTTCTAGTGAAGAAGAGTCCTTTATTTTGATTGATGACTTCAAATAGCTCAGAATTGGATAGGTCAGGAAAGTGTTGGGCAAAAACTTTCTCCCTTATTTCCTATTCCTTCTCTATGGCAATGTGCCATTTATTGTCTAAAGACTTATACAAAGAATCTGGTGTCTCGGATCTAATTTCTGAAGGTGATCGGTCATTAGCACACAAATACTTAATAATTTCCTGCTCAACTTCTTCTTTTTCTTCATCATTGAAATCATCAAAATAATCTAATAAATCATTCAATAACTTTCTCCTAATATTTTTAATAGTTCTTTGACAATGTGTCAAAGGTTTGTAGGAAGAAATGTCAATATTTACCGATGTCGATGATGTCGGTTCATTCTTTGTCTTTTTCCTTGTTTGTCTTGTCTTCCTGGGTTTTTCTTCAAACACACTTTCTTTTGATTCCAATGAATTATTCTTTGTCTTCCTCTTCCTCTCAAAGACTTTGGCAGGTTCCACTTCTGGTTTCTTCTTTGCAAGTGATCTCTTGGTCACTTTGGGACTTGATGGAGTAACCGGTGTCGATGCTGAAGGCACTGCCTTCCCTTTCTTTGTTGAGGGTTCTTTAACCAGTGTCACCCTTTCCAGATAGGTGTCGGTTCTCTTTTCCTTTGGATCAAGAGGCAAGGCAAGTAGAGTAGAGGCATACCTGTCCAGCATATCATACATCACCTCATAGCCCATAGGCTCCACTTCTTCCTCTCTAGGCTCAATGGCCTCCATTATGCATTCATCCACTTTGATGATAAAGCAGATGTCCTCTTCATATTTCTTGACAATGTCACTGGATATCCTCATCCTTAGGCTCATCTTTCTTTTCAACTCATCAAATTACTTGTTCAGAACTTTAGGGTAATTGGTTCCAACTACTTGCAGTCTCTTTGATCTACTTGGTAACCGATTGGTCGGCAAACCACTGAATATCTCCAACTCTTGGGAAATAACCCTGGAAGTAGAAGAATAACCCTACCAGTAGTTGTCCAAACTTAAGTTTCAATGCATTATCCTATTTGATTGATTTGAGATTTAACAGAAGTTGTCTTGTATGCAAGTGCATAGATCAAACGATGCATCTTCCTTGATCATCCTGTAAGCGGCATTTATCATTGCAGCAGATACCGAGTTAATTCTGCTGGCATGAAATGTCTGGTATCCTATCAGCATACACGCATATTTCACTAGGTCATCCTTCATGGAATTGACAGTCATTCCTTGTGAGTCGCTCACTGAACCAGTGAGCTTGGCCATTTCGGTCTTGATGACCTTCCTCAGGGCTGGCACTTCACCGATGTTGCAGAAACCAATGACGGCATGAATAGCTTGTAGTGTGATATCATGTGTTCTCTCAAGGTACATCTTGTCACCATGAACTCTACTCAGAATGATTCGAATGTGGTCATCTGTGAAATCCTCTAGGAAGTAAACTGCATTGTGAAGCTTCTTCTTCTCCAAGATGCTATACTTTGGTTTGATCTTCAATCCTTCCCACAGAATAGACCTAGCTAAGAATGGATTGTGAGAGACCCTAGGTCTTCAATTTTACAATCTATATAATCAGAAATGCCTTCTTCCACTATTACACCAGCAGGTACTTGTGACACGGCATTGTATTTGGACTTGCGTTGAATGAAGTTCATAGAATCAACAGGTGCACTACAGCTAGCATGTGATGTGGAAGCCATGATAAAATAGAAAACTCAAGAAATACCTTTCAGAAATCAAGAATTTAGGGCTTGCTAATTCCACTTCACCTCACACTTCGTTGGTTGCTGAATCACCGCTTTGAGTTCTTCTCTTGACCATTTGATATTTGCTTCTGAATCTTCTTCAGGGTTTCAAAATTTCTTTGAATCGCAACACAAATCACTTTTTCTTCGCTCTGCACTTGAAAAACTTCTTCGCTCAAAAAATGATAGTGAGAAATGATTTGAAAAATCCTTTTAAACATATTCCTCACCTACAGTAATAAATGCTCCACCATTAGGGTGTAAACCCTAATTTGTCTGTTACCTTTTTTGGTCTTCTACCAAATGATAGGTATCACATACTGGTTAAGGTCTTTTACCGGTATAAATCGAGGGTTTGAAACATTTCACCATTTGCTCCCCCTAAGCTTTTCTGATGCTTAGTTTGTCAGTTCCGTGATTTCCACACTAGGTGCAGAAACTTGTTCTTCTTGCAACATTGCTGGTTTCTTCTTCCAGGTTTTGTTCATATCTTCTTGAACAGTTTCAACATCAATTTTTCCTTCCGGAGTGACCGATATATCATCCGATATACTCTTTCCACTTCTGTAGAAACTTGTTGAATGACTCGGTTTGTTGCAATGATAGCAAACCATTCCAGGTGCTCTCCAAGGTCCATTATTCATGTTTTCATTCTTCCTTCTGCATGTTGCAGCTGTGTGACCATGACCATGGCAAATCCAACAGTTTGCTCTCCATCCAGTTGTCGCTTGATAGCCACCGCTACCTGACTGATGATTATAGGTATTAAACCGGTTGGGGTTCTAGTTCACAAAAGATTCCAAACCAACTCCTTGAGTCCTCTGAGGATATCTTCCAGTGTTGTTCATAACAAACCTGCATTCAGATGCTCTATACCCAAACTTGTTGCATGCATTACAATTACCATTGAACTTTTTGGATCTAGGTACATTGTTTATAAAGTAAGGAAAATTATTATAGGTTTTGCTCCTACATACATTGGCAGTATGTCCTTCTTTAAGACAATTAAAGAAAACAGGTTTGAATTTTTGCTTACCTTTACCTTTGAATGTCGATTGCTTCTTTGAAGCTTCAGCATTTGCACCTAAGGTCTCACCTTCCTCATGACCAAAGAAACAAAGTCCATTGGTATTCTTTACCGGTTTAGCTGATTCAATCTTTTACTCTAGCTTAACAGTACTCTTGTTGAACTTAGCAAGTATTTCCTTTGACTCAGAGAGTTCTTTGGAAATAGCAGCATTTGTTTCCATCAAGTTTGCATTCTCAAAGATGGTCATGTTTAGTTCTCCTTGCATGTCTTCCTTTTCCACTTTTCTCACATGGAGTTGAGCAGTTAGGGCACTGATCTCTTTCTTCAGCTTGGAGATTTCATGATCTTTGTCTTTTACCAGATCTTCATCTTTCCTCCGGTTCTCAAGCTCTTGGCACATTCGAATAGTCAGTCCTTCCAACTCTTTTCTCAGGTTGGAATTGGATTCATTCAACTTTTCTACTTCTTGAATCAAGGCTTCCATGTCTTCTTCATTAGAAGAACTATTTTTAGATAGCTCCATCAGTTTTTCAGCATGTTCTCTCCTTTTTGCCTAAGAGGCCTTATATTTGACCATAAGATCATCATAGGCTTGCTCAAACTGAGTGAGTCGATGAGTAAGTTCCCTCATAGTGTATTCCCCCATATCTCTTTCCAAGTGATTAGACTTATAGAAAGATTGGCTCTGATACCAATTGATGAATGCTAAGAGGGGGGGGTGAATTAGTATACTGAAAAACACTGTATTTAAACACTTAAACAGTCTAGTAATAAACCGGTAAAACAGTTTAATAAACAAATTGGTTAATACACATGCAAACCAAATAGCAAGTAAGACATTCACCCATAGGAGCAATAACACCATAACATAAGATATTTGACGTGGAAACCTAAATGGGAAAAACCACGGTGAGATGAAACTCACAAGTAACTATCTAGAGAATAGGAACCAGACCGGTTAAGGTCATACAGTGTTCTTTACCAGAATAGATCCCGTTAGGAATCTCAATCTCTGTTAGGAGATAAGTCTAGTTAAAGACTACCTTGCTAGAGGATTTTAGATCCACTGATGTGAACCACCTTGTTAGAGGATTTAAAAAAGGCTTTTGGGCCTACCCGGTTAAGGGCTTTAGACTTGTTGAAGATGTGAGTAATCAACAAGTGAGTGATCTAGTAAATAGCACAGATTGCTTGGTTAGATCCTTAATAGCTCATTCCTAATGCATTCCAGCATTACTTCAGTCTTCAACACATTCACTCTCTGCCTCTACTCGTAGACTTGAACTTTTCTTCTATCTTTTCACTCACAAAAACTCTTCAACCACCTTAAACCCTAGCAACTACTTAAAACCCTAGACATGATGTCCTTATCAAGGAATCTGATTTCATGTCGGTCCAATAGGATTACATTACAATTTCCTAGGTTCAATGCATCTAGACATATTCCGTAACATGACACAAAAAGCACCACCAAACAATCGGTGGATGGTAACTCATCACAGAGTATTACCGGTTCATACAAAATACTGGTTGCCAGTTTGACAAAAATAAAGAATGGGAAATATGTGTTCTGCCGCTTTGATCCTTTGTACCACTTGAGATTCTCGAATCTCTTGGGGTCAACATACCACTTCAGACCGGTAAACACATTCTGCAAAACACCGATAGTCTAAAGACTATAATGCATCATACCGGTTGGGAACAATTATCGGTTGAGCATAACTCATACATATAAAAGTGATCTCAATGCAAGTGTGTGTCCATCAATGACAATCACAACATAATCATCAAAAATGCCAACACAAAGACCATCGGCAGTAAAAGGAAGTTTACCGGCACCCAGGCCAACAGGAATTTGTTTATAATGTATTTTGTAAAATCATTGTAAGCCGACTTGGCAAGTTGTAAAATGACTCATATATATAAGAGATCATTGTAGAACATTTTATAGATAGATAGAAGGAAGAAGATAGGAAAAATAAGGTAGACCTATTATGTGAATTATAGGTTAAGGGTTTATGTATAAAGCAGAGCTTAAATCGGTACTGGATCTGGCATAGTAGATGCTATTTTGAAGCAGTACAAGACATTGGATTTATATAATTCATTTTTGTAAGTCAATGAGACTTCCCATTTTGTAATTGAGTAGTGAGCTCTAGGCACTTGGCCTTCCTGCATGTGCAGGCCCCTCTTGTAGCAGTAATATTCTCTTATTGGCCAGTAAGTGAATATTGTGGGTCACAAATCCCATAGAGGTTTTTCCCATACTGGGTTTCCTCGTTAAACTACTGTGTTATGGTGTGCTTTTCATGTGGTTGTTGTTATCTCTGTATTGCATTATTTATTATTTACCAGAATACAATATTGATATGCTTTACATGTTTTAAGTTAAGAAAATCATATAACTGGTTAGATACTGATTCACCCCCCCCTCTCAGTATCTGTGGGAATCCTAACAATTGGTATCAGAGCCTAGTCCTCTATTTTCAGAAGCCTAACAGCTTGAGGAAGATCTTGACACCAGTAGAGATGGAAAACCTAATGAAGCCATTAGAAGCAGCTCTCTAAGACAATGATGCAGAAAATTTCAAAAATATCAAACTTGAAGATGATCTAAAAGTTGCACAGGATATTATTCAAGCACTTCAAGAAAATCTCACCATTGCAAGGAACAAGAGAAGAGAACTTTGTGAAAAGATGGAAAATGAGAATGATGAAAAGGAAACTCTTAGTGATCTGATGAATAAGCTGAAACAAGAAAACATGACTATAAAGAATGAGATGCAGGATATGACTATGACATTTTGTAAAGAAATTGAAGATAGAAAGAAGAATGAAGAAGACTTGACTAGAAGACTAAATGATGTTGCAAATGAAAACACAAGACTTAGTTATGAAAATGATATGTTGAAGACATATCTGATGCATGCACAAAATAACTCAAATGAACTCATGAGATAGAAAGGTATCTTGGAAAGAGAACTGGATACTGCAAATCAGCAAAAAGAAAAATTCAAGAAAAGCTCAGAAGAACTTGGTGACTTGTTGAAGAATCAAAAACCTAATGGTGACACTTGTGGCCTTGGCTTTGAAGCTGGTGAAAGCTCCGGTACTACAAACACACATGATCATAGCAAACCGGTAAGACAATCTACTACTTATAAATTTAATGGCAAATGTTTTAACTGTAACAAGTATGGTCGTAGAGAAAATCAGTGTAGATCTAGAAATTATCAGAGCACTAATACACCCACCGGTCAATGTTCCAAATGCAACAAAGTTGGTCATAATTCAGAGAATTGTAGAATGAATGTAAGATGTTATGTTTGTGGAAGATTTGGACACTTATCTAATCAGTGTAGAACACAAACCGGCATAGGATATGGAAAAGCTATTCAGAAAAATAATGTGACTTGTTATGCCTGTAACAAGATTGGACATATTGCTAAATTTTGTTGAAGCAAGTCCTCACCGGTAAGTAACAAAGGTCCTAGTTTGAAAGGTAAAGAAAAATTTGAAGAGGTAAAGAAGGAATTCTCAAAACAATGGAACAGAAAGTCAGATCTAAATGGTGATAGGAATACTCCTCCACCGACAGAACAAAGTAACACTCCATCGGCAGGAGACTCTTCATCTAACTGAAGAAAATTCCTTTGAGGGTTTGGCAATCAAATGTGAAACATGTTATTATTCCCTCAGTTGATGGTGAGAAGTTGAAATTACTTCTATACTGGCAGATAAGTTAAGTCATTACTTAACTGGCAAGCATTAAATGTGGTGGTTGGCAAAATTAACATTATAAAATAGTGTTTTGGCTCCATTTTCACTTCACCAAGCATTCAAACCTTCGAGAGTGCGAAAATTCTTGAGCGAAGGCATTCCAAGCAAAGAAGTGAAGCAACTCATCAAACAATCATTCCTAAGGCAGATAGAGGTATTTATATCCATGGCTTCTTCATCTATTCCTAAATTCATTGCAAATCCCACTGTTGTCGAAGTAATCAAATGCCCTAGACCCGTATTCTAGTTAGTTCCTGAGATTGCCAAGAAAGATGATAATGTTGGTGTTTTTTCTCAAATCCCCAAGGGAGTAGTTTTTGTTGAAGACCCTAGAATGTATATTCATTATCACATAGAGAAATTAGGTGATGAGGAAATAAAGAGTATGTATAAAACTAGAATTTGTGATGAAACCGACAATATCAAACCCTGAACACAAGATAGTGGAAACCCTAGGTTTCACTGAAATTCTCAGTATTCCAGATTTTCCCAAGGATGTTATAAGGATAGTACTAAGAAGGGTACATGGTGCATTCTTCTGGTTGGACTCAGTTCACAAAATCACTAAAGAAGCAGTAAAAGCTATGATAGGGTTACCCTCCACCAGTAACAAACCTAATAAAACAAAGAAAGTCTCAAATGACCTAGTAATTAACCTAACCGGTGCAACATCTGACAAGAGATCCTTAAGGGTAAATGATGTAACATATATCAATGTCAGATTCATCAGTATGATCTTAGGCTACAAAACCACACATGCAAATAGGCTAAACTTAGTCTCGAGCCTATGCATAAAGAGTGCCTATGACATGGTTAATAATAATACAAAAATAGATGTGTGTGAATGGCTTAAAGATGAACTAATTGACAATTTGGGAAAGATTAAGAAAGACAAAAAGGGGACATTCAGATTTGGAAACCTACTTGTTTGTCTAATGCTACACATAACCAAACAAGTACCCAGTATCGGTAATAGAAATCTTGGTTTTGATATACCGATAGGCAAACAGTTGTCGGATTTACTAAACAGCATGGGAGAGAACAGAGAAAAGAACATAGATGAGTATTTTCAGGCATTGAAGGCTCGCATGAAGACCAGAGTCAGATTGTCACAAGAAATTGTAAACAAGTATAAGGATGAAATTTATTTTGTTATAAAGAAGGATGAAATTTGGATGGAGGTAGTTATCCCAAGAACCATTTGGGTTACTGAAATGGGGTATGAAACTGATGACCACATAATAGAAACATATGCAAAAGCCCTCCTGGAAGCACCTAAGGAACCTAAAGAAGAGGTATTTGGCAGTGCTGAGACTATTGAAAACCAAATTCAATCAAAGAAAAGGGTTAAGAAGGTTGAAGCAACAGTTAGAAGAGGATCCAGGCAAGCAAAAGCTATTAAGGATGATGTACTCAAACAAACTGGTATTACTGAAGATGAGTTAGAAGCACTTCAACCAGAAACTCACCTTTCACCGGTTGGAAATTCTTCAGAAAGTGATATACCAGTTGCATTCAAAAGAGTTGTGAGAAAAAGGAAACCTTCATCGGTATCTACACCTTCTCCTAGAAGAACCGGACAAAAACAACAAGAAGTAAGGCCCACAGCTAGGAAATTAACTCCAATGAAGAAGTTAACCCCCAAGAAGAAGACTTAACAAACCATTGCTCCAATTGATAAACATCTCAATGAAATAACAGAGGATGGAAAGCTGAAAAACATCAACAAATTAGATGACTCATTATCAACTGATGACAAAGAAAAAGTTGAAAACAGTGTAATCCTACACTTGGATATTTTCAAGAAATTTTTGATGCAAGTTGTAAATGAATTACCGACAGAACTGTTCAAAAGACTTGAAGCTAGAAGGCAAGATGTTGTAGAGCTTGATAAGAAAATAAAAATTGAAAAACTACTTGTTGTACATCCTATCAACTCACCAAAAGAGATAGATGATCTGATCACTGAGGCTAACCAGTCAGTATTTTCAACTACACACCAGCATGTAGCACTAATGGTTGGTACAGTGAATGAGGTTGCAGAGGAAATAGCTAATGCATGGGACATATTCCTTGTAGAGAAGGAAAAGCAAGAAGAATATCAAAATCCTAAACCCATCAAAGTATACCAAAAAGATAAGGATAAGGGAAAAGGTAAGGTTGGTGGTCCACCCAGCATAAAAATAATAGATAACTTATCCCCACCACCTCTAGATACTCCACCAGTAGTTACCATTGACAATCAACCAGCTAATGAGATTATGGACTCATCACATGAGAACATAAATCCAGATTCTGAGGTGTTATATACAATGAATATTGACACTCATAAAGTCAATATTGTGGTAGATAAGGATTCAATAGGAAAAACAAATGTGGCAAATGAGCCACCGGTAACAGATAGCACAGAAGGTAAACCGGCAGGTGACAACACTGAGAAATAGTCAAAGCAATAGGCTCCCTCACAGCAACAAGTTCATGCAGAGATAGTGCCACCGGCAATAGCTGAGCAATCCAAACCTTTGTTTAAAGAAATGCAAACACAAACTGACCTACCAGAGGTCACCACAAGCAAAGAAATTGCTCCCACCAGCGGTATACAGATTGTTGGTTCTTCCACTACAGATTTCAAATCAACAAATGTGACCGAAGTTCTTTTGGATTCTATCAAGAAGATAACAGAGTGTAGTTCACAAGCATACAAAGCAATTGATGACACAATTCCAATTTTAAAAATGATAGCACCTAAGTGCAATGTAGATAATAAAGATTCTTTGAAACAACTTGACACATTGTCTAAGTATATTACTGACAACACTGTGATAGTTGAGCAAATAAAAGAGGAAGCATTCAAGGAGAGACTAGAGAAGGAAAAACACAAATTCTTTGAAGAAGAAATAAAGAAGTGTACAAGACAATTTGACACTCTTTTACCGGAACTATGTAGTACATTGAAGGAATTTAAAACCTTGTATAGAGATACATGTAAAACTAACTTTTTGGCAGTAGATATAGACCGGAAGATTAGCAAGATACAGGAAGAAATAAATCAACTAGCTGATAATTTCATCAATTCATCTGAACCATTATCAGTTTTTGAGCAGAAAATAACAGGTTTCGAGGAGGAACTTCTAAAGTTGGAAAGAGAAAAGGAGAGAATAAAAGGAAAGGCTAAAGATCTAAAATAGAGACTAAATCCAAAATTGGACTACCTCACCTCCTTAAGAAAAGAAATATCCGATGCTTTAATTCAAGGACAAAAAACACCGACAGAGCAAATGCAACACCTCACCAGTACAATTCAGAGGATAGAGGCCGCATTAAAAGATAGAAAATAGTTCATTAAGAGCCTGAATCTGGTACTAGCAAACCTTTTTCATATTGTAACCAACTGGTTACAAGGATGAAGCTGGAAACCACACTCAATTGACACTTTGACAACCTTTGTCATTGATGCCAAAGGGAGAGTAGTGGTATGAGAAAAATAATCAGCAAATGGCTCATCAGCTCAGGGGGAGCACATATTCTTTTGGTACACAATTTTTGGCAAGACAATTCTGGTAGAAACTCCTTGGATGACAATTTTTGGATTTTTCTCATGAGTGTTGCCATCAATGCCAAAGGGGGAGATTGTTGGCAAATGCACACTCCAATGAGATATTGTAGGTGATTGAAGGTTTTGTCATTGATGGCAACCTTACAATCCTATGACACTGGCAAGACAATTTACCTGCACCAGCAAGGTCAGACTCTACACCGGCACAAAGACCACCGGAAGTAAAAGGAAGTATATCGGCACCCAAGCCGACAGCAATTTTGTTTATAATATATTTTTTAAAATCATTGTAAGCTGACTTGGCAAGTTGTAAAATGACTCATATATATAAGAGATCAGTGTAGAACATTTTATAGATAGATAGAAGGAAGAAGATAGGTGAAATAAGGCAGACCTATTATGCGAATTATAAGTTAAGGGTTTATGTATAAAGCATAGCTTAAACTGGTACTGGATCTGGCATAGTAGATGATATTTTGAAGTAGTACAAGACATTGGATTTATATAATTCATTTTTGTAAGTCAATGAGACTTCCCATTTTGTAATTGAGCAGTGAGCTCTAGGCACTTAGCCTTCTTGCATGTGCAAGCCCCTCTTGTAGCAGTAATATTCTCTTATCGGCCAGTAAGTGAATTTTGTGGGTCACAAATCCCACCGAGGTTTTTCCCACACTGGGTTTCCTCGTTAAACTATTGTGTTATGGTGTGCTTTTCATGTGGTTGTTATCTCTATTTATTGCATTATTTCTTGTTTACCAGTATACAGTATTGATATGCTTTACATGTTTTAAGTTAAGAAAATCTTATAACCAGTTAGATACTAATTCACCCCCCCCCCCTCTCAGTATCTATGGGAATCCTAACAATATGTTCCTAACCTAATAGACTATTAACTCGGCACCTCCTTGAGCATGCAAGTTCTTGATTCCCTTCTTCTAAGCAACATTCATTCCCAGAAGGAGTGATTCGTACTCAGCAGTGTTATTTGTGTTATCGAACTACAATTTGAAAGAGAAAGGAAAAAGATTACCCTTAGGAGAAACCAAAACAATACCAGCTCCTGATCTGATAGAAGAACAACTACCATCAAATTCTAGCGTCCAAACATCATCTAGACTACCAATGCTGATGGTATCAAAATTGAGAATTTCTTGTTGTGAAGTTGAAGATCTTTCTAATTTCATAACACTACTTTCACAATCAACTGGAACATTATTGAGTAGAATGGCATCTTCACTCTTAGGAGTCACCTTTAAACCATCATCAGCATGCATGAAATAATTACCCATACCTGATGATTCAAAAAGAATCTGGGCCCACTGATCGTCAGACTTGACAACGGTGTATTTTGATTCTTTTTCTAGAAGTAACTTTTGAACAACTCCTTTAACAGGAATACGAGCCTTAGTCATATCCATGTTTAACTCACCCCCAACATCTCTACAGAAATTTCTTCCCAACAATAGACCATAGGAGGCTGGTACATTGGCTACCAGTACTATCATCTTAATTTTCTTTTATGGGAATGAAGCAAAAGCAAACTGTGTGTCCTTGATTTGACCAATCAAGGGAACTTGCTTGTTATCCATAGAGAAACACCTTCCAAATGTTTTGGTCAAAGTTAAGCCAAGGGCATCGGCAACTTTTGAAGGCATAACATTATCGGATGCCCCAGAATAAATTACATAGTTACTAAGCTTATAACCATTTATCAACAAAGAGATGTAGAATGGTTCTATCTTCTCTACAGGAGAAGGGGAAGTTACTAAGTTGTTTTGAAGTGAGTTTGACTTAGGAAGCTTACTAGGGGTAGTATCTTTTTCTTTAACAAACTTGACCAAATGGTCAAATTGATCAGGATTAGATCTCAAAAATTTAACTTCAGACATTTGTATTTTGGTTTTCTTAGCATGATCTAAAATATCAAATGACTGAAAGGAATTCGTCATCAAAGACGGATTTAGATTCTCATTTTGAGAGTTTAAAATATTTGGTATAGTAGTCTTTGATGCATGTGTAGAAGAATTAACAGGTGCAGAAAAATTGACAATAGTCAAAGAATCACTTACACTTTTATCCTTCGCGACATCCATTGAGATAGTGTTGTCCTTTGCAGGATTTGGTATGGGAGTCCCACGCTTCGTAATAGAAATTGGCAAATGTTAAGAGTCCTTAATTTGAATAGGATCATCACTCTTTGCAATGACAGGTGGCTGAGCTACCTATGCTTGCGAATGGGTGAATAATGCAAAGATGCCCCCATCATGTGTATCTGGTGTATCATCTTCTTGATATTGCATAAACCTAATATTAGACTCGCCAACCATCACCTTCTTGATGCGAATTGGCATCTTCTTCACCAAAAGGGGGAAGATCATTATGTTCAACTTCATAATATCCTGTAGCTGAACTTTGGGGTGGTGCTTCCAACGCAAGCCTCTTTGGAGCAGGAGGTAATTTATTCTGATTACATGGGGCATAGTTGGAAGCATGTTTGGATAAGTCCTTCTCAGAACATTACGATAAGAAGTATTTCCTTGTGAGGAAATTTGCTTCTTAAGTGCCAACAACTCATTTGCTAGCTTCTGTATCATGGGATCAGCAGAACTAGTTGAAGGGAAAGATGTATCGACAGCTTCATTACTCCTAACCTTGTTAGGGTCTCTCCTTATCTTACCCACAAGGATAAGATCATCTTCAACTGATATAGCCATTTGTTGAACAGCGACCAAATCTGTAGGATTGTTCCTTTGCAAAAGAAAACTCACCTCTGGCAATTGAGCATTGATTAAAAAGCATTTCAAGTTTCCAGCAATGGGTCATGAAGCAACTGGAATGTGATTGTGCAATCTGTTGAAATTTGCTACAAATTCATGCATAGCTTCCTAGGGTTCTTTCTTCATTTGATTTAACTGAGCCAGCAGTGTGTGATCATCTTCAGCAGACTTGAACCTCACTTCAAACAATGTTCTGAGAGTTGCCCAATTTGTGACACAAGCATTCATAAGATGATAGAACCAATCAGCAGCAGCTCCATGCAAAGTCTCAATGAATAGTCTCACTGAAACATCTTCTTGCTCAACACCTAGGACTCCACATGCGATGTAGAAGGCAGCAATGTGTTCATTCAAGTTCTGAGAACCATCACCCAAAAATTTGGGTAAATTTTTCCTCATACCTTCAGGAAGTTCATGCAAAGGTGTGGTCAAGTTCAAAGGACCAAAAGCAGTACCCCAAGGTCTAGGAGTAGCAGCCATCCTTAATGGATTATAGGGTGGTATTAGAAAATGATTTGCAAGTGGAACAATTGAAACTTGCAAACTTGACGCCTCACTTGGTACAGGAGATTGTCGTGCAGATGGAGGAAAACTTCATGTCCACTGCAAAGGAGAAAGTATCCGTGGAGGTGTCACAAAGGGAAAATTAAATTATTGCAATACTAAAAGTAGGATCAACAATTCCTGCTAATTGCTACCCACGAGTGTAACATCGATAAGCCAAATTATGATTTGAAGAAAAAAAACAATATTGAAATTACAATGAAGCGCATTGCAGCCCAAAAGACAAACTGGTTGCACGTCGCTCCCCAGCAGAGCCGCCAAAAAACTGTTGGGTGAATATTTTGTCACCAGCATACTAATGACAAAATATATAATTCATGCAAAGCTATGTTGAGAAATTAATCTCTCCTCTCATCAAGGGGAGGTTCCCTATGAAATTTCTCCTCTAATTAATAAGAAATTAAATTTGTGGGTTGGTGTTGGGCATATAACTCTCTTTTTTCAGAGTTTATGTATTTTCCCTTCACCTAGTTACAATTTCTCTATCTCTTTAGATACTTAAAGAAAAGAACTATTAATCTAACAAATTACACCAAGAGTTACTATGAAGCAGCACAAATTCTCCTTGAAGGTAACACTAACTCAAACTGACCATTATAAATTAAATAATTACAAACTTAACTTGCAGCTCAAAGTTTTCAAGTATAAATTTATAATCCATTAAACTACAAATAACTGCAGCAATACAAAGCTTACCACAAGTTACTTAATTTATCAGCAGATTTCTCAAATATGCTAAGAGCACAAAGCCTACTTGCAAGATTTGAGAGCTCTTTAACCACATAACAATATCTTCAAAATCAAAGAAGTAAAGAAAATATATATTCAATGGACATAGGAACATTAAATTATATAAACAATTTTCTTGATACAACACAAAGTTTGTGATCAACAAATTTGTTTTCTTTATTTTCTTGATATAATTTTCACCACAAAAGCCCAAAGTCTTAGTTGGGATAAAAATTCTGCAGAGTTTTGCTAAGCATGAAAAAAGATAAAATATTTACAAAAGAGGTCCTCCTTATATAGGAAAAGAAGTTGAGAAAAAGGTGGGCACAGTTGACTTATTCAAATGCACAGTCCCATTTTACTACAACTACAACATAAAGAAAATGTGCAACTGCATAAAAATTGACGGCATCTATCGGTGCAACTGCATGAAGAAAAGGTGCCAAAAGGGGGTACTTCATTCTTGATTCTCTTCCTCATTGGATTTCTGGAAATCTTTGAACTTAGCAAGGATGGATTTCATCTCTGCTTCGTTCGGCATCGAGGTAGAACTTGTGATCACTCGAACATGGGAAATTGCATCTTGAATCTTTACCTGTTTCTTTTTAACATCCTTCAGCATGGATGTGAGGACTTCAAAACTGACCTGGATCTCTAACCGTTAGAACATAATGTTATTAGGGATCACATCCTTATAACATTTATATATAATGTTCTAATATAAGGTTATAAAACCTTATATATTATATGCTTTATAAGCATATCCCATTTGAAATAATTATAGTCTAATAACTATTAGATTATCAATTATTTATGAGTGGGGGTTATTGAAAAGGTGTGACTAGTGAAGTCACCCTTCCTCCTATATTTAAGGAGGTTCTCTCTCATTTGAGAGGTGTGTGAATTTGGAGCTTATGGTGAGTTGTATCATTATGCATATGAGGTATTATTGGTCATGTGGAAGTATTGGAGGAGTGTCCCCAGGTTCATGTCTATTTTAGTATAGACTATATTTGTAAGTGTTTTAATTAAATGATGCTTTATGGGGTTTTTTACCCGAAAGGGTTTTCCCCATGTATATCTTGTGTAATGTGTACATTTTGCATGTATGTTTCATATTTCATTTACTTTATAATCTTGTTTATAATGATTAGTATCCTTAGATCCTAATTTCTAACATGGTATCAGAGCAGGTTAGGCTATACTAATCATTTTTACAGGTTATATTAAAAAAAATAAGTTGAACTAGATGAAAAATCTCTTTATGAAAATTCCTAGAATCCATGTGGCAAATATGAGTAAGTGACATAATTGTTCATTTCTATTTTTTTTTAGGATTAGATGCATCATATATTGTATTAGTTCTGTGGCATGATTATAAGGAGATTTTTTCCAAAAAAAAAAAGGGGGGGGTTAGCATGTTTAGGATTGCACTTCAAGAGGTAAATATTTTTTTCCAAGAAATTTTTTTTATTGGAGACTATTAGACAAATGTTTTATTTAAATTATTACTTTCCTCCATCAATTTTGGAGATGTTGAATTATTTTTTGAATTACATGTATCATCATATTAATTTAACATATACTTTTAAAGAGTTGTGAAAGGTGCATATTCATTTGAAATATTAGAATGCATTTTTTTTACCTTATTAGGTACTTAAATGATATTAGTTAATTATGATTATTGTTTAACAAGACTAGAGGATCTCAAGTGCATATATACAATTCAATAATGTATCTAACTATATCTCCATGATAAAAATTATAATAACCTTAGAAAAATCCATCCCATAATTTCTTCTCTTATTAAAATATATTTACATGATTGATTTTTGACATTAAATCAATTAAGAAAATTCTCATAGAATGAATTACACCATCTGGAAATAAATGCATAAATACAACCATTATTGAATTTACCATATATCAAATAGTTTTTTTTTTTAAACGTATCAATCAATCTTATTGATTTTATACTTTTTTTTTAAGAAATGTGTTCTCTTTAATAGATCAAAACTCTATACAAAATCTAAATGATGTGTCTTTTGTGAAAGGGTAACTATTATTTAATATTGATAGTGCATTGTTATGGCCAACCACAATGATCAATTAATATTGAACTAGTTATCATAAAAAGCATTGATGCAGAGCATCTATCACAAACCATAAAACCTTCATTCAAGGGTAGACTTTAAACTTGAATCAAGAGGCATATAAAAAGATAAAACATTCTTCTCAAGTCCAAACCAATTTCAAAGGTTATATTACATCCCTAAAAACTTTCATTAAAGATTTCAGATCATAATATTCACCATAACATGAGATAACAAATTCTTTATTGCCATGGAATACCCTAGTTCAGGGTTTCATCCTTTAAAAACTATTTTCACCAAAATAACCACACAAAATTCAATTCTTAACCAAATTAAGTAAGATAAAAATAAATGGAAAGAAGATTAAAATACCTTTCCAAAACATATATCCTTTCTTCATTATTATTCCTCATGTGACCACACCAAATGTTGCAACCAAATTGTTGTTGCCTTCACCAATCTGCCTTTCACCATGAATTGTAACAAATAGTCATCAATAACGTTTACAATATTGATCTTAAATACAATCGCTTTGGTTATAATTTATAATACTAAGTTACACAATTCCTCTCAAAATTTAAGTGAGATCCAATGGTTAAATAAAAAGTTATGATCATTTTCCCAAAACTAGGTAACCCTTGGTAGGGTTTTAACAATTATTGTAAAGATAAACATATCTTGCCAAATACTCCACAAAAATGCATAAGAAATGATTCGTCTGAAATATATTTCATTAATCTATCATTAAATAGCTTCTACATATAAAAATTACACCAAATGGGATCCTCCATGGACCTATGATAGCCACAGATTCCTTAAAAACTCATGACAGATTGAGGGTTTGATGGATAATCTTTGTCAAATCCCCTCCAAACTGATCTACCCTCTTGATTTCGACCAAACATGGCTTTATAAACCATTTAAAACTCCTTTATAACTACTCTAACCACCTCATGACCAATGGATTTCATTTTTACACTTTTGTTGCACTTTTTGGTAATGTTGCAACTTTACAATTTTTACAATTTTTGTATTTTTGTATTTTTGACATAAATGACTCTAACCTTTACATGGACACTTTTAACACTTCAAGATGGACCAAATATGATATCTTTGTAAAAAATGACTCACTTGGAAGCAAAGAGATGTAACTCTTAATGTGCCATGTGAAAGCACGATCTTTTTATCTATAAGTTAGACACGTCATAGAGAGTCATATGTACTTTATG
Source organism: Cryptomeria japonica (assembly GCF_030272615.1). NCBI lineage: Eukaryota > Viridiplantae > Streptophyta > Pinopsida > Cupressales > Cupressaceae > Cryptomeria > Cryptomeria japonica. Next base: position 898,008,913 of record NC_081407.1, on the reverse strand, counting down.
AATAAAAATGTAAAAGCTTTTTATGGAAATGCTTCATTAGTGCAAACATTAAATCTACATTTTATTTTATTTTTCAAAATGCACAAGGGAAGTGAACTGTTTGAAAGAATTCAAGTCAAATAGATTAAGACTGCAATGATAGCTGGATATGCACAAAATAAATAATTTGATTTCATGGAAGATTAGGTATATATATGAAGAATAGTCTTAATGGGGTTTGTTTCACAATGTTATAAGAGATGGTGTAGACTTGTCCTTTCCTAGATCATCCATTATAAGTGTTGATATTTCATAATTCCCTTATAACTCTTCCTTATAATATCTTTGATAGTCATTTAGTATGAGCGGATGTAGTAATGTCTCTTTTGTCATTTTATGCTATCTTTTATAAATAACTTGTTAGTGAGACATGAACAAATAAACAAGCACTTCATAACTAATGGTGTTGATCCTTCCATATGAATTTTTAATACAGTTGATTCATCTAGTCTTAGTTCATATTTTCATGTGACCCTCCCAAAGTACCTGTTATTTTTTATATTAGTCCTTTAAGTGCATCACAAAAAGTCACATGTGAACTAGTAGGAATAAAGGAAGGAACATCATGGTTTATCTCAAATTTAATTTTTATAGGTATTTGATGGAGGATATGACTTATGTTAACATTAAGAATATTCTTGATTATAGTATGTTTGATAAGCAAATTCCTTGATATCAAACTATCACAATGATAAATAGGAAATCATCTATCTATCTATAAATGTAGGGTAAAATATTTTTTTATGAAATTTACAAGCTAGTAAATATGCATAAGTAAATTTAAAAATTTCTCATTAGCATCCTTTTTTGGAGATCCAAGTGATTTGTTATTCTATTCTATATTTGATCCATTTTTTTTCAATCATACTATTTATAATGGGTGACTATCGCCCTTATAAACTATCTGGGGAGAAAACCTAGAAAGGATAGCTCACCCGTTGCCTAATTTTTTTATGGATCATTACTATATGTAGTAGCATGTCTATTTTTGTATTTTAAACAAGACAAAAAATTAATATTCCTATTCCCATGAAAATATATGTTGATCTCCTTTCTACCAATCATTGGACTGTATTTTATATTTATAAGGAATATTATATGATCTTTGGCAAATGACAAAAAAAATAATATTATGTTCTTTCTTTGCACCAAAAATGAAGTTGATTACTAAGTTACTAACTATAGTGTTTCTTCTATGGCAAGGTTATGCCTTCAAAACATATGGTGCAAGTGCTATTACATGGATGGTGCAATACTTTAATAAGAAGACTATCTTCTATGTGTCTTTGAATCAAATGGACAAAATATGAATGTAGCTCTTGAAGAATCAATATGGCCTTGAAGATTTATTGAATAATTCCATTTGGATACATATGAAAGTACCATATTACTTGAAGTTACTTTACTCTTTCTAGAGAATATCATTTCTAAAGATCAAAATGAACATTGAAGATCATGGGCACCTCACTCAAGTGAAAGCATTCTATAATAAAGGCACCTTGAAGATCATGAGCACCTCACTCAAGTGAAATTGTTCTATAATAAAGACACTTTGAAGATCATGGGCACATACTATATATTATAATTTTAGCCATCACTTTTAAATCCTCTATGCAGTGATTGGCTTTGAGGTGATGCCATTAAGGGGGAGTGTACATGACACCACCTAGTGGCTAAATCCTAGATTTAAGACCTAATAGGCATAAGACCTTTAGGCATTATATGCTCCAAATTCAAATAATGTTTGGCCTTAGGTGATGCCATTGAGGGGGAGTGTGCATGTCAATGACACCACCTAGTGGCTAAATCCTTTTATTTTTAAGTCCTACGGGCACATTATCGTAAGACCTATGGGCAGATTTTTTTTTAAGTCCTACGGGCATATTGTAAATTCTTCTCCTTGTAAATCTTCCACTTGTAAAAGCATTGTATTAAGACCTACGGGCACTATGTAATGAACCTGGGGAGAGGCTAATTTGAGGAGATCGTGGCTCCAATATAATTTTTAAGACCTCACAGCATCATTTTTAAAACACTGGGATTATAAATTATGACAAGATGACTTTCATGTAGTCCGGAATGCATGATCTTCATGTTGGCATATATTTGTGTCCCTGTTTATCACTGTCAAAGAAGACCTACGTTACTGGGGTGCTTCATTTTTTCTTCTATGGAAATTCACATGTGATCCCCTATTAACATTAAGGGGGAGTGTTAGAACATAATGTTATTAGGGATCACATCCTTATAACATTTATATTATATGCTTTATAAACATATCCCATTTGAAATAATTATAGTCTAATAACTATTAGATTATTAATTATTTATGAATGGGCGTTATTGAAAAGGTGTGACTAGTGAAGTCACCCTTCCTCCTATATTTAAGGAGGTTCTCTCTCATTTGAGAGGTGTGTGAATTTGGAGCTTTATGGTGAGTTGTATCACTATGCATATGAGGTATTATTGGCCATGTGGAAGTATTGGAGGAGTGTCCCTAGGTTCATGTCTATTTTATTATAGACTATATTTGTAAGTGTTTTAATTAAATGACGCTTTATGGGGTTTTTTACCCGAAAGGGTTTTCCCCATGTATATCTTGTGTAATGTGTACATTGTGCATGTATGTTTCATATTTCATTTACTTTATAATCTTGTTTATAATGATTAGTATCCTTAGATCCTAATTTCTAACACTAACAGCTTATCAAATGTATCAAGTGAGAAATCTTGTCCCGTGCAGTGATCCATCAAGAAAAAGAATTCTTGCATGACAACTTCAGTAGTGACGAGATTTTGATCGCCATCATATAAATAACAAGGAAGATCACCAACTTTGGCAAAAATGAGATCAACCTCGTCATCACCTTCTTTCTTCTCCCAGTCCAATTCCGCAATCATTAACTTTATTGTCTCTTTCTTATGAGACAATAAAGACAAGATCTGGATTTACTTCTCCCTTTTGGGAATCACCTTATTTTCAACCAGGACATCTATCCTGAAGTTCTCCATTTTGCTCCACAAGGTAGTACTTTTCACAACTTCTTCAATCTCCTATGATAAAGAGGTTTTGAGTCCTTGCATCTGACTCTGGACTACTTCATAATCTGACAATAGTCCCACTGTTGAACACAGAAGATGAGAGCCTTCTGACCTTAGCCGTGAAATCCATTCATCCATCACTCGGCCTTTAGCTCCCACCTGTTCAATCTTCTTGAGAGCTTCAGTATCTATTGAGGATCCTATGGGTTCAATCTCTTGAGAAGATTGTGTGACCTTTAGAAGAACGTTGATCGGTTGTTCACACTTCTGCTTCAAGATATTTTTCTCATCCCTCTCCTGATCCAATCTTCTCAACAAAGAATTAAAGGTTGTCTATGAATCCAATTTCACACTCTCATGTGTTTCCACCCTGAGCTCTACGACCTGCATGGTATAATCTTTAGATCGTATGTTACCTTTGTCCTTGTCTGACGATGGCACCATAACTTCAGCATATTTTCTCTTAGAAGTCAGGTCTACTACCACCTGAGATACCGTCTTTGGCTTCTTTGTTCCCTTAGGCTTTGGAGGAACCAAAAGCTCAAAGTCAAACTCATCTGGAGAGATCACCTATTTTTTCCTCTTAGGGGCCACTACTTTCATCCAAGGGGGTAGTGCTGGATTGGCCGATGGAGTAGTAGCTCCTTTCTGATTTTGAGTTGAAGTTTTGGGAGCAAGTTGATTGGAGCCCAGAGCAGTTGTGAGTGTTATTGATGACGATGATATTGAAGTATCTAGTGGAACATTTGCTGCTGCTGACACCTCTTCAGTTACAAATGGGAGAGTTGAAGGTGCTATGAATGCAACTTCAGCACTTAGCAATGGTGGAATTTCTATGGCGGTGGTGGTAGTGACAGGTAAGTCTACTGAAACCTATTCTGCAAGTGCCTCTTCCAAGGTTTCATTAAAATCCATCATTGTGGATTCAAAAGTAGATGAAGGGATATCATCTAGATTGGAGAAGTTGGTTATTGTGAAAAACTGATTAGCGGCCTCCGACTGCGCCATACCCATACTTAGATCCCCATCTTCTTGAAAATCCTCATTCTCTTGGTCAGAGTCAAAGTCAGAGTCAATAGAGTGGAAGATTACTTGTGAGGTAATCGGGGCATCAACTTCAGCTGGGCGTGATGTTTCTTCAGCCTGTACTTCCTCTTGTTGAGGAATTTTAACTTCTTCAATTTCCTTGGCAAGTGGTTGTTCTGGCTCTTTAGTCACTGCTTCCTGTATTGCAGATGATGATTCACCCTTTTTGGACCCTTTCACTGTAAATTTAATCTTGGGCCCTTTCCCTTTTGATTGTATTATAGGAGCTGAGGATAGTGCTTGCGGGTCTGTTGTGCTCTTCGTTCTCTTCTTGGTTGTAGTTGTCTTGCCGACTGATTGTCATGACTGTCTTACTAGTGTATTTGTGATAGAGACGATGTCATATCACTCATTGCGAGCATGATATTATGTTGTGATTTTCTTCACTTGCCTGATCATTTATGATATATGTTATTATATATGTTGTCTTGCATATATTGGTGATGACAGGTTTGCAGTTACCAAACATCAACTCCACTTGGCTTCACAGGTTTGAGCATGTCTTCACCCCAATCGCAAGTTGATCGCAGGTGACATGAAATCCCATTCTACACTCTAGGTTAGGTTGGTATCCTATCAGTCCTTGTATGGTGATCAGAGTTGTCTTGTGGTTTTATGTTACCCCTTGTTGGATTCCTTTGAGGAGGTGTGATTATTGGTTAATTATTATTAATAAATTAATTGGTTTACATAGTTTATAATAATAAATCAAATAAATGATTGGCATCAATATTTAATATTAGTTTGTGATTTCTATTATTTGAGATTAATTATTATTTATATTTATTTCATGTATTTATATTTAAATTAGTGATTTATATTATTATTGCTATTTGGTTTAGTATTCATTTAATGACTTATTATTTAAGTCCTTTTGGATTTATTATTTATTTTTATAGTTGTGGCTTTAATATTTGATTGAGAATTTATATCTTATTGTGCCTTGGTTTATTTAATTAATTGGTTGATTATATTATTATTCCCTTTTTAACCTCTTTGGGTTATTAATTAATTATTTATTCTACCTACCCTATTTTACTATTGGCTAAGAGTATTGGGGTAAATTAATTAAATATTATTTTATATTCGCGCCTTTATATTTGGAGAGGGTTGGTATGAAATATTATATTTTCTAATTATTTTTCATTGGCCGACATTTTCTATAATTTTGATTGATTTTGTATTTATTGAGATTTTTAAGCATTGTTGGGGGTACTTGAGAATTTTTTGCGATTGACGATTTTGGATCTTGTTTTGGGAGATTGGCTTGGCTAGACCTTGGGTTGGATTTCTCTTCATCAAGTTTTCAAAGACCTTCTCTTTGAAATTCTAGGTTGGGGGTTCTTCTCTTTTGCATTTCGATTCTTTGAAAGATTGTATGTGTAGTGTCTGTAAAAGAATTGACTGCCAGGCTGGGAAATCATTATTGCAATAGATTAATTCGATGATTTAATAAATATTATGATTTGGGGGCTATAGTGTTATATGATTAATCTATGTGTTTTGTTGTGTGTGGCTCTTGTGATTGTGTTTGTGATTATTGAAAGTTCTATATACGGAGTATTGCCACTTTGCATCTCTCCCCGGAAGTGATGAGCAGTGTGTCGAGTTATGGATTATTATATCCTAGTCATCTTGTTTGCCATATTGGTCATCCACATCCATCTTCTACGCTAGATATTATTCTCTGAGTAATGTTGTGATACTTGTGATATATCTTTCCATATATTTCTTTACCACTATATTGCCTTTGGCTTATATTATTGATATTGGCATTGTTGGCTTGGTTTGAGTTCTATTTAGTATCCTTTCATATTCTTTCAGAGTGATTTTATGACTTTCATCTTCCATTTTATGAGTTCCAGAGTAAAAGTGCTAAACCATTGAGCAAATGTACTAAACTGGTGTATGCGCTAACCCTTATCATGTATGTGCTACCATTATTGGTGTATACGATATACAATATTCCTTATGCGCTAAGATCTTGGTCAAATGTGCTATTATACCTAGCACCATTTTTATGCTTATATGTACCGCAAAAAGATTCAAAGGCGTTATACTGTATGACACATGCGCTAAGACATTTGGTAAAAGTGTTGTAATGATTTGTAAATCTGCTACTCTATTGAGGGAAAGCACTAGACTGATATTTTGTTCATCTGAGTTAGTTTTAGGTTTTCTGAGATGTTTTTCCCAAATTTGTGTCTTCCCAAAGGTTGTTGTCTATTGATTTTAGAGTTCCCAAGTTGTTCCAGGACTAATCATTTGATTGAATTAGGTTATATGTGCTATTTATGACTTAAAGCAAGATGATGTGCCTTGTTGTTATGTATCAGGGATCATAGTGGTTATAATCTTGATATTATGGATTTGATTTTATATTGTGTATGAGGATGTGGCTATTGGTACTTGTTATGCATTTATGTGTTAATTATTATTTGATTTGGAGACCTTGGATAACAAGGTTATTTGTTGTTGAGAGCCCTTGGTTGTGTATGTATGTATTGTCACCCTAAGGTCTAGGAGCATGCTAGGGGGAATGGGCTTCCAAGTGAGTGAGGAGTAGACAACCAGGTTACCCGAGGGTTAGGCCACCAGGATAGCTCAATGGAAGTTTTCCTTGTAACCAAGTGATAACTTAATTAATTAATTCTAGGTGGGTTGGGTAGTAGTAATTCACCTTAATAAGATAAGTAATAGATATTGTGGCCCCAATACCTTTCCCAAGGATGATATTGTATATTTGGGATAGGATTGGGAATGGCCTTGGTAATATAGGTAATCTAATCTCCCTTACTTCCTCAAGGTTGAGATGACTCCCCATGAGTATCACATAATCTGGGGCAGGAGCCCATGTTGTCATTGTTATATTATGGTGATAGCATGCGATGACACTCCTTCCCTACATGTAGGTTCTAACACCTTAAGCCTTCATTTGTGGAAATCCTCTGGAGGTCTTATGTTTTATGTTGAGCTTTGCTTTAGCCATGTGATGTGTGGAGTGCTATCCTTTGGATGTTAGTTGTCAACCTATATCTAGAGTGTGTGTAGGATCTTGTGTCATGTCCTAGCATAGGGGGGTGGTTCCTTATGGTTCCACATGGTCAGGTGGTTTGTGTTGGCATCATGGATGAATTGATTATGTGTTGCATTGATGTCAACACTAGTTGTTATGGTTGGTTACCGACAGACAGGTTTTGGTTACCGGTAGAAGATCTAGTGTTACCAACAGAAGAGACTATCTATTGGACACTTCTGACATGTTTGGATCAATGGAGTATGTTTGATTTTATGTGTTACCTATTTCTGGAGCATGTATTGGTCAGTTGGTATTGACTTGGTAATCGAATGTTGTCATACACTCTTATAAACCCATACCGACATTGGTTTAAGGTTTTACCGGTAGAGCTTTCACGGAGGAATCTTGACAGGATTCATAAGTAGTGTTGGTGCGGCTTTCAGGATGTTGAAGATGTTCTCTGATTGTGATTCAACTAGGTGGAGACATCATTTTGGCATGGTGGACCCAGAATAGGTCCGGTGCCTATCTAGGTTATGGACTGGTATCAGGTTAACGTGTACTCTACACATTACCAAGATGTTCTATGGATTGGTTATTATTGTTTTGGTCTTAAGCCGATATGGCATATCATTGTAATATATATTTATGTAATAATATTATTGTAATATTTTTTAGGTGGCCGACCTAATTGGTTTAGGCCTTAGGGTTGGTATAAAATGATATAAGATCTCACTGTGGATCATGGGGAATAAGTGTCATGGTCTTGAAATGCAATATCATACGCGAAGGAGATTTGGTCGATCATAGGTGATTGAATTGGGATTAAGGAAGAGGTTAAAGGCCTTTGGTATTGAGCTTAACCGGGAATGTAATTAGGCATGGTAGATGTTATCTTTGGCAGTTCATTACTCTGGATTGTTGTCCATTTATCTTGAGGTGGTTATAACCTCTCTGTAATCAGTGAGACTCTTTTGTAATGAGCAGTATGCTCTAGGCAGTGTGCCTTCCTGCATGTGCAGGCCCCTCATTGTATCACATACTTTCTGCAGAAGTATCATATGACTATGAGTAGGCTTCCCACCTTGGTTTTTCCCTTTTCGAGTTTTCCACATACAAATCATGGTGTTATGTGGTATGGTTGTATTGTGTTGATTATCTTCTTTATTGTTAAGTTTCATTGCTTTCCGGTATATGTTTCTGCTATTCCAGTACTTAATCTTTATATGCTCCGCTTTAAGGTTATTAAGTGGATTAAATGATATAATTTATTAACAACTGATTAACCCCCCCCCCTTAGTTGTTCACCGGTTATCCTAACAATTGGTATCAAAGCTTTGGTCCTATTTTGCAGAAGCTTAACCGTTTTAGGTAGATCCTATGGCAACAAACACTTCAAATCCACTGACAACTATTTTCAGAAGAGAAATCCTTAAGCTTGATGGAACAAATTATGGGATATGGAAAATCCGAATGGAGACTCATCTTAGATGTCTTGGCAAGGATATTTGGGAGATCACTAAGAAAGGTTACACACCTTATGATCTGACATCTAGCAATCTTGCTCTTGCAGACCTGGACAAGAATATTGAAAATGATTGCAGAGCTAGAGAAGCCCTCTTGTGTGCACTTACTGATTAGAAAATCATGGGATTGACTGATAAATCATCAACAAAGGTTATGTGGGATAAATTGCAAACTCTGAGTGAAGGTGATCCTACTATCAAAATTTCTAAACTTGATGGTTACCGGGTAAGATATGAAAACTTGAAGATGAAAGATAATGAAATAATTGTTGTGTTTATGGAAAGAGAATGAGATTGTTATGGGAATTCAATGTTGTGGAGGATTTCTAAGTGAAGATGAAATAGTTTCCAAAGCCTTGAGAGTCCTTCCACCGACTTACAAGATGAAGGCAACTGCAATTAATGAGTTGAAAACAATGGCAAACACTTCAGTTAACATAGACATTCTAATTGGGAAATTATCTACTTTTGAGCTTGAAGAATTTGGATCTTCTGGAGCTGTAAAGTCTGAACCTTCTTTTCATGCATCATCATCTACTGGTAAAAGTGATTGGAAAGCCTTATATGCAAAAGAATTAGAAGATATGAGGAAATAAGATGAAGAATTTGAGCAACTTGAAGCCTTATTTACTAGAAGAGTACCTAAAGGACCGACATGAAGTAAGTATGAAGGAAAAACACCTTTTAAATGTTTTGCATGTAATAAGATTGGTCATTTTGCATCTAGATGTCCTGAAAGGAATTCAAAATTTGAGGAAAGAGTTAAGAAATCATTTAAGCCTAACCATAACAGATATAGATTAAAGAAAAGTAAACAATGCTACATAGCGGATGAGGAAGGAGTAAGTGATGACTCTAGGGATGATCCGATAAAAGACTCTGCTACTGGATTCGGCAATGGAAAGGAATGGGTATTCTATGCTTTAAAGGAAGATGAACCGGCACCGACTATCATGAATGAAGAAAAGGCTCTAGCAGCAAAAGTTGAAGATAAGGATGAATGGGTAATTGATAGTGGATGCTCACATCATATGACTAGAGATAAGAAAACAAATTTGTCTCTGCAAGAATACAATGGCAGTCAAGTCAAATTTGGAGATGACAAAACATGTATGATCAAAGGTAGAGGTATTGTTTCTCTGGATGGTAAGCATAATACTGACAATGTCTATTATGTAGAAGGTTTAAAGCATAATCTTTTGAGTGTTGGTCAATTGGTGGACAAGGGTTTCCAACTTCAGTTTAAAGATAGAAAATACAAAATCATTAACAAGACTGGTTTGGATATTGTAACTAGTATTCAGACTGGAGGTAACATCTTTCACTTGAATATTGGTAATAATACATGTTTGATTGCTCATATTGATGAGAGTTGGTGATAGGGGTTCACCTAGCCCGCTCAACACTTCCCAAGTTGATGTTGCTCAATTCCACCAACTCACCAAGCCTAGTTGCTTTCTAGGCCTCCAAGTCCCTCTAACTCTCTTCTAGAGCTTGATTATTGTCCCTACTAGGGTGTTTGCTTCAGGTGTTTTGGTTAGGAACCCCATCAATTCACTGTGCTTCTCTAGTGCTCAATCCTGGCCTCATAGCCTCAACTTGTCATAATGACCCCCAATTGAAATTAGATGTTGTAGAGGTGTATTAGGGTCTTTTAACATGTTTTAGATGCATATGGAGTCCTTTGGTAGTTTTCCTACCGGTTTCACAATCTTGCCTGGAAAAGGGCTACAAGGAATTAGGCCTAATTAGGCCTCCTAGATCGGTTTTTTAGGGCTTGGAGGAAATTGACTCAAAGAACCCCCAAACAAGTTTTGTTTTCCCTCAATGATATACCCATGCCCAATAGATTTTTGTGGTTTTAGGCTCTGGTCTGACCGTACAAGGTATGAACCCTAAAATTGAGGGTTTGTAGGGTTTTCAAGGGCTTACACCAGTAGTGAGTAGGCAATTTGGGGTTTTGATATGAAATGGACTCTTCAAGGCTCCTCCTTATTGATACAAGTCTGTCCCAACTCCATGAACTCCTCCAAATTCAGAAATGGTGCTTTTTCTTTCACCTCTGCATTATTCAACACTTCTTCACCTCTTCTTCTCTAACCGGGTTGCTCTTGGACTCGCCTAGGAAGAGGTGTCAGTCATGAGAAAACACTTATCCAACACTTGAACTTGCATAATTACACTATACAGAAGGTTGCCAACCATACCCCAACTAGCCGTGATGGCAACACATGTGGGATTCATGGGGCAACCATATTTACACAGAAAAGACTATTTACAAGCCAAAACTGGCTATTTGTGAATCAAGTCACCTCAACAGTAGTAAAAATAATTACAATGCTTGAAAATGAAAAGCCTTCTCTACAACACACTATTGAATCTCAATCCATCATTGGATTCATGGATTCAATCCATTAAGCTTTTGTTGTCCTCGATTTAAGCACGGCCAAAATCATGAGGCAACCCTATGAAACTGGTTCATTTCGTACCTTGCGGTCTCCGGGAGAGCTTAATCGACTTTGTCAGTTAGTTCGTTTAGCTCCTTGCTTTTTGTTTTTCAATGTTTTGTTTTTTCCTAAGTTGCAGTTTTGCCTGTAGTTCAGACTTTAAAGTCTGAACTGCAGGGTCTTTTCTTTGTTGTCTACACATCGGACTTTAAAGTTTGATGTGCGATTTGCTTGGTCTAAACTTGCAGTTCAGACTTTAAAGTCTGACCTGCAGGTGGTCTTTGCTTGTAGTTTGGACTTTAAAGTCCGACCTGCAGACTGCTTGGCTCGATAATGTATGTCGGACTTTAAAGTCCGACATGCAAGGATTTCTAGCCTGCATGTTGGACTTTAAAGTCCGACATGCAATTGCGTGTTGTCATTAATGATGCATTAATTGTTAATCAAAAGGTTTATTTCCTTAATTTTTCACGTTTCTCTCCTTCATTATTGTTTGTCTTCTTTTCTCTGTGCGCCCTCCTCCGCTTTTGCTCCCTGTGACTCGGATTTTCCTCGCTGTAACTCGGATCGGATCGCCCCATTGTCGGATTTTCGATCATCATTGCCGTGAAGGTAGGTTTTTCTTGTTTTCTTTCTGGGTTTCTTTGTTTTCTTTGCTTTCTTTCTTTCTTTCTTTCTTTTTTGTTTCTTTGCCGATTTTTGTTTTGTATTTGCGTAGACAAACAGATTTTAAGCTCTGATTGTCCCCCTTGTGTCGAGAGGACAATCGGACTTCAAAACCCGATTGCCCTCCGAAGTCACCCTTCTCCAGTCACATACCAGACTTTAAAATCTGGTGTGCAGCTAGATGGTAGGATCTCCACACATTGGATTTTAAACTCTGATATGCGGGATCATAATCATCGCATATCGGACTTTAAAATCCGATATGCGAAGAGGAGTAGGTTGACATGTCAGGTTTTAAAACCCGACATGTCAACTGTTTGTTTTCCCTGTTTGTACATTGGACTTTAAAGTCCGATGTGCAGGTTTTTCAGAAAGTTTTTACCTCTGAGTCTGATGTGCCAATTGATTTTCCCCAAAATGCACATCAGACTTTAAAGTCTAATGTGCTGATAACCTACCCTAAGTTTGCACATCAGAATTTAAAGTCCGATGTACTAATCGGCATTATTTACCCTTGCACATCGGACTTTAAAGTCCAATGTGCTGATCAAGGTGTTTTTAATTGTACTTCAGACTTTAAAGTCCGATGTGCAATTTTTGTTTTCAAAAGAGCATGTCGGACTTTTTTCCTCGACCTGTTGTTTTTGGCAGTTTTACTCCCAAGCTTGTTTTGAGTCTCATTTTTCGATCCGTTTGAGAAAAAATGATTTTGATAATGATGAATAGCTAATCATCAGTGTTGAATGCAATCATCACAAATGTCAAAGCTCCCTCACAACAAGCCCAAGTCTTCCTCAGGTCAGTTGGAATCTTCTCCAAGTAAAGCATCATCAAGAAAGATGAAGTACAAGTACGACAAGTACTTGAATCTTTACCCAGAGAATTTAGTAGACTCAAATATCAAGGAGATCAGAGACACTGAAATAGGGCATGTAGATATGCAAGAATTCATTGACCAATTTAAGAAGGCTCCTGCTTGTCTAACTAATATGATCAACTCCGAGTTGCATAAATATGCATCTTTTCCAGTTGCAGCTCATGATCCAGAATTTGTGCTTGCAGTAGCAAATCACTTTGATCCAACTACAAGACAGGTGAAAGATGAAGATCAAAATGTCATCATGACCCTGGACAGTGTATTCTTCAATAGTGTCTTCAAAGGTTCCCCAGTTGAAGAGGTAGCTGATATTACTCAAGAAAGTGCTCAACAGTACTACAAGAAGAACGAGGATAAATGCAAGAAGGTAATCAATACTGTTTTCCTCTCTGCCGCAAGAAGTTCCCTAACCTCACGACGGCCTAAGGGCTTTCACAAGAGTGATTTCAATGAGGAGTACAATGACATGGTCACCATGTTATCAAGGGTGAGGGGGTTAAAAGACTCATTACTTTCAGAACTGGATGTGCTACTATATGAAAATAATCAGGAAAGGAGCAACAAGAATTGATTGGGGCAAACAGATCGGCGATGCCCTCTGTGCTCAGTTTAAGGAGGTCAAAGTAACACTGAAATTTTACATGACCTCATACCTGGTTTATGCGGTTGCTTCAATGAGGCAATATCTAGGCTTATCTACTAAGGGGGATAGGAGATTGGTACCCGTTTGGGAGTACTATGATCAACTTACTATCAAGAATCAAGGTAGTCATTACAGAAGGGTTAATGATGCCTTCTTTGTTGTATGGAAATATATGTTTGATAAAGGCCTGTAGAAGCAGAGAATATCAGAGGCTGCTTACAACATGGTATCTAATTTTGGGTGTGTGTTCCTGCAATTTCCCACATTCACTTACATCTGAATAGGATGCTTCTTAGGTGAGCCCTTTATTCTACCAAGGTTCCCTTCAGACAAAATCGTCCTCATGGAGTTGTGCAAACAACTTATAAATGTGCATGAAAAACAATCACAAGCACATAAGACTGGGCTGAAATTCCCAGAATCAATCGGCAGGTACTCAGTGCTAACCAATCCCAAGGCCAAAAATATGGAGGAAGTAATGCAGTGGAATACCATGAGAAGATTCAAGGCCCGAACCAATTTTGACTTTCATGGTATAAAGAATAAACTCAAAAGGAGTTATACTCATGTTTATAGGTTGGAGGATGTTTGGGCAGACTGTCAAAATGATGAGGATATAAGGAGGATGGATTTCAGCCGCCTTACTCTGGAACAAATTGAAAACTTGGATTTAGCTAAGATCCCAATGACCATGGAAGATACGGATGACATAGTAGACCTGGTCTATTATGAGAAGAAAATTGCTGACTCTCTGCTTCCTCCCGTACAATGGTCAAAGAAGGAGAGAAAATCAATCACTCAGAGGGTTACTCCTATCTTAGCAAATACCAATGCATGGCTGGTAAGAAAGAACCTCAGAATGAAACAACTTCCTACTAGCTTAGGAGATGATGATAACAGTGATGGCCCATAGCATCAACTCATCCAACATAATCATACGATGGGGTTAGCACATAGCATGAAACCATCATATCACCATAAGTAAATATGAATCTCACATATGCATATAGATCATCAAATAAGAGTCCATCATCATAATAATCCATGAATATCATCATCCATATGGAACCATAATGTCAACTGAAATATGATATGTCTATCATCAAATATAGAGTATCCAAATCAAAGATAAATCCATAAGCATCCATCAAAGCATCACAAAATAGTCTAAGATATAACCATATAGTCTATCAATGCACAAAAGTAAAGATGAAGCAGAGAGGGGCACTACATAGAGTGTGATATTGTAAAGGCATACAATTTACTACACTACACATATCTCCTCTCATATATTATTGTAGGAGGTATATTCCACACCTCTACTTCCTTAAAAGATTGTTATTTTTATTCAAAATGAAAGGTGGATTTATACAATAAGAAAATAAAGGAGTTGGTATATTTAATGTAACTATATCACAACACAAAAAAAATTGTAATTAGCTAACTTGTATAAATGATGTAATGTGTGGTTATATCTAAAATTAACAAAAACTAAATATTGGGATGATATTTCTTATCATAAAAATTTCATCCAATCATTCTTGAATACCAATTTTTTTATATCAAAATTAAAATTTATCAAAGAGTTAGTAAAGGGGTGCATGCCTTTAAAATGACATCAACTAAACAACCCCATATATGGATGTAAATGAGAGAAAGAAACTAGTAATTATATGGATAAACATATCTATCAATAACAAAAGATAAATATTCGGGTGCTTTTCTCATCATGATGAATTTCTCTATTATTCATGCCTATAGAAACTTCATCAAAATTTTAAAAATTCAAGAGTGAGTTAGTGGTTGTCATGTTTTTAAAAATGACCACGACTATGTCAAACGAATAATAGATACAAATAAGAAGAAAAACTCAAGAATTATGTGGGATAAATACATCTAACACTAATAAAAACTAAATATTGGGAAGTATCTCTTAGCATGACACTCTCCTCCCATTATTCATAGCTATGTTTGTCAAAAAGGTGATCAATAGTTATCATAACTTTGAAGATGATATCGACTAAGCAACCAAATAAATGAATACAAATAAGAGAAAAAGTCTAATAGGTAAGTGGGATGAATATATATAACACTTACAAAATCTAAATAGTGGGAATTATTTTGTCGTCATAACAAATTCCTCCAATTATTTATGACTATCAAAATTTTATCAAAGTTGGTTAGTTCTTTCCATGACTTTAAAAATGATAGCGACTTCAATCAATCTCATAAATAAATATAAATAAGAAAAAAAGCCAATAATTAAGTAGGATAAAAATATCAAACACTTACAAAAGCTAAATATTGGAATGTTTTTCTCATCACAATATTTTCCTCCCATTGTTCACATGGCTATTGAAATTTCATCAAAATTCAATTTTGTCAAAAAGTTGGTTGATGGTTGCCATAACTAACAAAATGATTCAACTAAGAAATCGCATAAATGGGTACTAATAAGAGAAAAATAATATAATTAAATGGGTTATAGATAACAATGACAAAAGCTAAACGCTAGGATTCTTTTCTCCATAAAGAATTTCTCCAATTATTCATGGCTATCAAAATTTCATAATTTTTTTTTTTTTTGTCAAAGAGTCAATTTGTGGTTGTCATGTCTTTAAAAATGATGTCAACTAAGCGACCCCATTAATGGATACAAAAAAGAGAAAAAACCCAATAATTAAGTACGGTAAGTTTATCTTCAATAACAAAAGCTAAAAATTTCTTGTCATGTCAAATTTCTCAAATAATTCATGGCTACTAAAATTTCAAAGATTTGGTAAATGATTTTTATGTCTTAAAAAATGACATCAACTGAGAAATCCCATAAACGCATGCATTTATTAGAAAAAAAATCCAATAATTAAGTAGGGTAAATATATCTAACACTAAGAAAAGTCAAAGATTGGGGGATTTTTCTTGTAGTAAAAAAATTATTCAATAGTTCATTCCTATCAAAATTAGATTTTGTCAAAGAGTCAGTAAGTGGTTGTCATGTCTTTAGAAATGGCGTCAACTAAGGAACCCCATAAATGGATACAAATAAATAATAATAATTAAGCATGATAAGTATGTCTAACTCTAAGAACTAAAGATTGAGATACTTATTACCAAAAAATAAAAATAAAAAAAATCCTCCAATTGTTTATCGTTGTCAAAATTTCATCAAAATTAACTTTGCTCAAAGAGTCAAATAGTGGTTGTCATAACTTTTGTAGTGTCCTAAAATTGCACCTCTTGCAATTTTGACCGCATTTGGGGCCCTCGCTTTATTTAGCGTCCTCATCCTCATGCTTGATCAGGACCTGTTATGCCTCTGCCATGCAACAAACATCATGTTTTTACTTTGTGCCTTGCTGGGACCCCTTGCCCTAGCCCAATTTGTAGCACCCTGGTCCTCCCTAATTGGGGCTTTGCCCTATGCAAAATGTGAGCAGGAAACCTTCCCTTATGTCACCCTATGTCAAAAAATTAACATTGACGATGGGTATAAGTGGGGGCATTATTTCAAATTCCCTTTAAAGCATTTAATTAATCAATTAAATCAAAGGTCTTCTGTTTCCACACACCATAAAATTGGGCCTTTTACCCTAAGTGTGCCCCTTTTTAATCTTTCAATTAATTATTTCATCCAAAGCCCTAATTATGTCTTATTTCGACCTTCAAGGCCCAATTTGACATATCTAGACGTCTTGAATTTCCACATACTCTTGGAATTAGCTCTAAAATCACAATATCTTGCTTCCTCAAAAATTTGGCAAAAAGTTGGTCGGACTTGGTCCTGACTTTTTCTCCCTGAATTTCGGGAGCATGCAGTTTTGGCGGTACTTTAATGTTTAAATCCAAGAAATTGGCGAAAAATATTATTTCTAGGTCAGCCTATGAACCAAAACAATGTTAGGGTTCCATTCATATAGCCTTTCCTTCCCTCATTTGATGCATATAATCTAATCTAATCTTGCAATCCATCAACAAGCGATTGAAGGAGCCTCTTATGAAGTGAAAGTGCAGGCTATGTGAAGTCTTCTCAAGCATTCATCAAGTCTACATCAACCATTGTGGAGCAACTTTACATCATTCATTTGCAAGCATGTGTCTGTGTTAGGGTTTTGTAATGTTCATGCCATTTCATACAACATATGTGATTACATTCAAGAAGCAAAGCATCATCATCAATCATTGGAGATATGAGGCATACCTTTACATTATTTATTTAAAGCATTTGTAATATTTCATTCAAGGTTGATTCCAACCGGGGTTTGACTAAGGCAAACCCTTATTCCCAACCCATTTTTCTCTTCTTTTTGTTTGTAGGAAATAGATGTGTAGCTATTCTTCTGGAATTAAGCTTTATTTGTAGAGACGAAAAAACCCTTTTCGACACACAAAAAATTCAAAGGACTAAGAGGGGGTACCCTGGTCCCTGCTACTTTTGGTAGTTTCCACAGAGCAGTTCTGAATCATCTCATACTTCTCAGATCCAGGTGCATGACAGATTCCCGAACTTGTAGCTCACTATTTTCTTAAACTTGTCTTCATTTCTAGCACTTGGTCTTAATTCAACTAGTCAACTTACAAAAGAGGGCCAAACACATTCCATTTCAATCAATCTACTTAGCATTCAGTCCTAATCTGATTAGTGATTGAATCTAGCAGATTTCCCTTCCCTCTTTTGAATGTAAAGGTCTTCCAAGTGAAATTGAATTGGTGATTTCTCATTCTATGTTGCAAATTGCCAAATCAAATTTTTCCCTTTACAACTTTAAAAATGACATTAACTAAATAATCTTATAAATAAATACAAATAAGAGAAAATGCTAATAACTAACCAAGGTAAACATATTGTACACTAAAAAAAGCTAAAGATTAGGTGCGTTTGTCATCATGACATATTCCTTCAATTATTCATGGTTATCAAAATTTGATCAAAATCAAATTGTGAGAATCTGTTAGTGGTTGTCATATCTTCAAAAGAAGAATCAACTAACAACCTCGTAAATAGATGCAAATAAGAGAAAAAAAACTGATAATTAAGGGGGTAAATATATCTAACACTCATAAAAGCTATAGATTGGGATATTTTTTTCATCATGATGAATTCTTCCAATAATTCATGCCTATCAAAATCTCATCACAGTTATTTTTTTGTTGAGGAGTCGATTAGTATTTGTCATGTCTTTAAAAATGACATCAACTAAGTAACCTCATAAATGGATACAAATAATAGGAAAAAACCAAATAATTAAGAGGCTAAATATATCCAACACTGCAAAAAGGTTAAAGATTCATATGCTTTTTTCATTGTGACAAATTCATCTAATGATTTTGAATCAATGTTAGCTTTTAACATAAAGTTTATAAATAGTTGTTGTGTCTTTAAAAATGATGTTGGCTAAGCAACCACATACATGAATACAAACAAGAAAAAGATATTAATAGTGAAATGAGGTCTATAGTTGTGAGTGTACAAATTCAGATAGAGGATCTAATAGTAAATATTTCTCACATTTTTTCTTGAATTAATTATAAATAATAAATCTATGTGTATTCATTCTTCTTTAAGAGGGATAAAAAATTTACAGTGAAACATTGTTATGTGACATTAGAATTTGACAATTACAACAATCAACAAAGAGAATTATATCATGTATTTAAAGTGGTGTCAAATAAAAAAGTCAATAAATTAATTCAAATGAGAGAAAAAAATCGTATAATTAAGTAGGGTTCAATAATTTGAAGTATGTAAAGTAGGATAAATGATCTAGATGTAAATACTTGATATAATTTTACTTGATGCTATAATTATACATAACAAACTAATTGTGTACACGTTTTGATTTAAGAGGGATAAAAAATGTGAAAACATTGCAAAACATCATGATTGGACATTATTAAGTGAAATATAAAATATATATCTTCAACAATCGATAAAGAGAATTACATCTTTACAATGACGTCGACTAAACAATTCAAAAAATAGGTACAAATAATTAAAAATCTGGTAATTAAATGGGGTCCAAAAGTTGTAATTGTACAAGTTAGAATAAAAGACACACTAATAAACACTTGTCACAATTTTACCTAAATATACTAATTATAAATAGCAAAACAATATATGTACAAAAGATCAATGACAAATACTTATGACAATAATTAATTATAAATAATAAAAGTAAACCACTATGAATACAACCCTTTCTTAAAAGAGAGATACAAATTGTAGACATTGGTCATTGAACATTATTGTATGACATTGCAAAACATCGGACATTATTCAGCAACATATAAAATATACATTTTCCAATCGATAACGAGAACCACATCTTTAAAATGAGTCAACTAAACAATTCAAGAAATAGGTACAAATAATTAAAAATCCAATAATTAAATGGGGTCTAAAAGTTAAAATTGTACAAAATAGAATAAAAGATGCGCTACTAAACACTTGTCGCAATTTTATCCATATATACTAATCATAAATAGCAAAACAATATATCTACCAAAGATCAATGATAAATACTCGTGGCAATACATTAATTACTAGCAATTGCATCTTGATGTGCAATGGATACTCTCAAGAGGTGTGCAAGGTGAAATGGAAAAATATTGATTTATTTTTTGTATACATTTGTGTACAATGGTCAATTAGTTGGTCATTTAGTAAATGGTGTTTATGAAACAAAAATCTCATTAAAATGACATCGATTAAACAATTCGAAAAATAGATACAAATAATTAAATGAAGTCCACAAGCTATAATTGTTAAAAATAGAATAAAAGGCGCACTATTAAACACTTGTAACACTTTTATCCAAATATACTAATTATAAATAACAATACAATATATATAAGAAATAAATAATAATAACAAACCAATATGAATACACCTTTTCCTTAAAAGGAGGATACGAATTGCATATATTGTTGTTGAACATTATTGTATAGTCACATTGAAATGTGACCAGTGTTAAATTCATTATTCCTCGGTCATAAATAATTCGGTGGCCAGTGCACTCCTTCCCCTTTTGCGGCGCACCTTCCGCCGCTACAGACGGGCGTACAGCCCCCCTCATGTGATCAACGGGTCTAATGAAAATTCCTCTTCCTCTTCCAAACGACACTTCATTTAATATAAAAGCTTAAAAAAGGACACCTCATTGTCGTTTCCAATATGTAAGTTTTGGGTACCACAATGTACGCCAAAGTCAAATAGATGGGTGATTAAATGTTGGAATTTGGATTTGCTTCATCGAAATGCACAGATTGAGGAACATTCCCCCAAACCCTAAAATTTAGGGGTAGACTTCAGAAAACATTTAGAGTAATAATAATATTACTATTAATGAGTATTCTTACACCTATGAGAAAGTGCCTTCTCAATTTTAAAGATTGTGGCTTTTGTCATGTGGTAAAGGGCATTTTGTTGAATGGGAGAGTCTTTGTTGTAGGCATCCAAAATGGTTTTGAGTTCAAATTTTTGATAATACAAAAAAATAAAAAATTATCCTCTAGTGACATTATGGACTTCCCTTTTCTTTATAAAAACTAATCTTGAGAAAAGACAATTCATAACATTGTCAAATGTTTACCTAGGGAAAACCATGTCTATATCTGTGTCATGTTTCTCCATTGGAAGATCAATTGAGGCCCACTTCCAATATTTATGATAGTTGAGACAGTGAAATTTCACATAAAACATTATAACTAACCTTAGGAAAAGAAGTCCATAACTTTGTTAAATGCTTGCGTAGGGAAAACTATGCCTATATTTGTGTCATGCTAGTGCTCCCCATTGGAAGATCAAATGCGGCCCACTTCCATCAATGATGATGGTTGAGAAAATGAGATTTCACATAAAATAAAATAACCAACCCTAGGAAAATACCTTCCATAGCTTTGTTAAATGCTTACCTAGGGAAACCATGTCTATATACGTGCCATGTTATTGCTCTCCATTTGCAGATCAAATGAGACCCACTTCTAATAGTGATGATAGTTGAGACAATGAGATTTCACATAAAATAATATAACTAATCCTAGGAAAAAGACGATTCAGAACTTTATTAAATGCTTCCCTAGGGAAAGCCATGTGTATATTTGTGTCATGTTATTGCTCTCAATTGGAAGATTAATTGAAGTTTAAAATATGATCAAAGTGGGATCATTACTCCTAGTATGGGAATGATAATGATGATATTTACTCAATGAGTAAGGCCCAACTATTTTGCAACTTTAATTGTGTTATAATCACAAAATAATGGTACCATTTTAACTATCTTGAAACAATTTCTCACATGGATTATTTTGTATTAAATGATAGTGTGTAGTAAATAAATTAGCAAATGAAATTAATAAGTTATCAAGAACTATTGTGTCAATATGAGTAAGGTGACTTAGACCTAGACAAAAAAGGTAATTTGACCTCTAGTACTAAAAAAAATTAAAAAAATATATTGTTAAGATCGCCTTCTACTAAAAATGGTTTGTCAGTGTGATTACTTTCCTTGAGAAATGATTATTTTATCTTGTTTGAACTAATTAATTTTGGACTGATTAGAAATATTAGCTGAGTAATAATAATATTTAAACAAGATAACAGTTTTTCAATGTGTAAGGGACTGCTATATTTCCTTGTAAGTTTTGAACACGCCATAGGATTGAGAGGGGGGGTGAATCAGTCTAGACCTCAAAACACTTCACTTGTTATCTATTAAATTTTAAACCACAATTAGTTTTTTACTGCAATTATGAAACATACAAGCATATAACACAACAAACACAAAAACACCAGATTTACATGGAAAACCCTAAACAGAGAAAAGAAACATGGTGAGAATTACACTCACAATATAATAAATAATTACAATGTTTAGGCTCGACGCCAAGGAGCTCACTGCTCCTAAGGTAGACAACGTTATGGAAAGATACAAAGGGTTGCACAAACTGCCAAAAGGAACACACCTTCTGGTAGGTGCAGAGGATCAATGAACTGAAATGAATAAGATCTCCTGATCATGAAACTATCCTTGAACCTCAATGTCAAGTGACCAATATCATGGCAAACATATTTGATCACAAATGCTATCTCAACTCTCTTCCCAATTGTCTTTCGCACTTCTGCAATATCAAATCTGCTTGCACATTAGTAGTGTACACTTCACATCAATTCACATCCATCCCATACTCAACTCATTCATCCACACTTCTATATATACAAGATAATTCATTGAAACCCTAAACTAGGTCAACCACATACGGAATATACAATATTACACAAATTGAGCCATATGGACCTATAACATCAAATGTGGTCCACTCCAAGAGATAGAGAAGACCTAAACACATCATAACATAATATTTCCAACCAATTCCAATGAGCCGCACATGCTAACACATCCTCCAAGGTGGACACCAAGTGAAACGCGTATATGTACAATGTAGCACACTGTCACGAACCATATTTTCAATAATTATGTTATTAGGAAAATAATGTATGCTTTTTGTTTATGGAAATGGAGATGAACTTTTATTGTGATGATAATGCGGTTAGTATGCAAATGTTACGAAATGATTTATATTACTTTACTCATGTGAATGCAATTACATGGCTAGTGTTATTATTACTAAACTAGGGATCGTCATTACTGATAAGTTATTGAGTGCAAGTGATGCAGGGACTGGTGAATGTAAATGAAGGTGAGAACATGGCTCAGGTAGAGTTGTCTTAGCTCATGGACTTTAATAGATTAGAGGAATCTCACACACCACAGTAGAAAAGTTATGTTTGTGCAATTGTGATTTCATCGATGCATGATTTTGAATTAGAAATGAAATGTTATGAGTAAATGGTATTTATTTCATCTATAAGGGTGAAAATTAGATTGATATTTTGAAAAAAAGTTAGTGATTTAACAAGTTAACGTTCCTTATGTAGGATGATTTAATGTTCCTAGTATAAGAGAATGTAAATTTAATTTCATTAATGATCGTTTTAATTATATGAATTTCTTATGCATGTTAGTTCGATAATTGCTATTTGATCGTGTGTGTGTGTGTGTGTGTGTATATATATATATATATATACACGACGGTGACTTTGAATTATGTGTATTTATTTTAAAGTACGCTTAAGTGATTATTTTATCATTATATAATCTTGTCAATTCAAAAAAATGTATTTATAAATACGCATATGCAAAATTTAGATTATATATCTATTTTTAATAGATTTTTTTTAATATAACATGTAATATATAATAGTCATGTATAATATTACTAAAAAGGTGGCGGGTTTCAAGTTATCGACAGTTAGTAAAGCCGGTGGATGATGGTCGAGCTGATTAAACTAGTCGATCGGGAGACTTAGCAGGTCGATGGTCGAAGGACTAGGAGACATGGCAATGAAGGAAATGAACCCCACGAGGTAGGTGGATATGCAGTAATATCTAGCACCTATTGTTAAGCTAAACATTAGCTAAGTCAAAGAAGTTAGTTAGACGCGGAACAGAGATAAACAATCCTATCAAATGTTTAAAACAATAGATACAAGCTTAGTCGACATGTATGCAATTCATTAGAGTTCTAAATCATTTAGAAATAACTTTAAGACTAACAGTGGTGTCGAAGATATGGCTAAGTTAAAGCCAAGAGAATAGCAACCAACGTAGGATAAGAATAGTATAAATAGTAGTGAAGGCTCAATAGAAAAGACAACAAGAACGACAAGAGAAGAACAGAAAAGATAGAAAAGAAAGAACATAGAGAAAAGAATAGGAAAGGAAAGAGAGTAAAGAATAGTGAGGATATAGAGGATAGTATTGGTAGAAGAAGCAACAGATAGAGAAGGGGAGAGCGATAGAAGGTTATTGAAGAGTCTAGAAGAAGAGAAGTAGACATATTTGAGCAAGGAAAGTGAGTCAATCACCCCAAATCAGTATCAAGAACACAAGGAGATAGGCTCTAATTTGATTCCTTGATTGTTATGCATTAAGAAACGATAGTAAGTGTCATGAAGTAATACAAAGTTTATGAAGAATGGAGTTTGATTGATACAATCCATGTTAGAATAAAATTGTTTGAATCTTTCTTTTGAATAGTCATATAGGGAAATGCATCATGAGGTACCATTTGATAAAGTAATTATTAAACCTGCATGGTAGAAGCTAAAGAATGGTAGGAAGTGCATGATAGGTTGCATTAGTTAATCTCTAAGAATGTGTACTCATTATATTCCAATCATATTTAAGGATTCATACATGTGCTACACCTTCTTTCTTAAAAACTTAGTTTTGATTTACCTTTCAGTTTAGTAATGAAAGATTGTGTATTACCAAATACGTATGGTTGTTTATTCATAAAAGATTATTTTTTATAATAAAGCAGCTAAAACAGGGGGTCTAACCCTGAAAAGACAACAAGCCTCAAAAGAGAGCTAAACCAGCACACACACAGTTGCCAAACAATAGTCAGTCAATCCCTACCTTAAACATCAAAAATAAAAACCGCCTATAGCTATTGGATAACCCAATATTGAAACCAATCTCGTCCAAATAACACCTTAAACAACAGATAAACAACATATTGTTCATAGTATAATAACTGAGGAAATTAGCAAGAGTCTTAAACCTAACAGGGATCCAATTGATCTAGAAAATAAAACTATAACAAAAAAGAAAAGCCTCAACCATTAAACATGTTTTCTAGCTCCCAAGTGTTGTGAGAGAATGAGCCCAGTCCAATCTTCAACAAGGGACTCAAACAGTTCCTTCATGGTGTCGCCTTCCAGCTCGCCCTAATCCAATTTCTCCTGGTGCAACAGGCACATTGAAGTAGCCGAGGAGTGCATGACCTTTATGGCGATTTTCCCAATTTTGTCAGCATGAGACTCCAAATAGTCCAGCTTCTTCTTCACACCATTCAGGTCCTCGGAGATAGCATTACAGCCCACACACTGCACCACCTCCTCCTCCTCCCCACCTTCAGCATCAATCTGCCCGCCCTCAAGCTTTCTTCCATCCTCCTCAGAGATATGTGAGGGGGAAGTGTTAGAATAAGGGGAGGCAGTCTTATTATCATCCTTGTTAATCTCAAATTCAGGGGCCTTAGTACCCAACTTAGAGGAATCCGAGCATTTCGTAGCCTCCATCTCATCCTCAACCTTATCACTTTCAGCCTTTTTTAGAATCTTCCTCCTCCTCATTAACATAGTTCTTTCTAACAATAATTTGTTTCATCCAAGGTTTGCCAGCAAACCTATGGGATCTTCACGGGGTCACACCATCCTCCGCGTCAGACTCGACTAACGGGATTTTAGGTTCTTTCCTGGGTTTCTTGGAGGTGGGTTTAGCAACGGAAGGGTTGCCTTTGTTTTTCTCCCCAATTTTGAGGGAAATGAGAGGGGCGTGGTCAGGGGATTGACAAGGCATAATAGGCTTTTTAGAGGTCTTTTTGAGACCTTTTTTAGAACAAGCAGGGGGGCCCTGGATGGAGGGAGAAAGTTGAACAGAGATGGGTTTCGGGGGACGCAGGGCCCTGTGGAAGTTGAAGAGCCTAAACATCAAACCTTGGTGGAGGATGGTGTAATTTCTATCTTGAGTCATGCAATGGCGGACACCTTTAACAATGGACTCTAAGGCGTGCAGTAAAAATATCGGGAAAGAAACAGTATCATGGTTGTGAAAGTGATTGACCAACAAGAAATGGTAATAATAGAAAACACCATACCTTCCCTCAAGGGTAAATTATTTCATAATAATTTTGCACACCCGGTCCCATGGGTATGGAAGGCATTCCCTGTTGAAACCCCCTCGCATCTTGATAGGTTCCTCACCCTTTTTGTAGAAGCGGTTCATACTAGTCTCATCTACGACCCTGTTGGTTTTCTTCCACTTCCTTCCCTCAGTTGAAAGATCCATGGCCTAGGCAATGACATCCTCATTGATTGCAAATGATATATCCCCCATAACAAATCTCATGTCATTCCAACTGCTCACAAACTGCATGGAGAGGTTTTCGTCAAACCCAGTCATGGCTTCCATGAATGGGATGATGCCCCCTTCCTTGGCGTACATCCAAAAGCAAGGGTCATTGCAAAAGCAATCGTCAATAGTGTCCGGCTCAACCTAGACTAAATCTCCCCCTATAATAGCTTCCTCCAGAGTGATGTTGGGATGCAACACAGACCAGAAAATGGTTATGCAGAGGGAAAAACCAAAGCAGAAGATAAGAAAAATCGACCGAGAATTAGCTAAATTGAGGTGAGAGATGCAATCATTATCTTTTGTGGTGTTTCCCAAGGCATGTGTCTGCCATCTCTAGTAAGCTTGCGAAGGGACACCTCTTAATTCATCCAACAACTTGCAAAGATCTTCATTATGGAGAAATCTTAAGTTCCAGTTATAGTAATAAGTAGTGTACTTGCTATGGTTAGTCAAGTTAATGATTAAAAGTTGGCGCTTCAATCCTTCGGTAATACAATTATCAGTGGTCGGCCACGTCATCACTGGACCGGTGCACTGGAGAAGATGGGGACCACCGGAAGCCACCTTGGCTTAGCCTACCCAATTTAAATTTGAATTTCCCTCCTGCATCTTGGCATCACAGACAGGCCAAAATGACTCCCCGTAAAAAAAGGACATAGCACATCATTGGCAAGTAGATAAATTCTGGTCTCTCCCAATTAGGGACTTATGTCTGTCAGAAAGAGAATCAAGGTGTCTCTAGCATCTCGTACAAGTTAACTCAAGGCCCGTCGCAACCAAAGAGTCCGCCATCGAGTTACCCTCTCTGTAAATGTGTTGAATTTGAAATTCCTCAAGACAAATAATCATGGACCAAATGTCCTTGATAATGTTGTTGATGATCCAGCTAACCCCTGAAACTCCTTTAGCCACCTCAATGATCATCTTAGAGTCCCCTTCAATGATCAGTCTTTTATTTCAAGGGCCAATTCAAACCCCCAAAAGAGAGCAAGGGCTTCAACCATGTTACTCGAGATAGAGTCAAAATTGCCTGTATAGGCCATAATCAGGTTGCCCAAGCTATCACTAATAATTCCACCTCCCACCGCAACACCACTGCAAGTGGCGCCATCAAAGTTAAGTTTGAGCCATGAGGGGGGCGGAGTTGACCATCTAGTGTTAAACCTCTCCATTTTTTTTGGGTTGTCATATTGAAAGAAGTTGTCTGGCAGATTCCATGTTCTAATCGAATTGCAATCCATCACCAAAGGGGCTAATTGTGGAGTTTTCCATTTGCAAACCAGAGTGTTCTCCTTGAGGAGCTTTTCAGTTGTGTCAACCACTGTATCAACAGAGTTATTCATTTTACAGAAAATCCGATTGTTCCTTTCCTTCTAGATATGCCAACAGATATGGGGAGGGATGAGTTTCTAAAACTATCTTGTTGGTTCCCAAAACCACAGATTGGAAAACCAAAAGACTTCCCAAATCCTCAAGTATTCCAATCGGCCTTGGCCAACGAACAGGGATGGTCAAAGACCAAATCCCTCTGCACTTTAGGCTCCACTGAACCTAGGTGGGTATGCCTCTTCCTCTGAAGCACAAAAGAGGTTATTTATAGTGGATTTAAACCTTTTAGCAAGTTTACACAACTGGCAAATTATTGCTTTGCAACTATGCTTTATTATGTGCTTTAAACAAATGCTTTGAAAAGAAATGATTGTGAATGTATATTGAAAATGAGATTTCTTTCAGGACTTAAATGAAATCTGCATAGATCAGTTCATATAGGATTTGGGAAGAACATTTCTCTATCAAGGACCTTGAATGCATATAGATCAAAACCTTAAAAGATCAATAACAGACCAGTGCCTCTATCCAGGCATATATATGACACTTTGTGGACAAAATATCTTATCAACTCAAGAGACAATTTCTCATCAACTATGAAGGTTCAGTATGTGTTACACAAACAATAAGAACTTAATCTTTCACTTAATGCAACAGAATGCGAATCACATCATAGAAAATCTATAAACAGATTTATCAAGAGGACAAAGATAATCATCAACACAAAAGTGTACACAATATTTGGAAAAAGAAACAACGAACCTTGTATATTAATCTTCAGGAAATAATTGCATACATAAGCTGCACTTGCAGATACTCCATTACAAATTGCTTGCACAAAATGATACTTCTTCTTCCTATAGACTTCTCTAATACAAAATGATATTCAATCCTTACAGCAGTATCTTGTTCTTCTTATGACTCCCCATAAGTATGTCAATCCAAAGACATATATGAAAGGACACACCCTTTCATTCACATAAGAGAAAGCTACAGATAGTTACATTCCAAAGGACACACCCTTTGGTTTTAATAATTAATTACAAAAGATAATCCTTAAAAATACTAAATGATACTTAAAACATATGTCTTTTATTCTCCGCCTTGATAAAATTCCTCAGCAAATATCCATTATCTTCTCATTATCTCTTGCACACAAGATAAGCCAATCAAATTCCTTGATTTGAAAATTAAACATATTCCACCTTAGCTTTTAGTTTGGAAGTCAATAATCTTTATATAAATACTTGTTTAAAATAATTCATTTAAATCAAAGTATTTCCATCTTTAAGAAAATAATTTTGTAAACATAACATCCATTTATATAAAATAATTCTTTATCCTAAAACATATATTAAAAGCACTTATTTAGGATAGATATACATAAATTTCATCTTTAACGCACATTCAAATAATACATAAGGCAGTGTGATACGATAAGAAATACTTCCCTTTTATTATTCTTTCGGCCAAACTTCCTCCCTTGGCGAGCTATTCTCATGTCTTATCGACTTTGTAGTTTCATCAATACCTTTTATTTTCAATGGGACTGCTTCTGATTTCTTCGATGAACTTCATGTCGATGAAACTGCTTCTTTCGGTGAGTCCTTTTAGAGATCCATCGCAGCCTAGGTTTGTTCGATAGGCTATTTTTTGATGACATGCCACTTGACTGCCACTTCAGCTGCTAACTCATCTTGACCGGACCCACCGTTTCACTTTGGTTCCTCTTTGTCGTTGATCCACGATAGGTATTGATGCTCTACAAAATGGAAGGATTGGTTAGGATAACCAAACACAAACAACAAAACAAGAAACCAATTGTTAGTGTTATAAATCACAAGCAAAACACTTTCCTAAGTAAGCATATCAAGAAAGACACTACAAAATAGATAGAAAGCTTAATAAATCTAAGAAATGCTACTAAACACCTCCAAATGCTCTCTACCATGTTCGTAGCTTCTCCTTCCTTGTTCCTCTCCTCTCCAAGTTCCAAATAAGTGTAGCTTTCAGCATCTTTTTGCACTACGGATGCCTTATGGAGGTTCAAGATTGAATATGATTAATCTATGCTATGCAAATGTTAACAAAAGCTAAACTGAGATGTTATTTAATTAGCTAGTGTTGATTTTAAGCCAAAAGAGTGAATGTAAATGATTTATGCTAAATGCTCTCTATCTAAAAATGACTATAAGGTAAATGCATACAATTTTTCAGGATCTGGTTATTGAAGAAATGAGCTCTATTTATAGGTAAAATGGAGCAATGGATGGTTGAGATTGAGTAATCTCAACAAGGGTCAGGATTGAATGGTTTAAGATCCATGTGAGGGCTTTCAACCCAATCCCAGGATGACAAGTGTCAACATGAGAGGGGTTGAGGGGAGAGGGAATAAGCATTAAATGCTTGACATGACCTGAAGGTTAACCTGAGAGGTAAAGTTAAGGTTGATTTGAATGGATAAATTCATTATTCAAGGAATATTGCTTTTATCCAATGGATAAACTCTTGTGCAAGACTTAGGGAGGATAACCATGGTCAAAGCAATAAATGCTTGAGGAGACACTGTTATTATTTACTAAGTTGTCATTAGTTTTATGTCCAAAGTCATCCTATATACTCTAGCCAGTTAATACTACCGAAATATTCAGTTGGTATGTACTAAGGCTGTCAGTTACAGAAGAAAGGCTAGTCACTGAGATGAGTAATACCGAGCTACCTACCGAGTAAAGTTCCTATGTCTACCAAGCAGCAAAGAAGGTATACTGAGTTAATCTGAACCGAGTGGAAATGTGTTACTAGATTCAATGAACCTGGACACATATGTGGAAACGTGTTACAAGATTCGAGAATAGGGAACCGTTATTACATAGGAAATTGTATTCAAAGATTTTGTATGATTTTGAGGAAGTTTATCCAATGAAATAATTTCTATGTTTATTCATTCGATAAAACATGTTTGTATGATCGATGTATGAACAAGATCACCGCCTCAGAGATCTATATATTTAGAGTGATTTGAGTATCTAACATTGAGAGGGAAGATTGATGATTTGAAAATGAAAATCATAGGAGAAGAGTGACAAAGATATTCAGAGGTCACCGAGAAGGTTTTTCATAAAATAGTTTTAGTGACAGAGTATATAGAAGAGGTCACCAAGTTGATTTTATCAATTACCGAGGTATACTATGAGCAAGGTAATTTCATATTGAGCACATAGAGTCTGCTATAACATTTCAGATGTAAAGTTGCAGATATTTTGTAAAGATTTTTGATTGAATTATTTGAGTTGTAATAGAAACCTTTAACAGGGTAAAAGACTCTAACAAAGTCTATAAATTGTAAAGCCTTTAACCAGGTACAACATTTTGTAAAAGTGTTTATAAAATCCTTTAGCAAGGTAGATCTAAAAGATCTTGATACTCCTAACAGGGTAAGCTATCAGAAATAGCTAAACATGTATCTCTAACCGAGCAACCTTTATTATTGCAGTAGTGAAGTTGTGGGTGCCATCCCCACCGCAGTTTCTCTCTCTAACAAAGAGTTTTTGTGTAACCAAAATATTTGTGGTATGGAGTAAAATGTGTATGGATTTTATTTCTATGATTATGTTTTAGCTTTATATATTATGAGATCAGCTATACACAGTTTATTTTTATCAGTAAGATTGTTGTTGAAGAAAAGTTTTGAAGTACTGATTCACCCCTCCCCACAAAACAGACTTAGCTGGGAATGAATTGCTAAGGATCCTAGGTCTTCTAGTTTGCAGTCAATGTACCCTGAAATATCTCCTTCGACAATGATTCTGGTAGGTATTTGGGATAGGGCGTTGTATTTCATTTTTCTTTGAATGAATTCAGCTGAGTCCATAGGTGCACTAGAACCAGAGTGCGATGCAAAAGCCATGATTTAACTGATAAACAAAAATTTTGAGAAATACCTTCATGATTTTGAAATTTAGGGTTTGACAAATGCAACTCACACCACACCACTTCGGTTGCTTGATTATCACTTGGTGTTCTTCACTTGACTGATTGTAAATATCTCTGGATACTTCTACAAGATTTGAAATCTCTCTGAATTGCAAGCCGAATCGCCTTTTGTCACTCTGCTCTTGAAAAATTCTTCGCTCGAAAACTGATAAGTGAAAATGACTTTGAAAATTCCTTTTAAACGAATTCTTCACCTACCATAATAAATGCTCCACTGCTAGGGTACAAACCCTAATTTGTCTTTTACCGCTTCACAATCTTTTGTCAATTGATAGGTAACCTATACCGATTAAGGTCTTTAATCGGTATAGACCGAGGGTTCGAAACATTTCACCGATGTGTTCCCCCTAAGCTTTTCTGAAGCTCAGTTTGCTAGTTCAAAGACTTCCACACTAGGTGCAGAAACCGGTTCATCTTGTGACACTTCTTCAGGTTTTTTTTTTCATGTTTTATTCATTCCTGCTTGAACGGTTTCAACATCAATCTTCCCTTCTGGAGTGACCGGTATATCATATGATAGGTTCTTTCTCATTTTGTAGGTTTTGACAGGGTGTCCCGGTTTGTTGCAATGATAGCATACCATTCCAGGTGTTCTCCATGGTCCATTGTGATAACTCAATGATGAACAATAAGTACCAAACCAGTACTGAGAGGGGGGGGGTGAATTAGTACAGTCACAAATTCTTTTTACAAACCGGTTTGACTGCAAACACTACAAATGTCTGACAGACAGTATCACCAGTCTGAAGTAGAGTGCAACCGGTAAAGCTAAGAATGACTGTGACAAGCATTAACCAGTTAATCACTTAACTTTCTACTCAACTAAATACTACACTTCCATTTCACCCTTATGCATGAATAGGTAATCTGTCATCAAAAATATAATAACAACTAGCTCAGCATGATTTACCTTCAGACCCAAATCACTTAAATCATCACATGAAAAATACTACACATGACACACAGATTTTTCACGTGGAAACCCAACTGGGAAAAACCACGGTGGGGATGAATACCCACAAGATTCTTTTGAACTCTTTAGAAGTCCACTTTGTTAGGAGCCTAGTCCGGTTAAAGACTATTACAACAGGTTCTACTAGGAACCGATCCTGTTAGGGATCACCCGGTTAAGGGATGGCTAAATACCCGGTTAAGGGTTAAACCCTATTAGAGGTTACCTTGTTAGAGGATTTCAAGAACTCAATTAGTTTGAGTCACCCTGTTAAAGGATTTACAACAAGTTGATTAAAGCTGCCCGGTTAAGGGATTTTCCAGCTATTGAAGTGGTTAAAGATCAACAGGTATTACAATGATCTGATAATAGCACTCAATGCCTAATGCAGATCCGCTTAAGTTCCTTCCTTCTACACATAGACAATGTAGAAATCAATCCTCTTATCTCATCTGGTCTGGCAACAATCACGTATCTCTGCACCTAGATACACACACACCATTTTCCAACAACCTCAGAAAGAAACACAACATCGACCTTATAGGAAACAGATAGGTCGGTAGCATAAACCCTAAACCCTAAAACATTTAGGTTAAGTAATTCAAACGGTTCAATCCTGACCATTGAACATATTGCATTGAATCTCAAGATATTCTCCATCGTTCATTCTTCACTGCTTTCATGGCGACTTGTAACCCATCACGCGTTCTCCACCGTTTACAAAGACTTCACATATTCCCGAGGTAGATAGGATTGATCTCCTTCATGCAAGATCCTTCAAGCACTCAAGCTGACATGGCAACACGATTTGATCTTCATTACAATTCTAACTCATCATACGATGTCATCGGTTGAATCACACAGGCTTGGAACACTTCAACTGGAAACCCTTAAGCTAAGACTACCAACCGGTTAGTCATATCATGTTAAGTCTTCATAGAGAACATTCCATATGTCGATTCACATTTCATCATACCGGTTCTCTTGGACACACATACCACTTCACCTATTGCTCAATATACCAGTTTATACCACTATACCGGTTCACTTTGCCAACTATTTAGCTTCAATATACATGTTCACTTCTTTGCACATATACTGGTTTACCACATTGTACCGGTTCACTTTTCAGCATATTGTCGGTTCACTCTCCAACATATTGACATCAATGACAACATAATATCATCATGTCAACATACTCAACACAAATGCCAACACATTGCTCATTCTACCATTCTTCCTTCTGCATGTTGCAGCAGTGTGACCGCTACCATGGCAAATCAAACAGGTTTCTCTCCAACCGGTTGTCGCTTGATAGCCACCACCACCTGACTGATGGTCATAGGTATTATACCGGTTTGGATTCTAGTTCACAGAGGATTCAGGAAAAAATCCTTGAGTCCTTTGAGGATATCTCCTAGTGTTGTGCATAATAGACCTGCATTCAAATGCTCTATGCCCAAACTTGTTGCATGCATAACAGTTTCCATTGAATGTATTGGATCTAGGCTTATTGTTTAGAAAATAAGGAAAATTATTGTAGGCCTTATTTTTACACACATTAGCAGTATGTCCTTCCTTAAGACAATTAAAGCAAACAGGTTTAAACTTTTGCTTACCTTTATCCCTTGATGTCGGTTGCTTCTTTGATTCTCCATCTTTTGTTCCAGAGGTTTCACCTTCCTCATAACCGGAAAAACCAAGTCCAGTGGTATTCTTTACCGGTTTTGCTGATTCAAGCTTTTGTTCTAGCTTAACAGTACTCTTATTGAATTTGGCAAGTATTTCCTTTGACTCGGTGAGTTCCTTGGAAGTAACAGCATTGGATTCCTTCAAGGTTGCATTCTCAGAAATAGCCATGTTTAGTTCACCTTGCATTTCTTCTTTTTCCACTTTACTCTCTTGGAGATGAGCAGTAAGGGTATTGATTTCTTGCTTCATCTTGGAGATCTCATGATCTTTGTCTTTTACCAGATCTTTAGCTTTCCTCCAGTTCTCAAGCTCTTGACACATTCTGATAGTCAGTCCTTCCAATTCCCTTCTCAGGTTGGCATTAGATTCATTCAGTTTTTCAACTTCTTCAACTAGGGCTTCCATGTCTGCTTCATCAAAAGAACTATTTTCAGTAAGCTCCATCAGTTTCTCAGCATGCTCTTTTCTTTTTTCCAGAGAGGCCTTATATTTGACTTTGAGTTCATCAAAGGCTTTCTCAGTCTGAGTGAGATGATGAGTAAGTTCCCTCACAGTGTATTCCCTCATATCTCCTTCCAAGTGGTTAAACTTATAGAAAGGTTGGCTCTAATACCAATTGATGAATACTAAGAGGGGGGGGTGAATTAGTATACCAAAAATTGTTGAACTTAAACTCTTAAACAATTGAGCAGTTAACCAGTATAACAAATTTACTAACAAACCGGTTAAGAAAAATGCAAACCAAACAACAAATAAAGAATTCACCTACAAGAGCACAATCACCATAATACAAGAGGTTTTGACATGGAAACCCAAATGGGAAAAACCATGGTGAGAAGAAACTCACAAGTAACTATCTACAGAATAGAAACCAGAACGGTTAAGGTCATACAATGTTCTTCACCAGAATGGATCATGTTAGGAATCTAGATCTCTGTTAGGAGATAAGTCTTGTTAAAGACTACCTTGTGAGAGGATTTCAGATTCACAGTTGTGAACCACCTTGTTAGAGGATTTACAAAGGCTTTGTTGGACCTACTCGGTTAAGGGTTTTAGACTTGTCAAAGATATGAGTAATCAACAAGTAGATGATCTAGGTACTAGCATAGTATGCTTGGTTAGATCCTTGATAGCTCATTATTAATGCACATTTTGCATTATTTCAGTCTTCAATATCTCCACACTCTATTTTTTGACACAGACCTAATCTTCTCCTCTATATCCGCACATACAAAACCCTCATCCACTACTAAAACCCTTTTCAACTACTAAAACCCTAGACATGATGTCCTTCTAAAGGAATCTGATTTCATGTCGGTCCAATAGGATTACATTACAAGTTCCTAGGTTCAGTGCATCTAGACACATTTGGTAACACGACACAAAATCATTGCCAAAGTGTCGGTGGATGATAACTCATCATAGAGATATCAGTTGGTAACTCATCAGAGAGTAATACCGGTTCATTACCGATTACCGGTTCATACATTTTACCAATTACCAGTTGTCACAATGAAGACTGGAAAAATGTTAACTACCGCTTTGTTCCTTCGTACCGCTTTGGGATCCTCGAACCGCTTGAGGTCTTCATACCGCTTTGGTTCTTCAGTCAATTTGTGATCGGTAAACACCTTTTGCAAAACACCGATAGTCTAAAGACTATAATACATAATACCGATTGGAACAATTACCAGTTGAGCATAACTCATACATAAGGAAGTGATCATAAAACAAGTGTGTGTATATCAATGACAATCACAACATCATAAAAATTCCAACACATGTTTCATTGTTTTTATCTACGTTACATTTGATGTTGACTTTGGAGGAAGTGTTAGCGTGTGTGGTTCATTGGAACTAACTTAGGAAGATGTGTTGTGATGTATTTGGGTCCCCTTTATCTCTTAGAGTGGACTACATTGTATATTTTTGGTCAAAGTGGCCAACTTTATGTAAAAC
Organism: Cryptomeria japonica; assembly: GCF_030272615.1. Classification (NCBI taxonomy): domain Eukaryota; kingdom Viridiplantae; phylum Streptophyta; class Pinopsida; order Cupressales; family Cupressaceae; genus Cryptomeria; species Cryptomeria japonica. Next base: position 897,972,663 of record NC_081407.1, on the reverse strand, counting down.
ATGTATACTTTGTTTATGGCCAACCTAGTTGAAAATTTTAATGTATAACCTATTATAAATGGAAGTGCAAATGTGTGAGTTGAGCAAGTCATTTTTTTTAATTGGATATGAATGGTGTGCAAGCTAAAAAAGTGTGAATTTTAGTTTGTGACGAGCTTTGATGATCATGTCTTCAGTGTGATAGTATGTTGAGATAGTGAATGAAGTCAGAGAGGTTTGTCATGATATTGTTCACTTGACACATTAGTTCAAGGACAATTTCATGATCAAGAGATCTTGTTCATTATAATTCATTATTTCCCTGTACCTACCAAATGATGGTTAGTCCTTTGGCAACCTGTGAAGTTCTTTGTATCTTGCCCTGAGGTTATGCTTCTCAGTATTGCAAGTTCCTTATATCTTTCCCTAAGGTTGTGTGCCTTAGCTTTGCAAGTCAAATCAAGTGCATTGAGCTCCTTGGCCTTAAACCTCAAATATTTCAATGATTTATTCATATGTTGAGTATGATTCTCACTATGGTTTTTCCCCTTTTCCACATAAATTTGGTGTTCTTGCATGTGTTGTGCTTTGTGCTTTCATGTTTCATAATTGTAGAGATAAGTTAATTATGGTTTGAAGTTTAAAGGATTATAAGTAAGTTGTTTTAAGATATGGACCGATTCACTCCACTCTTAGTCATGTGGTGTGTTCAACACTTCTAAGATGTAGGGACCCTCAACTAGGACTTGAAGCCAATTGAAATTGTGGATGACCACTCTCAAGTTATCAAAGAGGTTATGGTTGTGCATGACCGGATTATCCACAAGAACCTGGAAGCTACTAAAATTTTGAAGGAATTATAATAGGTTGGCTTGGTTTTTGTCCATGTCTTGTTTGTTGTCATGTATCTGGTTTTTTGTTGTTGTCGATGGTTAGCTACTGGTCTTAGTTTATTTCAATCTTGTTGGCAACATTTTGATGTAAAGGGCTTTAAGGCCCCTTCAAAGCCTATTTTACCGAATCAAAAACATGAGAGAGAGATTCCTTAGAAAAAAAAATTTAATAAAAACCCTCAATCTCCAAAACACAAACCAATGTATTCTTAGAAATCAAATAATTATAATACAATATTAGGCTCCAACTCTTCATAAGAGATCAATATTGTCGATCCAAGAGGAAACCTTTTAATATATTAGCTTCTTTAGTAGTAGTGAGCAATTGACATTTCATTCCTCATGAGAGCAGTCCAGGAGAAAATGAGATCCATGCTTTCAACTCCATGCTCCTTAGAGTCTCCTCAGCATTCAACTCATCCTTGTATGTTTATGCACTAAGCAATACATCCCAGTACATCTTCAAAGAGGCCACTTAATTTTTGACACAGAGATCAAGGCTCATTACAACCTCCAAGGCAACCCAAATTCTCTTTCCTACCCAAGCATACAAGATGTTTTGTCTCGCATGATTCTACATTTAAGTTCCTTAACAAGACATCTAATAATTAAACACATTTTCCCAATGTCTCTCACATTCAATGCATTTGTCCAATGTGTCTTCTACATTAAATCATGAGAATATCAAGTCATGTGCACACTAAACCATGGCCCCAATATGAAATATATTTTTTCATTGTACCTCATATTAACTATCTTTTTAATGTTACAACAATCACATAAGAAAAATATCACATCCCAAAGTGCACAACTCACTTTGAGATGAGCCACAACTTCAGAAAATGTTTAATATTCCTATTTTTCCAAAGTGCATAAGGAATTTCCCAATAGAGATATCTATCTAATCTATATTACAAATCTAATCTAAATACCTTGAAACTAATATCTCTTAGTGATTTCTAAATAAATATATTTAAATATTATATTAAAACTTAATTCTATAGAAAAAAAATCTAATATATTTTGAAATACTTTTATAATTTATTAGCTTTAAGAAATAAAATATATATATAATTATTTAAAAGAAAAATAATTATAACAAACCTTGTTATAATATTAAGTAATCTATAACTAATTTGACGTTATTATTAGATCATGAAAGAAAGAAGACAATTCTACTTGTAGATGTCATGAACAAAACTATACAAATTAACCAAATTTAAAAATATAGAATGCAAATTTAAAAATCACCTCCAATTCTCTTGAAAAAAATAGTATATAACACTTCTCCACAAAGTCTATCTAACGTTTCTATAAGAAATATTTTTAAGATGACAATTTTGGATACAACCGTATATAATTTTCCGTCAAGAAAAAATGATTTTTTTTTTTTATATCCATTTAATTAATTGATATTATTGTTGCTATTAAACATGGACTAAAACTCCTCATAAGCACTCTTCTCCTTTCCATATTTGTTGTATATGAATGTAATTCAACCTTGTATATTGTGCTTTTTTAACTAGTCAAAGAATCGCACAGGGCTAGTCTTCAGTCTTCGCCTCCCAAAAAATGCATTTCAAAAGATTATAACGGAAGACTCCACTGAACTATCATTTTATCAGAGCCAGGTTTCGATCCTGGGACCTGTGGGTTATGGGCCCACAATGATTTGCAATTACGTTTTTAAAACTAAAATTATTTATTAAATAACAAGATGAGTTGCGATAAAAACTTGCTGATTTGGATTTTTATTAATATTACGCTAAAACTGAACTTTCCACTAAAAATTCCAAGGTTACTAGTTGAAAAAAGCATTTAATGGAATTGTCTGAGCCCAGGTTCGAACTGCGGACCTTTAGTGTGTAAGACTAACGTGATAACCAACTACACCACCCAGACAAGCTGTAAGTAAATTACATTAAAAAGTTTATATTTGATGAACACTACATCCATTCTACATTTGACTATTATTGATGAGGAGCATGCGTTTCCTATTACTGTATGCATAAAATATAGCCAGATAAATAATTGTAGAAAAATTGCCTGCGTTTGTAGTTCAACGGTTAGGATAATTGCCTTCCAAGCAATAGACCCGGGTTCGTCTCCCGGCAAACGCAGAGTGGTTTGTCTATTGTTTTTCTTTAATGTATCTTAAATTAATAATCTGCTGTTTTCGGAGATGTTGTCAAATCTTTGTTTATTAGTATAGTGTTGTGATTTTAAAGTTATTTCATAAAATCCCTTCACAAGAACAAATGCCTTAAAGTTGATCACAATGAACCATCCTTTCAAAGAAATTAATTAGATTCTAACATTGTTGTAGCCCTCCCAATTTATGTCTATGAGTCCAATTTTAGTTTAGGCAGGGGGTAATTTTTAATGTCTAATGAGTTGAGTTTTCTTAGATGACAACAATATTGATTTTTCGTGATCATTTTTATTCTTAAATTTATCGACTATTATATAAACCAAATCCATTTTTTGCCTTGTAAATTGATATCATTCACATTGTTCCATCAGTTTCTTATCGATGATTTGGAGAAGGCATTATCAAATTTAGAATACAATTGTAACTTCAAATCATGTATGAGCAATATCTATTTATGTCAAAATCCATTTAGAACTTGCACCTATTATAGTCGTGTTCCACTAAGATAATTTGTGTTTTTCAATTATATAGTGCACATGTATATTTTCTAAAAAAAAATCTATATATTATCTTTTGTGTTTTGTGGTCAATCACATAAACCAAAACACAATATTTATTCTTGTAACCCTAAACAGGAGAAGAAGCTGCATTTACATTTGACAAACATGCCCTAATAACAATTTTTTAAACTTTTTCTTCCAACTATCAATCTATTCAAAAAAATGATGGGATACTATTTGCAGCTACATCTCTCTCTCAGCCTCTATATTGTCTCTCCCGCAAACTTATTTCTTGCACTTCACTACTGCTATCCTAACTAACAAGGTCTTAAAATAAGTACATATATGCAATCTTTAGTTACAATGTAAATGCCTATTTGTTCTATATGATGTAAATGTTGTAGCCATTGTTCTATAAATGTCTTTGTCTTCTACATGATGTAAATATTGTTGCCACTATTTTGTAAATGCATATCTATTCTATATGATGTAAATGTTGTAAACAATGTGTTGTAAATGTCTCTCTTTTATATGAAGTAAATGTTATATTGTAAATGTATCTCTCTTCTATATGATGTAAATATTGTTTTGTAAATATCTATATTTTATGTATATGTCGTTATCTATTCTAAACTATTAATGCATATTTTTTCTATAAGATGTAAATCTTGTAGCTATTGTATTGTAAGTGCATATCTGAGGTTTTTTGTTATACTATTAATGCTTATACATTATATATTATGTAAATGTTGTAGCTAGTGTAATGTAACTTTATGTATGTCTTATTTCCCTCCCAACCACCCTCATTCACTATGTGTCCCTTCCCATTTAATTGTGCTAGTACAAATCAATTGCTCCATGCATAGTTTCTATAAACACACTAAAAGGTGTGAGGCTCACCAATCAAGCAATCAAAACGAGAGGTTATATATCAATCTATTGTCAAACATATTAGCAAATTCAATTATTCCTACATCTATCAAATCCATTCATTCATCTCACATAATTGATTAGCCCAAACAAGAGGACAAAAATGTAAAGCTTCAACCCAAACAAGCATTCAATCAAATCAGTCAATGTCTCAAATTAACAATATTTACATCATAGAGACATTTACGCAATAGTGTCGACAACATTTACATCATAATAAATCTAACCTAATATCAGGTGGTAGCATTTGGAATACTTGGTTTCCCAAAGGTATTTTGTGTTAAGCTATGTTGTAGTCTACATTTCAAACAGATTAACACTATAAATGCTTTTGGAAAATCAAGTCTCCCCAATGCAGTTTCACACTAGAAAGAACTAATACAAATGATGACTTTAAACAACAGCACCGAGAAAGGACCAAACATTAGTGACCATTTCTTTTGTGAATCCCTTAGTGAATATAGAGCAAAGGCAAACATGTTTTGGTGCCTATATTGAAATGAATTATCAAGAGTATCTCAATAGTGGGGTGTCAATGAGAGAAAAGTGAGGTTTTAAAGCATTAAAATTCCAAATGCTTTGAAGGTCGGCGTCATCCCATACAAGTAAATGGGAAGAAACCCAAAGTTGTTGTGGTTGATTAGGAGGTAAAGAATAGATAACACATGTTAAATGTTAGGAAGTGGGTGAGAGTGGTGGTACTTTGCCTGATCACCATTCGACATTGCAAACACATACCATTCATCTACCATGCACTGACCAAGGGTGGTCCCAATCTACCTTCAATCACCCAACCAAATGGCAAAAAATTTACCCACTCAAATTGTCATCAACATATAAGTGGCAAAATTCTTCCACATAAGTGAAATGAATACAATTACTTTTAAGAAATTGAACATACGTCTAAATAAAAATCATTTCATTTCTATATGGCAAATGTAAATGAGAAACCCCTTTTATTAGAAATTTGAAGCATTATATACTTATATTTATAATAGAGATATGTAATCCTCAAGATACAATGAACAAAAAAGAGCCTATAGGTTGCAACTTCAATGTCATTTCTATGATTGTTGTTCCCAACCTCACACAAACCATGAGACAAAAGATTATGGAGGTGATGTGACAGACATAAATGCTTAGCAACCTAAGAGTGTTTTCCTAGTCATGTTCTCATTCCTTGTTGAAATTGGAGTGGTAGTTGCATGAGTAGGTATTGGAGTGCAACTTACATGGGATGGGATCTAACCTAAGTAATTCATAGCAACAAAATATTGAGGGACATTAATGTTCAACATATTTCAAAACAATGCATGATTTTCTAGTAAGGGATTAAGTGGATCACGTAGATGCATTTGTCTCTGTTAATCCCCCCTTGCCACCTCTTTCTCTTTTTCCCTTATATCTTTCTCCCTTTGAATCCTCTCTTGATCCTTTTGTTTTTTCTTTTTCTTTTTCCTTTTTTCAACTCTAGAGGTATCCTTGCAACCCAACCTACCTTACCTTGGGCATACTTACTGTCAAGTTGGGGCTAGGAAGGGGTGAAATGAGGCAAGACTAGTACTCTAGGGATGTATGCAACTACCTACAAAGCATGTGCATCGAGTGAACCTGAGCCTCAGAGTTGAACCCAAGACCAATGGGAAGCAAACCCATGGCTCAACCCAACTCTGCTACATGTGTGGGCTCTTTCTCTTTTATTATTTTCACTTTATTGTCTTTATAAAATTTTCTACTACTTCTTGATTGACATATTTCCCTATCCAAATTATCTTTCTCCTTTAATTCTCTTTCCACAACACACGCTACCTTTCTATCCACAACATGTTCTCTTTTGGACTTATAACTTCTCTAGTTATTTCTTTCTTCCCTCCCAATACATTAAAAGGCTCATATAGTCATATGTTGATAACAACTACAATTCTTGACTCAAATAAATTCCATTGTTGTCTACATTCAAGAAGCTTAAGAAATTTGTTGATGGTTGAATTGGGTTGGAAATCTAATGTATGGTTTGATTATGCATCAATTTTGTATTCTCCTTCCTTGCAAAGAGCCTTAGCATTTTGGTTGAACTTTTTATTACTTCCACCATCTACATCTCCACATTCACCATAGTAATGTACCATTTCAAGTACAATCAATGATGGTTGTGGAGATGGGAATATGAACATGTCTTGTTCTTAATGCTAATGTAAATCAATACCCAAATTCATAGCTCTCTCCACTAGCCATGACAATTGGGTTGGTTGTGAGGTAAGATGGTCCATCTTCTATTTCATCACACTTGATCACTCACCAATGGTACAACTAAATCATTAAAATTACTTTGAGGTGAACTGAGCATAGCTTCTTGAAGTTGTGATTCTAGTGTTCCGCAATGCAATTCAAAATCTACATGATTTGACAACAATGTGTTGACCACTTGATATGGTGAAACATCAACTCTTAATAGACTAAGGATGTTTTGCACTACAAAAGCATTGACATGTACACTAAACTAAAATGTTCATCACTAGGATACCTATAGATGTTGAATTGCATTGTACAACACTAGAATCACAACTACGCTAAAGGTATAGATGTTGAATTGTGACAAAAGGATAGGCATAGAATCACAACAAAAGGATAGGTATAGTTGTTGAATTTCATTGTACACTAAAGGTTTTCTTTTGAATCCTATTGTTTTTTATTAAAATAAGAAACAAAACAAGGGTGTTGGCCTTGTGTACAAATAGCTCGTAGGTGGAAAAAAAAGGCAACAAAACAAGGGTGCTACCCCTAAACAAGCTCAGGTCAGACAGGCCTTTAACAACAAGTCAGAAGGCCACTATTAAAAGCATGTCAAACAAGCACCAAACAATGGTACAAGCAATACTATTATTAGGAACATCGTTGCAAGAAGGATCGAGCAAGTAAATCCCCTCAAAGTTTATGTCCACAGCCGGAGCTAACTTTTGTTGTTGAACAACATTTGGAGTGGATTCTCCAAGAGCGAATTGTTGCTACCGAATAGGAGCAATAGGAGTAGAAGCCCCAAGGCTAGATGAGGACACACCAATTAAAAACAAGGGGCCAACAAACTTGAATCCTATTGTTATTTTTGCCACTATCAACTATCAATGCTATTTTTAGAAACTTTTTGCCCTATTCTATTCTCTTGATTTCAATGTTTGAAAACCTTTCTAGCCACACTGCTCATGCACATTTGAAGTATGATTTAAATGTCAAAACACACACACATTTAAGGCCTATAATTTATGGGATGTGTGCATTAGTGATGTAAGCAAATCAATACCCAACATTCTTGCATCTTGAATAGTTATAACAATGACATTGCCATCAAAAATCAATGAGTGCCCATTTGTGGATGACACCACCTAGAACTAACTATGAAAAGTGGTTCAATTAATTCATACATAGTTCTTTGATCATCCATGCATGTAGTAGGGTTGTCATGCAAGCACCTATTTTGTAGCTCAATAATGTAAATTTTTAGCTTCCTTTTACCCTTAAAACAAATATAAACCTAGTATTTTATGTCCAATAGCATTAACACAACACAAAATGGATATCTATTCTAAACTCTTCAAAATGACATAAGACACATGCATGCTACCTGTTTTCCCAACATTGTCATAGCACTATTTCTCCTTGTTTGAATACCAGTCTCAACACAATTCCAAATTCATTAAGCTCTATATGGTTTTGCATCACACTTCCAAGAATGCCATGTGGAAATTAGAGACAACAATAAGTCTAAGGTTTAGTGAATGTTTGTATCAAAGCCTTCAGTTATCCTCAAGGTGAGTTCAGGATAGTGTCTTTTTAAACTCAATCTACCAACACTTACCAAGTAGCCCATCCTTAAATGGGTTCAATCTAGTTTGGCATATTAGGGCTCTCTCTTCCTTAACCTTCTTTATTAGTTGTCAACACGATTGGGAGAGGTTTCTTTGACATGGAGGTTATCCCACCTAACTAGTTGGTGGAATTGGTTGTTGGGACTTTGTGGACATCTCATTATCCTTAACATCTTGAAGAGCTCCCTCCATGTCCTCTTTCAGCCATTCTCATTCTAACAATGTTGTATCCTTCATTGTTCAAGTGTAGTAACCTAAACTATTGTCTAGACAAGTTCCATAATGCTCTTGACATGAACATGAGCTTCTTCATCTACTAGGAATCCAACTCTTTTTTGTGGACACATGGGCGTCTTCAATAATGTTGTGCCATGATAGGTCCTCATTGAGGTTTGTTCTTGATCTACAAAGAAGAAAAAATATCATTGAACAATAGCTTTGAAATTTGGAGTCTTTTGAATCTTTTTTGTACAAAGTTAAGGAAACAAAAACTCTCAAGCATTCAACTTGAAAATCCAACTGTTTTAGTTAGAATATAATAAGAAATATGTTCTCTTTTGGACTTTCAACTTCTCCAGTTCTTTATTTCTTCCCGCCTACTACATTAAAAGGCTCATATATTCATATGTTGTTAACAACTACTATTCTTGACTCAAATAAATTCCATTATTGTCTGTATTCCTCGTTCTTTCGATGATAATGTGCACAAGAAGCTTAAGGAATTTATTGATAGTTGAATTGGTTTGGAAATCTAATGTATGGTTTGATTGTGCATCAATTTTGTATTCTTCTTCCTTGCAAAGAGCCTTAGCATCTTGGTCGAACTTTCTATTACTTACACCATCTACATCTCCACATTCATCATAGTAATGTACCATATCAAGTACAATCAATGTTGGTGGTGAAGATGGGAATATAAACATGTCTTGTTCTTAATGCTAATGTAAATCAATACCCAAATTCATAGCTCTCTCCACTAGCCATGACAATTGTCTTGGCAATGAGGTAAGATGATCCATCTTCTATTTCATCACACTTGATTACTCACCAATGGTACAACTAAATCATTACAAGTACTTTGAGTTGAATCATGCATAGATTCTTGAAGTTGTGATTCTAGTGTTGTACAATGCAATTTAACATCTACAAGATTTGACAACAATGTGTTGGCCACTTGATATGATGAAACATCAACTCTTAATAGACGAAGGATGTTTTGCAATGCAAAAGGATTGACATGTACACTAAACTAAAATGTTCATCACTAGGATACCTATAGATGTTGAATTACATTGTACAACACTAGAATCACAACTACACTAAAGCTATAGATGTTGAATTGCAACAAAAGGATAGGTATAGTTGTTGAATTGCATTGTACACTAAAGGTGTCCTTTTGAATCCTATTGTTTTTTATTAAAATAAGCAACAAAACAAGGGTGTTGGCCTTGTGTACAAATAGCTCATAGGCAAAAAAAAAATAAAGGCAACAAAACAAGGGTGTTGGCCTTGTGTACAAATAGTCCATAGGCGACAAAAAACGAAAGGCAACAAAACAAGGGCGTTGACCCTAAACAAGCTCAATTCAGATAGGTCTTTAATAGCAAGTTAGAAGACCACAATTAAAGGCATGTCAAACCAACAACAACCCAAAAGAACCTGACTCAAGAGTAGGGAGAATCACCCAAAACTCGACACGGAAGAGTTTGGGGGAGGGCGAAGTCTTACCTTTCCACTTGCGACAAAAAACAATCCAGACAATACTATTAGGAACATCATTGGAAGATGGATCAAGCAAGGAAATCCCCTCAAAGTTTCTATCTGCAGTTGGAGAAAATTGTTGCTTTAGAACAACATTTGGAGTGGATTCTCTAGGAGAAAACCATTGTTGCAGAACAGGAGCAACATGAGGAGAAGCCTCAAGGCCAGAGGAGGCCACACCAATAACAAATAGGGGGCCAACAGACTTGAATCTTATTGTTATTTTTGCCACTATCAACTATCGATCCTTTTTTCAGTAACTTTTTGCCCAATTCTACTCTCTTGATTTCAATATTTGAAAACCTTTCTATCCACATTGCTCATGCACATTTGCTTTTTTTTTTACATTTATCTCAAAGTTTCCAATAGAATTTCAATCATGACTTGTAGCTCAAAGTCTCCAAAACGTGATCAATGGTTCCTAAAAACTACAAGTAATCAGTAGCAATACAAATCTTCCTACGTAATCACTTAACTGTCAGAAGATTTCCCAAATATGTAAATAGCACAGTCTATTTCACGCAGGTAGAAAGCTCTTTCATAAGAATTCATAATTTTACCAAAAAGATTCAAGTACATAAGAAATGATTATGAGAACTAGACATATTCTGATCACAATCACAATCTTCGGCCCAACACAAAGTTTGGAAACAAGCAGATTGCTATCTTTATTTCCTTGAATCAACTTTTACATCATAAAGCACAAAGTCTTATTTGAGACAAAAATTTGGCAAAGTTTTTTTGCTAAGCATCATAAAAGATAAATATTTACAAATAAGAATCCTCCTTATATAGGAAAAGAGTTGTAGTCAAGTTGGACTGTGTAGTTGAATTAGCCATTGGGCTATAGAGTCAGGCGACAAAGACATAGATGACAAGAAGGATGATGTGACTGAAAACAAGACTCAAGCTTGTGCAACTGCACTTATTGAAAAGAAAACTAACCTAACCTAAACTAACCGACAATTGAAACCTTCCTAAATGAAACCATTCATGGGCTTTCCAAAATAGTTGCCTTTCTTCAGCAGCTTGCAATGCCTTGCATGATCATAAGAAACTTTGTATAGATGGAGCACGAACAAGGGTACTAGAACTTGGTGCAACACTCCTTAGAAAAGATGAACAAATCCACCTTCCTCTTGGGATGAATCATATGTGTTGCTGCCCCAAAGTGGAGTTTTGAAACCAGGCCGCTCTTGCTTGGCTGAATATAATTTTGTGGCTTCTTTCTCAAGTATATCCTCAAGCTCATGTACAAGTGGGACCTCTAGCTTTCCATTAGCCTCTAACCAAGCAAGATTCAGATTGGACATCCTCTTGATCATACAAATATTGAATCCTTCTTACTAGATGTAACTTGAACAACTGGTTTTTCAACCATAACAATCGCATGCTGAACGAAATGATCTTCTTCATGTGATTCAATTGAAAACATGATTGCATTGTATTCCTTAGTAGGTTGTTCACAAACTTATGATTGAAGAGAATCGTCAACAAGACTTGAACAAAACTCTTCTATAGTGCTCATGAAAAGATCTTCATCAAGTTCTAGGGTAGGTCTCTTATGCAAGATACGTCCAAGTTCATGACCTTGGAGCATGAAAGCATTCATTTCAGCTTGACTGGGATCTTCATACATGTTCACCTTTTCACATCTCATGATGCAATTGTCCTCCCCCATGGTACTTGGCATGGTCTTTTCTTTTTGTTCAATAGCTTTCTGGAACTGCATAAACCAGATTTGAGAGTTGCCAGCTATGTATGCTTCCTCCTCTTGGAATAGACAAGCAAGATCACTTTGTTCAGATTCAGAGTCCTCCATTGTTGCATTTGTTGGTGGTGCCTCAAGTGCGAGCCCTTCTGGTGGTGAAGGAAGCTTGTCTTGATTTCTAGCTACATAACTAGGAGCAATATTTGGATATCGCCTCCCAAGAATGCCTTCATAAGGGGAAGAAAATACACCTTGAGCTATTTGTTTTTTGAGAGCAAGCAACTCATTAGCCAACCTCTGCACCATGGTATCTGCTCTCTTGGTAGACCATGATCCCAAAGAAGAGTTTTATTTGGACCCATTTGTCTCTATATTTATCTTATCTGCAAGGATAAGATCATCTTCAACCTCAACTGCTAAGGTTTGTGCAGTTGCAAGGTCTCTCAGAACTGCTCTTCTCAACAAGAAACCCACCTCAGGTGATTGAGCATTGATAAAGAAGTACTTCAAATTTGCAGCGGTATGCTGAGAAGCAATCAGGATGCGGTTATGTAGCTTGTTGAATTTAGCAACAAATTCATGCATGGGCTCTTGCGGTTCCTTATTCATTTGAGTCAATTGTGCCAAGAGCATGCTCATCTTCTACAGGTTTGAACCTTGCCTCAAATCTTGTTTTGAGGCTAGCCCAATCTGTGAAAGAATTATTTGGCAAATGGTAAAACCAATCAGCAGCTACACCTTGTAAGGTTTCAATAAATAACCTTACAGATACATCTTCCTTCTCAACTCATAAAACACCACACGCAATATAAAATGCAGTGATGTGTTCATCAGGATGTTGAGCACCATCACCCAAAAACTTGGGAAAGTTCTTCTACGCACCATCAAGAAGAACATGTAAGGGTAGAGTCAGATTCAACGGACCAAAAGCATTCCCCCAAGGACCTTGAGCAGCCATTTTACATATCCTTGGTGAAAGTTTGATAAATTATAAGGAAAGGAATTACAATGAATAGGATACTTGTATACTTCAACCAAAAGCATGAGGCTTTTGGATACATATCGTATCCCCAACAGAGTTGCCAAAAAACTGTTGGGTGAATATTTTGTCACTAGCATACCAATGACAAAATATATGTTTCACACACAGCTATGATAAGACAAAGTCTTTCCTCTCATCAAGGGGAGGTTCCCTATTGGAATTTTGGTATTACAACAACTTATGCAAATCAAAAATTTGGGTGTAAGCTTAGGGCATGTAATTCTCTTTTTTCATAATTAATGTATTCTCCCTTCACTTGGTGATATTTCTTACAACTACTAAACTTTACAATTAACAAATGTATTACAATGATTATTCGATATCTTCATAATCATGTAAGCTCAAAGTCTTACTTGAATGTAACTACACTAGCTACCATAATTACAATTTCAATCACAACTTGTAGCTCAAAGTCTCCAAAATGTTATCAATGATTCCTAAAAACTAGAAGTAATCAGTAGCAATACAAAGCTTCCCACGTAATCACTTAACCGTCAGAAGATTTCCCAAATATGTAAATAGCACAAAGTCTATTTCACACAAGTAGAAAGCTCTTTCATAAGCATTCACAATTTTACCAAAAAGATTCAAGTACATAAGAAATGATTATGAGAACTAGACATAAGAATAATTCTGATCACAATCACAATCTTTGGCCCAACACAAAGTTTGGAAACAAGCGGATTGCTATCTTTATTTCCTTGAGTCAACTTTTACATCAAAAAGCACAAAGTCTTATTTGTGACAAAATATTCACCCAACACACTTGACAAAGAAGGTTTGATTCAAGTTTTGACTTTATCAACATGATTGATGACAACCTGGAAGTTCATCAAATGTGTCCATGACAAAATATCAATTTGAATGATTGGCAAATTTATGGTAGCATATTGTTACATGTGCTTTATACCTTTGTCATGGGATGCAATTCCATAGTTGTTGGCTACATACTTAAGGAGTTGTTGAGTGATGTTGAAGTTTGGTTTCATACTTATGTTGTTAAGGAAACTTGTTTAAGTGATGAACAATATATTTTCCTATGTTTGAGTCTTGGTATTTTGCTCTGCTTTCTATCACATTGCATGTTTTGCTTGTGTGGTTTAGGAGTTAAGCTCGGTAATGTGTAAGGTGCATACTTATTGAATTTCATGTCATACGCATTTGTGTAGCAAGAGTTATAAGGGTTTATTTTCTAAATTACAATTTAATAGTGTAATGAGTACCAATTAACTCATGAGAATGTTCTACATTCTTCGACAGTGATTGGTATGGTCTTGCAGTTTTGGGAACATGCCAAAGATGGTACAAGGATGCAATGAAATGAGTTTTAGGTGAATTGGTGTTCTGCGGTGCTATATATTATGTTTTGAAGTGTCATAGACTGACTAGGTTGTCTTGTTTCTATCAGTTCAGTGAGTTCATTCTTTTGTGCATGCATCTAATGATTGATTTCTTTAGAATGTTATTATAGAGAGGATGTAGATGGTTTGTATTGCTTTCATATTGGTTCACATGATGATTTTGGTTTCTCTCTAATTATGTAAAGGCAAAAAGTTAACAATTTTGATAGTGGTCTTGATATTTGAGCCGATAGTGTGATTTCCTTCATTAGTGGTTGATCCTGACCTATTTTGATTGCTTTGAGGGATGTGAGAAGATGTGTTTAAATTTTAGCTATGCTTTGGGTTGATTCGCAATCCAATTTTGGTGTGTGATACATATGTTTGGAGCCAACCTATATTGGGTCACATGTTTCATTGATGTAAAAGTGTGTTGTAATATATGTTTCATATAGTGTGTGTTAACTTTCATTATGGTTTTTTCTTCCTTGTGTTTCCCATGTAAAAATATTCGTGTTATTGTGTGGTGCATACTTTGTTTCTATTCTTTCTTTTAGTAGATCTAATTTAATGGTTGAATGATTAATGGATGCTTAAGTTTTAATGTTGATTCACCCCCCTTCCCCTCTAGTATCCAAGTGTGTTCATCAATTGGTATCAGAGCAAGGTTTCTAAGATAACGGTCTAACAACTGAGGTATATCCTACATTTGAACATAGAGAACAATGTTGAATAGTGAAATTATTCAGGATATTGATCCTAATGATTGTGAAATAGACATTGAAGGAGAACTCTAGTATACTCTTGATGACCTGGATATTGCAAGAGAAGAGTGTGAAGAATACATGACTAGGTTCAATAAGGCAAAAAGAATAATTGTCCAATTGAAAGCTTGGATTGAAGAAAACAAGGGATGCAAAGAAAAACTTAGAATAACAAAAGATGGAATTATCAAACAAAAGTCTAAAAATGAAGGAAGCAAAGAATGTGATGATAAACTCAAAGAAGGCACCTAAAGATTAATGGTTGCCTTAGTAGATCTAATTTAATGGTTGAATGACTAATGAGTGCTTAAGTTTTAATGTTGATTCACCCCCCTTCCCCTCTAGTATCCAAGTGTGTTCATCAATTGGTATCAGAGAAAGGTTTCTAAGATAACGGTCTAACAACTGAGGTATATCCTACATTTGAACATAGAGAACAATGTTGAATAATGAAATTATTCGGGATATTGATCCTAATGATTGTGAAATGGACAATGAAGGAGAACTCTAGTATACTCTTGATGACCTGGATATTGCAAGAGAAGAGTGTGAAGAATACATGACTAAGTTCAATAAGGCAAAAAGAATGATTGTCAAACTGAAAGCTTGGATTGAAGAAAGCAAGGGATGCAAAGACAAACTTAGAATAGAAAAAGATGGAATTATCAAAATGAAGTCTAAAAATGAAGGAAGCAAAGAATGTGATGATAAACTCAAAGAAGGCACCTAAAGATTCAAGTTGGAGAAGGCAAGAAGATTGCTGATTTTTTAGAGACCAAGCTTCATGATAAATTTGTTGAATGCACCAAGCTTGAGGAAGAGATTGTTGCTTTGAGAAAAGAATTGGAGGATGTAAAAAGACAAATAAAGAAAGGTGTGAAACTCGAAGGTAGTAGTGAGCTCCTTGATGAGGTGATCAATTATCGGAAACCAATAAAAGACAAAGGTGGTTTTGTTTTGAGAAGGGAAAAAGTCCTAAGACTAATGTCAACAATGAGAAAGGAAAAGATGAATCTAAAAAGACAGAAGCAGATAAGAACAATTTCACTCAAGTCCATAATAAGAACTTTAGAAAGTTGGCTCCAAACCAAACTGCTCAAACCATGTGTACTCAATCCTTCAATGGTAATTGTTTTTCTTGCAATAAGATTGGACATAAATTTGTTGAATGTAGGAGTAGAATAAGCATGAGTTCATTTAGGCCTCCAAGGTCTCAACCATTTAATGGCCAGTGTTATACTGGCAATAATTTTGGTCATAAGCCTAGTAAATGAAAAAGTAAAGTGATGAGCAATGGTTTCATGAATAAGAACAATGCTATGATTGTTCAATCCTTCTATGGTTATTGTTACACATGCAACAAGTTTGGTCATAAGGCTATTGGTTGTAAATCTAATATGAGAAGAAGCGGAAATGATCTATAACATGGTACTACATGTTATAATTGCAATAAACAAAGACATTGTTAGGTTTTGTAAAGGAAAGAATGTCAGATCTTTTGTTCAACAGAAGAAGGTTGATCTAGTTAAGATGAAGAAGGAGGTGGACAAAATTTGGAAGAAGGAAGAAGGTGAGGTAAAGGATGGATTTGTACCTCAGAGTGGTTCAAATGGTTCTTCTAAAAATTAAAGAGAAAAGGTATTTTGATTTAGGGGGAGTTATAATTGCAAATTTTTCAGAACCCTTGTGAAGTGAAGATGTTGAAATTTTCAGCATATTAATTAATGGTGATAGGGACATATGTAGCTAGTGATATTGTGTCATTTGGTCAAATTTTTGGAGGAAATGTTTTCCTTATGGAAATTTGCTTAATGTTTTATAGAACACTATTATGACAAAACAGTTTAAAGATGCAAACCTAAGAACATTTAATGTGAATTTGCTAGGGTATATGAGGAGAGTATTTAAGTGACACTTGATCAATTTTTTATTTCATTTAATGCATTCAAAAGTGACAAAGTTGAGGAGCGATTTTGAAAGAGCAATTGTGTTCAAACCCTAACTGTATACAATGAAAATGGAATGATAAACTATTGTAAAACCAACAAAGATCCAACCACATAAAACCCTAGTTCTACAATTAAGCATCCACCATACACCAATAAAGAACCTAAAACATGCAAAACATCAACAAAATATGAAAAATTATACCAATCACATGCTTAATAGGCTTTGATCTCCATTGTTTTTTATCTCCATTGATCTTGTTTTAAATAATTGCTTTTAGATTTTGTATTGTGCACATGAGTTCAACAAAGAAAAGATTGTGGTTGTGTAGATACTTGATTGCTTGATTGCATGAAAGATTGATTCGATTGTTAAGTACCTTAGGGTTATGAAAGGATGAAGGAAACCTCTTATATAGAAGACGCTTTAGAAAATAGGGGGATAGGATTAAGAGGTGAAAGAATAAATGGTCGGCTAGAATTAAGGGTAGGTAGAGGAAATAATAAAATATGAAGGGGGTACTTAGGATAAAATCAAAATATAAATGACAAGTTCATAGAGGGAAAAAGCTAATGAATTAATTAAATAAATAAAGATCTATTTAATTAATAGAGGAAGTGAGACCAATTAAATAAATAAAATATTTATTTAATTTAGGGAAAATGATAGTTTAAATAAATAAAAATATTTATTTAAATGAGGAGAGGCTAGAAGAGGATAAATCAATTAATTAAATAAACAAAAATATATTTAATTAATAGAAGGCTTAGGATAAAAATAATTAAATAAATAAAATATTTATTTGATTAAATAAATAAATGATGATGACGACGACGACGGTGACGGTGAGGATGACAGTAACGGTGACGATGACGATGACGACGATGACGATGACGATGACAACGACGACAACGATGAGGGTGACAATGATGATGATGATGATGATGATGATGATGATGATGATGATGATGATGATGATGATGATGATGATGATGATGATGATGATGGTGACGATGAGGGTGACGATGATGATGACAATGGCAATGGCGATGGCAATGGCCATGACGATGACGATGACGATGGCGGTGGCGGTGGCAGCGACGACAACGATGATGACGATAACAATGATGAAATGGAAGCCTTTGCGTTGAAGAGAAAAGAGAACAAAACAAGGAGAAGAATAGGGAAGCTCTAAAGGAAACGATAAAGGGAAAGGAAAGATAAAGGGAAAGGAAAGATGAAGGGAAAGGAAATGAAAACCAAGAAGACTTCTCTAGAGACACTTGAACAAGAACCCTTCAAACTAGAGGCAATCATCAATGCAATTGTCATAGGGCCCTAGAAGAAATTGTAAACTCTATCTAGATGTGCCCCTATATAATCAAGAAACTATTGAGCATGCCATAATCATGTTTTTTTGAATTTGAGTGACATTTTGGATCAACTTTCGAAGGGCCTTGTTGATTCTTTATTGGAGAAAAGATATGAAGCTATCAAGGTAGAAGAAAATTTGAGAGAACAAACTCTGAGACAAGTTGGATCCTCATTGTTTGAGGATAAGATAACTATGGTAACATAGAGACAATCACAAGAATTAAGGACCAAACAAAAGGTGAACACCCTGATGAGCATGAGGGATGAAAACAAATATGAAGTGTAGAAGGAGACAAAGAAAATCACTGCAAGAAACTTGAAGCAAATGAAGGAAGGTGAAGCAATGACTAGAGAACAAGCTTCTCCAGGAGATACTGATTTAGAAGGTATTCCTGATGTTGATGTGTCTATTTTTTATGTCCCCTTGATAGAAGTTGGTGGAGATAAGAAGAATGATGATTTGAACATGGAGAATCCTCCTCTAGAGAAGTCTAAGATAGATGCACAAGGTGCAAGGGAACAAAGAAATATGAGCATCCCTCCTCCAAAAAATACAAGTCAAAATGAAGAGAAAAACACTCTAGAGAATATCGGGAATATTGATACAAAGGAGAATGTAGAGAATAATATAGAAGTGAAGGATAATCTTGAGAATGTTTCGGATATAGCTAAGAAGATAAGTGAAAAACAAAATGGTTCCTCCAAAAGACAAGATGCATATTTTGGGAGAAATGACCAACACAACTCCCTATAAGTAGTATTAGAGTTGGTGATAGATCCTATAACTCCCTATAACTCCATGAAGTTCTACTCTTCTTATCTCCCTATAACTCCTTATGAGATGTTGGTGAGAGATCCACCTCTAATTCCTTCAAAGACTTATTAGGTTTGCAGATGCAATTTGAGCCTATCATGACACCATAGTTATTTCAAATTCCAACTCATGAAAGGCAAGTTAACTTGTCACATATGTCCCCCCTTCATAAGTTGCAACTTGGAGATATCATGCATGCCTCAACAAGAAAAAAAATTCTATACATGACTGATATATGATATTGTGAAGACTACTTAGGAGGGTCTTCCTGAGATAAATATAGATTCATCTCTACCTCCGAACCAAAAATTGAAGTTGCTAATGGATCCTTCCAAGGATCATTCATCACATGTTGAGCAGAAAGCAAAACAAAGAGTCCTTGAGAAAGATGAATGATAAAAGATTAAAAGAAACTTTTGATTGGTGTGTCATTGCACAATGAATTGCAAGGAAGAATAAAGGAGTTTTAAGGATGGAGTTGATGAGGCAACTGTCCTCTATCAATTTTGCTTGATTCTACAAAGAGTGTTAAAAGTCAAATTGACTCAATCGAATCACATATCTTTTAGTTGGTCGGGGCCTATTATTTGACAAAGGATAAGGATGGTTCCATAAGGGCTCAAATGGAGAAACTTCGTTTGTAGCTATCCTTGTTGCAAGACCAAAGGGAACAAATCAAGAAACAATTCAGTCCCTTGAGAGAAAAGCAATCAATTTGAGACTTGCCACACTTTCTAGAGCACTCAGTGAAGCAAAGCAGGTGGAATAGGAGATAGAAGTGTATGGCAATGTTGAGGTAGCTAAGGATTTGTATATATAGTTCAAGTGTCAAAACCAAATTATTTCTTTAGCAAAGGCAAACTGAGATGTAACTCTGGACCATCTCAAGGGAATGTATAAGGGTATCTCACCCTCCAAGGGAGTTGCCATTTTTTATAGTTTTGTGGTGGATTGAAGTATCATTTTTTAAGATTTCATGTATATATTATCAGTTTTGAGGGATCTCCATCCAAGGAGGAGAGTTTTGTAGTAGGTGCACACTGTTAGGGGAGTATATGTAGTATTTTTTGTTGTCACAAGTCGGAGACAATATGCCCTTTGTCCTTGTTGTCAAAAGGGGAGAAAATTTACAATTGTAGTTGGCTATTTTGTCAATGGAGTATGTACAAACAAAAGAAGATAAGACTTTTAAATAAAGATGCAGTGTTGCCATCAATGACAAAGGGGGAGATTGTTAGCAATAATTATATATAAAAGCATAGTGTTGTGATTTATGTTAGCTTACTATGTGGTCATTGATGTCAACTTAGTATGTGGTCAATAATGTCAACTTGAGATCATTAGTGAAGTTGAAGTGGCTAACAAATGATGTGTGATGAGACATTTGAGAGAGATGGTTTGACTCAAGTTTTGACTGCATGATTGAAAAAAAAAATTAGAAGTTCATCAAATGTGTCCATGGCAAAATATCAATTTGGATTATCGGTAATGTTATGGTAACACATTGTTACATGTGCTTTATGCCTTTGTTATGGGATGTAGTTGCATTAGTTGTTGGCTACATGCTCAAGGAGTTTAGTGATGTTGGAATTTGGTTTCATACTTATGTTGTTAAAGAAATATATCTAAGTGATGAACAATATATTTTTCTATGTCAGTGTTGGTATTTAGGTTTGCATTCTACCACATTGCATGTTTTGGTTGTGCGATTTAAGAGTTAAGCTCAATAGTGTGTAAGATGCATACTTCCCAAATTTCATGTCATACACATCTATGCAACAAGAGTTATAAGGGTTTGTTCTTCATATTACAATCTAATAATGTAACCAATCCCAGTTGACTCACTAGAATGCTCTACATTCTTTCGCAGTGATTGGTATGGCCCTACGAATTTGAGAACATGTCAAAGATGGTACAAGGATGTAGTGATATGAGTTTTAGGTGAATTGGTACTCTACAATGCTATATCTTATGTGCTAAATTGTCACAGACTAACCAAGTTGCCTTGTTTCTATCAATTTTGTGAGTTTTATTCTTTTGCACTTGCATCTAAAGATTTATTTCTTCTAGATATGATTGTAGAGAAGTAGATGGTTTGCAATGCTTTCATCTAGGTCTGCATGATGAATTTGGTTTCTCTCTAGTGTTGTAAAGGCAAACAGTTAATAGTTTTGATAGTGGTGGTGATATTCAGGCCAACAGTATGAGTTCCTTCATTAGCAGTTGATCCTAATCTATTCTAATTGTTTTGAAGGATGTAATAAGATGTGTCTGAGGTTTACCTATGCTTTGGGCTGATCTGCAACCCAATTTTGGTGTGTGATACATATGTTTGAAGCCAACCTATATTGAGTCACACATTTCATTTGATAGGTCCTATTGAAGCCAACCTAATTGAAGTTTTGAGGTGTTGTGGGGGATATAGTGGAAGAGCACCAGTAGCCGTAATAGCTAACTTTGCGCACCCACAAATCCTAAACGATATATCGAATTTTGATTATTTTTTTTTGGGTTGTCTTCGTATGCGACTTAACTTCTTAAACCTATTGATCTGGCTTCTGGGTAGTAACGATCCGATCTCTATGGGTCTTTATGTGTCGAAAGGTCAAAAAGTGGTCATTTCAAAGTGTCGACCGATACTTGAATGCATTTGCGCCAATACCCGCACACCAAAACACCATTATCCATTTGTAAAATACCTAAAAGCTAATATATTTTTCACCTTTTTATAAAAAATAATTAACCTAAAAAAATTATGACATGCATATAATTAGAAATAATAATAAATGTAAACAAGTTTAAAATGGGTGGTCAAAAAACATGTTGACCACCCATAACCCCCTTCCCGCGGAGGTATGGTGGCCCCACATGGCACGAACTCCCGCTATCTTTTTTGCCCTAAAAACTTAGGGAAATAAAATGTTTCCCTAACATTTGCACTTGCAAGTTCGGAAATTTTTTTCGATCGGCGACCTCCTCTGCAGCCTCGGCCTCCTCTGCAACCTCCATCGGTGGCGTCCTCTGCAACCTCGGCCTTCGGCGGCGTCCTCTACAACCTCGGCCTTCGGCGGCCTCCTCTGCAACCTCGGCTCCCAGGTAACGATAACTCGTCCATATTGCATATTGGATGTCCAATGACGGTTTTGCTCCTTCGCAGCTGCATTATGCTTTGTCTATTGCATATTGGATGTCCAATGATGTTTTTGCTCCTTCGCAACTGCATTATGATTTGTATGCTCTGTTAAATGGTGTTTCTCTATTTATATTGCCGAAATCATTACAGTTAATGCGAAAAAAATTGATTATTGTTCATAATAGTTTGAAACCCCTTCATTATTTATCATTTCCTTTTATGGGTGCGTTGTTAAATGGTGTCTCTCTGTTTATAATGCCGAAATCATTACAGTGAATGCGAAAAAGTTTGATTATTGTTTATAATTGTTGGAAACCCCTTCATTCTTTATCATTTTCTTTTATGGGTGCGCTGTTAAATGGTGTCTCTCTGTATATAATGCTGAGATCATTATAGTGAATGCGAAAAAAATTGATTATTGTTTATAATTGTTTAAAACCCCTTCATTATTTATCATTTTCTTTTATGGGTACGTTGTTAAATGGTGTCTCTCTATTAATAATGCCGAAATCATTACAGTGAATGCGGAAAAAAATGATTATTGTTCATAATTGTTCGAAACCCCTTCATTATTTATCATTTTCTTTTATGGTTGTGTTGTTAAACGTTGTCTCTCTATTTATAATGCCGAAATCATTATAGTGAATGCGGAAAAAAATGATTATTGTTCATAATAGTTCGAAATCCCTTTATTATTTATCATTTCCTTTTATGGGTGGGCTGTTAAATGGTGTCTCTCTGTTGATAATGCCGAAATCATTACAGTGAATGCGAGAAAAATTGATTATTCATAATAGTTCGAAACCCCTTCATTATTTATCGTTTCCTTTTATGGGTGGGCTATTAAATGGTGTCTCTCTATTTATAATGCCGAAATCATTACAGTGCCTGCGAAAATTATTGATTATTGTTCATAATAATTCGAAACCCCTTCATTATTTATCGTTTCCTTTTATGGGTGGGCTATTAAATGGTGTCTCTCTGTTTATAATGCCGAAATCATTACATTGACTGTGAAAATAATTGATTGTTGTTTATAATTGTTCGAAACCCCTTCATTTTTTTTCATTTCTTTTTATGGGTGCGTTGTTAAATGATGTGTCTTTGTTTGTAATGCAGAAATCAGTACAGTGAATGCGAAAATAATTGATTATAGTTCATAATTGTTCGAAACCCCTTCATTATTTATCATTTCCTTGTATGGGTGCGTTGTTAAATGGTCTCTGTGTTTATAATGCCGAAATCATTACAGTGCATGCGAAAATAATTGACTATTGTTCATAATTGTTTGAAACCCCTTCATTATTTATCATTTCCTTTTATGGTTGCGTTGTTAAACGATGTCTCTCTGTTTATAATGCCGAAATCATTACAGTGAATGCGAAAATAATTTATTACTGTTCATAATTGTTCGAAACCCCTTCATTATTTATCATTTCTTTTATGGTTGCGTTGTTAAATGTTGTCTCTCTGTTTATACTCTCGAAATCATTACAATGAATGCGGAAATAAATGGACTATTTTTCATAATTGTTCAAAACCCCTTTATTATTTAGCATTACATACACACACATGCGCGCATATATATATGCGCGTGTGTGTGTGTGTGTGTGATGTTAAATGGTTAATGGGTGTGCTGTTAAATGGTGTCTCTATGTTTATAATGTTGAAATCATTACAGTGAATGCGAAAATAATTGATTATTGTTCATAATTGTTTGAAACCCCTTCATTATTTATCATTTTCTTTTATGGCTGCATTGTTAAATGTTCTCTCTCTGTTTATACTATCGAAATCATTACAGTGAATGCGGAAAAAAAATGGACTATTGTTCATAATTGTTCAAAACCCCTTTATTATTTACCATTACATACACACACACACACGCATATATATATGTGTGTGTGTGTGTGTGTGTGTGTGTGTGTGTGTGTGTGTGTGTGTGTGTGTGTGTGTGTGTGTGCTGTTAAATGGTTAATGGGTGTGCTGTTAAATGGTGTCTCTCTGTTTATAATGCCGAAATCATTACAGAGAATGCAAAATAGATTGATTATTGTTCATAATTATTAGAAACCCCTTCATTATTTTTCATTACATATACACACACACACGTATGTATGTGTGTGTGGGTGTACATGTGGCACGAACTCCCACTATTCTTTTCGCCCTAAAAACTTAGGGAAATGAAGATTTTTGTGGCATTTTCATTGTTTTCTCTGTCTTTAATTTGTTAATATATTCACTGTAAATAATATTATCAGGCATACCATGTAGTACTTCCATTAAATTTCATATGATAAATACAATAACATCATTCAGCCATTTATTCATTTTGTTTTCAGCTATATGGTTATTGTCTATATTATCATGCATACAGAAATAGAGACACAATACCATTTTATTTTGTTCAAAGATGTTCAATGATGAGTTATGGAAATAGATTTGTTTTTCATCATTTATCTCAATGGCATTGAGGGGTTAATTTCAATATTATCTATCTAGTAGAATATCAACAATATCCAATTTTCAATCACATCACAGTTCACTATCTCATGCTTCTAGTTTCTCTCCTTGTTATATAATGTTTCAAGTTTTGTACCTATGTATGTGTGTCTACACACACACACACACACAAAGTTAAATACTTATAACTCCTGCATGGCTCTTTTGAGTTCTCTAGCTATATAGTTAATGTTATATAATGTTTCAAGTTTTGTACCTATGTCTGTGTGTGTGTGTATATATATACACATCACAGTTACATACTTACAACTCCTGCATGGCTTTTTTGAGTTCTCTGGCTATATGGTTATTTTCTATATTATCATGCATACACAAATAGAGACACAATACCATTTTATTTTGTTGAAAGATGTTCAATGATGAGTTACAGAAATAGATTTGTTTTTCATCATTTCTCTCAATGGCATTGAGGGTTTCATTTCAATGATCTGTCTCTCTTTATATATTTATACGGTACCATTTATTTTTTGAAAATCATGTTCAATGATGGAATTGTTCACTATCTAATAGAACATCAGCAACATCCAGTTTTCAATCACATCACAGTTACATATTTTGTTCCTACATCTCATGCTTTTAGTTTGTCTCCTTGTTATATATGGTTATTGTCCATATATATGTAAATCATACATATATATACACACATAGACATATATATGTATATGTATATATATACATGTATATGTATACATGAAGAAACACACAATAGCATAATATATTCTATAACGATGGTTGATGCGAGTTCTCTGGCTATATGGTTATTGTCTATATATATTTTTATATGTATATGGACAATAACCATATAGCCACAGAACTTGTTGTAATCAACAACAGTTTCCTTATTCAAGGGCGGTCATTCAGATTGGTACACATTGAATAAGTAAATTCCTTCTACAGTAAATGTTAAATGTTATAAATCTTTCAATTTAAATTATACTGTTTTCAATAAACCAGCATTTATTTCAATATAGTCACTATAAATAATATTAATAGCCATGGTGGATGTCCAATGATGGTTTATGCTCCTTTGTAGCTGCATTATGCTTTGTATATTTACAATTTCTTTGTATTCGGTTTACAGTTTCATTTCAATGCTCTCTTATAGCTTAGTGTGCCTATATGTTTGTCATCCACATGCACACATACATGTATGGTTATTGTCCATACACACACATATACATGTGTGTGTGTAGAATAAAACTGAACAATTCGAAGCAATGGAGGTCTGCATATTCAATATGACATGAACGAATGTTTCCCACAAAAATTCAAATTTGAAAATTGGTAGCTACCACAATTGAATGCATTGCACATTCGAATTATATTATAAGACAAAATTTTCCATGTCACTTTGATTACAATCCAATTCATTGCATATTTCTGAGTTCTGCAAATTCCCTTTGCAAATTCCTTAGGTAACTATTTCTTTGCAATATGTATGTATGTTATACATATGCATATGCATATGTATGTATATGTGCAATTCTATGTACATGTGCATATGTATGCAGTTGGATATGTATATGTATGTACTTATGCATTCAATAATGTATGGATGATTTGTTGTTACAACGTTACGCTACCCTCGATTATTGTTGTTTTTTGCAGGCCTGCTAGAGCATCGAGGGAAGAACCATACTTGTGGAAGATCATCATATCAATGTAAATGTGTTTATTAACACACTTCAATTCTTTGGAGATTATGCTTTTAATGCTTAAATTTTATATTAATTTGTGTAGATATCTTAAGGTATAGTTATGCATTTCTTATTAAATGTGTTTCTTAACACACCTTAGTTTGTTTTGCATTTTGTTGTGATTGTTATGGCAGGCAATGTTCTAGGACTCACTATGTCAAAGACAACAAGCATGCCTCTCGGGTAAAGTCCATATGACTTTACTTTGGCAATGATCTAGTATACAATGCAATTTGTGAATTGTTTATGTTTCAATTTCTGAATTGTTTGTGTTTCAATTTGTTTTAATTTCTCACTTAGTTCATATGTTTCAATCTTCTCTTTGTTGGAATTGTACTTTCGCAATGATCTAGTAGACAATGCAATTTCTGATTTGTTTATGTTTCAAATTCTGAAATTTTTTTTTTTAATTTGTTTAAATTCCTCACTTAGTTCATATGTTTCAATCTTCTCTTTTTTGATCTGTACTTTGGCAATGATCTAGTAGAC
Organism: Cryptomeria japonica; assembly: GCF_030272615.1. Classification (NCBI taxonomy): domain Eukaryota; kingdom Viridiplantae; phylum Streptophyta; class Pinopsida; order Cupressales; family Cupressaceae; genus Cryptomeria; species Cryptomeria japonica. The sequence goes on along the minus strand of NC_081407.1, from coordinate 897,945,751 downwards.
AATGCAATTTGTTATCTGTTTATGTTTCAATTTCTGAATTGTTTGTGTTTCAATTTGTTTAAATTCCTCACTTAGTGCAGTAGAAAAAGGAAGTGCCCTATTGTTTGTGTTTCAATTTGTTTAAATTCCTCACTTTCTGAATTGTTTGTGTTTCAATGATCAAATGGAAGTGCCCTATTTGAGGAAAAGAACCAGACAAAGAATTGTCTTATATTGCCTTAAAAGATGTCTTGTTAGATACTGCCAAGAATGATAACTTGGCAGATAACAAGATATCTTTTAAGGCAATAGAAAATAGTTCTTTGTCTGGTGCCTTTTTACAAATAGGACACTTCCTTTTATCATTTTGACGCAATGACCTAGTAGACATATTACACTGCAATTTATATATGATGACTACAATTTGAATACTTATAATATGATGACTGCAACTTGAATATTTATAAGTGTTCAAATTTCTCACTATCAAAAGAGGACATATCAGTGGCATGTGAATGATCAAATGCCATTGATATGGCCTTTTTGATAGTGAGTAATTTGAACACTTATGTGGCCTTTTTTGATAGTGAGAAATATACGAGATCAATTCAACTGATATATGAGAAATATCACATCACAAAAAACAAACATATCAGATTTACAACAACACCATCAATTCATTCGAATATCCATCTGATATATCTGAAAACAACGGAGTTCTGAACACATTACAAAATATGGCAGTATGTCATTCTATAATCACATCACAGTTATATTGAAACTCAAAATCCGCTCTCCATTTGGGTATTAATCACATCACGGTTATATCAATTCTCCATTTGGGTATTAAATGGAGGTGGTGTGACAAATCCAACCCCAACGGATTGTGACCTACTAGGGTCTGGCCCACCAAAATTGTTTTCTTCGCTGTGAGGGGTTTGTAAGCAACTTGTTATTTGAGCAAGTAATGCCTGGTTTACACCTAAAGTAAGTTGCACGATGTCTAAGGGTCCAGGTGCAGTCCCAACCTGCATAGTATTAATAGCTGCAAAGGCTGGGGACAAGAGGTTCATCATTTCCATGAGAATTGGGTGTCGAATGGGTAGAGGTTCTGCGACTGTGGCAACATCTTTTGTCCTCTTCGCACACTTGGCTACCTTTTCAGCTTTCATCCTCTCCTTCTCAAGCTTTGCTTCTGCATCTTTCTTTGCCTTGTCTTGTCTTCGAATGAACTTGTCTTGGGAATCCTGCAATTTTTTGGCCTGTTTTTCCACCCTCGTAGCCTCCTTTTCTATCGCTTCTGCTTCACGTTGTGCCTTCCTCTGTCTCATCTGCTCTTTCTTTCGCTCTGTCAATTCCTCTTCTCTTTTCCTTTCAGCCTCTTTATCATTTTCCCTTTGAATGTACTCATCAGATGTCAAGATCTGTGACTAGCTACTAAGACGTAGAACCCCTTTCTTACCTCCACGTGAAGATTGGTTCATTCTCTGCACTAGAAGTCTTAAGAATTGGTTGATTTGCCTTGGCTGTTGCTACCCATCCTCTTGTGTGCATGGCACAAACTCAGGTTCGTCTTCACCATCAGCACCATCTTGCTGCTCCCAGTTGACTGCATTGGTGAAGTAATGAATGACATCTGCTGGATCAATTTCTGGCAGACTAGGCATGGAAAGTGTTTCATCATCACAGTTGGCTGCATCTTGGGTCCACTCTGGTATGTCAGCTTGTGTTGGCAAAGACATGCATGTTGATGTATTTTCGAAACCCTCATTTGGCTAGCTGGTTTGTGGGGGCAGACCTGCTTCGGCAGTTTTTGGTGTCAAACTTGTACCCTCAACCGTTGCTTGTGTTCCGGTATGGAGCTCTACAAAATCTTGAATCTGTTCTTCATTAAAACCTACCAATCGCAAGCACGCTTCCGCTGCCATATACTCTGGTTCTTCATCCCTTGAAGTAGCATCATGTTTTGTTCTAACCTCAAATGCCTCACTTGGTCTCATATCATTCTCTAATGCATTTTGGTTAAGTGGCCAAATCCCTGTCCTACGGAAGCCACTGATTATATTGGCCGGTGTCAATGCTTGGGCAAACGCCTTGCTCGCAAGAGTTGCCGACTCTTCCCTTCCAATTTCAATATGTGGGAACTTAGACATCCATATACTCCCTCCTTGTTTGAAATAATTTTTGAAAGGTGAGAAAACAAAGACATCAAGCAGTTGCAGTTTGTGGCTTGTATGAGCCGGAAGGGTCACCAAATCAATACCTATCCGCCTTGCTTCTTCAATTGTCCTGAAGGCTACATGGCTGCCATGACCGTCAAAGATCAGTAGGGCCCTATGTGAGGGTGAAACTCCACTAGGGACTGAACATGCAAAATGTTCCAACCAATTTAAGAACAACTCCTTCGTCATCCATGCATGTTCTTGGACTGCCATGCATGCTCCTGCCTTGCAGTTTGCCATGTAGTTTCGAATATGCCTCTTAGACTTGAACAAATAAAATCCAGGAATGTTGAAACCGCATGCACTAACACATGCCAAAACAGTGATCCACTCTCTACTCTTCGAAATTAGGTGCGATACACACCTCTGCCCCAATTTGGCTATCACTCTCATTCCACAATTCCTCCCAGCTTGCACACCAGTCTCATCACAATTCCAAATCTGATTCCTACCATAGTGATTGATGTTGTACATTAACTCCAAGTTGTCATAGAAAGAGGCAACAATAGAAGGTCGAAGCATAATAGCCCTATCAGAGTCCACTCCTTTTGTTGTTCTCATCGTCAGATCAAGGTGCCTTCGTCTAAAACCTACCCACCATGATCTCCCTGGCATCCCGTTTTTGAATGGATTAGACCTATTCTCAGTAATTTGTGCAACAGTTGATTGAAGTTGACTGATTTGGAGACCGTGACCAATTTCGGCCATGTCTTTGCACCATTGAACAACTGCATCCTCCTCCTCTGCTGATAAAATGGTGTGTGGACCCCTCACAGTTGTAGTTGTGGTTCCCATAAGCCATGCCCTCAAAGAAGCAATGGGGATACCATATTTGATTGATGTGCCTCTAAGAGACATGTGCCTGTCTTCTATGCATGAAATTGCCTCTTTCATGTCAGATATGCTCCATTTTGGTTTAGGATCCTTTGAGGCCACCTGTACTTGTGGTGTTTGTGGAATACAATTAGAATTTGCAGTAGGATGGTCATCTACAGCAGGAGTCAGTGGGCCTTCATTCTGGACAAAATTATCTTCAGCAAGGAAGTGCACCCCACGAGTGACTCTAACTGTTCAACATCTAACAGACCTGTTTCCCTTTCTACCTCGTGCCATTATGTTCAGTGAACCTGCAACAGATCATTTCCATGAAACCCTCAATGTCATTGAGATAAATGATGAAAAACAAATCTATTAGTGTAACTCATCATTGAACATCTTCAACAACAACAAAAAATGCTACCGTATAGAGACAGATCATTGAAATGAAACTATCAATGCCATTGAGAGAAATGATGAAAAACAATTCTATTTCTGTAACTCATCATTGAAAATCTTTCAACAAAATAAAATGGTATTGTGTCTCTATTTGTGTATGCATGATAATATAGACAATAACCATATAGCCGGATAACTCAAAAAAGCCATGCAGGAGTTGTAAGTATGTAACTGTGATGTGTCTATATATATAGACACACAGACATAGGTACAAAACTTGAAACATTATATAACATTAACCATATAGCCAGAGAACTTAAAAGAGCCATGCAGGAGTTATAAGTATGTAATTGTGATGTGCATGTGTGTGTGTGTGTGTGTGTGTGTGTGTGTGTGTGTGTGTGTGTGTGTGTGTGTGTGTGTAGACACACAGACATAGGTACAAAACTTGAAATATTATATAACAAGGAGAGAAAGTGGAAGCATGAGACAGTAAATTGTGATGTGATTGAAAATTGGATATTGTTGATATTCTACTAGATAGAGAACAATTACATCATTAAACATCTTTCAACAACAAAAAAAAATGCTACCGTATAAATATATATACAGACAGAGATCATTGAAACGAAACCCTCAATGTCATTAAGATAAATGATGAAAAACAAATCTATTTCTGTAACTCATCATTGGACATCTTCAACAACAACAAAAAATGCTACCGATTAGAGAGACAGATCATTGAAATGAAACCATCAATGCCATTGAGATAAATGATGAAAAACAAATATATTTATGTAACTCATCATTGAACATCTTTCAACAACAAAAAAAAATGCTACCGTATAAATATATAGAGAGAGACATATCATTGAAATGAAACCCTCAATGCCATTGAGATAAATGATGGAAAACAAATCTATTTCTGTAACTCATCACTGAACATCTTTCAACAACAACAAAAATGCTACCGTATAAATATATAGAGAGAGACAGATCATTGAAATAAAACCCTCAATGTCATTGAGATAAATGATGGAAAACAAATCTATTTTTGTAACTCATCATTGAACATCTTTCAACAAAAAAAAATGTTATCGTATAAATATATAGAGAGAGACAGATCATTGAAATGAAACCCTCAATGCCATTGAGATAAATGATGGGAAACAAATCTATTTCTGTAACTCATCATTGAACATCTTTCAACAACAAAAAAAAATGCTACCGTATAAATATATAGAGAGAGACAGATCATTGAAATGAAACCCTCAATGCCATTAAGATAAATGATGGGAAACAAATATATTTCTGTAACTCATCATTGAACATCTTTCAACAAAAAAAAAAATGCTACCGTATAAATATATAGAGAGAGACAGATCATTGAAATGAAACCCTCAATGCCATTGAGATAAATGATGGGAAACAAATCTATTTCTGTAACTCATTGAACATCTTTCAACCAAAAAAAAATGCTATCGTATAAATATATAGAGAGAGACAGATCATTGAAATGAAACCCTCAATGCTATTGAGATAAATGATGGGAAACAAATCTATTTCTATAACTCATCATTGAACATCTTTCAACAACAAAAAAAAATGCTACCGTATAAATATATATAGAGGGACAGATCATTGAAATGAAACCCTCAATGCCATTGAGATAAATGATGAAAAACATATCTATTTCTGTAACTCTTCATTGAACATCTTTCAACAAAAAATAAAATGTTACCGTATAAATATATATAGAGAGACGGATCATTGAAATGAAACCCTCAGTGCCATTGAGATAAATGATGAAAAACAAATCTATTTCTATAATTCATCATTGAATATCAAGAGAAACAAAAAAAAATGGTATTGTGTCTCTATTTCTGTATGCATGAAAATATAGACAATAACCATATAGCCAGAGAACTCAGAAAAGCCATGCAAGAGTTCAGCATGTAACTGTGATATATATATAGAGAGAGACACACACACACACACACAGACATAGGTATAGAACTTGAAACCTTATATAACAAGGAGAAAAACTAGAAGCACGAGATGCATGAGTGGAAGATGTAACTATGATGTGATTAAAAAGTGGTTATTGTTGATATAGTATGAAGATGCAGATTCATTTCTCAAATGAGTAAATGGTTGAATGATGTTGTTGTATTTCTCATATGAAATTTAATGGAAGTACTGCATGATATCCCTGATAATATTATTTACAGTGAGTATATTAACAAATTGAAGGCAGAACAAACAATGAAAATGCCACAAAAAATCTTCATTTCCCTATGTTTTGAGGGCAAAAAAGATAGCGGGAGTTTGTGCAACATGGGCCCATAACGTGTCCATGGGAAGGATGTTATGGGTGTTCAACATATTTTTTGACCACCCATCTTAAACTCTGCAATAAAAGTTGTCTAGCCTGGTGTATATATATATATATATATATATATATATATATATATATATATATATATATATATATATAATCACTGTAAGTAATAGTATCAGGCATACACATTGTTGTAATAATAAATAATGAAGGGGTTTCGAACAATTATGAACAATAATCAATTTTTTTCGCATTCACTGTAATGATTTTGGCATTATAAACAAAGAGACACCATTTAACAACGCACCCATAAAAGGAAATGATAAATAATGAAGGGGTTTCAAAAAAAACGAAAAGATATTCAATTGTTTTGCCATTCTCTGTGATGATTTTGGCGTTATTAAACATTCTTTGTGAAGATTTTGGCATTATTAAACTGTAAGAGAGCATTAAAATGAAATTGTAAACCACATACAAAGAAATCATCAATAAACAAAGCATAATGCAGCTACGAAGGAGGTAAACCATCATTGGACATCCAATATGGCTGTTAATATTATTTACAATGACTATATTGAAAGAAATGCTAGTTTATATTATTTATAGTGACAATATTGAAAGAAATGCTGGTTTATTGAAAACAATATAATTTGAATTGAAAGATTTATAGCATTTAGTTAACAGTAGGGAATTTAGTTACTTTTTGTGTACCATCATGAATGTGCGCCCTCGAGTAAAGAATGTGTAGAGGGTATTTGCAGAGCTCAAGAATATGAAATGAATTGGATTGCAATGAAAGTGACACAGAAAATTTTGTCTTGTAATATAATTCGAATGTGCAATGAATTCGATTGTGGTAGCTAACTATTTTCAAATTTGAATTTTTGTGGGAAACAGTCGATCATGTCATATTAAATATGCAGTCCTCCATTGCTTCGAATTGTTCAATTTTCTTCCCTGCTTTGAATGAAACTTGGTTTTTTAAATTGGATTTTATGCAAATCCTTGAATATTAGGGAGCCTTACACTAGTTGTTGCAAATGCAAGTACCAAATGCAGATCAATTTAATGCATGAAGCTGTGAAGTGATATCTGGAAGGATGTACACTTGAGTGTCTAAGAAGTTTACAATTGATTGTTTTTTTGTCATGTAATGCACCAATAGTTGTGCATATGTAATTGTAATTGGAGTACATTTGTACTCTTAAGCCACTTGCATAAAGTGGCAAATGTAAACATTAAGTTTTTTAAAAAATAAAAATGTTTATTATTTGTGCAAGATGTTTTGTATTAAAATAGGAAATGTACCAATAGATGTTTTTTTTTTTAACTTTATGGTTTTCAACTACTAATTCATTTGTGAACATGTATTGGTGTTAAAATAAATATTTACTAGTATTTTTTAATTTATATACTGACAAAAAAAAAATTTATGTTTTGGGTGGTCAACATGTAATTAAGGCAACGGTTATTGGAACTATTTCAGCTATTGGTACTCTTCACCTATAAGGAAGGATAAATTATTTGTGAAGATATGGAACTATGTTGTGATTTGTGTGATAATTTGGTGATGAATCGGTTGAGCATGAACTATGTGACAAAGTTATTGTGCTACAAAAGGAATTGCACCATCAAAATATGTCAAATGTTTCTTTTACAATAGTTCATGTTTACACTTTCATTGTAATTTTCATATATCTTTTCCTAAGGCAATGAGTCTCATCCTCCAAGTCCTTTATATCTTGCCCTGAGGCAATGAGTCTCAACCTGCAAGTCCCTCCGGGAGAAATAAACTTCCTTAGGTAGTGAGCCCTAAAACAAACATTGTAATATTTGTTTCATATACTGTGAGTTAACTCTCATCATGATTTTTCCCTAAGTTTTCCTCGTAAAAATATTGGTGTTCTTGTGTGGTGCATGCTTTTTTCCTTTTCTTTCTTTCAGTAGATCTAATTTAATGGTTTAATGATTAATGGATGCTTCAGTTTTAATTAACGCTGATTCACCCCCACCCCACTTCCTCTTAGCATTCAGGTGTGTTCAACAAATACAACCACGAAGCCCAAATAAGCATGGATAGTATAACTACAGAGCTTAAACAAGCACTCAATATAACTGAAAACAACATATATGCACTTGCAATATAGTGGCTACAATATTTACATTGTACACAACAGTAAGGCATATACAAAATATTTTAAAAAAAGGCAATGGCTATAACATTAAAATGAAAAACAAATATATATAATATACAATAAAATTTAGTAAACCAGTATCATACTCGATAGAATATGCAATTTATTTTTGTTACTGTTGTATTACAGCCTTCTCTTCTTATGCTGCTACCACTTGTAAAATATATAACAAGAGAACATACAACAGAATGCAAAATGAAATTGATGATGGATTCAAATGAGATAAATGAATGGATTCAATGGATTTTATACCTATTTGAATTGATAATATTAATGAAAGGTGAATTTTTGTTTCCCCGTTAATTTTAGAGATTATTAATTTGGATTATTTGAGAGTTATTGATTTGGTTAAATGCTCGTATGGTCTGAATTGATCATTTTTTATCCTCTTGTTTCAATGACTTCATTGGCGAGACTTACACCTTTTAGTGTGTTGCATATGAGTGTTAAAGGAGAAAGTGACCAGTTGCTAGACGTCCAAGTTAGATTGATGGAACACATGGCCATGCTTTTTGTTTAAATAGGATTTTATATTTGAAAAACTATAATATACTATATGTAGTATCTGATTGTATGATGCGACTGTTATGCTTGTGCTTGTATTTTGTTGACAAAGCAATTTGTTTTTCAATCCACAAAACTTTATTATGAGTGCCCATAGCATACGTAGGGGGAAATATTAATGTCTGTTTTAAATGTATGTGAAAATATTACATGGAATGTGTATCGTGTCAAAATAAAATCATGTATTGTCTGACTTGTATTGTCTGACTTGTAAGACTTTCATGACACCACCTTTTTAAGACAAACAAAAATGGATTATAAAACAAACATATTCTCAACATTGTTAGAATCTTAGATTGTATTTATATATTTTTGTGGGGGATAAATTGTGAATATGTTACGATTAATTAAGAAATCTACTGAAGGGCTCATTTCGGTCAACTCTAAGCCCACTATAGGACCCACCCCACGATCAGACCCTCTCACCTAGTGAGACTCTACAAGATGCACCCACATCACAAGGCAACAGCAACTATGCCTACCTCCACGCAACAATTTCCCCACAGCTAAAATTGAAGTTCCTTTCCTGCTAAGGAGGGAGAAGAGGCGATGAACAGCCTGATGTTGCAATTCATCTTTGTGATTAAAGTACTTATTATACTTTATATATTAATGCAGAACCTGATTGTTAGTCGATTCCTACTTCATGTAGAGAGGACTAACAAAAAAGATTCTTATTGCTTCTCTTATAGTCGTCAATCATTTGCCGATGAATTTCCAGACTTATTTCCTCTTAACAGTCTAGGATCAGCTCTTACAAACTGGTAATGAAACTCCCATGTTGATACATTCTTTTAACAATGAGGCCAGATCAAAAAGTACCTTGTGGTGCCCTCAAGGGAAGAACATATTTGAATCAGAATTTACCAGCTTTCAAGCATGAGAAGCTATGATGAGAAATTGGGTCCAGTGCCAAAGATGAGAGTGAAGTATAGCACATGCAAGAAATGATTACACTGGCTACATTCTTCAAAGCAAGCACGCATCTATCAGGAAAACAGCAAACGGCACAAGTGGAAGCCTTTCTTGATTAGAGTAATAAATGGGACTAAAATAGAAAGATAATGTCCTAGGGATTAAAGAGGCTTTGAATCAGCGTTAGATCGCAATCAAACCACAAAAGAATGTAACTGCAATTCGTCCCTTTTTTGGCTTGGTAGGACAGTTCAGGGATCAAATTACAGAATAGTTAATGAGGTAATTCATTGATTACCAACATCAAATCCATTTTATTCAAAGGGGCAGGAGCAAGCTGAACCTTCCTACAATATTTTGGTGTGTATTTTTCACATAAATGTGAACTGAACCAAAAAATCTATGATGAGAATATTCCAACAACCTTGTAGCTTTTGTACCTCCTGAAAAGTGGCAACAGACTACACTCTTTTAAGTTAATATACAAATTAATTGTGATTCAAATGGAATTTATTGTTAATATCATGAATATTAAATATTTGAAGTGATGATAAAAACTTACAAAGACAACTATAAAATCTGGCAGTAATGAATGAATAGATTAACGGTTCAGTCGGACAATTAAAGTGCATGGTGCCAGAAGAGGAGGATGTGCCATGAAAAGCACCTCTAAAGCATAATATTGAAAAGGGAGCATGTGCAAATGAATATTATGTGAATTGCAACAGAAGGCCTCGCAAACTTAAGTGATGGTGGGTTGGTCCTGTCAAATGTTTAAGGCACAGAACCGTGATGTGATAATAAGGATTAATCTGGATTACAGATTCTAACAATATACAACAAAGGAGTTGAGATCAAATATCTACAGATGAAGATACATGGCACCATAGCAACATCCACCAAAGAAAGAAAAGGATGTAAAGCTACTCAAATAAGTATTGCAGCATTCATTACTTACAAATTAGAAAATAAAGGGAAAAAATAGAATGATCGCATATCCTTTACGATCTGCCTGTTTACTAACTTAGTGAAGATAAGAAAGTACAAGTGAGATGGATTTGCGGACAATTTTAAATCTTTTTACTGAAGCAAATTTCTAAGGACAATTCTGATAAGATCCATTTGAAAGGCATTTAGAAATCCTGTTAGGCTGTCCAAGTAGTATCATGCAGAACTTCCTGTTGGGATATCCAATTACAAGGATTGAAGACAGCCTGATAGGAAATCTAGAACATGGAGATGTCAAATATCCATCCTAACATAAACAAGAGGGCATTATGTTGGCATCCCGAAATTAGGGTGTGGGATGTCCAATTAAGATTTCATGCTTGTGAATGTACGCATGTTATATCTACGCACACTTAGGGTTACAAGATATGCAGGGCTTCTTATCAGGATGTTTTAACAGGTAGGAGAGCATCACTAAAATAGAACATCATCACAGAAGAGTTTATCACTAAGCGCTTATTAAAGAAAGCATAATTGAAGGAATCATCAAAGACATTATCAGGGAAGAAGACCACAACAACCAGACCCTACAAAAGTCAAAGCACCAATCTATTGCTTGAGAGAGACATTAAAGCTTAAAGGTGAGGGTAAATGTTAGACCAACGTTAAAATCTAATGTTGTGTACACTGTACATTTTGATGATAAAGTCAAATCTCAGTGTTCTGCACAAATCAACGATATTAATGTAATGTGCAATGAACAAATAGTTGATGACAATTGCTGTCACTGATTGTGGTTGTGCAAGAATTGCCTGTCTATATGATTATGGACTCTGGAGGCCACAATCAAAAATTGTTATCATACAAAGAGCAGGATCGTCATAGTATGGACATCTTACCTCTCATTTGTGTGTCAATTCCACAATTACTAAAGTCCACACTTTATGCCAACAACATGCCGTTACATTTAGATAAATTGAGCATTGTAATTGACTGTTCTCTCTATGCTTGATTCCACAATCACTGAGCATGGATTCTAGAAGTATCTATCATTGCAAGGGAAAGTCTAAAGCATGTTTCTGATATTTTTTTCAGCTTAATATGCATTATGAATACTCAAAATTTTCAATACTTATGGTAAAAGTTGATCGGATGTTAAAATTCTACATGAGAAGGACATTATGACTTTTTACAAGAATCAATTAACAAGTAATGGAGCATCATGACACAACACTAAGATATAATCATCTCCTTTGTTACAACTACAAGAGATCTTTTTATGTATATATTGAACAGTAAAGACCAAAAAATCCAGAAAAATTCAAGAAAGCTATCATCAACTACTCATTGAATTCTTCAATGTAAGACAATAAATATTGTAGTTAGTGTTAGAAGACAGTTTTGGAGTGCTCTACCAACGTAGTTATTGGCCCTTTTTTGGCTAGTCCATCATCGGTCTGAGTGTAGCTTATTTCCAACAACCCCTTAAGCCACAATGAAGGTGCTTGGGGATCCTAGGCCTGTCTCAGATACCACATGTTGAGCTACAGCTCATATGGACCAGCTAGGACTCAAACCTAGGGCCTTCCATTTGTTGCCGGAGTGCTCTACCAATTGAGCTACTGGCCCTTTTTTGGCCAGCCACTATAGGTTCAGATGTGGCTTATTTCCAACATTGAAAAACAACAATACCTTTGATAAATCTTTTATAGCAAGGCAGCTGAGATGCAATTTCAACCTAACATGACTTAGACCAAACCTAGTAAATTTTGCACTTTTCAACGTGTTCTAGTTCCATTCTTACCGTATCACTATCCTCCTAGTGTCCACTTGGTCGATTCCATTTTCACTATATCTATCCTTCTCATATCCACCTTCTTCTGCATTTCGATGCATTTTTCCAACCAAAGTAGTCTACACTATACACAGTTATTTAGCATTTAATTCATCTACACTGTTTCCATATCTCACGTGATATATCTACAATCTCTGTTTTATGTTGAGACAGCCACAACCAGCCATTTTTACCTATATATTCCTCAATATCTTTTCTCATTGTGCTCCTAAGGCTTATTTTTTCAGTTTTACTACTTCTAATTTGACTTCTGCTCTACCCTCCTGCACCATTTCTGTAGTTTTCCACTGGAACACAACACAGCCATTTTCAACGTGCAGATCATCTACTGTCAAATTCAATAGCTAGACTAATAAGACAGAAACCTTAGGTTTGCATATAATTCAAATTCCAAATATTCCATATAACGTGCTCTCTTGATAAAGAAAGAAAGATATTATATCAATGTCCATGGATGACCAAAGTTGGTGATGGGACTCCACCATTCTAAACAAGATAAAATGAATAACCTTCTATGGATGCAATCACTATTATTTACAAGACCTCACCACCAAAAGCATTCTAACAACCATCATCACTCATTTTCTAGCCATTTAAAGCTATAGCCTGATAAGTGTTCTTAACTCATTACCAACCAAAAAAGAGTAGAGGAAAAGAGAAAAGAAAAGTCGGCAACCCATGGTTCAACACAATGTTACAGGACTTCAACGTAGATTTAATATTACAAAACTTTGAGTAAGAATTCGTACTCAAAGAAAAGAAAGAAAGAAATATATTATATTATTGTCCATGGATGACCAAAGTAGGTGAATGGGACTTGAGCTTTCTGCACAAGATAAAATGAATGACCCTCCATGGATGCAGTCACTGTTATTAAACCTACAAGACCTAAACACGAAAAGCAATATACCAATAACCATCTGCCATTTTTCCATCCATTTAAAACTACAGCCTAATAAATGTTCCTGACTTGTTAACAATGAAAAAAGAGGAGAGAAAAAGAGATGAAATGTTGGCAACCAGTGGATTCAACACAATGTTTTAGGACTTCAACACAGACTCGATATTCTAACACTTTGGTAAGGAATCATACTTCTGACAACTATCGATTCATTAACATCAACAAATTAATAAAATAATCCTTTTTCTCAAAATTGTTGAGTGCATGATTGATAATACCCCTATAAAAAAATTAAGAAGAAAACCAAGAAATTATGGTTTTATACTAAAACCAAATTCAAATTGCACACAACATTTCCTTTTTGAAGATTTCAATTCATTATCAAAAACTTGAGCTTTAGACAAATTGAAAAAAAAAACTTACTAATGTTTACTTCTAATCAAGACAGTTCTATAGTAATCATTGTTGATTGCTACTAGTTGTAGAATAGATGATTAGCTCCCCAAAAGGCATTGTATTAGCTATTGTTTACATCTGATATGGGTATTGTTGTCACAAAAGTTTGCACCCTTGCTGAGCTATCATCTCAGCAACCTTGTGAAACACGGAAACAACCCCGAAGTGTGGGACCTTGCGCAATGGGGTTGAATCTCCAAAGAAGGTCGGCTTCCTTCTCAATCCAAGTGCAGGTGTTGAAACAACTCAGCACTTCAGATTCTACTCCTAAACCTATCCTAACAGCTTGTAGAGGAAAAGGGAAGAAGGAAATGCTAAAATGAAAGGAGGTGATGCACCAAGATAAGAGATGTTCCTCTCCCCACCCCAAAATGACACAAAGAATCAATTGAAATACCCTGGAGATGCAAAAACTTCAATTGCATGAATGACCTCAACCCATGTATGGAGGTTAGAATACGCTGAATGTCAAAAGGGGAGAAGATTTCCCACAAGTCACACCCAAAAACAAGTCAACACAGCATATATGTGAGAGGAAGCCACAAAACATGCACTTACAACGAAGGAAAGAAAACATACACAACATGCATAAGTTGAAGGAAGGCAAGAATGATAACTTAAATTCACTCTCAGGCCAATGGCCAAACTTACGGTTGCAGAAATGCAAGAAAATATACAAGTCTTCAAAAGAAGTGAGAGCAGAGAGTAGCTCAAGCCAGCAGGGAGAGAACCCTTTACAATGAGGCTTAATAGACTTTATATAGCAAACTGGTCGTAGAGCAGAGACCAATGGTCAAGAGGAGGAACCCTTAACCCTGACGTGCATAGACGAATGTTAGTCAAGGAAGGTAGGGAAGTGCATAGACCTAACATGGTGTGCATGCAAGCAACTTCGCCATACCCTGACAAGGCAATCCCAAGAAGAAAAGCACTTCTAGAAGGTGGATTCCTTGACATTCCAAAATCAGAGTCATGCAAGCCTAACATGAAAGCCATAAATAAGCATGGCCATGTACTCCATCTAATGACAATCTTGCAAAAAACATTAAATGTGCCCCTGTAGCTTCATGAATGAAAGTGAACATGTCGTAAGAGTTGGTGGAGCATTAGAGCCTTGAGTGTTGATCATGTCATTTGGAAGTGTCGCAAGTCGTCGAAAGTCGGAAGTCGGAAGTCAGAGACCTACGATTCCAAGATCATGAAGGAGAAGAATTGGGAAACCTAGGATTCTGAGATTCCAGGGTCATGAAGGGGAAGAATTAGGAAACCTAGGATTCCAGGGTTCCAAGGTCATGAAGGGAAAGAATTGGGAAACCTACCTCCCAACAAAACAACACTTAACACTTCATGACCATTGGCCCAGCTCTTGATCAACTAGGACAGCGCTGGTCCATGGAACATATCTTTGATCGGTTCTCACTGATGGACCAAGGATGTCATAAAAATGACTATAGGTATCAGGAGTATTTTTTGATACTGTTTCACTCAAGGCACCATGCTCATGCCATGTCACACTCCCAATTGGGGTCTCTTACTCACGTGCGCATAAACAGTTTTTTTACCACCTCTAGCAATATCTTAGATAATGGAGGATCACCTGCCCCATACTACAGAAGGGTGTGGACCTTGAGACTTCTCTTCTATTGATACAAATTAGACCCAATTCACCCATTCTAGTGTTCCACCAATGCTATTTGCTTTAAGAATGACTCCTTTCTTTTGGATATTCCGACTACTTATATACTATTTTTAGTCATCTTGGTGGTCTCATGGGGTTTTTCCTCTCTAACTGGACTTGGGTTTACCTACTTCGGGTTGACCCCCATTTTTTGTTCATCAAAATGCCTTCCAGCTTTTGTTTTTCAAAGCCTCTTTTTGGCTCCCTCTTGCTATTGTCTCTAATTGTAGTCCAAGTCAAATTGACCTATTTTGGTCACATGTGGACACTAATATAATTTCTCTTTCTTGCTAAATATTCAGTAAAAATCTTGCACTCTATTGTTAAGGTGGAAATGCAAAAAAAATACTAGGTCAAACATCATTACCCTTACCCCAAAAATGTGTCATTTTTATCTCATAAGATTCCTATGCTATGCTATCTAACCTTTATTATTGTGGTGAAAGGCACACTATTACATCCTGGTTTAACATGCAAAAACAAAATCTTAAATACAGTGATTCTATTAGACACCATCAAGTTAGGATCATAAGCATATGTCTAGAAACTAACCATGTGTTTCATGCCTTTTGGAAAGATGAAACAAGCTTTTTTCCTTGGGAATAATGAAGAAGTGAGAGTTTGTAGTCAATAAAACCTAGCGGCTAGAACACCAAATAGATTACTTTCCCATCCATCCAAATCATAGTTGCAAAACTCATAATCATTTGGCTGATTTTTTACTTAGACTTAGAAACTTGTTTTTTATAGTTGTGCTTTTTACAATCACAATTTTTATAGTCACATTTTTTTGCACTCTTCCTAGCATCTTCTACAAACGTTTGGTCACATTTGGTCACAGTTGGCATCATTTCTAGACACAAGCAGAATGACTAGCAAGTTTTTAGGGTTTTCTAAAATCAAGGCTGGCAAGTCTAGGTCTCTAGGACTTGCCCAAGTTTGCTCGTTTTGAGACTTGCCAAGTCTGGTGAGTTTGAGTGACACCTGTAACTATGATTCAAATCACTATGGCTAATGACCATAAAAAGGTGCCTAGAGAGAGTGGAAAAATGAAAGCTCTACAAGCCCAAAAAAATCTAGGAGCTTCAACATGGTGAAAGAACAAGACAATGTTTACTTAGTTGATAGCATTCTTGGCATGGCAAAGCAAAAGCTCTAGTTACCAAACTCATAGGAATCTTGCTATCACATAAGACAATTCTTAACTAGATTCAGAAATAACCACTTTATTTATAATGTTTTTGTTATTGTGCAATGTTTTTCCAAATCAAAAAGAGAGAAATTTGTATTTTGACAAGTGTCCTTTGTTCAAAGGAAGGTTTAGATTATCATGGAATATTTGGTCAATTATAGGGGGACTCAACTTTAAAAACATCTATTTAGCATTGCTTCCAACTCTGCCCTTGGAATTTTGCACTGATAGTTTTTTAAGCTATTGGGAGAAGGTCAAAGGAACTTTAAGCCTCTAAAACAGAGATTCAACTTAAATGCAAGAATATACAAAGACCTTGATTTTGAGAGCACAAACTCATATCTTTAATTGCAGATGTTTCTTTGAACTTTAGCACTTCACTAGAAACTGCCAAGAAAAGAAATGCTAAGACAGCAGGACAAAATGGATGTAAAGAAGAGCTATAAATAAATCTAAGCTTCAAGAAGCAAGAGAAAGTGTCAAACCTTTTGCAATCATGGGGAAGGAACCCAAAACACTAGTAGGAGGAGAATTGGAAGAAAAACTGACCAATCAAGAAACTATTATCACAATATTTTCTGGATGAGATGGGCTTTGTTATAAAGTTCGTTGATAATTTAGTGATTTTCTAGAAGTTTTTTAAGCAAGTAAAATATGTTACTTAGAAAAATATGAATTTTTCCAAAGGAAACAAAAACTATTGACAAGCTTTCTCTCACATTCCAGATTTTACACACAGGGTTAACACTAAATCTCTTCAATCCAACAAAAAAGCTCCTATCTTTTTAAATTTTCCATTGTGAATGCTTTTACAGATAAAGCTAACAGGTTTCAAGCAAGTCCATATCAGATCTGAATCATTACATTACCCACCAATATTGGAGGTTTAGATTCCATCTGTTATTGACATCATGAGAATTTCACAACATATTGCCCATTAACTAGACATCATAGTGGACTCACACTTAGCATATAGGGCAATGTTATACAGTTGTTTTACAGCTAAAGTTTTTCTTTTGTTATATAGTTGAACTCCTTTTATGCTCAATTATATTCCATAGTTTCCAATGGTACTAGTCCTACAAACAGTGCTTCTTTAAGTTTCGAGGGTGGTAGAACATAGGGACACAATTTCAGAGAAGGCAGAAAAATTTACAAATTTTTGCAACAGTGGGGATTATTAGCCATTAAAAGAATACATAAAATTTCATATGCGATAAACTAATTACAAAAAGTAAATGAAGCTGCAATTTATCGCTTATGTAAACAATGTGTATAACAAGACAATTTATGCAAAGTTTAACAATTTGACAATCAATTGATCCAATGATTAATGGCAAGCATCTGTCAACAAATTCATGATACAAAGTATCCTACATCTTAATGGCTTTCATGACACCCCAGTTCACCTCCATGGCATCTATGAGAAGTATACCAAGAATCTACACACAATTTCAAGTTTAGGGCATAGTCAGCTATGTGCAATGGAGTTTCAACTTCTCCTGCCTCCACTGAGTAATAGTCTCTATGTGCTCATCATAGAACTACAAAGTGAGTTCTCTCTATGGAACAACATCCTTCATTTGGCCAAGTATTTTATCAAAGTACTCGTATATCTCCCCTAAGGCTGGGATTGTCAAAATCCTCGTATCTGATCACTGTGAAAGCTACGGATATGATTGAAGTTATTTATTTGGCATTTGACCAGAACTTGTCACTCTTTACTTGTTCCTTCACTCTCAATTCCTAGTGTATCTTGGTCTTGGCCCATTGATTCCATTCATGTCATGATCACTCGTTGCAAGGACTCCTGCAACTCAATCATCCTCTCCAATAGAATGAATTAGGATACATATCTAATTTCAACAAGTTTAATGACTTCCTTCTTGGAGAAGAATTGAAATAGTGCAACTAACATGTGGTGATTGTGAATAAGCATCTACATGATCTCACATCAGCTAAAAATTATTTGATCCATACAATTTTATTGATGCCCTTGAGTGCATTGCTCATGGTTATGGTTGAAGCTACCCACAAGCATATTTGTTGGACCCCCTTTGTGCATACCATGAACAATGCACTCACCCTTGAGTGCATAGTTCATGGTATGCACAAAAGGGGTCCAACAAATATGCTTGTTGGTAGCTCAACTAACTTGCCTACTATCTTGCACGCATGTTATATCTATCACAATCTACGCCACATTGTCAAGGCCAATCTCCTCAATGGCATATCTAAGGATCTAGATTGGAACTTTGCATCCTTGTGCTTCCTCAAACAATCAATTGCCCTAAGGAAGCAATGCCCATCCAAATGTGTGACTATTAGCAAGAAATCTGAAGGAGACAAGCCGGAGTTCTATCCCCAAAGGATTTCTCCAGTTGTAGTCTAATTACCCTGGACTCAGTCCTATTAAGGTGACGAACAAGTTATTCTGAATCTATTCTAAGCACTTAAACAGAAAGAAAACATTGCAAATGTTATTAGGCATAATAATCAGATCTCTTTATATTCCTTTATCAATATATCAAGTGCATTCCCTTATATCTTTATGTCTTATATCTTCTTTATGATTGTTTCTAACTCTTCTCTATTACTCCTCTCTTTTGGTGAATAGATCTCTTATCTCTACTTATCTCCAGATACAGACGCAACCCTTAGATGGTATCCCTAAAGACTATTCTATCTTCTAAGCTATACTTTTCGGAATCCTATTTCCTGGTTACACCCTTATATCTTTGGACCAGTGTTTGTATCCCATTTTCTAGTCAACATTATCCCTTTGACAAAAACTTGACTTGTCCTCAAGTCAACTACTTTGTGGCAAGATATCCTTATAGATTACCTACAACGTCTAGAATTGATCATCCCATCGTTTCTTGATTGTTTGCAGTTTGTGGATATGGACATGCAGGTGCATTCGTTGAGATTTTGCTTCCTGAAGTGATGTCGAGATCTGTATGTTCTCGAGAAAGATCTGTACCTCATTGATCAGCCCAATAATATGTGCCAACCAAAGATTAACAAATTCCCTTACCTGTCAAAATTTATTCCTTGCCTTATCCAACTAGTCCTGCTATAGTTGATGTTGGCCATCCAGATTTTCAATAATTGCCCTTTCTACCCCGTCCAAGTCCTACAAGGCATCATAATGTTTGAAATTTTGTGAGATTCAAGCCTCCAATTGCTCCATCTTTACTTTGAAGGTTTCAACAAGCTAGGCCATTGTAGGCAATACTAGTATAGCTCATTCATTTCTCCCTCTGTTTTCTTAGTGGTGGCTAGTTGTGCTTCTAAGGTTGTATGTGTTGTGGTATAACAATGTTGTGCCTCATCCTCCTTTGTTTTTTCAAACTCCTATACTTATTGCTTCAAGTTAGCCTTCCGCAAGTCCGGATCCTAAAAGAGCTCATCAATTAATAACCAGAGGTGGATTGGAGTTGATTGAGATGGATCCCCCTTAGCTCGAGGATATTTCGCCCATGTTTGTCTAATAATCTCTTCCATTGTTTCCTTAGTTTGTATATGCTCCTTCAAAAATTCTTCCTAGGTTGTTTGTGGGAGGATGTCCCCGAGTTGAAACTTTTGAATTGGTGTGATATTAGCAATGTCTATCCGGTCTCTAGTAACCGAGATCTTGAGAAGTTGTGTGATGGCCTCCAATTCTTGATTTGTTTGTGTCAAAATGGTCTAGATGTGAGCCATGGTAGATGTTTCAGCCGAGGATGCAATCGACATAGATGCCCCATTCTTGGTTTGGGGAGGGGGTGAGACGATGGCTTCCTTCAACTTCTTTTCTTGTTCCTCTTTGCATAACTCCTTGTAGGCCTTGGTAGTGGCCTCAATGATCTCCATTTGCACCTTCTATATTTCGCTCGGTTTGTCCACCATTAGTTTGTCAAGTCTCTACTTTCTTCGGAGTTCAGTATTGAGTTTCTCCCACAGCTTCTGCAATTGAGGTGGTGTAAGATCTAGGGCAATTGTATCAATAGCAATCTGCTTGTGATTCTCCTCTTCTTGTTGTTTCCTAGCCCTTTGGTCATGGATGGTTGCGGCTAGGGGCTCGAGAAGGTTATAGATGAAATCTTTTAATACATAATTCTAAGCACTCATATACCATATGAGGGCTCTCTCAATGATGTGCTTATTGAGGAGGGCATATGTATATACTTTTTGAGGGTTTTGGTGAATGTTTGTGACATGAACAAGGTCCGGTAGAGTTGGTCTTCATTGAGGAGTGTGGTATGTGGGGTGGATGGAGTGGATGTGGGGATTTTTCCTTCCATCACTGAGGCTTCCTCTTCTTTAATTGTGTGGCCGGGGATGGTGGCGACCAAACTGGTTGCTGCTTTCTTCTGGACTTCCTTTTTGAGCTCACCCTTTGTAGAGTCTATGATGCCTCTTTTTCCAATTGTTTTGTTTGTAGGTGTAGTCTCCAGCTTCCTCCTTACAAACCGAGTGCCTTCGGATTTAGCAAGTGCAGGTTGTGCAGCCAAGGTTGCAACTTGTCGGATCTCCTTTGGATGGTTGGTTCAGATTGTTGCTCTCCTTTTCTTTTTGCTTTTTCTTCAACTCCTTAGCAACTACTTTCTCCTGAGCTAAAGAGTCGAAGAACTTCTTGACTGTTTGATTACAAGGTGCCTTTGAATCTTTTGGTAGCTTTAAAAGGCTTTGAGCATATGCTTCTAATTTTGTATCCGATATTTCATATGGGAGTGATGAAATCTAGGATGTCTAGGGCTCTAGAGCATCCATAATAATAAAATCTTTATCTACCCAAAAGGCAATGTCATTTATGTATTTTTGCACGATCTGGCTGGAGATTAGAGATCGGTCCTGCATTTGCTTCTGGAACCCCTTAAAGTATTCCTTGAATACTTGAATGTATGCATTAGGGTTTAAGAACTAGCGAACATATTCCAATATTTGTGTTGCAACCGCTCTATCCTTTGCCCATTTTCTATCTGCATATTGTGGTAGAGCCCTCAAGAAATAAAATGTTAGGCAAATAAGAATCATTCCATATCTGAATGGGTACCCAGTTTGCACTATTCAGGCTGCAATCTCCAAAATTTCTTGTCTCAACACCTCGCACAAGTTGAAATCTTTCCCCTCAACCACCATTTGGTAGGTGGTGTGGATTGCTATTGTCGTTGCGAATCCCTTCGGGTTGGTGAAATACAACTTGTAAGTGATGCATTTTGTAGCATATAGGAACCCTTTGTCGGTAATGTTTGCAATTGTGAGGCTCTGGCCATTGAATTTGGCCCTAGCGAGTTTCTCTACTTTTGTATTCTTCATCCCCTCCTTAGGTGGTAGGGCCCCTTATCCCATCAGTCCAGTAATTGGTTGGATTGCTTCCTTGGTAATCTAGTAAGGCTGGTCGAGATAGAGAAAATCGTGTAAACAGCTCAAGACCAACCGAACCCATTCACCATTCATGCTCCTTTGTACAATCGGGAAAGTCATTGAACACATCTAACTTCTCGACTACCTAGGCATACTTCGCTTGATACTCACTATTCTATTTCAGCAGCTTTTGTCATATCCCTTCGAAAGTGGTATGATCAATCTTTTTGAGAGGTGCATGAATATATTTCCCAATATCTTTGGTGTAAATAACGTCAGCCAGTACTCTTGAAACGACTCCGATTGGGTCAATTTGCAATGCCTTATTAGGAAATTTGGAATAAATGGGTCGAGGTTTGGTAGTGGTAAAGATCAAGGTAGGAGTGGTAAGAGTGGCCATAGTGAGTATATGCAACTAGGGTGGAATAGTGTGTTCCAAGGTTTGTGTGTGAGACCTTTGGAGCTTGTGAGTGCAAAAGTATGAGCATAAGAGTACTATGAGCTAAAAGAGGCAAGTGGAGTGTTAAGGTGATAGTATTGACCTTTAATAGTTTTCCCTAGTGATCTCCTTAGTTCTCGTAGTCGTTACCTAAACTTTCCCACCCTATTTCACGCATTAGCTGCTATGGCTAGCATTGTCTAGCCGTTGTCACCTAAATTCCCTTAACATTTAATGTTACAATATATTAATTATGTAATAAAATTATGTTATTTCGACGTGTTCTTTTGTGTTATTTCCCCAATGATGTGACAAACCTTTTTAGGGTTTTGTGCCATAATTAAGTTTTGACCATCTTGGCTTTGACTTTGATTTGTATGAACCCTCTTTTGTCGTGAGATGTGTAATTTAACATATGTTTGGCTAGTTACCTAGAATTGCCATGGATCGATGTGTTGAGAGTTAATTAGTTTTCATTAATTCTCTGTTTTAATACAATTGTGACCACCTTCCGATTTCTTCTATGTATTGGGTTTGGTCTAGTTTGAATCAAGAATGTTCTTCAAAAGTCGTAGACTCTCTGGGATGTGAATTTGGGTTCACATTGCATCCATGCTTTTAGCACTTCATCACCATCCATGCTACAAATGTCGCTCAGTTTCGATTCTCCTTCAATGTTTAAATTTTCCTCATGTCCACCAAAAGGCTAGAGATAGTATAGATATTCTTCACATCCTCTCCAGTCTATTCTTGTGTAATTTCCTCAACATAAGTTGCATCTTCTAAGTTGGCTAAGAGGATCCTGACTATTTTAGTGTCATTAGCAAAGGAGATTTCTTCTTTCCTAGAGTCCACAATACCATTTAAGTTCACAAACCATCTAAGCCCAAGTAGAGCCTAGAATGTCTTGAAGGGTTCCTTCATTTGTACTACTTCAAAATCAACACATCATTTGATTCCTTTAATATTAACCTCTACATTCTTCCATCTGCCTAAAGTATTCATTCTGGAACCATCAGCCAAATATATATTCATGGGTGTTTTTACCAGTTTTGGTCTTCCTAGTTTTTCCCATGTTGTAGAAGGTACGATATTAAGGTCTACAGCAAGATCAACCATTACGTACTTAACCTTATGATTGTTTAATTGTACATTAATGAGTAAGGGACCATTTTTCTAGTTCCAATCCTTTGATAGTTGGTTCACCTGTGCCTATGGTTGCTTGTTCCAATATTTGCCCAATTGTTTTGGCTTGATGACTAGGTCATTCTTCCTAGCCATGCTAGCCAATCCTTCAATATCCAGACATCTTATTTGGTAAAACATACTACTTTGTCCTGCAACCGCTACTTTATAGATTGTTTAGCCTCTTTTGCTACATTGTCATGCTACCTCTTATCCAGTTGGAACAATGTCAACTTATCATCTTCCTCAACTTCTTCTAGACTGTACTAGTACTCAAATCATTCTTCTACCACGGATTTCATCTTATTTTTCCTAATATCAATGCCCTATCTAGTGAGCACATTACCTTTCTTCTTCCCTATGATTTTATTCTTCTTCTTTTCCACTACCAACTCTTCTTCGGAGTTTTCCTCCTATGAGATGTTTAAAGTCCACACATCAATCCAATAGAAGCCTCTTACTCCTTGTGGTGGTACTCTCTGAATCACCCTGGCTCCTCTTTGTAACTCATCACTTTGAGAAGGTTGATTATTGTCCTGATTTGTGTATAAAAGTTCTTATCTTTCTTGCATGCAAACATTTTATGTTCTTCTCCACAAAATATGCATCTCAATATTTTCTTTGCACAACACTCTAAGGCATAGTGTCCAATTTTACCACAATTGAAGCAAGTTGCATCGTTTCTTCTCCTATTTCTTCAACCTCTTCCTCGGCCTCCTCTATAATTAGAATTTTGATCATCATCTGTGTACCTGTTGTGATGTATTCACACATCGCCCCATTATAATTGGGGACCCCTCCTTTTTGCTTTCTGGGGTTTGCTTTCTAGGTTTTTTAGGGTTTGTCTGTTAGCCTTTGCATGCTGAGTGTTGCCAGAGGGATCACTAGGATGGCAGGCTCTGCTTGAGCCAGGGTGAGTCTGCGGGGCCCCAAAATTAGGGTTTCTTTGAGAGTCTTCCTTAGGGTTTGGTTTTGCTCTTGTTGCTAATTGTTGTCTTGCTTGGTGAGTGAGTATCATTCTTGAAGGTCCAAGCTAGGTCAAGTTGGTGAGTGATGAAGTCTGGAATGTCATCCTGATCTTCAAATGCCCTGAAATTTGGCTAAGTCTGGAATGTCCTGATCCTGAAATTTGACTAAGTCTGGAAAACTGAAGAATCCTCCAAAAACTAGATTTTGCAATATAACTCCTAGAGGTCCGAAACCACTCTCAAACATCCTGACAATATATATGGAATATAACTTAAAGTATAAGTGACATTTCACTTATACTTAAATGTTATATTCCATAAAATGATCTTGACAGAGAGACCAAAATGTCAAATTTCGCTCCTGACCCTTCCAAAGGGTCCAAAGCAAATTTCGCTCCTGACCCTTCCAAAGGGACCAGAGCGAAATTCTCCATAAGACATTCTACTTTGACCAAAACCTAGAACTAACGCATTCCTAGGCTTGAATGAAGGTAAAAACGCTTGTTTGAATGAGGAAATGTGAAAATGAAGTCGGGATTTGAGCTCAAAACATGATTTTGCTCTTGACCCTTCCAAAGGGTCCAGAGCGAAATCCAATTTTCCTCCACTTTGCTCCAAGATATGACCAAAATTGTAGACTTTTGGGGCATAATTGAGAAGGTTTGATGCAACTTTGCCTTAGGGAGGAGATTTTAGATCTTGGGATGATGAAAGCTAGCCTGAGAGGAGAATTTCGCTCCTAACCCTTCCAAAGGGTCCAGAGCGAATTCTTCCTTTTTTGCCTGCCTTTGACCTTAAAACCTAGTTTGACCTTGCCTAGACCCAGTTGGATGGAGGTTTGTCTTGATTGCAATGAAAGGAAGTTGATTTGACCAAGTTTGTGTGAGAATGAGTTGAAAGGAAGATGAAAATTAACCTGAGAAGTGATTTTCGCTCCTGACCCTTCCAAAGGGTCCAAAGCGAAAATCCTTATACACCTCAATTTATCACTTGTTAAGACCAAATTCCTAGTTCCTAAGGCATGTTTGGAGGTATTTTTGAATGTTCTCGCCTTAGGGAGTGAGTAAAGATGAAGGATTCTAGCCCAAAAGATGAATTTCGCTCCTGACCCTTCCAGAGGGTCCACAGCGAAATTCTTGAAAACACTCATTTTTCCCTTGGCTAAAGTCAAGATCTCGGTGGAGATTCAAGAGGAAGGATCTATGTTTGCCTCCCAAAGAGGATTGGAGTT
Source organism: Cryptomeria japonica (assembly GCF_030272615.1). NCBI lineage: Eukaryota > Viridiplantae > Streptophyta > Pinopsida > Cupressales > Cupressaceae > Cryptomeria > Cryptomeria japonica. The sequence goes on along the minus strand of NC_081407.1, from coordinate 897,920,118 downwards.
GAAAAGGTCAAGAATCAAGCTCAAAACATGATTTTCGCTCCTGACCCTTCCAAAGGGTCCAGAGCGAAAATCCTTATATCTCTTGTTTCCTTCCTTGTTTTGGCTAGGCGTTAACATGATGAGGGATGAATTGGTATGTTCTTGCCTTGAGAGGGAGTTGGATGATTTTTAAGATCAAGATTTTAGCCTAAGAGTGATTTTTGCTCCTAACCCTTCCAAAGGGTCCAGAGCGAAATTCACTATAAACCTCTTTTGCTACTTTGTTTGGACATCAATCCTTGTTCCTTAGGTGGAAAATGATCTAAGTTTGTTTCTTGAGGTGGTTTGAAGTTTGAAAAGTGAGTGATCAAGCCTAAACTAAGATTTTCGCTCCCGACCCTTCCAAAGGGTCCAAAGCGAAAATCCTCCTAAGGCTCATTTCCTCCCTAGTTTGACCAAATTTTGATTTGCAAGGCATCTTGAAAGGAAGGATGGACATCTTTTGCCATTGGAAATGTTTGAAAGCGTTGAAAAGTGAAGGATTTTGAGCCAAATAGTGAATTTCGCTCCTGACCCTTCCAAAGCGTCCACAGCGAAATTCCTAAAAACGCCTATTTTTCCATTGGAGGAGGTCAAGTCCTTGGTTTTTTTGTGGCATGGATGGAAGTGGGATAGTATGTCTTTGCTTCTTGAGGTGGTTTGGAGTTGGAGAAATGAAAAATCAAGCTCAAATCATGATTTTCGCTCCTGACCCTTCCAGAGGGTCCAAAGCGAAAATCTTCATGGACCTCATTGTCTTCCTTGTTAGGCCAAGTTCTTAGTGTCCAAGGCATGTAGGAGGAAGGATAGACATATTCTTGCCTTGAGGAATGATGGAAAGTAATAAAAGATGAAATATCAAGCCTAGAATGTGAAATTCGCTCCTGACCCTTCCAAAGGGTCCAGGGCAAAATTTCACCAAAACCACCTTTTTTCCAATTTTGTGTGAAGACAATTGCAAACTAAAGTGAATTGGGATGGAAGAGGTCCTTAGGAGAAACTTCAAGTTGCTAGGAATCATTGAAATTGAAGGAATTGAGCTTAAAACAAGATTTTTGCTCCTGACCCTTCCAAAGGGTCCAGAGCGAAAATCCTAAAATCCACCTATTCTTTTCACATTTGTGCCAAGTCAGGCCTAGACAAAGATGATAGAAACCCTTGAGATTGCCCTTGAATGGATTTTTGTCTCAAAAAATGATGATTTTGGGCTAGAGGAAGAATTTCGCTCCTGACCCTTCCAAAGGGTCTAGGGCGAAATTCATTATAGGTCCTGCCCCTGGCCATGATTTCTAGCGAAATTCTCTTTTCTAGTCACTTTGAGGTCAAGCAAAATGTTGCAAGCATGGGAGAGGGATCCAAGGATAAGAGTCCAAGTAAGCAAAGTGAAAAGAATGGAATTGAATGAGGATAAACAAGCAAATCATGAAATTCACTCCTGACCCTTCCAAAGGGTCCAGGGCGAAATTGTGCAAAACCTATCTTTTCCCTCAAATTTATGCTAAGTCAGGCCTAGACTAGGGTGAGGGAAGCTATTTGGAATGCCTTGGAAAGATGTTTATCCACCAAAGATGCAAATTTTGAGCTAAAATTGGAATTTCACTCCTGACCCTTCCAAAGGGTCCAGAGCGAAATTCTGGATAGGTCCTATCCCTGGCTAGTTTTTTGAGTGAATTCTCCTTTTTGGGCCTTGTGAAGATCAAACCAATGTTGCCAAGTTGAGAAGTGGATTCAATATGGGGGATTCCAAATGAAGTGACGTGAAGAAAGTGAAATTTAGTGTGAATAGGCAAGCAAAAAGTGAATTTCGCTCCTGACCCTTCCAAAGGTTCCAGAGCGAAATTCATCAAAGTCACTATTTCCTCTTTGTCAAGACAAGATTTTGATTCCTAAGGCATGAAAAGACTGGAGAGAGGTTGTTTAAGCCTTGCAAGATGAGTTGAAGTGAAGGAAAACAAGCAAAGAGAGAAATTCGCCCCTGACCCTTCCAAAGGGTCCAGGGCGAAATTCTCCAAATCAACCATTTTTCCCTTGAGTGAAGCTAAAATGTTGATACCTATGGCATGGTTGAGGCTGGAGTGAGATATTCTTGCCTCGTAGGGTGAATTGAAGTAAAGGAAGTGTAAAATAAAGCCCAAAGAAGGAATTTCGCTCCTGACCCTTTGGAAGGGTCAGGAACGAAATTCTCATTATCACCTAATTTGCCCATGTGAGAAGCTAAAAGGATGGATCCCTAGACTTTGTTGGACTAATATGCTCACCTTCCGGAGGATTTTGGAGTGAAAAAATGGGGTAATTGAGGCCTAATCAAGAAAATCGCTCCTAACCCTTGCAAAGGGTCCAGGGCGAAATCCTTAGGGAAGCCTATTCTTCACCTTGTTTGGGCCAGGCAAAGTGCTGGTTGTGAGGTAATGTTGAAAAGAGGTCTAAATTGGCCAGGAATGCAAATTTCGCTCCTGGCCCTTCCAGAGGGTCCAGGGCGAAATTCTTATGGAGCCTGTCCCTGGAAAGAATCTTGAGCAAACTTCATTTTGATGTCTTCTTGTTGATGATTTAAGGTATAAAATGCTATGTTAGAATAAATATATTATGTGTCCTTAATCATCTTATGGTTTGTCTTGCAAATGAAAGAAGGTCGGGCCAAATCAAGGACGACCTCCTCCAGTCCAGCAGGATCAAGGACGACCTCTTCCAGTCGAGCATTTCAAGGAAAGGTACACCATCCATCCAGCACATCAAAGACAAAGGAGGTTAAAGCAAGGGTCCGTTGAAGAAGCCAATAGTTTCAGAAGAGTTAATTAAAGTTATCTTCTCAGCATCATCAAATTGAACATCAACCAAGTTACAAGTGTCAGACAGGGTGGCGTCTCAGTCATCATTCCTCCAGTTGGATTGGTCCACCTCAGCGTGTCCAGATTCAATGTACCTAACTCATCAAAGATGACACAAACTTCGATGTACCTACCCCGGTTATCCATTGGTTGAATATTCCAGAGAAGACATGTGTCCAAATAATGCAATTATTTCATTGGCTAGATTTGAGTTTGTTGTAACAAACCCTAATTAGGGTTTTCATTGTAAAATCTCGGCCATTGATCTCAAATTGATTTGAGCCATTGAATTGTATTGAGAGCACTATATAAGCCCTGGCTCCTCATTTGTAAACGCTAATAGTTAGTCAATAGTTGATAGTGGGTGAGCAGTTAGCTAATAGTTAGAAGGTGAATAGTTAGTTCATAGAGGTTAGAATAGCTAATGATTAATAGCAAGTAGAATAGTAATTAGAGTAGATTAGGAGGACAAGGCAAGAAATTGTTGCCATTGATTGTAAATAAACTCTATTTTCATTGAAGTTATGGTGAAGTGTGTTGTTTCTTGCAATATGCATGGTTTCTTGTTGAATCTTCAGTTCTAGATAGTAGATGATTAGATTGAATGAAGAGAATTGTTGAATGCACCTGTGTGGAATCCGTCTAATCCAAACCACTAGCCTCTTGCTAATGGTAAGTGCGCCTTGCGTGGTCAACTGGCATAAAATGAGCTTAATCTTAAGTCGTTACACGTCTATTGTTCATGCATTATCTTGAATGGTGATCAGTGTCTGATGGTGTACGATTTGAGCGTATTGGAAGCATCCATTAGAAGATCGCACTGAGTTGGTGTCGAATTGTTCAAGCCTGATGATGAGACCCAGCCCCGTAGAACTCCTCCTAGTCGTTCATCCATCTTCTCGCATTCTAGGTAGTAGAGTAGACTTCCTGAACCCTACATATTTTACCATTTGTTTGTCTTCTAGTTAGTAAATAGGACTTGTGATTCCAGCAAATCAGACGTTTAGGTCATCGAGTGTAAGTCCCCTTGTGATTCCAGCAAAATCACATCATACCACAAAGAGCTTATCCACGAGTAGAGAACCTACATAAAGGAACCTTGAAGTTTCTCTGATTGATCCTTTTTGCGATAGCTTCAGCATTCGGAAACTTTACTCAAGAGAGGATAAGATACCCTTAGGTATTTTATTCTGTGTTCGCATGTACATAAAAAACACATCAACAGTACCCTTGATTGTTCTGCATTGCATAGGAATGTTGATTATCCTGCCATGGGGGAATATGGTAGCCTACGTCATCTATTTCTTCTTGTGGACAACTTCTATTTGAGCAACATGTATTGCCTCCATTCCAGATGGGTGGTTTATTTCAAGGACAATTCTCAATAAGATGTAAATCCCAATCCCGACAATATGCACAATACATAGAATTAGGTTTAACTGCTCTTACAACTCTTTTCTACCTTGTCCTCAGGATATTCATTTCAAACATGTCCTCTATTACAGTAAGTGCACCATATCTGTTGAGGCTCAGATGTCCTCATTTCTTGTCGGATCGCCAATTTCTTAACTTGCTCCTGTAGGCTTTCTAAAAGTTTTGTGTTTCAATCTTTTTCCAAGGTCCTCTAGGTTTGGGCCTCTATGCAGTAGGCCGTTGTAATGAGGTCACTGTATTTTTTAAAGTCTCTTCCATCTAGCCCAGTTCTTATGTCCTGATTCGGACCGGAAATGAACCAATCAATCTTTTGTTTCTTTGTTAAAGGTTCCTCCAACTTCCTGCAAATTTCTTTAAATTTCCTATTATATTCTTTGATGGATGTAATGCCTTGTGTGAGCCTTCTCATTTTTGTAACTCTCTCTATGGGGATCGTCGGTGTCCCAAAGTTTATCAAGAATTCTGACTTTTCATTCCAAGTGGCTACATGTTGAGGATAGTGTTTTACATACCATTCTAATTCCTCTCCCCGCACTGATCCTACAAAGTCCAACAATCTTTCTTTATTGACAAACTTAACAATTTTTTCCCATATTGATTCTAGGATGAAACAATGTTCTCCTACATCAGTGGTATCAATTCTGAAGACCGAAATCTTAATGATGGTGTCCATCATTGTAGAGTATACTCCAGAATTGTTTGGTGCTTGGTAGTTAGCTAGTTTTCTTACCGGTTTTGGCTTGATGGTTTCTTCTCTTTTCTACTAGTATTCTAGGGTTCGTCTTCTCTGCCCTTGTCTCTTTCTAGCTTGATATCAAAATATTCCTGTCCTAGTATTTCACTCCACGGTATCTCTTGCTCGCTACTTGCTTTTGCTTGTTTTTTCTATTTTTTGTTCTTCTCTCCTTGTTGTGGTGTCTTCTCTATTTCGATTCTCTTACTTTTATATTTGGCTAGGGATGGGTCCTAGTTTGGGGGCCGTGTAGTTTCAAGATTCCTTTTCATTCTTTGATTTGTAAATGACATATTGTTTGGCTGCACCTCTTCATTTAGCCCTTGGTTACTTTCTTCTTCACGTCATCTTAATTTCCTTAAATTAACTAGTCTTTCCAAATATTCGACGGTTAGTTATGGGGTTATTTTTGAAGTTTGTAGGAGCTCCTTGAACCTAATGTCTAATTTGATCGTGATGTTGGTAAACTCTTTTGGCAAGGATTGTGATAGGGTAGGAGCCATGTTGCTACTACTTGTCCCTAACAACAATCTCCTATTATACCCTTCAAAGGTTGATTGTATACTGTTTGCGAATCCTTGCATTTTATCGAATTGTGAATTCAAGTTTCTCGAGATGTCTTCATCTCTGGTTCTACTTCTCTATCCTCTTTGTTGGATATTGCTACTGCTGGGATATGTTGTCATTGATGTCAACATATTCGTGTTTAATGCTCCGGTGATTGCATTGAGTTGATTTGGTTGGTTTGAGGATTTGTGGTTTAGTAATGAAGTATCTCTAGTATCTCTACTTCATTCTTTATTGATTCTATGATGCTATGTGGTGATTTGGTTGAGTTGTGGATTCCGGTTTGAAGATTGTTCTTCTGTGTTCAGTGTTGCAGTATTCTGGTATTTGATCCCTTGTGCTTCGGTATGAACATATCTTTGGTTGCCGATTTGGGAGAGTGTTTTAGATGTTCATGTGTATCTACATTTCAAATGGTTCGTGATTTGGTGCTCCATAAGTTTATCTTTCTAGTCTGAATTGCTGTTGATGAATGTTCTTTAGTGTTAGCGTGTTGATTAATAAAGATTTGAATAAGTGGTGTTGGTGCAGCTATTGAGGATGGTTCTAACGTGCTTGTTGGTGTTTTCTGATTGTGTCCTATTTGTTTTGTTGGTCTGCATTGATCATTGTGCGCAGTATTGGTGATTTTGTTGATCCAGTGATATTCTTCGTGTTATGCAGTATTTTTGGTGGTGTAGCGTGTTGCAGTTGTTCTTGGCGAGATTTCCGATGGTGATGCATGTTTGGAGATTTGATTTAGGTCCATGCTATGTCATCTATGGCATTGTATTGGTCTGGTGGTTTATTTACTATCATGTGATGTAATTTTGTAATTGAGGGTTGAGGGTTTAGCCGACCTTGTAGTCAAGGTTGATGAATTGTATAAATAGGTGTTAGATTCATGTAATTTGGGTGTCGGTGTGGTGCCTGCATTATCAAAGAGTGGTGTATGTGCACATAAGCGAATTTATCCTTCGGTATGGTGTATTGAGCAGAGATTGTTGCAGGGCAAACAAATTGGCTTAACTGGAACTGTCATGAAGCATTACCAGATGCTACTTTTGCAGTTCATGTAATCAGGATTGTAGTCCAATCATTATTGTAAGGTAGTGAACCTTCCCAGAGGGTTGGAGCCTTCTAGGTCATTATATTTTGAGCAGTGAGCTCTAGGTAGTGTGCTTGAATGTATGTGCATTCCCCATTGTAATATTTACACATACTACTACAAAGTATCATCTTATTGTAGGAAGGTTCCCACCGTGGTTTTTCCCTTAACCGGGTTTTCCACGTCAAAATCTTGGTGTTATATGTGTTGTTGTTATTGTCTTTATCTTTATTCTTGCTACAGTTGATTGAAATCTAAGATTGTGCTTAATTTGTCTAATCCGGTGAAAACTGATTCACCCCCCCCCCCCCTTCTCAGTTTTCCTTCATTGTTGTTGCCAACACTCTTTTCTCGACAACACCCACCATGGCGCACTCAACAAAACCCTTATTGGTGTGCTCCAATCTTGCCTTTGCTGTCATTTCCATTCTTCTTCAATGTCTTTTATCTCTCTCCATTGCTTGTTTGAGTCTCCTTTCTTCTCCATTCGGGTTGGCCATTTTGTCTACTTTCATTGTTCTAGTTTTCTCCTTGATCTCTGTTATCACCTTTGGCCATGGGTGTTTAAGATTTGATCTTGCATTACTCCTGCATTGCATCCCATGGTGGTTATTCTTTTGGTTACTTCAATGGTCACATCTTTTCATGGTCTTTTGGATCTTTCCTCCTTTCCATTTCCCATCCCCTTGGGACCTGACCCCCTCTCACAAGGTAGATGTCAAGAAGACAAAAGTTTTGTTAGTCATATTTCATTTCTTGCTTTCTTTTCGATCTAGTAATATGTTAAGATTTTGAAAATTTGTTGCCAACAAAAAACCCAACAGAACGTAACCAAGGTCTCGACAACAAAACCAATGTTAGCAAGAAATCTAAAGGAGACAGAGCGCAATTCTATTCCCAAAGGATTTATGCAATTGTAGTCTAATTACCTCGGACTCAATCCTATTGAAGTGTCAACAGAGTTATTCAGAATCTCTTCTAAGCACTTAAACAAAAAGAAAACATCATACATGGTATTAGGCATAATAATCAGATCTCTTTATATTCCTTTATCAATATATCAAGTACATTCCCTTATATCTCCTTATGTCTTATATCTTCTTTCTCTTCTAGTGAATAGATCTCTTATCTTTGAATAGGGACACATACCTTAGATAGTATCCCTAAAGACTATTCTATCTTCTAAGCTATACTTTTTGGAATCTTGTTTCTGAGTTACACCCTTATATCTCCGGACCAGTGTTTGTATCCCGTTTTCCGGTCAACAATGACCATGATATTGATGAGTGAACGATGTCTAATGTCAATTCACTCATCCATTATAATATTACACCCATTTGAGACTAATGTAGCATTCACTTCGTCAATCATTTATCTTAGAATAGTTATTGTAAGATTTGGCTATCTTGATAGCCACCCAAGATCTAGAGGCCTAATGGAAAGCACAAGATACTTAGAAGATCAATACGACATAAATAAATCGTATTCCTACTAAAAAATGCAAATAGAATGGATGTACAGTGTATGAGAGGCCCTTGGTTATATAGCCTAAGGTGAGACATAGGACAACATTAAATTATGACAAGTGTCTTCATTTTATAATATGAAACAAAGTGTTAAGTATCTTATATGTACCCTAAGTAAGCTTAAGTGATAAGATGTGAAAGGGATCTAACAGTGGAACCAATTAGGTAATAACCCTATACACACCAACACCCCCACTTATGTGCAACTTAGGGGGAACAAAAACATGAAAACATGCATTTAGATCGGTCCCAACTACTAGGCCTGATGAGGTACCCATGTACAAACAAATCTCTTACAAACAAAGAAAAGGAGAAAACCCAATGGGACAAAACTCATTCCCAAAAGAGGTAAAAAAATGCTCTCAAAAAGTGAAGAGGAACAAAACAAATCCCCCCCCCCCTGACAATAGAGAATGCAGACGGTCAAGTGGTCCCTCATGAATGTACAATCTCCTACATTGATGATGGACGCTCAACATGGAACTTTGAAGATGGCACAAGATCGTCGAACAACATGCATCCCCTAGGACCAACTAGGACTTGAACCTAGGACCTTCCATTTGTTGTCGGAGTGCTCTACCAACTAAGCTATTGGCCCTTATAGGACCAGCACATCGTCGAACCTAGGACATTAAGTGCTTGGGGCTCCTAGCCTGGCCGGACTCTAATACTATGTAAGATTTGGCTATGTAGATAGCCACCCAAAATCTAGAGGCCTAATGGAAAGCACAAAAATATTGAGAAGATCAATAAGACAAGATAAATTGTATTCTTATCAAAAAATGAGAATAGAATAGATGTACAATGTATGAGAGACCCTTGGTTATATAGGCCAAGGTGAGACATAGGACAACATAAGATTATGATAAGTGTCTTAATCTTATGATAAGAGCAACAAAGTGATAAGTATCCTATGTGTACCCTAAGTAGGCTTAAGTGACAAGATGTGAAAGTGATGCAATCAGAGATCAAGGTACCTTTCAAATTGCCCAATCTCCCAGCCACAAATGCACAAGAAAAATAATTCTCACTCACAATAAAAATTAAACAACTTACCTCATTCAATTTCAAAACATGAATTCGAATATACATCTAAAACAAACTATTACTCTATTATTTTAGAGACTTTGCTCCTTCCAAGAATTCTTTGTTTACAATTTTAAATCCGCACTCCACCTTCAATCTTCTTTGTACAATGTTTATCTGTCATTCATTCATTCTTCATATGCAGCCAAACACCATTTAACTTGGAGGCTTCAATCTTTATTCTACCAGCACTAGACTCCTCTTGCACACCCTTCTACTTTGCTTATGTAATCTGCTACTTTACTTTCTTTGATTTTCCTGTGCATATGCTATGTCTTGTATTTCCCTCTCTCTAATCTCCTGCATATTTAACCTTTGCATGTTCTCAACTTACATACTCTGCCTTTCTCTGCTGTGTGGGTTTTCCTTTGCTCACATAGCTTTGTCTTTCCCCAGTGCACCACTTCTTCCCCCTTTCATGCAGCCTCTACGAGGTATTTAATCCTACACTTCTTCCCCCTTTCATGCAGCCTCTACGAGGTATTTAATCCACTAACTCTTAGCACATCCCTTCACCTCTCAATATATGTTGCTGCCTCCCATTTTATAATGATCCTATAAACTGAAATTTAAAAAGAAAAGTGTCTTTTTATGTTTCTCTACCATGTATGGAAGCCCCGGGTCTCTGGGTGCTTCTTCCCCTTCAGCTCCACACTTCTCTTCGGGCGCCTCTTGCCTTTCAGCTCCACGCTTCTCTTATTATTTCGTTTTTGGCCTTATTAAATTGCAATCTTCTTAATCTCCCAATATGACACTTGGTCTCTTGCATTCTCTGTGTCTTTTATCATTCTTTCACTCTTCAACGTAGCCCCCTCCATTATGGTTAATAAACTGTAATTCTTATATTTTCTGTTTTTCTTATTCACTACGCAGCCCAAAAATCTGCCCTCCTTCCATTGTTCATCTCCCACTTAATGGTGTTTGGTCTCTTCACAACTATCCTATGCCAACTAGGCACTCCAGGTCAAACAATAATTTATCTTCTTGTTATTGACATTGCCTTCCCTTTCTCTTTATCTTCCATTCTCATAACACCTTCTCTAGAGATCTATTCAATACCGAATGTAAATAAATTGACTGCTCGTTGAGTCACCTGCCAAAAGGATGGAGTTAACTCCCTTTCAATGCATGTTCATCTGGAGTCTAGTCGATTAAGCTGCAAAATTGCAAATTAAAAATTGATGCAACATTTTCAAATTTCCTCCCGAATGCTCCTACATCAGAAAGGGACCTAATAGTGGAACCAATTATGTAATACCCCTCCCCTATTTATGCCAAAAGTTATCATTCTAAATAGTAGTCTTCAATTTTGTCTCCCCTGCCCCTACATATAAAGGCCCTACTTGTGCAACCTTAGAAATTGCATCCTTAAAATAAGGAGAGCAAGCAACATGGAATGGAATGTCATTGGCAAAGAAGAACTTGCCAATGGCATCATCTATCTCAGCTATGCTTTGTATATTGAACATATTAGAACCAAGCTTTAAGTTGAATCCATGGCCTTATGTTTCCCCATAGACTCTATTGCACTTGACTCAAAAACAAGAACTTGAGCTTGTTGAGTACTAGTGATTCTAGAAGGAGGTGTTGGTTCTAGGAATAGAAGGTGTGGAGATGTCACCATTATATAATCTGATTATCCTTTGTTCAAGCGAGAGCTCACCAGACCCTCAACCCTTTTACCAAAAATGTATAGGAGGTTTGTATTCATTCTAATAATGCATGATACCCCCCTAAATTAACTATTATGTTCACATCTATTCATGTTGCAAATTGCCATAAAGAGACATCCTTATTGGTGCTTGGCATACTTTTCCAAAAAAGTGGAAGGGCAATCAAAAATCACAACACTCTCAACTGAACTAAATTTGAGTGCTCTCTTTGGCTGCCTTTCCCCTTCCCCTATTTCTACTACCAATTTCTAGATTCCTCAATATGTTAAACTCCTCATTGTCACTTAGGCTAAAGGAACTCATACTAGTGCTAAAAAACAAAAATTACTTACTATTTACAACATAAAAGAATTTGTTAAGAACCCAAGACTTAAATTCTATCTCTACACAAGGATTTTCCTCCTTTTCTTACTTCAAGTCACAAGAGACTCAGAAGCAAAGGAGAAACACAAGTTGAGATTTTTTAATTAAAAGAACTTGATGAATGATGAAGTTCGAAGTAGAAAATGGGAAGATGAATGATCAACAATCAATGGGAATTGGGAACATACCTCTTACTCTTCTTATCCTTGGGAAAGTACCACTTCCTCCTCTTCCTCCTTGCAAATGGCAATGTAAAATGCATTGGGTTTAGACATTATTTATAACACCAAAAGCTTCTGGTCTTTTTACTCCCAAGGCTCGTTATGGATTTAGGGCTTTTTATGAATACCAGAAGTTGAACCTTGAACCCAAACCCAAACTAGCAACATCATTTCCTAAATATGTACCTTTGTTAAACTAAGGGTTCTATCCACAAGGATGCTTTGACATCCCTAGGTGATAAAAAAATGTCATCCAATCTTCCATGCTATCTCAAAGATGGTAGGGCCCCAAACATCCCTCAAACACTTTTGGTGCCCACACACTAAGGACAATAAGGGGACATTTTATCCCCATATGTAGTCAGCATACAATGCCTATTGTTATGTTTATCTGGCAATGTATTAATAGTCCAAATTAAATTTGTTGTCACTCTTGGGTAGTTATATGTGTCGGTCGGTTGACAGTTGTGTTTCTCTTGGCAAACATTGGGTCCTTTAAATATGTTGTGTACCGTCAAGGAAGGTACTATGATAGAGTCGGATCAACTGTAATCCTTGGCCGACCATCTCTGATCTACCTCTCTGTAATAATTTCATGTGTGAATTAAGATATATTTTACTCCTGTATCTAGTATGCATTGGCATTTTCTTCCTATATTTAATATATCAGATATAGCAGTTAACATTTTGGCATCGTTGCCTTCAAAAAAATCGAGTAAGATTTGAGCGATTCATGCCCTTAGATCCCAATAAAGGCGAGAAGAGGCCACAAGGTGGTCGAGACCAAACAATTAGGCGATCTTTAAGGATTGTAGAACAAACAGAACGGAGAAGATTACGAGTGTAGTGTCATAAAATTGCGACCCTAGCAACTGCATTAGGGTCCTCACGCACGCGAGATCGAATCCTCTAGCCTGATCGGAGACCAGAGATTGCTCAACCCTCAGAAATAGCTTATTTCTTGGCCTCTGCATGACCCCGTCTGCACTCTGCCCTTGAGAAAGGGGTAGGGCAGGGGCGTGGCGCCACTATCCCCCCTAGGACAGGGGCGTGGCGCCACTGTCCCCCCTAGGACAGGGACATGGCGCCACTGTCCTCCCAGGACAAGGGCGTGGCGCACTTGTCCCTGCCCTATTTTGGGGCAATACCCTTCCTAGGGTGGCATTGTTGGTTGTGCATTGGGCAGGAAACTCCCCCGATGTCGGCCTGTGACGAAAATCAAATCCACTAACATGTATTTAAGGGGCATTCGTCCTCTCATTTGCATAAGGTTGGATAGGTCGAAGTTGGATAAATTCAAGTTGCACAAGAGATCAAGCATTCAAGAGCATTCAAGCATTTTTTTCCAGCATTGAGCATTCTCAAGTCTCCCTTCAAGGCTAGGTGTTGCATTCAAGTCAAGGATTCAACCGCTGAAGAGGAGATTGATTCCAACATTCAATTCCATACAAGCATTTCTATCAACATTGCTACCACAAACTCCCTTGAGGTGATTTACAATTCAGCCTTTCATTTACAGCTACTTGCAAGTACTTTCTTTCATTACTTGGTTAATTCCAAAATTGGGGTTACCTAAAGGCAAACCCCCAATCCCAACCCAATTTCCTCTCTTTTCTGTTTGAAGGTTGTAGGTGCACAGCTATTCTTTCGGATTTGGGCTCCATTTGCAAAGGCGGAAAACCCTTTTAATTTCGCGGATTTTTCGAAGGACCATGTACGTTCCCGCCACAGTCCGGGCAACTTTTCCTCAAATTCGCAGGGCAACTTCGTCTCGACATATTATTGCTAGATCCAAGTGCACAGCTTCATCCCATATTCCAATCTCAAGTTATAATCAGTTCTTTGTCACTTTTGCACCACATAATTCAATCAATTCCTTTCCATTTCAAATAAGGAAGAGGGGATTAACTTATCATTCCCATTTCATTCAAAATTCAATCTTCATCTTTGAAGGTTGAATCTAGTGAATTCTCCTCTCCTCTTCCAAATGTAATTTGGTGAAAAGTGTTTGAAGGGTAATCAATAGTGAAACTCTCATCTCTCCTTGGAGGGAAAGGGTAGTTTTCCTCTTGATCCATCATTCACCATTTTTCCACATTACAACAAGAAACATTTGAGGAAAATCCAGTTGGACAATCAGACCATTCGTTCGTATAGTCAACATCGAGAACTAATGTCATGAACTGATTCTAAATCTTCAAATTATTGGTTCGGTTGTTAAACTTAATGTTATCGATCTAGTTTGTTCAATCATATTTGTTTAATGCTTATTGATATTTGTTCAATCATTTTTGTTTAAGTATGCTTATAATTGTTTCACTCTAATCTATTTGGCATAGCCAGTAATGATTGGTTAACATGGAAATGATTATTAAATGTCTAAATTAATAATTAACAAATTGATTGGTAAGAAACATGCACCTTGGATTGGACACATCCCATACAAGAAGATGCGATCCTTCTCCCCAGCCCCTCACCCGACTTAAATAGGGTCGGACCTCTAAGGCAAAGGAATGCGAATGAGGAACACGGAGGAATAAAAAGGTTGAACTTACAGCAAGGAAAAGGAACTCTTTGTCATATCCGTGTTAAGACATTAAGACATTGACTCTGTGCACCATACTTCTACAGCATTCTTTGCATACTAATGTCTGATAACAGTCCACTGTTATATACATTTACACAAATGTGATGAAATATGATACTTTGCATATGATTATTATCAGACATGCTAGAAGAAGGATGATTGCAGTAGGGAGAACAGCATCTAAGCACACCACCTCATTTGAATGGAAGAGTCCACATGAGGCCAAAGGGGGGTCAAAGGTGATCTGCCTTTGGGCTTAAGAGGGTTAGACTTAGGACACCCTACTAAGGCAATTTGCACCTTCTCTATCATGATGGTGATGATAATGATCCATATGAGTAGAAGAAGTTGACTCGATTGAGGGAGAACGGCGTCCAGGACACCCTACCAAGTATGACTTGATTAAGGGAGAATGACGATTAGGACACCTTATCAAGTATGGTTAAGAAAAAACAGTTGTTGAGGACACCCTATTGAGTCATCCCTCCTAACTTGTTTGGGATTCTTCTACTCATGATCCATGTTTCTTTGCATTTATATTTATCTATCTTTCTTTTATTCTATAACCTTCCTACATTACTTTATGAATCATAGATAGCTTCCTTTACTGTATTGGTCATAGTTATCTCTCTTTGATTTATAGTTAGTCTTCTAGTTTTACATAGTTAGCCTTCCTTCATTTTATCATGATCAGTTCATTCTTTACTTAGTATGTTGGTAATTAATTACTTATATGTTGTAATTGGTAGATTATCTCCTAATTTGTTGCGGGGTTTAACTATTAAAGAGTTGAAGGTACTTCCCCCTCTCAACCCTCCTTTAATAACTAAGAATTATAATCTAGGATAAACTAGGGTATTTTATTAAGGGACATTACAACTATGAAGAGGGAAATCCTGAACTCATAGACATAGTTTGTCGTCTATCCATCTCAAGGGAACCAAGAATTGGAGGATCCGAACCACAAACCCCCAGACAAAAGGAGTATAGGAACGAGTTGACGCTTGGAAGCATCCGAAGTGTTGGGGACATTAGACGCAGACATGTAGAAGATGCACACATGGCTAAAAGCACAAGGAAAGCACCAGAACGTAGCAATTGGAATGGTCCACCCAAGTTTGGCACACAAGGGAGTAAGCAAGTGAGAAATATGGTGACTCCTCTAGCAAATCCAAATGTGGATCGGCAAAAGCTACCGAAGTTCATGGGAATGGGTCAGAGGATCCTACAAGGCAATGCAAGACGTGCGAAACCATTTGGTTTGCAAGCAATCAATTAGATAAAGACTATTGGTTTAGGGAGTTTCCCACAACATTACGAGGAATAGCCATCGATTGGTTCTTAGAATTAGAAGATGAACACACAAAATCTTGGGCAAAGCTAAAGAAGGCATTTGAGGCAAAGTTTAAACTCCTACAAAATGATAATGAAATTGTTGTTGAAATCTATATTACCAAACAAGGGAAGCATAAGAATGTACGGGCATACAATCATAGGCTCAAGGAGTTGCTGAGTAAGGAGAAGCACTAGCCAGTCAACGAGTTGAAGAAGAGGTGATCCATTGAGGGATTGATCCCTTTGTTGAGAGAGAAAATGAAAGTGGTAGCTCCGTCATAGTACGCCAATGTGCATAATCGAGTGATGGACATTGAGAGCGCATCCAAAACATCCTCTCGGAGAAAAAGGAAGATTGACAATGATGAGAGCACCGAAGGTAGCAATGTTGAAGAATCTAAAATCGTTCAGGCTCTACGAGGGGATATGATGAGAATGATGAAAGAATTGAAGGCAGAGAAAGGAACCAGTAAAGAAACTAATCAACTATGGTGTATTGAGTGCAAAATAGAGGGGTACACAAAAGATAATTGTCCTAGAAAGATGTTTTGTGAGATTTGCTAGGTGATGGGTGATTCAATAAAGGAATGTCCATATAATTTGAAGACTAGAAGTACACAATTACTCTTCACGTAGGGAGAGTCTATTTCATCGAAACCACAAAATGTATTGCCAGGCGGTTATAAAAATCACCGAAGAGGGTGAAATCAAATACAGTACAAATCAAGAGGATGTCCTATCATACAATGTCAACAATGTAGAGAATGGGGACACTTTGCAAGAGACTGCCAAAATAAGTAAGACAATGTAAATTATTTTGCAAATGGTCAGGACCAGGTGACCATGAAGACACCAACTACCTAAAGCAAAAGGGTATTAATATGCTAGACGCAGGGGAACAAGACGAGGCAGTTCTGGCAATCACGAGAGCATAGACGAAGAAGGCGGTGTACTCGAATCCTTGTACAAAGAAAGAACAACTCTGAGAAGCCGGAGCAGAAGTATAACAAGTGCTAGCGAAAGAATGAACAACCTCCAACGAAACTGCAAGTACGTCATTGTGATCGGAGTCAAAGAAGAACATAGTTTAGCAGGTACTACAAACAATCATACCCATCAAGGTGACAAACCTTCTTCAAACTATGCCGCAATTGAGAGTGGCAATTACCAACACGATCATTCAGTGACGACAGAATCAGCGAGAAACAATGTAAGCCACAAGAGGAACCAATAAGGAAACCACCATGTGAAGGGAATGAAGCCAATGGTCCAATGTTGTTGACGATGAGCATCAAGAGGTAGCTAGCTATCGTTAAGATGGAAATTATGGGGAGGAAATTGACAAACACCATCGTCGATGGAGGCTCAAGAGTAAACGTACTACCAAAAGATACTTGGAAATGCCTTGGAAGACCAACACTCTAGCCACCGACCTTCCACTTGGTAGGTAACGACCAGCACGACATCAAGCCATTGGGAACATTGATGGCACAAAAAGTTAAGGATCAAGACAAAACAATTTATTTTGGACTTCGTAGTCATCCCATTGCAGAAGAAGGTGTACAACGCACTCATTGGGAGGGGTTCGTTGATCACCGTTTAGGCAAATCACAATTGGAAGCAAAACACACTCTTGATCAAGAGTGATGGGAGGAAGTGTGTCATCGACCTGAGGAATCAATCAATGAGCGAAGAACTGGCACTCTCCAAATCGGAATCTGAAGATGGAGAGTGGGGTATGGATGAAGGAAGGAAAACAATGGAACCTAATGACGAAGGGGTGCTTGAATTAGAAGACTGCTTTGAAGATAAGACAAGTTCCCCATATGGATATTCCACTGGCAAAAGGACTACGAGGTATTTTCACCAATGTATAATTTTCTTGAAGCTACAACTTGGTGAAAAGAAACGGATGCGAGTGTGTAAAGTTATGGACGATACATCTAACAATATGGAGATGGAAAATGGAAGGAAAAAGAAAAAGAAATTGAAGAAAATTAAAAAATTGAAGGTGAAAAGTATTATGGAGCCATAAAAGTGAAAAAAATAAAAATGAAAAGGATAAGAATAGGGAAAACATGGCAGAAGAAAATTCTTATAAAATATTGAAGTTAGGAAATGTTGGTGTAATGGTGGAAATAAAAGAAACTATGGACAAGAAAAAAAGAAATATAACGGAAGCAAGAAGAGATGATATCAAACAAATATTAAATATTGCTACCCCTAGTTTTAAACTTTCAATCATCTTTATCAAAAGTTGACTCTCAACTTAGGCCCTTTACCAATTTTCAAAAATTTGTCGGCTAGGTCGCAGGTTTTTGAATCTAATTATAATGGTTCTAATTCCTCTAAGTTGAAATATTGTCGTCTGTCATGAATAGTGTCAAGGTCTATATAGTCGGACAGTCAGGGTATTTCCAAACTCTAGCACTAGTTCTAAAGTTCTATAAATCTTCGATTAGTCAATCATCCTCTAAAGCTCACTTCTTTGCATTAGTTGCCTTGAATCAGTTCCTAAATTTGCCAATCACCCGACCGCATTTAGTGTGTCTTGTCACCCAAGTTGGCATTGTCTAGTTTGGTAATTCTTTGAATTTCGTGCAAAGGATCAAGAACCTTTGCAATCGGCTGACTACATTTTTGTTTTCCGAGACACAATCTGCTCAAAGATCTAGGAAGTACATCTCCTTAATGACTAATTAGGTGGCTAAAGCATGTAAAGTTACTGACACGATTTTTGAAGAATGAAATTATTTCTCAGTGCCAAAATTTGATGAATTGATGGCCCTGTCCATAAATGAAAGGTGGCAATATTCCGAACTCCATTCTTTCTTTAGGGATTAGCCAAGGAAATAGTAATCTGACAAACTGGCATGTTTGTTGGAAGAATAAGAACTTAAGAATCTTAATTATTTCCATTTCAGAATTTCTTTGGCCAGCACTCGATATGGATTATTCCCCCCATCTTAGGACGGTTTGATGCTTCCTCATGAAGATCATCTTCCCATAGCCCAACCTGATTTGAATTGGATTCAAAGAAGGGATGAAGGCATAGTTACTCAGTTAAACAGGGTTGCATAGAGGGAAAAGATCAGTTACACTAAATATAGAAGGATAATTTCCATTCTGGAATGAGAGGGGAGATGAGCCGAAGTTTACACTCTTCTTCTACAAAGAGAAATTGTTACAGCTAGAAATCTTGCACCTAAGGCGAATTAATCCAATGCAAAGTAGAAGTCCACGGCCAGGTGAATGCATAAATAGTTATCGACCCAAGTTGATGTGGGGCGAAATGGTTCTCCCAAGAGAAGGTCTCGCCCCCGTAATTCAACCTAACCTAGTATTGGTTGAAGACCCAGAAGAGGATATTCTTCCTAGACTGACGACTCTAGCTTGGAAATGTAAAAGGAGCTTTGCAAAATACATGAGAGTTATCTTAGTGTTAGAGGAAAAAGAAAAAAAGACCGAAATGCATGATGCCCAACTCTAGTTAGCAATCGTAGCACAAAGAAACCCTTTTCCTCCTATTAATTAATAGTGTTGCCCTCTAGACCTATGGCTAGTTCAAGTAATATAGAGTCAGGCTCTCATAAGCCATTTTTGTTTTATTTTGAGTAACTGTTCGATTCCTTTCTTGGAACAGTCGCTTTCAAAGACCGTTATTTTAAAAAGACGGTTACCAATTGTGGTCTATTTATGTCAATTAGGAGTCAGAAGGATAGATATAGTTTTTCCTTCTCTAGTTTCTTAACCTTTTAACAATTTTTGAATGTATGTTCATAAAAAAGAAATCTGAATGCAACTTCATGGATCATAACTTTGGGTTACGGTTGGTGAATTATGTTATTCTTCTTATGTTGAAATACTATGCATTTGGATTATCTTTCTTGTTATCTGTTGATTTGTTTTTTAGCACAATTGAACATAAGATAAAATACCAAAAGTATTTACCAAAAGTATTTTATCCTCTCTTGATCAAAATCTTCTTGGATGCTAAGTTAAATGATCAACCAAGATGACTCCAAGGTTTCTATAGTCAGGTCTTGACGTGTAGATAGCTCAATTGGTTAATGTGATTGTTGGTAATCCAAAGGGACTTACGTTGAGTACTTGAATGTTGAATGTTTGGATGTAGCTAGAACGTAGATTCTAACTACTTGCTTGAAAAATAAAATGGCAAAAAAGATAGGGTTTAAGAAGTCTATACTATTCCTAAAAATTTAAGAACAATGAACAACCTTTGATGAAACTTGACTAAGACTTGCTTCGACATGCAAAGCAACAACTCTGCAAAGCTTAATGCGATCTTCTAAGGAAAGCAAGTGATGTTCAAATCACTATCAACAACAAGGATACCATCAAGGTGATGCACATCAAGGTATGAATAGCAATTGAAGTTAAGCTCATTTAAGGATTCCAGTTGACCACACAAGGCAAACTTACAATCAGCGAATCACTAGTGGTATGGATAAATGAATTTCACCATTAATCATTCACAATCCCTATCATTCATCGAAACGACATGAAAGCAAATGAATTGAGAAGTAGAGACCATGCAACTTGTTGAAATGACACATTAATTCACCATAGCTTCAATGAAATCATATGCTCTTTACAACACGATTTTGGCAACAATCTTTGCCTTCTCCTAATCTAACTTCTACTTCCTAATTATCTGGCTAGTATCTATCTTCTATTACTCTACTATTGTTAACTTGCTATTAATCCCTTTACAAATGAGAAAACTGAGCCTTATATAGATAACTCTTTACAATGAATGGCTCAGATTGATTCACAATCAATGGCCGAGATTACAAGATGGAAACCCTAATTAGGGTTTGTCAAAACAACTCCCTCTGACCAATGAGAAAATTGCATTTAGGTTCAATATTGAATGTGAACCAATGGAATATGAGGTTAGGTAGCTCAAAGTTTGTGCCTCTCCATAGGATGAGTGAGGTGCATTGCATCTAGACATGTTGATGTGGAACCTCTTGATTGGTGGAATGATGACAAGGATGACACCTCAGTCTGCTTGTACTTGGTAGATCAACACAAAGTGTTTGAGCAATATCTCTTGATACTCAACATTATTCACTTGCTCAATGTGGTGATGATGGGAAGCATCATTACGATTAAGCAAACTTTGATTAACTCTTCTGAAACTATCTGCTTCCTTGATCACGTTTGATGTAGACTATGCGATGACCTTGGTTAATTTTCCCTTGCTCATGATATACTTGACCTTGAGTTCTTGATCTTCCTCATGTCTTGGAATTTCCTTGATGTAGAGCTCTTTCCTTTTGAATTGTTAAGTTCCTTTTTCTTCTCTATGTTCATCATGTGATGGACTCATCCTCCTTTAATGTGATTCTTGAATGCAGAATGTGTCTCTGATATCCTCATCTTCTCCTTAGTCTTTCCTACGAGCAGACTTGCCCTTTTTCTTTTACTTGCAAGACAAACAAGAAGATATCAAACATCATTAAGTACATATTATCTTTACCTATCCTTCATCTCTTATGTGCTCTGATTTTATATGATCAAATGATGTTTTTAGTTCTGATAGATCACTCTCTAGGTCTATTTCGTTGTGCCTTGATGCATTGATCAGAACTCTAATTGCTTGAATGATGTTCAAAATGTAATGAATCATCTCCTTTATATAGACATTGGATGCTAAAGGTTGTACTTCTTCATATTATAGGCTGACTTTCTTCTCAAATAAATAAAATCTTTTGCTAAGCGCTTTACATCATTTAAATTGCTAGCCGATTTGACATTAGGATGTCGGCATTTAGGCTTTCAATTGTATAACCTAGTCGGCATTTACCCTCTCATTTGTAGTTTTGTATTTTGGCTAGCAATTTCATTTTGCCCAAGTCAGACTTGATGTGGCGGCTTTTTGAGACTCTTTTGCATTAGCAAGTGTTTTTGATCATCTTATTTCACCAAGGCAAATCGGCTTTTAGGTCTCCATTCGTAGTAGCACATTGATTTGATCAAATTTGAATTGTCTTATTGCTCCTAAGTAAATCGGTCCTCAAGGCTTCATTCGTACTTCGGGCTTTGCAATCTTCAATTGCATCCTTTGTGAGATTCATTATCTTAATTGATTATCTTTCCTTCATTTGCATCACAAGCCTTGATCGGTATTTTCGTGCTCATTTGCATTCCGTTCATACCTCTTTTTTTCTATCAAATTAAAACTGGATGAGGCGGAATTTTGAGGTCCCTTTGTACCAAATTCATTTCAAGTTTCATTCGCATCATCTTCATTTCATCAATCTCAAACTTTATAGGGCGGGAATTTTACCTTCATTTGTACCTCATTGATTTTGTGTTCCATTTGTACCACCTTCATTTTATGAAATCTCAACTTGGAAGGGCAGAAATTTTGCCTCCATTGTACCAAATTCATTACATGTTTCATCCACATCATATTCATTTCTCAATCTCAAACTTGGATGGAGCGGAATTTTGAGGTTTGTTTGCACCAAATTCGTTTCTCATTTCTTTCATACCTACTTCATTTTATTAATCTCAATCCTGATGGGTCGAAATTTTCACCTCCATTTGTACCAAATTCATTATATGTTTCATTTTACTTTGTGAAATCAAGATTTGGAAGGGCGGAAATTTGAGGTCCATTTGTACCAAATTCATTTCGTTTTCTATTTGCACCATTTTCATTTCATGAAACCTCAACTTGGAAGGGCGGAAATTTTGCCTCCATTTGTACCGAATAGATTTGAGCAATCCAAAATTACTCACTTTGTCCCCTCAAACTGGATTGACATTTTTGCATCCATTTGTAGTAGATGATCAACCTTTGATTACCTTTTCCTCATCAAAGTGAATCGGTCTTTTCACTCCCATTCGTACGTAATCTTGATTGATCAACTTTAATTGCCCCTTTGCAATTGATCAAATCGACTTCCAAAGGTTCATCTACAATAATATGGTTGAATTGGTCAACTATAATCACTGAGTTGTCCTTTAGACGAATCGGCCTTAAAGACTTGATTCGCACTAATTGATATACTTGATCAAGTTCGATCCGTTTGTTGCCCCTCATCAAATCGGTTCTTAAGGCTTGGTTTGCACAAAACCAAAGTTTGATGAACACATTACTTATCTCCTCAAGATCTGATTCCTTCATTGCTAATTGGTATCTCTGCCCTCATTTGTATGAGCAGGTTGGATCTTTTGGTCACTTTGCAGCAACTTATTCAAATCGATCTTAAGGACTTCATTGATGTAATCTGAAATGTGCATCCTGTTGTTTCTATTTACTTCTGCAATGTTGAAATCATTCTCTGCCCTTGGAATTTGCCTTAAGCCATGTTCTGATTTGGTTTTGATCTTTAATATCTTAGGCCTGATTACTTGTTTTCTCAGACTTGAAACCCTTACTCAAAGTTTGATTTACGTGCCTTTTCACTTAATTTTCACTTCCTAAGTCTGGTTTTAATCTCCTGTAGGTTTGATCTTACATCTTCCAGGTCTGATTTGATTGCTTGTAGGCCTAAGTTTAGCATTGCAGGTCGGATTTTGTATCTCCTCAAGGTCTGATTGCTACACTTACTTCTGATTCTGAGCATTGATCTCTTCCAGATCTGTTTGACATATTTGGAAACCTGTTTTTAGATTTACCTTGGTCTTAATTTCTACTTCTGATTCACCTTATTTCAAATATGAATTTGCACCATTGTATTGTTATTTGCTTTTGCTCTTTTATAAGCTGATTCTCAATTTTCTTGTCTAAGTGACATGTCTTTTCTTTCAAAGGCCAGCTTCCTACTTCTTTAGAGCTACAGCTTGCCTCATGGTTCAACGTGGATTGAAGGGGCTTAGGCATGAGCTGGGGATGGTGAGGTGGATGCTCTCCTTTTTGTTTGTTTCTTTTTTTGTTGTCTTAAAAACTTTTTCTTCCATCTTTAGAGTTTGGTGGGGCCCAAGCAATGTGTGGCAAGGAAGGATGAAGATATGTGGAAGGAAAGGTGCCACGTGAGAAACGGAAGGAGAGAATGTTGGGGGAAAGGGAGACATTAGGGATATGGATGTGGGGGATGTAAGGAAGGGTAGGACATACCGTGGGGTAAGGTAGATTTAGAATGTTTGGGGAGTGAAGTGGAATGAGAGGTATAAGGGGGTAGTGCAGGGAGTTAGGATAGGATAGGGGTAGGGGTTAGGGAGGTAAGGGAGTGTAGGTAATGTAGGAGAAGGGATGGAATAGAAGGTAAGCTTAGGGAAATAAGGGAAAGGCTATGGGGTGCGGGTTAGGATAGGTAAGTTTAGGGGTGTGAGGTATAGGTTAGAAAATGTAGGGAGTGGAGGGTATGAGGTATTTAGGGAAGGGAAGTTAGGAAATGGAAGGAGATGGGAGTGAAGGGTAGGAAGTAGAAGGTGTAGATTAGGATGGAGGGGGAAAGGTAGATGGAAGATAGGATGGTAGATGGGAAGTAGAAGATATGGTGAATGGAAGATGAGAGGTATAAGGTTTGGAATAAAAGTAGGTAATGGGGTGAGATGGAAGGAAGGGTGTAGGGATAAAATTATGGGAGGTGAGGTGGAAAGGATGAATGATGGAGAGGTAGTGAAAGGAGATGGGAGAGAAGCGATCAAGCTTGGGCATCCACTAGTAGTGCTGGAAAGGCAGGTCGGAAGCTTTGGACGGCAAAGGAAGTGTTGTACCTCACTTTATCTTAAAGAGGGAGACTTGACTAGTTCCTGAGCTACTACAAATAAAAGACTAATAGCAAAGACTTGACAACTACTAACAACTAAGCTAAGACAACTAACCTAGAAAGCGAAAAAGTGGGGGTCCCCATTTGCAATGGGGAGATGTGTGAAAACGTCACAACATTATCTGTTGAATGAAAATTGAAATTTGCAGGCACACATTACTATAAATTTTTAGCTTTGAATGAATGGAGCTATAAAGCCCTGGTTCTACAAATTTCAATACTTTAGGGTAGAATCTTTGTATTCTATTCAATGATATTTTTGTCGAAACCCCCTCTTTTACCCTTAGAGCTTTCTAGTTAAAAGCTCCGCCTTTATTGCTTTCTGGTAAAAAGCACACCTCAAAAAGAACCAAATTATATCATAAGAGGGAGTTGTACCTCTAAAATTCAGAGGA
The DNA here is from genome assembly GCF_030272615.1 of Cryptomeria japonica. Classification (NCBI taxonomy): domain Eukaryota; kingdom Viridiplantae; phylum Streptophyta; class Pinopsida; order Cupressales; family Cupressaceae; genus Cryptomeria; species Cryptomeria japonica. The sequence continues at coordinate 897,895,515 of NC_081407.1, read as the reverse complement.
AAGTTGTTAATCTGATGGCAAGTTCTCCACTTGTTAGTTTATAGTTTGTCTTTTACCTTGGGCAATGATGAGTCATCTTTGAGTTATTTTAGAGAGGCAAATTCGTTAACAAAAATAAAAAGTGTCCAAATGATAAAAAGCAAACACGTGGAGAACATTATAAAGAGAAACATTTCGCATGAGTTTAATAAAGGCACTGATTAAAAGGCTTACTTTACACGAAGAGGGCACTTACAGACCAAGTTCAATTCATTTTTGGTCACAAGTGCATCTAACCAAGGCAAGGTCAGCAAGCTTGGCGTCCGGGGTTATATCACAAATCTCTAGAGTGCAGCCCATACGGACCAAATACAGCAAAATTGGGGAAGGAAAAGTAGGTCATACGGTCAAGGAGGAAGGGTGACGTATAGCAAGGTGAGAATAAAGGACAAAGGAAGCATTAACCCACACGAGGATTCAGTTGCCAAGCAATACATCGAAAAAATAATTCTTGGTTGTATGCAGAGGAGGCAGTCGAGCCGTACGAACTTGTCAATCCGTATGAGGGTAAGACAACTAAGCCATACAATGAAGTAAATGTATTGGTGTAACTAAATATTCATCATGGATATTATTACTCTTTACTTAAGTTCACTTAGGATAATGCATCTCTTCGTAGTTTGGATATGAGACACTTAAGGAAGTGTGCACATAGGGATATAACTTGTAGGAGAAATTCCACCTTTTGTGGTCTTATTTTGCTGTTACACTCCACATTCGGTGGGTCATCCACCTCTTGTAGAATATTATATTATTTCTCCTACCTACCCCTAGTATTTCTTACCTACCCTTGTTTCTCATTAAGCCACATGTCATGATTGTGTGCTCGTATATCCATATGGCCTTGCCTATATAAGCAGGCTCATATTCATTGTATTGGTTAATCCAGTTGATCACTTGTATATTGATGAGAATACAATTTGTTCTTGTCATTCTATTGTCTCTCTTTATGCTTTTCATTATGCCCTTGATCTTGGCAAAATCTCACATGGTATCAGAGCTATTGAGGCTTCATTGATTGGTTTTGGGAGACATCTTGGAAGGCTTCTATTTTCGGATCTGAGATATTGCGCGTTTTGGAGGCATCCCAGAGAATTTTCGACCTCACCATTGCGTCCGGGAAGCCGTTTCCATAAACATCGAGTATAAACTCGACCTATTTTGGCGAAAGTCGAATTTTGGGTGTTGGAGAAATTTTTGCCCAATGCGAGTGGTACGGTACGGAATTTTCGGATTTTTTCAAAAAAGGGTCCGTACCTTCTACCCAGTCAGCCTGATCCAAGAGTGCAACGGCCATTTTGATGGTCAGACGGTCGTCAAATTTAGCACAGTGTTTTGTTGACATTAGCATTTTTGAAAATTTTAGACCCCTCTTGGTTGAGCAGTTTGGATTTTTGGGTCAACTTTGGAGGCTCATAACTTGCTCAATTTTGCTCCTTTTTGGGTGCAATTTTTTTTTATTTGAGCTAATTTTTCGTGCTCTTCGCAGTGGTGTGATTATTTTCTGATTTTGGTGCACAGGTTTTTCGAAATTTTTGGATTCTCTCAGTTTTACCTGTCCAATCCTCAATTTTGCAACTTCAAAGGCTTCGTTTGAGCTCATACGACCTCCTTTTCAGGTGCCGTTTTTTTTAAGTGCATATTTTTTCGTCTACTTCCATAATCTATGATCAGTTTTCAGAGATTTTGAGTGGATATTGTACTTTTAGATATTGGTTTTTTTGACCTATTTGGTACTTGTAATTTGCTTGGATCTTAGTTTAGATCTCTTGCATTATCAGTTTGAGTTTCCTTTGGCCTCATTGAGGCAGTTGTAAAGTTGAAATCAGAAGTCCACTTTGCCATTTTTTGCAAGTGGCCCATTGTACACACACTAAGTATAAAGTGTCAAATCATCATTTTGGGGGGGTTCTTTGATTGAGTGAATTTGGGGGGGCGTCTTGTGTTATTGTGCCTCTCTTTCCTTGTGCTCTTTCATTTTTGTTGAAATGAGTCCTCATAAATTTCCACCTTTAACTCCACATAATTATGCATCTTGGAAAATTAACGTATGGAGCAAATTAATGGAAAAAGGTCTCACGCATTACATAAGATGGAACAATAGCAGCACCACCTGATCCTAAGGCTGATCCTAATGCTCAGTTAGAATGGCTCACCAAGAATTGCATGGCTCTTGGAACTTTGCGTAAGTATGTATCAGATGACCTCATTTTTCACATTGAAAAGTGTACTACAATTAAAGAGGCTTGGGATATGTTTCAGAAATTGTATGGTCAAGTTGATGAAATCAGAGGTTACAAGATTGACAATGAGCTCACCAACTTGGATCCCAAGAGTTTTGATACAATCCAAGATTATGTCACCAAAGCAAATGAGCTAAGAGCAAAGCTTAAGGATTGTGGAATTGACAAAAGGATGCTCAGTTGATATTCAACTTGTTGGACAAGCTTGCACCAGAATATGTAGCATTTGTTTCAAGCTTCCAAACTCATCGTTTGACAGTGGGGAGTTCCTACATTATGCCTTCATTTGATGCTTTCACAAAAATGTTGATATTGGAACAATCTAAGTTGTTGAACATGGGGCTTCTCAAGTCTTCAAAGTCCACGGCTTTGATGGCTAATCAAGGGAGTCAAGGCAAAGATTCCAACAAGAAGAAGAAGCAATCTAAGTCAAAGCCACAACAGGAAACTGGACAATCATCCTCTCCATCACAAGGCGATTTTTCATCCTCTTCCAAGAAGGGGACTCCACCTAAGAAGGATAAACCAACTTGTGCATATTGCAAGAAGCATGGTCATGATGAGTATCGATGCCACACCAAGCAAGTTGATGAGTTGATAAATCTTCTTAAGAAAAACAACAACAACTTGCCATCCGCCTACACAAAGAAGGATTCATCTCCTTCCTCTTCCTCACAGTCTAAGGGAAAAGGGCAAGCATTTGTGGCTACAACAGGTTCTTCACGGCTGTGGATACTTGACTCAGGTGCCTCTTATCACATGGGTTCTACAAAGGAGCAGTTTTCTTCATTGGAGCCATCAAAAGTACCTCACATTTACATAGGTGATGATACACAAGTTGAGGTTGAAGGGAAAGGTTCAATTGACATGGATGATGGAACATTTGAGAATGTTCTTTATGTTCCTAACTTGTCTACCAACCTTCTCTCTATCTACCAAATCACTAACTATGGGAATGGGAAAAAGGTTGAGTTTACACCTAATTCAGTTGTGGTAAAAGAACTTGATGATGATGCCTTGGTAGCAATGGGACAAGTCAATGACAACTCAAGGCTTTATTCATTCTCCCACTTTGTGCCAAGTTCTCCTTCTAGGGCTTTGCTTACTCATTCAAATTCAGAAAGTAAGCTATGGCATGAGCGGTTTGGTCACCTCAACTACCGCTATCTTCAGCAGCTCAGCACTAAAGACATGGTCATGGGTCTACCTCGAATCAGTTTTTCAGAGGGTGTATGTTCAGGTTGTTCCATGGGCAAGCATCCCGAGGAGAAGTTTGATAAGGGGAAATCTTGGAGAGCTTTGGAAGTTCTTCAACTTGTTCACAGCGATGTAGCAAGTCCATTTCCAACACCTTCATTTAGTAAGGCCCGCTATGTCCTCACCTTCATTGATGACTACTCCCGCTTCACTTGGGTCGACTTTCTTATTCATAAGAGTGAAGTATTTGACAGATTTCAGGACTTCAAGACTCGTGTGGAGAAGCAATTCGGGAAAGTGGTCAAGATTTGTCATACAGATAATGGAAGGGAATATGTGAACAAAAGACTTGAAGATTTTTTGTACATTTGAGGGGATTGATCTTCAGCATTTTGTTGCATACACTCCACAGCAGAATGGAGTTGCAGAGCGCAAGAATAGAACTCTCAAGGAAATGGCTAGCTGTATGATACATGCACGTTCTCTTGATCCCGCCTTTTGGGCAGAGGCTATCAGTTGTGCCACACACATCCAGAATCGGGTTCCTCACAAAGCTTTGCAAGGTATTACTCCTTCTGAGGCTTGGGCTGGTAGGAAACCGATTGTGAGACATTTCAGAGTCTTTGGGTGTCCAGCATGGGCTCGCATACCTCGATAGAAACGCAAGGCATTGGAACCTCGGAGTAGGCCTTGCATATTTGTTGGATATCCTGAGGATGTTAAGGCATATAGATTGATGGATCCTGAGACACATGAGGTGTTTATTGAGAGGAGTGTTCACTTTGAGGAAAGCTCTCCTAGCTTAGCCTCTATACCTCCTCCACCTTCCTCCATTGTGGATGGTGATGCCAGTGATTCAGATGATGAGACTCCTTCAACTCCGACTCGCAGGGTTACACCTCTGCAGGATCCACTTGCAATTGAGGAGCCTCGCTCTCCACCTCCACCTAGACCTCGTTGGGCTCGACAGACACTTGAGTCAGCGGGTTCTCTTGTTGGGGATCCTTCTGATACATGGAGGACTCGATCACAGCATCAGGATCTTCCACATGCATTCATTGCTACCACTTCCAATCCGCAAACATTTCGGGAAGCATCAGGGGTTCCTGAGTGGGAGCAAGCTATGGAGGAAGAGTATAGTTCCTTAATGAGGGAACAACACATGGGAGTTAGTCCCTCTCCCTAAGGGGAGAAAGATGGTTCGATGTAAGTGGATCTATCGAACCAAGTTTGTCGTGGATGGTAGTGTGGATAAGTATAAGGCTCGGCTTGTTGCGAAAGGTTTCTCTCAGGTTCCAGGTGTTGACTATACTGAGACCTTTGCGCCCGTAGCCAAGATGAACTCCATTCGCTTGACACTTGCTATTGTTGCAGCTCATGGTTGGACTGTACGTCAGATGGATGTAAAGAGTGCTTATCTTCATGGGGATCTTGATGAGGAGATTTATATGGAGCAGCCACAGGGTTTCATCCAGGATACTTCCTTGGTTTGCAGACTAAGGAAATCTCTCTATGGCCTTAAGCAGGCCCCCAAGGCTTGGTACGCCAAGATGGATTCCTTTCTTCTCTCCGGAGGGATCACCAAGTGTCATTCCGATCCAAATGTCTACATTTTGCGACAAGATGACTCACACTTGATACTTATGCTCTATGTTGATGATTTGATCATTACAAGGAACACCGCATCCATTATTAGCAGGGTCAAATCTGCTTTGCATGACAGATTTGCTATGACTGACTTGGGTCTTTTGCACTATTTTCTCGGGAAGAGATTTCACAATCATCTTCCAGGATCACTCTTTTGCAACCCAAGTATGCTCTTGATCTTCTTGCACGCTTTCATATGGTTGATTGTAAGCCTGCCCCGACTCCCTTTCTTTCAAGAGTCAAGCTTGAGGCTCAGTGCTCTTCTCCACCAGTTGATGCCACATTGTATCGTCAACTTATGGGTAGTCTCATCTACTTGACTCACACACGCCCTGATATTTCATTTGCGGTTGGCATGGTTTCCCGCTTCATGCAAGAACCACATGAGCTTCATTGGAAAGCCACCAAACGCATCCTTCATTACATCCAGGGTACACATCACTATGGGATTCACTATGCAGCAGGCACAAGACTTCGCTTGGTTGGTTACACAGACTCCGATTGGGCTAGCGATCTTGATGATCGTAAGTCTACTTCAAGTTACAACTTTCACCTTGGTTTGGGCCCCATTTGTTGGCAGAGCAAGAAGCAGCATGCTATTGCTCTCTCTTCGACTGAGGTTGAGTATCGAGGAGTTGTTAATGCAACGACTGAGACCATTTGGCTTCAGCAGATTCTCACAGAGCTTGGGTTCACCACTCCACGGCCGACAGTTCTACATTGTGACAATCAGAGTGCCATTGCAATCTCGAAGAACCTGGTCCAGCACCAGCGGACCAAACACATCAAGATCCATATGTACTACATCCGAGAGCTGATTCAGGAGTAGGTCATTGATTTGCAGTATTGTCCTACAGCGGAGCAGGTTGCTGACATCTTTACCAAACCTTTCACCGAGAGTAAGTTCCAACAGTTGCGAACTCTCTTGGGGGTGCTGGATGTCTCATTAGGGGGGGTCAGCTGACTTCTCCTTCCTCTCTTATGGGGGGGACTTTTTCCTCTTTGAGGTTTTGTCCTCCTTTGAGAGTCTTTTGTACATTCATCTCTTTTTTGGGGAGGAGTTTTTTCCCACTGGGTTTTCTCCCTTTCTTTGTTTGTGAGAGATTGCATTGCATAGTTTTTCTTGCATTTGCATATTGTACATGGGTACCTATCATAGCCTCGTAGCCGGGACCCATCTTGCATTGTTGACTTGAGTCTTCATTCCCCTAAGTGTTGGTGTAACTAAATATTCATCATGGATATTATTACACTTTACTTAAGTTAACTTAGGATAATGCATCTCTTCGTAGTTTGGATATGAGACACTTCGAGAAGTGTGCACATAGGGATATAGCTTGTAGGAGAAATTCCACCTTTTGTGGTCTTATTTTGCTGTTACACTCCACATTCGGTGGGGTCATCCACCTCTTGTGGAATATTATATTATTTCTCCTACCTACCCCTAGTATTTCTTACCTACCCTTGATTCTCATTGAGCCACATGTCATGATTGTGTACTCGTATATCCATATGACCTTGCCCATATAAGCAGGCTCATATTCATTGTATTGGTTGATCCAATTGATCCTTTGTATATTGATGAGAATACAGTTTGTTCTTGTCATTCTATTGTCTCTCTTTATGCTTTTCATTGTGCCCTTGATCTTGGCAAAATCTCACAAAATGCATTGTACAGAGCACCAACGAGCAAATTGTACATTGAAAGAGATGAATCGAAGTCTCACATGCAAGAAGATTAAGTGCCAGGTGAGTCGTTGTACGTTGAAAGTGATGAAGTGAAGCTATACGTGGAAGATGAAGTGCCAGGTGAGCCGTACGGAAGAAAGAGAAGGTCGTACGTGGAGTGTTGGATTATTTGTCATTGATGTCTAAGGATGAGTTGTATCTGTTTATGAATTTCAGTTGAGCAGTCTTCTTGTCTACTTGTTTGAGCAGCTTGAGCTGCTTGAGTTGCCTGCCTGGCTGCTTGAGGTGGTTGCCTGCCTGTTTGAGCTAGTTGTTTGCTAGCTTGAGGTGCTTGGGTGTATGGTTGAGATGTTTGCTTGACTACTTGTGCAGTGTGCGTGTTTCCATCAGCTTCTTGTGTGCCTACCTGTCTATTGTCAGCTACTTACTTGTCCTGGACTTATGACAAAATCAGACTTCTCTGCCATGTCACAAGTTGAATCTTCCACATGCCTTGTCAGCTTCTAGTTGAATTATATCCACGTATATGGAAGAATTTTTTTTAATGCTACCGTTACCTATTCAGTCGATTTTGAAGTAGTGGGCAGTCAAGATTATTAGCTCTGGCTAAAGTCATGTTTTGATATACGTATCCAGATTTTTTTAAGACATGGCAGCAAGAAATCCAATATCATGTTGTTTGCGTCTGAAATCAGTGAGTTATGTTTTCACAGTTTCACATGAGGAGATGCCGACTTTGTTAAGGCTGTAGCACGATCTTTTTTAATCGATCACAAGTTTTTTTGGGTATCTGGACTGCGTTTTCATTATTGCAAGAATATCGGGCTTAATGGGATGGCAGAAATGAAGATGTGTGGAATAGTAACGTATTGTAACGTTTTTTAAAAACGAATCAATTTTTACATGTTTCCAGAGGCTATCGTGGTGGGCTGAATTTATAATATGTGCATTTTTGGTGGCCGAGTTGTGCGGTTCGAGTCATTCTTTTTAGCGTTGAAGTCTACGGGCTCGTATTTTTTAAAAAAAGAAGTGACTGGGTATGGTTGCGGCATAGAAAAGAATACTATACGCAAATTCTAAAAAATATTGAAGGAGCTAGGAGAAATGAGGGGTAAGAGATTTGTGCGGTGTGACTGTAACTATTTTGGGAAGCAAGTTTGGTAGACATCTATGCAAAGTTCGTGCATATCAAAAGAACAGAAGATATTGATCACTGGATATAAGCTTCGAGTTCTTTTGTAAAGCAATATACAGATTTTCTGAGCTGGAAAGTTAGCATAAGTATTCCAATATCAAGTGTTCTATGTGAAAGGGAATTATTCTGATTTTCCTGAAAGTTGTGAATATTGTCTTTCCAAGATTCAAAGTTTGAATTGCTCTGTCTTAAGCAAAATACATTTCTGAGTCGTGTATCTGAGGTGAAGTCTGTTGTAGCCTTGAATAAGTCAGAGGGAAGTTTTAAAAATTGAAAATTAGAAATATAACGAATATAAAGTTGGTACTTGAGCTAAGGTCGGTGCCTCAGTATACTGGAGTTGGCGCTTCAGTTCTTCAAAGTTGGTGCTTTGTGATTGTAATCTAGGTTGGTGCCCATTTGTTGAGATTAATAAGAGCTTGTTTATGTCGTGGTTTTTTACCCGAAAGGGTTTTCCACGAGAAATTCTAGTGTCCAACTCTCTCTGTTTATTTCTCTTATTTTATGTCTGTTTTTGTGGTTTTAAAGTTTAAAAATCTGCAATACTGATCCACCCCCAGCCTCCTCCCACCCCCTCAGTATTGCCTGTGTGCTCTTCAAGGAGTACACCATACGGGAAAGTAGGGAGGAGGCTATGCAAAGAGAAAATAACCAAACCGTACATGAATTCCAAGCCACACATGAGAAAAAGTTGCAAGATATATGTGGAGGTGCCACCTGGGCCGTACGGGATAGACCCTACCAAACAACACTTGGTAACAACTTTTGGTCCGTACATTGTACAGTCATCTCAATGCCATCCTTCCGTATGACTTAAGCATATAGTGGACTGACATGTCGTCTTGAAATCTCACTAGAGAGTATGACTTGATCATAATTTTGACAAGAAATCTCTATTTTCTGGCTTCTTCAACATTATTCTTGGCATCTTAAAAAGTCATGAAAATGAGGTGCACTATAGACCCCGCGAGGGGTGCTTCCCCCAAACCCCCATTTGATTTTTCAAGTACACTATCACTTTGAGTTTGCACAATACAGGTCATTGTCTGCATACTTGTCATTAGTTTTCCCAAATATTACTTGATATTAATTGTCGTTTGCAAGACGACTTTTTCTTTTGGGAGTATGATATAGGCAACATACAATGCCTGTTGTTATGGTTATCTGGCAATGTATTAACTGTCCAAATTAAGTTTGTTGTCACTCTCGGGTAGTTATATGTGTCGGTCAGTTGACGGTCGTGTTCCTCTTGACCATCGTTGGGTCCTTTAAATATGTTGTGTACCGTCAAGGAAGGTAGTATGATAGAGTTGGGTCAACTGTAACCCTTGGTTGACCATCTCTGGTCTTCTTCTCTATATAATAATTTCATGTGTGAATAAAGATATATTTTACTCCTACATCTGGTATGCATTGGCATTTTTTTTTTTACTTCCTGTATTTAATTTATCAGATATAGCAGTAAACAGCATCCAACCATTCCCAAGACATCTAGAATGTAAGACCTAGGATCTCGACTTGTTTTCCGCCAAGATTTTTATGCATATTTTTTCTACTTCCTTTTCCTCCAGAATTCTACTACCATTGTGAAGGAGCAACTATGCCAACAATGAAGTCACGAACTTGAAAAGGATCATTTATGAAGGTTGTACAACTTGGTCTGCATATCAAACTCAGACAACAATGAAGTCAAAGTAAAGATGTAAAATTTAAAATTCAACCATATATTTTTTCTCTTTTTTAGAAAATCAAATAAACCTTGCGACTATGGTTTAATAGGGTAGGATGTTGGGATTGATGAGCATCTAATGCGTCCACCTACACAGCTCAACTCTAAAAATGCCTTTGAGGCCTTTTTCTTTCATAATATATATTAAAACAAAAACTCCCTTAAGAAGTTCTTGATCAAGACTATTTCAAGTAACAAACCTTAACACAATAAATGGAATAGACATATACCAAGAAGAAATTGAACCTCCCAAAAAAAGTTTTACGGACCTAATACATCTCGTTTGGTGCTCAAGTAATGATGGCAGTATCAACAAACTAATATATAAGGAAATAAATGATAATAGAAAAGAGAAATATATATTAAACTGCCATAAATCGCAGAGGTAGAAATGTCCATACTCACATAGAAGAAAGCATTGTCATTCAAAAATGAAACCATGGTTTATTACAGGATAATGAAGACATCTGTTTTACCCACCATTCATAGCTTCAGTATTCAATGGGGGAACTAAAGCCTTCCTGCAGTGAATCAAATTATACTGTAAAACTCTTTCCAAGTTGCTGAATTGAAGTATATATTTTACGCCGAGAGCCAACAGCATTAATCCCCATCTCTTTAAGATCATCAAAGGTGAGAAAATGCAAGACATCCATGTCAACCTCGTGCATCTCAAAAATTTGGGCATATCTACCAAGTCCAATCCCATTCAACCATGCTTTTACACCATTTCCCAAGCTGCCGGTCCCATGTCTTCCACTGCTAGGAATATCCTTCACATTAGTTTCAGCTTCCAATTCCATGATCATAACACCATTTGTGCTGTGCCTGGGCCCAGTCAGCTTTTCTGCATTAATCATAGCCCAAGTTTCTCCCAATTTGGCCTGCCCTATTTGCCCTGATACTGATTCATCCCTTTCATTCTGGCATGCCTCTTTCACAATTTGCTGACCATGAGATAGACCCACACTCACAACCCTCCCCTCCAATGAGGCTTCTTGAACTGCTAAACGTTTCTCCTTCATATCTCCAGGGCTATCAGAAGTTTCAAGATCAGAATGCCTGAAACCCTCAGGAGTATAGATATCATATGAAGCGTTAGATAAAGGTTCCCCAAAGCCATCCTCCCTTGACCCTTCATCATTCTCATCATTAGCTCTTGACGCAGATTTCTGTTGCCGATTCTGCAAACTTTTTGCATGTTTTTTATTAAAAAATGCAAGAGAGTGGAAAAGGGAGGGTTCAGGTTTGACATATGTACTCTCGCCCCCCTTTCCAACTGCTGATGAAATTCTCGTCCTTACTGCCTTCCTAATGCTCCCATGCCGGGCCCTTTTACTTGCAGCCCTAAAATCTAACTGCACTTTCCTACTAGCAACATCCACAACCCCCTGCAACACCATCGTCTGATCCTCCTCCCTAGCCAATAATGAGTTTGGACTCTCCTGCCTCTGGAGCTCGATTGCACTTTCAAGCTGCTCATGCGAATAACGATTTTCATTACCTGAATGCTGTTTTTTTAACAACTTATTGCTAGAACCTAGTCCTCCTGAAACTACAACCTCCGTGCTCTGTTTTGAAAGCCCACAAGGGAGTTGAAGCAATGAGCCCTTGGGATGACCTTCCTGTGCACCTTTCATTTGCTTTTCCTCCCACTTTCCCTTCCTTTTCCTAAAGGATGCCAAAGTTTGGTAGTCACCTATTTCGCCAAGCCTAACGCTAGGTCTCCTCTGCCTCTTAGAGTTCATACTCGTAATCCTGTCTTGTGAACCCCCACTGGTGAGAGGCCCTGCTGAAAGTGCATGCCAATCACCCATCTAGCCTCTCAAGCCTTTCAACAGCTTTAGGTATCAACGCAAATCGGTGCACAGAATTGAACGGACTGAAGCTTTCCCCTAGTTTCAGTAGTGACCCAGTCTTTTCCACAAGTTTTACTTTGAAAAACCTGAAAGTAAATATCAAAAGAATGATCACTGACACCACTCGGAACAAAGACAAAAGTTTTTGAAGAGGAGTATGAACCTCGATTTACCCTTAATTGGAGAATCTCATCTACCATATACAACTAGCTGAAAAAGAAAACCATTGCAAAGCTAAAAGCAATCCACATGAACTTGTAAAACTGGTTTTAAAAAAACCCATTTGCCTTGTTTGGGGGAAAAGAGCCGTAAAATATGCAAGATAAAACATAAGTTTCTTTTAAAATACAGGCAATCAGAACCTAACATATGAAATCTTAGAAAAGAAGGAAAAATTTGCAGAATTCACTTCTAAATAGCTTACCCATAGAGACAATATACTGAAAAAGTCATATACCTAGATACCATTGTAACCTAAAGGATCATCTCATCAATTTACACCCAAAACAGTCCAGAGTACTTGCACAGACTTTAATGAACACCCAAGTGTGCTCAAGGACTTTTCACGAATTTTAAAACACAGCCGACTCAGTTCAAGCATCTTCAATACAATATAAATTTGTAAAATATGCAAAGACAAAACAAAACTTCTTTGGATTACAGAATTCATAACCTAATATTTGACATATCAGATCAAGACAATCAAACAAAACTCACAGAATTCATTTTAAAACAGCTTACCATAGAAATAATCTTCTAAACAAATCGTACAACAAAATCTGCAACACAATGTAGATATGTAAAATATGCAAAAATAAAAGCATAAATTTCTTTGGAATTACAGAAAATTGTAATGTAAAACATGATCTTAGGTCAAGCCTCGAGATAATCAAACAAAACTTACACAATTCAATTAAAAACAGCTTACCCAACGAAACAAAACAATTTCTTTACAAGTTGTATAACTTGATAATAATCTAGCCTACAGGATCATCAAATCAGTTTACACCCAAAACAATCCAGAGCTCTTTCACAGGCTGTAACGGACACCCAAATTAGTTGAAGGCTTTCCCACAAGTTTTAATAAGCACCCAACTCAATCCAAGCACTCCTCTGCCCACCCAATTCAATATATCCAATACAATGCAGAACAAAATGATGCCCATGTTTCCTCAGCCCAAACTCCTAAAAACTCAAATGATAGCCCAAAGAAAGAAACCCATAAAGAAAAAGAAAAACTCCCAAAACACATTCAAAACTTTTCTTAATACAGAAAAGCTCAAACTTATAGGAGGACACTTACTGTTTACGGTACGAGGATAAACGCCAGCATATTCAGATGGCAATCTTGAAAAGCAATGAATTACTTAAACTACACTATCGCAGGCTGCAGCTGGCATTCTGCACAGTTATTTATGCTGTGTTGTCATGAATATCAGATATCATAGCCGCCCCCATAAAGCACATTGGTTCCATAGCTACTACATATAGAGTCCCTGACATCTCAAGATATCTTTTTCAAATGATTTTTTTTTTAGTAGGTACGTACGTCCTCAAGTTTCATTTTGCAAACGAGTTCCATGAGACTTGAGAACTAACAGAAAGTCTTATCATGCTAATTTCTGCAGTCTTTCAATCCTCGTAGGTTTTTCCCACACAAAATGGGCAAACAAAATATATCACCCACCAAGGATTCATCAGAAGGTTCATGTGGGTGGGAAAAATGGACTTCGTAACTACATTTGTTGGGTATAATAGCGACAAAGCTCGTATAGAATGATACATATATTTTAATTGTTTCTTGAAAGTTAAGTTACACATAAACCATACTGAATCATTGGCTTTTATCTTCTTTTTTTAAACATAGATGCAACACCGCCTCAAACACAAGTCGCCGCCTCCAATCAAGCCCTTGAACCCTCCATGCGAGCTCCAAGTCGCCTCCTTTTGAGCTGGTCAAAGGTTTTTTTGGTTTTTTTCCTCTTGGATAATAACTCTAAAGTTGCTTTTGGAGGAGACACAATTTTTAAATTATTCTTTTAATGTTTTGAAAAGGATAAATGTATATTTAGAGGAGAAAAAGAATATAATTTTATCATTATTATTATGGGATATGTTTATGACAAATAATATTAATATATAATTTGATTTTTAATATAATAATTGATTATTATGTACATGAAAATTGACACATGCAAATGAAGTAATTGAATTCATTTATTTACTCACAATCAAATGTAACATTCAAATGGGTTCTTCTCATAGTGTGTTGTTTAAGTAGTGGTGTTATTGTTGTGACCACTAAGGTTCAAACTCTCTAGGCCATTTTGATCATAGGCTTGTGTCTTCATTGATCCAATGTACTTGAAAGTTTGAACCTCAACATTATTAAATGGGAATGATGTCCCTCATTTGTGACCTCACTAGTTCATAACTTTGAGTCAAAAGCATTTCATATAGTATCGGAGGGCATGGCATGCAAGCATCATTGGTCACATTAAAAAGTTTACCAACACTTTTCTTTTTGGCAACACTCAAATTAAGTATAAAGTTTTATGAACATTAATGAAAACAAACAAAGTTCTCAACTATGCCAACCCTTGTTGCATCATGTCCATGGTGGTTGTGTTGAAGGATCGTGTATTTGGTGGTATGTGAGGGTCTTCACTAGAGTATGAGGATGATTTGAAAATGATTTGGGTTTAGGTCAATTTATAGATTTTTGGGTCAAGGATTGGATGACTAGGATTAAAAGTAGATATCAAGAGCTCACATTGGTTGAGACCCTCGAAGGGATGAGAGGAGGACAAGTGTCCCCATTTGATTGGTGGATGGAAAGAGGTCCAATATTAAAGGGGAATCAGTGGTGGAGAATCCTCTTGGAGAAAATAGAGGAACAAGATGGAAAAGGGGTCCCTGAGAATATCCTAGGAGGATGGGCATGTCCTTTGACCCATGTGACATGGTACAAGGTTGTCACATGTACAAAGGACCCATGCTTTATCTACAAAGGTAATATATGGATATTTGGAGATTGTACATGATTTGAGAGGGTTTGACTAAGATTATGTTTGTGTAAGGGAATTAGAGAGTTTATTAATTGTAACTCGCTAATGAAAAATAGATGGAAAAGAAATTAAATATATAGTTATATTTATTCAATTTTTGGAAAGGGAAATAGAAAACTTAAGTAAATAAATATTTATATTTATTAACCAATGTTAGACTGCAAAAGAAGTTTGATTAAGTAATTTTAGACTAGAAATGAGATTGAGCGAATAGTGATGAATAATAGATGAATAGTGACTTTATTGATTAAATAATAGAATGTTATTTAATTAATAAGGGGATGAAAATTAGATAATTAATTAGATAAATAGAGATTATACATAAGGTGGACTATAGAGGAAGTGGTTGAATTATTAGGTAATTGATGATTTGTCAATTTTAAGTGTCTATATTTTTCCTCTCTTTGAGATGGAATCATGACGTAACATCGTTTCAAAGAAGAATAAAATTGGTTGAATGGGAGGAAAAGATGTCTCAATCATTCATAAAAGTGACTAGGAGGAAGGATATGGGATGATGATACCACCTCAAGAGGATAGGTAAGTTAGGAGAACACATATGTGCTCTTGAAATGATGAAAAGACATAAGGTAGATGAGGATTGAAGATGGTTGATGAAAGGGATGAAGGGATGCTAGATGAAGAAGATAGAGGGGATGGGGTTGAAGGTGAATGTTTTATGTTATGTTGTATTGAGAACTCTTTATTTAGTATTGCATAAGATATTATACAGCAAGGTAACAATGTGTCCTATTTGTGAGAAAACAAGTCACAAGCAACACTTTATTGTATAACACCATGATATTATTGTGGAAAGTAGGCTACAAGGACTAATAAAAGTGCAAGTAGAATGATAATGCACATAAATACACAAGAAAGCATGCACAAATTAATATAAATATATCATGATGTTGCTTCAATCAAGATAAAAATTTAAGATTGATTGAATTGAATGGAGTGTTGTTGATGTGGAGATGATATATCCCAAAAAAAGATAAGGATTGGGAAGGATGTATCTCGATAATGATGATTAGCTATTAATCAAGGCTTGTAGCAAGGCTAGGAACAAGACTAAGAATGTGATTGTATAAGTTGCTTAGATTGCATAGTTGGATTGCATGGATTAAGACGATTGCAGTTTTACGTAGCAATGATTATGTAAATTAATGGAAGCAGTGGGTTAATGTTGGCATTGCATTGCATTGCATGGAGGGTAGCATGAAGCTATATATCAATGAAAGGAGAAGAGCCATGTCTAGGTACATTAGATTTTTGTAATGGTGGGATGGAGGGAGATATATGGATGGTAGTTGGTGGATGGTGGATGGTGGATGGTGGATGTTAGATGCGGATATATGGGGTATTTTATGATGGATGGTTGGATATATTTGAAGGTGATGTCCATGGAATAAACCATGTGGAAAAACATGACCCACTCTAGATATATCATGTATAACAAGGCATTGGGATGCATAATAGGGATGGATGCATTAGAAGAAGTGTGAGTATATAGAATATAAAAATGATGGATGAACAAGATGAGAGGATACATTCCAATGGGAAAGATATGGCACACTATAGGTCTAGTCTAGTGCATGTGATAAAATGGCTATGGGAAAGTCTACCAAATCCATGAAACGTGGTAGGGCAGGATGGTGGGGTTGGGGGAGAGTTTGATGGCTAAAGGTAGTAAAAAAATTATGGATGGAAGATGGTAGATAAAGAAAGGTGTGTTTTCCCTTTATCCTTATCAAGATCAAAAGGAGAGTGAGGGATTGGAAAATATGAGAAATAATGGGTAGATGATGGGTATAAGGGATAGGTAGATGAAGATTAAGGAGATAGATAGGATGGGGTGGATAGTAAGAAACGTTTCCTCAAGTATAAGAGTGAAAGGGGAAGGAGGAATTTACACATTATGCCTATTTTATAGGTTTTCATTATATGGTTTTCACCATTGGATAAATTATTTATCTTTACTTATTTTCTTAGAATTTTAAATTTTTTTAATTTTTGAGATAGAATGGATGGTGGGTGATAATAATTTTGATGGAGGATAAGAAGTTGGATAAAGGATAAGTATAATGGGAGGATAGGGGATTGGGGGAGACTCAAACATCTTGTTTCTATATCAAGGAAAGGGAGCCCATAAAGGATGACCATTGTGGGTTGGTAGAAACCTTGTGATTTGGAATGTGCACTTTCTCCAACATGCCTTTGGAGTGAAAATGAAGAAGGAAGGCCTATGAAATGGTGGGTATTAAAGGGATGTGATGGGGGAGATATGTGGGATAAGGGAAAGGATAATGAAAAGGATGAGAGATGAGATGAAGGGGTGTTCAAGGATATTGGATCAAGGGAAACCAAGATTGGTCCATTAACACACATTGTGATGGAGGAGATTTGTGATAGATTGATAGGATGGTGGAGGATACGTAAGTAATGGATTTTGCAATGTAAGGACACAAAATGGACTTAGAAGATGGAAGATTTTTTAGATTTGACGTGTGTAGAAGGGGATAAATCTTTTAGAAGAGAAAAATTGAATGTCAATTGATTTTATATTTGCTTCCTTTTTCTTTAGGATCCACATGGGTTTTGCTTGTTATTTTGAGGGGACATGGTGATCCTTAGATTTTTGTGGATTCTTGGTTTTATGATTTTTTTATTTGACATCCAAATTTCTTCCAAAAGTGAGTGAATGGGTGTTTGGGTATAGATGGTTTTGATAGCGTATTGAAGGAGGTAGGAAAGGAATGTGTTTGAAATGGTTCGTAGATGTGTGCATTTTTTGGTCTACATTATTGGGATTGATATGTCTCAACCTTTGCAAGTCCTAACATTTGTAATGGGTAAGTGCACCAAGATGGTGAACAAAAAGGGGGGTACAAGTGGCTACTTTTTTCTAAAATCAGATAAACCTAAACTTAGAGGAGAAATTTGAGAGTTGTGTACTCAAAATTTGAAGATACCGAAAGAACAAGATTTATCATACTCTGAAACTAGTTTTTAAACTACTAAAAATTTTTTAAAATGGATAATATTTAGAGGGCCAATTCCTTCCCGCACACAAAATGTTCCTATTTTTTCAACAAAACATAACATAGTGTCTACTGTGCGAGTCAAAAAAGTTCTAGTTGCATTTAATATTTTAAAAAACCCTTTGGTAGAAAGATAGTTAAGAGTGAGTAGTAGAAGTTGTGTATTTTTTTTGTAATTTTTGATATGTATTTTTTTTTTAATTTTCCAAAGTGGACACATCCTGAAAATTGGATACTCACGTAACTTGCACCAAAATAATAAAAAATGCATTTTTTTTTTAAATGTAAAGAATGGAGTGTAGAACAATAATATATAGTTTATTTAAAATTTGGACAAGTACGTCAAAAGTTATTAAAAAGTGGTACACATATCTCTCTAAAAATTATAGAAACATTGGTAAAAGAAATTAAAAATTAATATGTTAATGTTGTTCAAATCTAAAAACAATTATATGGTTGGAAATCTCAAAAGACAAGAAATTATGGTGGTAATTTTATAAATACCCACTTGATAACATGTAAACTTGATGACGAGGAAGTTCATAAACCAGATTGGAAAATGAATACACATAAAAAGGAGGGAATGAAGCTCTCAAGCCTAAGGCCTGTCATTCAAGGCTAAGTACACCGACAAAACACGTACATGTTATTTGAATTAAAAACACGTATGTGTTATTTGAAATAAAAATGTGCACATTCCTTATGAGAAAAAAATACACACACATTTTACTGAATAAGCATAATATGTACGTGTTATGGTAAACAAGAAAAACACATACACATTTTGCTGACCTAAAGGTAGAAAAGGAACATGCCCCTAGTCTAGTTTTTAGTTCTAGAAAGCACAAACACATTTTGAATGCCAATTCCTTTGGCCTTCCCTAGTTTTTTTCATCGGGATATATACATAAAATATAGCATTTAAATATAAGTTATATTTTCTCTTTGTCTTTTATCTTTCTTATACTTAAATTTTATATTTTATGTATAACTTATACTTTAAGTTATATTTTATGTAAATATTGGCAAGATGTTTGAGAATGGTTTCAAATCTCTAGGAGTCATAATGCGAATTCTAGATTTTAGGAGATCTTATAGTTTTTCAGGATTAGTCAAATTTCAGTAATCAATAGGCTCTTATCATAATTCTCTTGTTATATCTCTATCTCATATTCTTTATCTCCCCAAACTCTTATATATCTTTTTCTTTTCTATCTATTTCCTTCTCCTACCTCTCTCTATCTTACTCTCTCCTCTCTCCCCGACTCTAGATCTTATAATTTTGTAGACTTACAGTCAAATTTCAATAATCACTAAGCTCTTATTATCATTCTGTCTCTATCTCTATTTCACTCTTTGCTTCCATCAATCTCTAAACCTCTCTCTCTCTCTCTCTCTCTCTCTCTCTCTCTCTCTCTCTCTCTCTCTCTCTCTCTCTCTCTCTCTCATCTCTCTCTCTCTCTCTCTCTCTCTCTCTCTCTCTCTCTCTCGCTCTCTCTCTATATATATATATAATATATGCGTGTGTGTGTGTGAAATTGTTTACAAATTTTAGGTATATATATATATATATATATGCGTGTGTGTGTGTGTGAAATTGTTTACAAATTTTAGGTCAAAAGCCAAGGAGCTCACTACTCTGGGAGTGACTTGTAGGCTAAGGTGCACAACCTTAGGGAAAGGTATAGTAATGTCTTACACACATTGAAGATCACGTCTTCAGGGAAAGATACAATTCATCTAATATAATAACATCAATAGGATTAAATTGTAGAAAGTTGCATCTACTAGAATGTTGATAACAGTTCATAATTTAGTATACATCAAAACCTGTCTTCACTGCTGCTCTACTAAATCTATGAACCTTTATATATTTTTACATTTGATTTTCATTACACACGTAACTTATATGCTCATATACATAATAATTATAACCTTCATATACCATCCATAACTTTAACAATATTAATGAGGTTGACCTAATTAGATGTAACGTGTTCACACATAACCATCAACCCCCCCAAAAATCTCCAATGTAAATGCGAAAGGAAAATGAAGTGTGTGAAGAGTCACACCATGTTGAAACACCTTCCAGATACTCCCAAAGTGGCTCTCATGCAACTACGCACTACCACGTGGACCAAAACACCTTAGGTAGGGCTCAAATGATAATTCGAACAATGCATGACAAACATAACTTTCCCAAACTTCAATGCGGACCACCAAATAGAACAAAAAATGATCAACATGGAAAAATATTGATATCAAGGAACCCAAGTCAACTATCTACATAACTCTTCCAATCTAAAAGTCAAGGAATGTAACACGTTACTCACACTATTGCATTGTAACTACTCCAACCAAAACTCATACTTAAATAACTTTTGATGTAGATCACATATCCTTCTGAAAGATGAGATATAATGAGAATGTTCATCCATAAGTATTTTTCTAAAACTGTATAATCATTTGATACATATCCACCACCAATCGGACCAAAAATTATGACAGACTATTCACTAGAATAGTCACACTTGATTAAAATAGTATATTAGTTCACATAGATTATCAACAGATCTCCAAAAACACTATAACATGCCATAATCTATTATTACAAATATCTATAAATATACTTCATGCAACAACACATCTGTTACACAACTTTATACCAAGTGCACATTACATAACTACTTCCTGATCTAGAATATAGCTAAATACCTCATCCAGACTTCATCTAGATATTCAAATTTGACATCAACAACAACCTAAAATAATTTTTACAACAACCCCCCTCTCTTTCCCCCTTTCTCTCTATCCTACCCTCTCATGCTCCATCTCTACTTATCTCACTCTCACCCTTTCCCTCTATACTTACCTCTATCTCCACTCTCCCTCTCTCTACATACCTCTAATTCCTTCCCTCCCTACCTCTATTTATTTGCATAAATTTCTCTTTCTCTCTCTCTCGCTCCTTCCTTCTCTATTTCTCTTTACTCTCTTTGTCTCACCCAATATTTATACCTATCTCTCTCCCTCTCACCCCTCTCTCTACCTCTCTATATATCACTCTCTCCTCTTCACCCCAAGATCTAGACCTCTCTCTCTCTCTCCATTTTTCTACATAGCTATCCTTCTCTCCTTCCCCCTCTCTCTCCCTTTTATTTCTAC